>NC_086108.1:13616063-14256063 GCF_963921235.1 Mobula hypostoma | reverse complement strand
TAAGCTGCAGAAGATCGTGAACACGGCACAGCACATCACACAAACCAATCTTCTGTCCTTGGACTCACTTTACACCGCACGCTGTCGGAGCAGTGTTGCCAGGATAATCAAGGACATGACCCACCCAGCCAATACACTTTTCGTCCCTCTTCCCTCCGGGAGAAGGCTCAGGAGTTTGAAGACTTGTACGGCCAGATTTGGGAACAGCTTCTTTCCAACTGTGATAAGACTGCTGAACAGATCCCGACCCGGATCTGGGCTGTACCTTCCAAATATATGGACCGGCCTCTCGGTTTTTTTTTGCACTACCTTACTTTCCCTTTTCTATTTTCTGTTTATGATATATAATTTAAATTTTTATTATATTTACTATCGATTTGTACTCCAGGGAGCACGAAGCGCAGAATCAAATATCGCTGTGATGATTGCACGCTCTAGTATCAATTGTTTGGCTACAATAAAGTAAAGTAAAGTAAAGGAAAACAACTAATCAACCACAGATGGGATGGGAAGTTCTTATTTATTGAAGGAAAAATGTGGCAGAGATGGAAAACCCCCTGACCTAAAGAACATACACTTTATTTGTTACTTTATTTGTGGCCACTTTATTTGTTACATCTGTACAATTACTCATTAATGCAGATGTCTAATCAGCCAATCATGTGGCAGCAAACCAATATATAAAAGCAGAATAGGGGAAGAGATGTGATCTAAGTGACTTTGACTGTGGAATGATTGTTGGTGCCAGACAGGGTGGTTTGAATATCTCAAAAAACGCAGATCTCCTGGGATTTTCACACGCAACAGTCTCCAGAATTTACAGAGAATGGTGCAAAAAAAATCCATTGAGTGGCAGTTCTGTGGGGGAAAACACCTTGTTAATGAGAGAGGTCAGAGGAGAATGGCCAGACTGGTTCAAGCTAACAGGAAGGTGACAGTAATTCAAATAACCACGCATTCCAACAGTGGTTGTGCAGAAGAACATGTCTGAATGCACAACACGTTGAACCATGAAGTGAATGGGCAACATCAGCAGAAGACCATAAGCATATATTCAGTGGCCATGTTATCAGGTACAGGAGGTACTTAATGAAGTGACCACTGCATGATTAGTGGATGGTGAGAATCCAAGAAGCAATATACTGGCAGCAGTTCCAACATCATCCTTGTGAGCCTTCTCTGCACCCTCGCCAGCTTATTCATATCCTTCCTACAGTATGATAACGGAACTACTCACAATATTCCAGCTGGTCTCTCACCAATACATCATAAACACATTCCATTCCACTATCCATTGTATCTCAAGAAGGCCACATCATCAAAGATTCCCACCATCCACTCTTTGCCATCTTTTCACAGGTACCATTGAGCAGGAGATACACAAGTCTGAAAGTCTCACATCACCGGATTAAAGAGCAGCTTTTTCTCTTTAACGATTTGGTTCTTAAACCAACCTTCACAACATTAATCACTATTTCATTATGGAAATGGGGCAAGTTGGCAGAGGTCCTTGTTCTTTCAGATGTGGAAAGAGAAGCCCGTCAACTGGATGTTTCAGTGAACAGTTCCCCATCGGTCTGAAGTTCAGTTCCACATCTAGGTTGTTGGAGGTGAAGTACAACATGGTAGTGAGAGAAATTGACAAAAGTGTCAGGAGAATGCTGCAGAAATGTTTGGTGCTGATCTTCACCGAAAAATATTTTACTGTGGATCCACAGTATTTGTTAGTATCATGGCTTCCCTGGATCAAACACTGTATCTGTAGACAGATGTGCAATTGAAGTTGGTACTGTGGTCATCACAGACTAATGGACCATAGAGACTGTTCCTGTGATGTACTGTTCTACGTTCTGTGTTTCTACAGATCGCTAAAGCTGAGCACTTTATGACCCTTTGGCTCACTTGAGCACATCACAACCATTAGTGTAGCAGTCTCTCCTGACTGAAGGCATTAAACACTTGAATGAAATGACAGACAGCCATGTTTTGAAGAGGGTGGAGATCCCTACATTTGTGGAGCACTGAAATGAGGTGAAAATAACATCATCAAGTTGGAAAGAGTGTAAAGAAAATTTATGAGAATGTTGCCAGGGCTGGAGGAACTGAGTTACAGCGAGAGAAGGGGCTGGCTAGATCTTTATTCCTTGGAACATCGCAGAAGAGGGGGCAACCTTAAATAGGTGAATAAAATCATGAGGATATAGACAGATGAGTTTGTTTTCCCAGGGGAAGGGAACCAAAACCTAGAGGCATGGTTTAAGGTGAGAAGTGAAAGATTTAAAAGGGACTTGAGGGGGCAACTTCTTCTCACAGAGGATGGTGGATATATGGTACAAGCTGCTAGACGAAGTGGTAGAGGTGGTACAGTAGCAATACTTAAAAGATTTTTGGACAGGTACATGGATAGGAAAGGTTTAGAAAGAGTATGGCCAATGCAGAAAATGGGACTAATTTGGGTGGGCACCTTGGATGAATTAAGCCAAAGGGTGTGTTTCAGTGTACTGACTTCTGATTTGGAAATCAAGAGTATTGCCCTTCTTAATGATAATTACATTTACTTTGAATTTCATCCTTCCCCCAGAAGATGAGATTGTAGAATTGTGAGTTTTCAGCTGTCATCATGGACCTTCTTGCTACTTTCAAGTTGTAATCTGACCTCCTCTATATCTTGTCAGTTGGGGATAGCAGCAAGGCTCGCCCAGTTACGGAGGTCAGGGAACTAAATAGTTGAGAACATCTTTTAAGTGCGCCTTTGGATTAATGCTGACAACCTGTCCATCTGTATTGAGTTCACTACTGGCTTTGGCTCTCACTGGGTGAGGCTTCAGGTGTTTGAAGCACATATGGCTTTTCCATCACTGAAGAACTCACATGGGTTACGTTCCTGCTGCCAGTATATTGTTTCTTGGATTCTCACCATCCACTAACATTCAGTGGTCACTTCATTAAGTACCTCCTGTACCTGATAACATGGCCACTGAATATATGCTTATGGTCTTCTGCTGATGTTGCCCATTCACTTCATGGTTCAATGTGTTGTGCATTCAGACATGTTCTTCTGCACAACTGCTGTTGGAATGCGTGGTTATTTGAATTACTGTCACCTTCCTGTTAGCTTGAACCAGTCTGGCCATTCTCCTCTGACCTCTCTCATTAACAAGGTGTTTTCCCCCACAGAACTGCCACTTAATGGATTTTTTTTTTGCACCATTCTCTGTAAACTCTGGAGACTGTTGCGTGTGAAAATCCCAGGAGATCTGCATTTTTTGAGATATTCAAACCACCCTGTCCGGCACCAACAATCATTCCACAGTCAAAGTCACTTAGATCACATTTCTTCCCCTATTCTGCTTTTATATATTGGTTTGCTGCCACATGATTGGCTGATTAGACATCTGCATTACTGAGTAATTGTACAGATGTAACAAATAAAGTGGCCACTGAGTGTATGTTCTTTAGGTCAGGGGGTTTTCCATCTCTGCCACATTTTTCCTTCAATAAGTAAGAACTTCCCATCCCATCTGTGGTTGATTAGTTCCTTGAGCTTGTCATTCTCATCATAGCAGCACTGGTTCTTCTTGGTATCCTGCTTGCAACATCACAAGATCACAAGACAAAGGAGCAGAAGTAGGCCATTCGGCCCAGTGAGTCTGCTCCACAGCTCCCCCGTGAGCTAAACTATTCATCCATCTAGTTCCAATTTCCAGCTTTTTCCCCATATCCCTTTGATACCCTGACTAATTAGATACCTGTCAATCTCCTCCTTAAACACCCTCAATGATCGGGCCTCCACAGCTGTATGTGGCAACGAATTCCACAAATCCACGACCCTCTGGCTAAAAAAAATTCTTCTCATCTCTGTTTTAACTGGGTACCCTCTAATTCTAAGACTATGGCCTCTTGTCCTGGACTCACCCACCAAGGGAAACAACCTTTCCACATCTACTCTGTCCAACATGAGCTGCTTTGGCAATTCCAATGTACAGAAACACAGGAGATTATTGAGAATAGTGAACACAGCCCAGTCTGTCATGGGCACATCCCTCCCCACCGTCAACAGAATCTACAGGAGACACTGCCTCAAGAAGGTGGCATCCATCTTCAAGAATCCCAGATGATCCTGCCCTCCTTCCATTGGTACTGCCAGACAGGAGGTACATAAGTTTGAGGTCCCACACCACCAGGTTCAAGAACAACTTCTTCTCTACAACCATCAGGTTCTTGAAACAACATTCACAACACTAATCGTACCTCGGTGATGGGAGTTGCGCTGCAATCAATCACCAAGTGGGAGGACATAAAAAGAGCTACCTTTCAATAAGATCCTCAATCAAGATTTAAAAACAGGATGGATTTCAATGTGCAGGTAGATTGGGAAAATCAGGTGGGTGCTGGATCCCAAGAGTGGGAGTTTCTGGAAGACCTATGAGATGGCTTGTCAGAGCAGCTTATGGTTGAGCCCACCCGGGTACCAGATATACAGGATTGGGTGTTGTGCAATGAACTGGAATTGATTAGAAAGCTTAAGGTTAAAAAAAAAACCCTTTGGAGTAAGTGATCATAATATGATAGAATTCACCCTGAAATTTGAGAAGGAGAAGCTAATATCAGATGTATCAGTATTACAGTGGAGCAAAGGAAATTACAGAGGCATGAGAGAGGAGCTGGTCAAAATTGATTGGAAAAGAACACTGACAAGGATGACAGCAGACCAGCAATGGCTGAAATTTCTGAAGCAAATCAGAAGGCAGGGATATATAAGTCCCAAAGAGGAGGATGTATTCTAAGGACAAGATGACACAACTGTGGCTAACAAGAGAGGTCTTGTTAACAAAAAAGCCAAAGAGAGGGCATATAATAGAGCAAAAACTAGTGTTAAGTATTAGGAATCTTTTAAAAGTCAATAGAAGGCAAGCAACAAAAGTTATTAAGAAGGAAAAGATGGAATACAAAAGTAAGCTTGGCAATGATTTTAAAGAAGATACCAAAAGTTTCTTCAAATACATGAAGTGTAAAAGAAAGGCAAGAGTGAATATCAGGCCACTGGAAAATGATGCTGGAGAGTTAGTAGTGGGGGGACAAGGAAATGGCAGACAAACTGAATAAGTATTTTGCATCAGTCTTGGCTATGGAAGATACTAGCTGTATGCTGGAAGTTTGAAGGAGTCAGGTGTCAGAAGTGTATGATGTTGCCATTACTAGGACGAAGATGCTTGGGATATTGAAAAGTCTGAAGGTAGATAAATCACTTGAACCAGATGGTCTACACCCCAGGGTTCGGAAAGAGGAGGCTGAAGAAATTGTGAAGGCATTGGTAATGATCTTTCATGAATCACTAGATTCTGGAATGGTTCAGGGAAACTGGAAAATTGCAAATGTCACTCCAAGAAAGGAGAAAGGGAGAGGAAAGAAAATTATAGGCCAATTAGTCTGACCTCAGTGGTTGGGAAAATGTTAGAGTTGGTTGTTAAAGAATGTGGTTTTGGGGTACTTAAGGTACATGACAAAATAGGCCATAGCAGGTATCGTTTCCTCAAGGGAAGATCTTGCCTGACAAATCTGTTGGAATTCTTTGAAGAGATGACAAGCAGAATGGACAAGGGAGAACTGGTGTATGTTGTGTACTTGAATTTTGAGAAGGCTTTTGACAAGGTGCCACACATGAGGCTGCTTAACAAGGTAATAGCCCATGATATTACAGGAAAGATACTAGCATGGCTAGAGATCACAAGACCATAAAACATAGGAGCAGAAGTGGGCCACTTAGCCCATTAAGTCTGCTCCACCATTCCATCATGGCTGATCCCGGATTCCACTCAACCCCATTCACCTGCTTTCTCGCCATATCCTTTGATGCCCTGACCGATCACGAAACGATCAACTCCCACCTTAAATATACCCATGGACTTGGCCTCCACCACAGTCTGTGGCACAGTATTCCATAGATTCACTACTCTCTACCTAAAAAAAATCCTCCTTACCTCTGTTCTAAAAGATCATCCCTCAATTTTGAGGCTGTGCTCTCTAGTTCTGGATACCCCCACCAGAGGAAACATCCTCTCCACATCCACCCCACTTAGTCCTTTCAACATTTGGTAGGCCCAAAGTGCCAAATGCTCCTCCTGTGTTAACCCCTTCATTCCAGGAATTATCCTCGTGACCCTCCTCTGGACTCTGTCCAATGACAACACCTTCTTTCTGAGATATGGAGCCCAAAAATGTTGAGAATATTCCAAGTACGGCCTGACTAGTATATCTCCTTGCTTTTATATTCTATTCCCCTTGAAATAAATGCCAACATTGCATTTGCTTTCTTTACCACAGACTAAACCTTCTGGGGGTCTTGCACGAGGACTCCTAAGTCCCTCTGCACCTCTAATGTTTGAATCTTTGATTATTTAGATAATAGTCCACACTATTGTTCCTTTTACCAAAATGCATTTTCATACATTTCCCAACACTGTATTCCATCTGCCACTGTTTTGCCCATTCTTCCAATTTCTCTGAGTCCTGCTGCAATTGCTTTGCTTCCTCAGCACTACCTACCCCTGCACCTATCTTTATATCACCTGCAAACTTTGCCACAAAGCCATCAATTCCATTATCCAAATCATTGACAAACAATGTGAAAAGCAGCAGTCCCAATACTGAATCCTTGAGGAACACCACGAGTCACTGGCAGCCAACCAGCAAAGGTCCCTTTTATTCCCACTCTCTGCCTCTTGCCTGTCAGCCATTCCACTATCCATGCCAGTATCTTTACTGTAACACCGTAGCATATTATCTTATTAAGAGCCTTATGTGTGGCATCTTATCAAAGGCCTTCTGAGAATCCAAGTAAATTGCATCCACTGCCTCTCTTTTGTCCACCCTACTTGTTACTTCCTCAAAGAACTCTAACTCTCCATTTGGAGAAACCATGCTGACTTTGACTTATTTTGTCATTAGTCTCCAAGAACCCCAAAATCTCATCCTTAGTAATAGACTCCAACACTTTCGCAACCACTGAGGCTTGGCTAGGCTAGGCTAGCTGGCCTATAATTTCCTTTTTGTTGCCTTCCTCCCTTCTTAAAGAGTGGAGTGACACTTGAAATCTTTCAGTCCTCCAGGACCATGCTGAAATGAAATGATTCTTGAAAGATCATGGCCAATGCATCTGCTATCACTTTAGCAACCTCTGTAAGGACTCTGGGATATATCCATCAGGTGATTTATCCACCTTAAAACCTTTGAATTTGCCTGGCACTTTTTCCCTTGTAATAGCAATGGCACTCACTCCTGCTCCCTGATACCCACGGACCTCTGGCACACTGCTAGTGTCTTCCACAGCGAAGACTGATGCAAAGTGCCCATTTAGTTCACCTGGCATTTCTCTGTCCCCCATTACTACCTCACCAGCACCATTTTCCAGTGGTCCAATATCAACTCTCACCTCCCTTTTACTCTTTTGGTATCCCGCTTTATATTATTGGCGAGTCTGCCCTCACATCACATCTTTTCCCTTCTTATAGCTTTTTTAGTTGCTTTTTGTTGGATTTTAAAAGTTTCCCAACCATCCAACTTCCCACTCACTTTTGCTGCCTTATACGCCCTTTCCTTGGCTTTTATGCGGTCCTTAACTTCCTTTGTCAGCTACAGTTGCCTACCTCTGCCATTTGAGAACTTCTTCCTCTGTGGGACATATCTCTCCTTCACCTTGTGAACCATTCCCAGAAACTTCAGCCATCTCTAATCTGCGATCAACCCTGCCAGTATCCTCCTCCAGTCCACTTAGGGAAGTTCCTTTCTCATGCTTTAGTAATCTCCTTTATTGCACTGCATGTGAGTTATGCTTCTCCCTCACAAATTGCAGTATGAATTCAATCATATTATGATCAATGCCTCCTGAGAGTTCCTTTATGTTAAGCTCCCTAATAAGATCTGGGTTATTACACAACAGCCAATCTAAGATAGCTTTTCTCTGAGTAGACTCAAGCACGAGCCATCTCATAGGCATTCAACAAATTCCCTCTCCTGCAATCCCATATCAACATTCCCAATCCCCTTGCATATTGAAGTCCCCCATTACAATTGTGTCATTACCCTTATTACATGCCTTTTCCAGTTCCCTTTGAAATCTAAACACCACATCTTGGCTACTATTTGGAGGCCTGTATATGATTCCCATGATGGTTTTTTTTGACCGTTGCAGCTTCATAACTCCACCCACAAAGATTCGACATTCTCTGACCCATGTCCCCTCTTTCTAAGGATGTAATTCCATCTCTTACCAATACAGCCACACCACCACCTGTGCCTTCTTGCCTTTCCTTTTGATACAAAGTATATCCTTTGATGTTAAGCTCCCAACTATGGCCTTCTTTCAGCCATGACTCAGTGATGCCCACAACGTCATACCAACCAATCTCTAAATGTGCCACGAGTTCATCCATCTTATTTCAAATGCTACGCATATTTAAATACAGCACCTTCAGTCTTGCATTCTTTGCCCTTTTGAATTTTGCTTCTGTGGTATAATTTATCTCTTTGCTCTATCTACATTTGTACTTAATCATTGGTTTGTCCTTCCTTACATTCATATTACACCCATCATCTACTTGTAAACCTGCTGTCTCATCCGCAACTCTATCATCCTGTTTCCCATCCCCCTACCATATTAGCTTAAACCACTCCCAACAGCTCTAATGAACCTGCCCGCAAGAATATTGGTCCCCCTTGGATTCAAGTGCAACCCATTCATTTTGTACAGGTTCCACCTGCCCCAGAAGAGGTCCCAATTATCCAGAAACCTGAATCGCTGCCCCCTGCTCCAATTCGTCAGCCATGCATTTATCTGCCACCTCATTCTTTTCCTATCCTTACCGTTGTGTGGCACAGGCAGCAATCCCAACATTACTACCTTTGATTCCTTCCTAACTCCCTGTATACTTTTTTCAGGATCTCCTCCTTTTTTCTACTTTTCCGTCGTTGGTACCAATATGTACTTCAACTTCTAGCTGCTCACCCTCCCTTTTCCGGATATTGTGGAAGCGTCCAGAAACACTGCGGACCCTGGCATATGGGAGGCAAACTACCAACCGTGTTTCCTTTTCGCATCTACAGAATCATCTGTCCCCGTGACTACAAAGTCCCCTATTACCGCTGCCATTCTCTTCAGCTCCCTACCCTTGTGAGCCACAGGGCCAGACTCAGTGCCAAAGGCTTGGCCACTGTTGCTTCCCCTAGATAAGTCGTTCCCCCCACCGCCCCCAACAGTACTTAAAGTAGTATACTTATTGTTGAGGGGGACAGCCACAGGGGTGCTCTCCACTATCTGATGTTCTCCCTTCCCTCTCCTGACAGTCACCCATTTATCTGTCTCCTATAGCCTTGGGGTGACTACCACCCTATAGCTCCTGTCTATCACTGCTACACTTTCCCTAACAAGCAAAAGGTCATCAAGCTGCAGCTCCAATTCCCTAACACAGTCTCTAGGGAGCTGCATCTCGATGCACCTGGTGCAGATGTGGCCATCAGGGAGGTTAGAAGTCTCCTGGAAATCCCACATCTGACACCCTATTCTCTCTAGAGATTTGATTGATTAGCAGAATGTAAACAGTGGGAATAAAGGGAGCCTATTTTGGTTGGCTGCCGATAATTAGTGGTGTTCCACAGGGGTCTGTGTTGGGACTGCTTCTTTTTACATTATATGTCTGTGGCTTGGATGACGGAATTTTTGCAAAGTTTGCAGAGGATACGAAGATAGGTGGAGAGGTAGGTAGTTTTGAGCTAGCAGAGAGGCTGCAGAAGGACTGAGACAGATTAGGAGAATGGGCAAAGAAGTGGCAGATGGAATACAGTATAAGGAAGTGTATGGTCAAGCACTTAGACAGAAGAAATAAAAGGGCAGACTATTTTCCAAATGGAGAGAAAATTTGCATCTTGTGTTGGTAAGCAAAGATGTAATGTTTTGGCTTTATAAAGCACTGGTGAGGTCACACTTAAAGTATTGTGAGACATTTTGAGCCCCTTATCTTAGAAAGGATGTGCTGACACTGGAAAGGGTTCAAAGGAGGTTCACGAAAATTATTCCAAGATTGAATGGCATGTCATATGAAGAGTGTTTGATGGCTCTAGGCCTGTATTCACTGGAATTCAGAAAAATGAGGGGTGATCTAATTGAAACCTACTGAATGTTGAAAGGCCTTGATAGAGTGGATGTGGAGAGGATGTTTCCTATGGTGGGGGAGTCTAAGACCAGAGGACCCAGCCTCAGAATAGAGGGGTGCCATGTTAGAACGGAGATGAGCAGGAACTTCTTTAGCTAGAGAGTGGTGAATCTGTGGAATTACTTGCCACAGCAAGCTGTGGAGGACAAGTCTTTACATATATTTAAGGCAGAGATCTATAGATTCTTGATTGTTCAGGGCATGAAGAATATGGGGAGAAGGCAGGAGATTGGGGATGAGAGGTAAATGGATGATCGATGATGAAATGGCCGAGCAGACTTGATAGGCCAAATGGCTAATTGCGTCTCCTATATCTTATGGCCTAAAGGAACAGTACAGACCCTGCACTACCAAGGACTTGTCTCTGATTGCACCTTATCATTTTGTTTTTTTTTTATTTCTTCTCTGTCCTGTATAACTTACGTGCAATTTATCTTTTATTTGTTGTCTCTACCTGTGATGCAGCTACAAACTAGTTTTTCATTGTACCTGTACCTCACTGCACTTGTGCACATGACATAAACTCAATGACTTTAGATCAGTCCTTGGTAGGGAAGTCAGAGACAATGCTTCTGTAGACCATGTTTTGGGCCAGGTTGAGGGCACTATGAAGACGATGGTTAGTCACTGGTGTGCGTCATGGCAACAGTAATAGAAACATCCTTATGTCCCTTCACTCAGATGATCATAGACTCTACCTGATACCGAAGCTTGAACCAGAGTGGTGCTATAGCGTCTTACACTCCTCCCTCTGACAAAACAAGATGTATGTTATAACAAAGCTGTCCTCAAGTATTTTGACATGAGGATAAGCCCACTGGAGTGAGTCTTGAGCAGGCTCTGCAAAATACTGGAGGAATTCAGCAGGTCAGGCAGTATCCGTGAAGGGGAACAAATAGTTGACGTTGCAAGCAGGAGACTCTTCATCAGGACCCTGAAAATTTCCAGCAGTTTTGTGTGTTGCTCAAGCATCTGCAGTATCTCTTGTGTCTGGAGTGAGTCTTCGTTTCTCTATCCCTGTCCAAAGGCAGCCTGGTTCAATCTCTTCCCCAAATCAGTAATCATCAATTCTGCCATCCAATTATACGAAGAATGTGAAGATGGAGAAGTTGTCAAAGAAGCTTACCAGGATGCTGCCTGCCTGGATTAGAAGGCATGTGCCATAAAGAGAGGACGGGCAAACTTATGCTCTTTTATCCAGGGTCAAAATGCCTCATACTAGAGGGTGTGCACTTAAGGTGCCAAGGAGAAAATTCCAAGTGTCTATATATACACGCACACATACACATACACACACACACATACACATACACACACACATATACACACACACACACACACACACGTAGCCAGCAGTGGGTGCCTAGAATATGTTGCCAGGGATGGTGGTGGAGGTTGGTATGACAGAGGTGTTTAAGAAGCTCTTAGATAGGCAGATAAATATGTAGCAAATAAGATGTGTCATTAGCATAATTAGTTAGGCACCACATTATGGACCAGATTATCTTATGTCTCATAATTCTATAAACTTTTATCAGGTCACCCTTCAGCCTCTGATACTTCAGTGTCCAAGCTCACATTCCATGTGAACCCTGAAGCTCATGGCAACAATTTCTAGTTTATCATTTTCCTCCTTCTGATCACCTCATTGCTCACTGCAGTACAAAAACAGTAAAAAATACAACCAGTTCCAAAAGGCAAATTGTTAACGAATCACCATTCTGTCAACCTTCAGTGCCTTTGCCCACCTTATGTCAGTGGTAGAGAAATTGTTGGAGAAGATTCTGAGAGACAGGATTTATCTTCACTTGGAAAGGCAGGGAATGGTTATAGGAGTCAGCATGGTTTGGTGCAGGGAGATCATGTCTCACAAATCTTATAGAGTTTTCTGAGGAGGTGTGTAAGAAAATTGAAGGCAGCAGAGTAATAGGTGTGGTTAACATGGACATCAGCAAGGCTTTTGACAAGATCTCACAGGCTACGCTGGTCCCAATGGTTAAGGAATATGGCGTACATGGTGTTGGCAAATGGAATCTGGTGATGGGAGGCAGAGGGGCTTGGTGGATAGCAGATTTTTTCCTGATTGATGTACCACAGAGATTGGAGCTGGGTGCTTGGTTGTTTCTCATATAAATACAATTGACTTGGATTAATAAGTTTCCAGAAAACTTTAAAACTGGTAGCATCATGATAGTGAGGGAGATTGTCCAGAGATATAGCAGGACACACTGTAGATCAGCTGAATAGTTCAGCCTTATGATGGCAAATGGAACTTAATTCAAGGAAGTGTGAGGTAATGCAATTGGAGAGGTCAAATTCTGGTGGAACAAACAGAATAAACGGCAGGGATCTTAGGAGAATTTATGTATGCAGAGACCTTAGGGTGTAAGTCCATAGTTCACTCAAATTGGCAACATAGATGGATATAGCAGTGAAAAGGGCATATGGAATGCTTGCCTTCATTGGCCAAAACACTAAGTATAAGAGTTAGGACATCATCTCACAGCTGAACAAAACATTGATTAGATGACACTTAGAATTTTGTTTACAGTTCTGGTTCCCACATTACAAACAGGATGTGGTAGCAATAAGAGAATGCAGCATTTTGTCTGGAATGGAAGGCGGTAGTTACAAGGAGAGGTTACCTAAGCTGAGACTGTTTTCCTTGGAGTATGTAAAGCTGATAGTAACATTATGAAGGTAGATAAAATTATGAGGGTATAGAAACGGTCCAACAGACGACGCCATTGCCATCACCCTCCACCTGGCCCTAACCCACCTGGACAAAAAAGACACGTACGTTCGAATGCTGTTCATAGACTTCAATTCAGCATTCAACACAATCATTCCTCAGAAAATGACTGGAAAGCTGAGCCTACTGGGCCTGAACACCTCCCTCTGCAACTGGATCCTAGACTTCCTGACCAGGAGACCCCAGTCAGTCCGGATTGGAAGCAGCATCTCCAACACCATCACACTGAGCATGGGGGCCCCCCAGGGCTGTGTGCTCAGTCCATTGTTGTTCACTCTGCTGACCCACAACTGCGTTGCAACACACAGCTCGAACCACATCATCAAGTTCACCGATGACACGACCGTAGTGGGTCTCATCAGCGAGAACGATGAGTCAGCATACAGAGAGGAGGTGTAGCGGCTAACGGACTGGTGCAGAGCCAACAATCTGTCTCTGAATGTGAACAAAGCAAAAGAGATGGTTGTTGACTTCAGGAGGACACTGAACGACCACTCTCCGCTGAACATCGACGACTTCTCCGTAAAGATCATTAAGAGCACCAAAATTCTTGGTGTTCACTTGGCGGAGAATCTCACCTGGTCCCTCAACACCAGCTCCATATCAAAGAAAGCCCAGCAGCATCTCTACTTTCTGCGAAGGCTGAGAAATGTCCATCTCCCACCCCCATCCTCATCACATTCTACAGAGATTGTATTGAGAGCATCCTGAGCAGCTGCATCACTGCCTGGTTCGGAAATTGCACCATCTCGGATCGCAAGACCCTGCAGTGGATAATGAGGTCAGCTGAGAAGATCATCGGGGTCTCTCTTCCTGCCATTACAGACATTTACCCTACACGCTGCATCCGTAAAGCAAATAGCATTATGAAGGACCCCATGCACCCCTCATACAAACTCTTCTCCCTCCTGCCATCTGGCAAAAGGTACCGAAGTATTCGGGCTCTCATGACCAGATTATGTAACAGTTTCTTCCCCCAAGCCATCAGACTCCTCAATACCCAGAGCCTGGACTGACACCAACCTACTGCACGCTACTGTGCCTATTGTCTTGTTTATTATTTATTGTAATGCCTGCACTGTTTTGTGCACTTTATGCAGTCCTGGGTAGGTCTGTAAACTATTATAGTTTTGTGTTTTACGTAGTTCAGTATAGTTTTTGTACTGCTCATGTAGCACCATGGTCCTGAAAAACGTTATCTCATTTTTACTGTGTACTGTACCAGCAGTTATGGCCAAAACGACAATAAAAAGTGACTTGACTTGACTTGGTAGGTAGCCAGAATCTTTCTCCTGGGGACAATACTCTTGAGGGCAAAATTTAAAGGAGATCTGATGGGCAAGTTTCCCACACACAGGGTGGTGGTTATCTGGAATGAGCTGCCAGAGGTAGCTCTATGCATGGACACAATTACAATGTTTTAAATGCATTTCGGGCAGGAAATTGGATGCAGATGGGCGGCACTAATGTGGGCAAATAGGATTAGTGTAAATAGATATCATGAACGGCACAGGCAAGTTAGGTTGTGGAGCCTGTTTCTGTGCTCTTAAATACTGCAATTCTTTAATGGGTTGCACACATGGATTTCAGATAGGAGCAGCAGTTCCAACTGGCACAGGTCCCTTCAGCCTCTTCTATTCTCGTGTACATTCTCAGTACAGTCAAGTTTCTAGGACAAGGTCTTGTCATGAGGCAATGATCTTTTCCCATCCCCATTCCCCCTTTCCCCCAGGGAAATTTGCATGAGCAAGTCTCCAGCTTGCATACCATCTTGACTGAAAAATATGTTACAGCTGTTTCATCATCACAAGGGCAGTCCTACCTAACAGGCCTGTGGGAGCATTTTTGCCTCCAGAATTTCAGCACTTCAAAAAAGTTCTTCACCACACCTGCACTTCAGTAGCCTGGGAGAGGGCATCCAGTGCTGGCCTGACCCAAAGCTCACACATCATACAAATGATTATTTTTTTTAAAATTGTGTTACTGCACTCACTTTGGAGGAATGACAGCTTGTGTTTGAGTACTCCCAACTCAAAGGTACATTATTATCACAAAATCCTTTCTGTGACACTTGGATTCCAGAAATTCTTTGATGGAAGAAGAGACTTCTCTGACAGTGCATCAGCACATAATGGATAGGTGTAGAGGCAGATCTATCTGTACCTGTTCCCTCTGCCACTCAATCCAAATGGCTGCAATTACATCTCAGTGCTACTTCCGTCAAGTTTCAGGGGGATAGGAATCAGAGTGCCAGGAAGTGTTTCTTCGGCAGTTGAACGGGGCACGACTGCACAAGCGTGTGTAAGTCGGAGCATGGGGCAGCCGGAGTATTTAAAAGAGAGCAGATTAACGGAGCGGGCGACAGAGTAGAGGGAGACAGAGTAGGAAGGCTTTGGCTCAAGTGGCTTCGGCGAGCAGAGGCTGAGGAAGAGCTTCACCCCAAGTGAGGTAAGGCCGGGTAAGTTCCTTTAATAAATCTAATTACCTTAAGAGTAGGTAATGGAGACAGCTGAGTGCTCCGTTTGAAGGATGTGGGAAGTCAGGGCGAGCACAATTGTCCCTGATTACTACCCCTGCAAAAGGTGCATCCAGCTGCAACTCCTGACAAACCGAGTTAGGGAACTGGAGCTGGAGCTGGATGAACTTCGGATAATTTGGGAGGCAGAGGCAGAAATAGAAAGGAGCTACAGGGAGATAGTCACCCCTAAGAGTCAGGAGACAGGTAGCTAGGTGACTGTCAGGAGAGGGCAGAGAAAGAGACAGAATGAGCAGGGCACCCCTGTGGCCGATCCCACCAATATTAAGTACATCGTTTTGGATACTGTTGATGGGGATGACCTACCAGGGACAAGTTGCAGTGGTTGTGTCTCTGGCACCGAGATGGGACCCTCAACTCAGAAGGGAAGGAGGGAAAAGAGGACAGCAATAGTGATAGGGGATTCAATAGTTAGGGGGACAGATAAGAGGTTCTGTGGAAGAGATCAAGAATCCCGGATGGTCTGTTGCCTCCCTGGTGCCAAGGTCCGCGATATCTTGGATCGAGTCCTCGGTATTCTCAAAAGGGAGAGTGAGCAGCCAGGTGTCGTCGTCCATGTAGGGACCAATGATGTGGGTAGGAAAAGTGTGGAGGTCCTGAAAGGTGAGTTTAGGGAGTTAGGCGCCAAGTTAAAGGACAGGACCTCCAGGATACCAATCTCAGGATTGCTACCAGTGCCATGTGCAGGCGGGTTTAGAAATAGTAAGAAAGCGCAGATCAACACTTGGCTGAAGGCATGGTGCAGGAGGGAGGGCTTCAGATTTATAGATAATTGGGCTGTTTTCCAGGGAAGGTGGGACCTGTTCCGGCGGGACGGTCTACATCTGAACTGGAGGGGGACAAATATTCTTGCGGGTAGATTTGCTAGAGAGGCTCCGGTGGATTTAAACTAGATACGAGGGGAGAGGGGAACCAGAGTGTAGGAACAGATGTAGGGAAGAAGGAAGAAAAAGAAAATAGTAAAATTGTTTGCACAGTTAGTGATAAACAGAGAGTAAGAGGTGGAAAATTTCTTAAGTGCATTTATTTTAATGCTAGGAGCATTGTAAGAAAGGTGGATGAGCTGGATGAACATGGATTGATATCTGGAAGTATGATATGGTAGCTATTAGTGAAACATGGTTACAGGAGGGGTGTGATTGGCAACTAGATATTCCAGGATGTAGTTGCTTCAGGTGTGACAGAATCGGAGGGACAAGAGGGGGAGGGGTTGCATTGCTTGTCAGAGAAAATATTACAGCGGTGCTCTGGCAGAATAGATTAGAGGGCTCGTCTCGGGAGGCTATTTGGGTGGAATTGAGGAATGGGAAGGGTGCAGTAACTCTTATGGGGGTGTATTATAGACCACCTAATGGGGAGCGAGAATTGGAGGAGCAAATTTGTAAGGAGATAGCAGATATTAGTAGTAGGCACGAGGTTGTGATTGTGGGAGATTTTAATTTTCCACACATAGACTGGGAAACCCATTCTGTAAAAGGGCTGGATGGTTTGGAGTTTGTAAAATGTGTGCAAGATAGGTTTTGCAGCAATACATAGAAGTACCAATGAGAGAAGGGGCAGTGTTGGATCGCCTGTTAGGGAATGAGATAGGTCAGGTGACGGAGGTTTGTGGTGGGGAGCACTTCGGGTCCAGTGATCACAATGCTATTAGTTTCAATATAATTATGGAGAAGGATAGATCTGGAGCCAGGGTTGAGATTTTTGATTGGAGAAAGGCTAATTTTGAGGAGATGCGAAAGGATTTAGAAGAGTGGATTGGGATAATTTGTTTTATGGGAAGGATGTAATGGAGAAATGGAGGTCATTTAAAGGTGAAATTTTGTGAGTACAGAATCTTTACGTTCCTGTTAGGTTGAAAGGAAAGGTTAAAAGTTTGAGAGAGCCATGGTTTCCAAGAGATATTGGAAGCTTGGTTCAGAAGAAAAGAGAGATCTACAATAAATATAGACAGCATGGAGTAAACGAGGTGCTCGAGGAATATAAAGAATGTGAAAAGAATCTTAAGAAAAAAATTAGAAAAGCTAAGAGAAGATATGCGGTTGCTTTGGCAAGTAAGGTGAAAATAAATCCCAAGGGTTTCTACTGTTATATAAATAGCAAAAGGATAGTGAGGGATAAAATTGGTCCCTTAGAGAATCAGAGTGGACGGTTATGTGTGGAGCCAAAAGTGATGGGGGAGATTCTAAACAATTTCTTTTCTTCGGTATTCACTAAGGAGAAGGATATTGAATCGTGTAAGATAATGGAAACGGGTAGGGAAGTTATGGAAAGTATGATGATTAAAGCAGTAGTAGTACTGGAGCTTATAAGGAATATAAAAGCGGATAAGTCTCCGGGTCCTGACAGGATATTCCCTAGGACATTGAGGGAAGTTAGTGTGGAAATAGCAGGGGCTCTGACAGAAACATTTCAAATTTCATTAGAAACGAGGATGGTGCCGGAGGACTGGCGTATTGCTCATGTTGTTCCATTGTTTAAAAAGGGTTCTAAGAGTAAACCTAGCAATTATCGGCCTGTGAGTTTGACGTCAGTGGTGGCTAATGACGGAAAGTATTCTTAGAGATGGTATATATAATTATCTGGATAGACAGGGTCTGATTAGGAACAGTCAACATAGATTTGTGCGTGGAAGGTCATGTTTGACAAATCCTATTGAATTTTTTGAAGATGTTACTAGGGATGTTGACAAGGGTAAAACAGTGGATGTTGTCTATATAGACTTCAGTAAGGCCTTTGACAAGGTCCCATATGGAAGGCTGGTTAGGAAGGTTCAATCGTTAGGTATTAATATTGAAGTAGTAAAATGGATTCAGCAGTGGCTGGATGGGAGACGCCAGAGAATGGTGGTGGAAAACTGTTTGTCAGATTGGAGGCCGGTGACTAGTGGTGTGCCTCAGGGATCTGTACTGGGTCCAAAGTTATTTGTCATATACATTAATGATCTGGATGATGGGGTGGTAAATTGGATGAGTAAGTATGCAGATGATACTAAAATAGGTGGAGTTGTGAATAATGAAGTAGGTTTTCGAAGCTTGCAGAGAGATTTAGGCCAGTTAGAAGAGTGGGCTGAAAGGTGGCAGATGGAATTTAATGCTGATAAATGTGAGGTACTACACTTTGGTAGGACTAATCAAAATAGGACATACATGGTAAATGGTAGGGCATTGAAGAATGCAGTAGAACAGAGGGATCTAGGAATAATGGTGCATAGTTCCCTGAAGGTGGAATCTCATGTGGACAGGGTGGTGAAGAAAGCTTTTGGTATGCTGGCCTTTATAAATCAGAGCATTGAGTATAGGAGTTGGGAAGTAATGTTGAAATTGTACAAGGCATTGGTGAGGCCAAATTTGGAGTATTGTGTACAGTTTTGGTCACCAAATTATAGGAAAGATGTCAACAAAATAGAGAGAGTACAGAGAAGGTTTACTGGAATGTTACCTGGGTTTCATCACCTAAGTTACAGAGAAAGGTTGAACAAGTTGGGTCTTTATTCTTTGGGACGTAGAAGGTTGAGGGGGGACTTGATAGAGGTATTTAAAATTATGAGAGGGATAGATAGAGTTGACGTGGATAGGCTTTTTCCATTGAGAATGGGGGAGATTCAAACAAGAGGACATGAGTTGAGAGTTAAAGGGCAAAAATTTAGGGGTAACATGAGGGGGAACTTCTTCACTCAGAGAGTGGTAGCTGTGTGGAACGAGCCAGCAGAAGTGGTTGAGGCAGGTTCGATGTTGTCATTTAAAGTTAAACTTGTCAGCTATATGGACAGGAAAGGAATGGAGGGTTATGGGCTGAGTGCAAGTCGGTGGGACTAGGTGAGAGTAGGAGTTCGGCACGGACTAGAAGGGCCGAGATGGCCTGTTTCTGTGCTGTAATTGTTATATGGTTATATGATTATATGGCTGTGGGGAAAGATGTTATCAAGCCCATATAAAGACAGAAACTGAAAGGTTGAGCATAGTGAGAATAATGTTCTGAGTTGTATTCATTTCAATGCAAAGAGTATTTTGCGTAAGACACAGAAATGGGTAGAATTGAGGAATAAGAAAGGGATAAACACATTAATGACATTATATTATAGACCGCCCCCCCCCAATTGTCAGTGAGAGTTAGAAGAGCAAATTTGTAGAACAATGGCAGACAGTTGCAGGAAAAATAAGTTTGTGATAGTAGGTGATTTTATCTTTCCACATGTTGACTGGAACTCCCATACTGCGAAAGGGCTGGATGGGATAGAGTTTGTCAAATGTGTTCAGGTAAGTTTTCTTAATCAATATACAACGGTCCCAACTAGACAGAGTGTGATATGGGATTTCCTGTTAGGGAATGAGACAGGGCAGGTGATCATAATTCCATGAGTTTCAAAGTCTGATCCTTAGAATTGGGAGGTGAAATTGGAGAATTTCCAGGCTGGAAAAAAGTGTGTGAACCCTTGTATTTCGTAACTGGTAGAACCTCCCTGAGCAGCAATAACCTCACCAAACGTTTCCCACAGCTGCTGATCAGGCAGAATTTTAGACCATTCCTTCATACAAAACTGTTTCAGTTTATCAATATTTCGGGGGTACCTTGCATGACAGCTCTCTTCAGGTCATGCCGCAGCATCTCAATTAGGTTAAGGCCTGGACTCTGACTTGGCCATTCCAAAACACAGATTTTCTTCTTTTTAAACCATTCTGTTGTTGGTTTACTTTTGGGATTATTGTCTTGTTGAATCATCCAACTCCTGTCAATCTTCATGTAACGGACTGCTACCTTGACATTCTCCTGTAAAATGTCTTCATACAATTTTGAATTCATTGTTCCCTCAAGGACTGCAAATTGTCCAGGCCCTGAGGCAGCAAAGCAGCCCCAAACCATGATGCTCCTTCCATCATGCTTCACAGTTAGAATGAGGTTTTGGTGTTGGGGTGCAGTGGCCCTTTTCCTCCAAAATTAGCGGTGCGCAATTTTGCCAAAAAATTCAACTTTTGTCTCATCTGTCTACAGAACATTGTGGAACATCCAGGTAGGGTTTTGAAAACTTGAGACATGCAGCGAATTTTTTTTTGGAGAGCAGTGGTTTCCTACATGGTGTCCTTCCATGAACACCATTCCTGTTCAGTGTTTTTCTTATAGTAAACACATGAACAGAAACTTTAACAAGTTCTAGAGATTTCTGTAGGCCTTTTATTGTTACCCTTGGGTTCTTTTTCACCTCCTTCAGCATTACATGTTGTGCTCTTCGCGTAATCTTTGCAGGATGCCCACTCCTAGGGTTAGTAACAACAGTTCTGAATTTCTTCCATTTGTAGACAATTTCTCTTACTGTAGACTGATGAACACTCAGGTCTTTTGAAACACTTTTGTAGCTTGTTCCAGCTTCATACATCTCCATAATTCTTCTTCTAAGGACCTTTAAAAGTTGTTTTGATCAAGGCATGGTGCACGTCAAATAGATCTTCCTTGAGAAGAGCAGGCTCTGTCAGTAATCTGACTTTGTGTGTCTTTTTTATAGACAGGGCACCTCTACAACCCACACCTCCAATCTCATCTCATTGTTTGGAACACCTGACTCCAAATAACTTTTGTAAAGGCAATACCCAGAGGTTCACATACTTTTTCGAACCTAGACTGTTAATGTTTAAATGTGTACTCAGTTTTGACGAGAATTAGTTTGTGTGTTATTAGTTTAGGTGATTGAGTTTGTCTATTATTGTGACTTAGCTGATCAGACCACATTTTCTGAGTAACTAATGCAGAAAACCACATAATTGCAAGGGGTTCACAAACTTTTTCTTGCAACTGTAAATTAAGAGCAAAATGATAGCAAAGGACAAAATTGGTCCACTGGAAGATCAGTATGGCCATCAATGCATTGAGCCAAAAGAAATGGGGGGGGGGGGAGATCTTAAGTGGAATTTTTACACCTGTATTTACTTGGGAGATGGACACAGAGACTATAGAACTGAGGCAAAGCAACAGTGAGGTCAAAGATTATATATGGATTACAGAGGAGGATAGGTGCATGTTGCCTTGAGGTGGATAAATCCCCAGGGCCTTATGTTAGTAGTAGGCAAATTATTACAAAGTATTCTAAGGGATCAGATATATAGGGATGTGGATCTTGACAGGGCCTGATTTGTGATAGTCAACACGGCTTTGAACGTGGTAGGTCATGTCTAACCAACCTTATAGAGTTTGTTGAGGTGGTTCGCAGGCGGGTTGATGAAGGAAATGCAGTGGATGTTGTCCACATGGATCTCAGCAAGGCCTTTGACAAAGTCACACATGGGAAGCTGGTCAAGAAGGTTGAGTCACTTCATGGTTTAACTCTGACTGGAGGCCTATGACTAGTGGTGCGCTGCAGGCTCTTTGCCATCTATATCAACAATCTGGGTAACGTGGCAAGCTGGATCAGAAAATTTGCAAATGACACCAAGACTGGATCCAAAGTGGACAGTGAGGAAGGCTATCAAAACTTCCAGGGGAATCTGGACCAGCTGGACAAATGGACTTAAAAATGGCAAAAGGAATTTATAGCAGACAAGTGTGAAGTGTTGCACTTCTGGAAAGAAAACCAGGGTAGGACTTACATGGTGGCATTGTGGAGTATTGTAGAACAGAGGGATAGAGGAAGTGGCATCAAAAGTAGACCCTCTTGAAAGATGTTCTAATGTTGGCCTCCAAGACAGAGATCGCAGGGTCACCAGATACTTCAGGATTCACACAAGTGTAGTTTTATTCTCCTTTTAAAGTGTGAATAAAAGACATTGAACTCATCTGGGAGTGAAGCATCACAGTCATTCATAATGTTAGGCTTCATTTTGTAGGAAGTAATGGCCTGCAAACCTTGGATGCTCACGTGCATCCAATCTCTCTTTAACCTCAAATGGAATTGTTTTCTCACCCTTAAAATAGCCTTCCTTAGGTTGTACTTGGACTTCTTGTATAGTTCTGGATCACCGGTCTTGAATGCCAGAGATCTAGCCCTCAGTAAACTATGAATCACCTAGTTCACTCATGGCTTTTGATATGGGCATGTTGTATGTTCTCAAATGCACACACCCATCCAAAAAGGTCTTGAAGAAGTTGGCGACAACTGTGTCGTATTCATTCAGATTTGAAGAACCTGCGCAAGGCCCCTGGTGGGGCTCTGAAAACTTGAGTACACCCGCCTGTTGGTTGGCATAAGGACATCTTCAATCTCTCACTGCTGCAGAGAGAGGTTTCCACCTGCTTCAAAAAGGTAACAATCATACCAGTGCCCAAGAAGAGCAGGGTGGTCTGTCTCCATGACTATTGCCCACTTGCACTCACATCTACTGTGAAAAAATACTTTGAGAGGTTTGGTCATGGCCAGAATCAACTTCTGCCTAAGCAAGGACCTGCACCCACTGCATTTTGCCTATCACCACAATAGGTCTACAACGGATGTAATCTCACTGGCTCTCCACTCGGCCTTGGATCATCTGGACAATAGTAATAGCTATGCCAGGCTACCGCTTATCGACTACAACTCAGCGTTCAACACTACTATACTAATCAATAAGCTCCAAGATCTGAGCTTCTGTACCTCCTTCTGCAACTGGATCCTTGACTTCGTCATTGACAGATCACAGTCGGTGTGGATCGGAAATAACATCTCCACCTCACTGACATCAACATTGCTGTACCTCAAAGATGTGTGCTTAGGCCACTGCTCTGCTCTCTACACCCAGGATTGCACAGCTCAAATGCCATCTATAAATTTGCTGATGACACAACCATTGTTGGCAGAATTTCAGATGGTGACAAGGAGGCGTTCAGGAGCGAGATAGATCAGCTAGTTGAGTGGTGTCATAGCAACGACCTCGCACCAAACGTCAGAAAGACCAAGGAATTGATTGTAGACTTCAGGAAGGGGAAATCAAGAGAACATACACCAGTCCTCATTGGAGGATCAGCAGTGGAAAGGGTGAGTAGTTTCAAGATCCTAGGTGTCAACACCTCTGAAGATCTATCCTGGGCCCAACATATTTATGCAATTACAAAGAGGTATGACAGTGGCTATATTTCATTAGGAGTTTAAGAAGATTTGGTATGTCACCAAAGACTCCAACAAATTCCTGCAGATATACAATGGACAGCATTCTTAACTGGTTGTATTACATCTGGTACGGAGGGGCCACTTCATGCGCACTAGTCTCCCCAGCATCCGAGACACCATCAAAAGGTGATCCCTCAAAAAGGTGGCATCTTACTGTAATTTATCATTTTTATTATGTATTGTCATGTACTGCTATGCAAAACAACAAACTTCATGACATATGCCAATACTATTAAACGTGATTCTGATTCTAAACTATCCCTCTCACTTAAACCTATGCCCTCATGTATTTGACAATTCTATTCTACTTATGTTACCTACTTCTCATAACTTTATAAACTTTTATCAGGATTCCTCTCAGCAATCAGAAGAAAAAACAATCAATTTTGTCTAATCTTTCCATTCAGGCAACATCCTGGTGAACCTCTCCTGCACTCTCTCCAAACTCTCCACATCCTTCCTGTAACGTAGCAGCCAAATCTGCATAGTACACCAAACATGGCTTAACCAAAGCTTTATACACTTGTTCCATGACTTGCCAACTTTTAGACTCAATGATCCAATTAATGGAGGCAAGTAAGTGGTATGCCTTCTTTGTCACCCTATTCACTTGTGTTGCCACTTTTGGGGAGCTAGGGACTTGTAACTCAAGACCCCTCTGTACATCACTACTACAAGGGTCCTGCCATTTACTGGATATTTTCCCCTTTCATCTGACCACACAAAATGCAACTCAACATCTAAAGGTCTTGTCAAAGCATTCCGTGACTGAGACTCTACAGTTCTCTCGGCTGGAAAGTCTCAAAGGTTCACCATCCTTTGAGTGAAAATACTTTTCATTTCAGACCTGAATTGCTAATCTCTTCATTTGAGACTGTCTCCAGGTCCTACCTTGTTAAGCACTGTCCGAATTTTTGTACATTTCACAGTTCATTCTTATTAACAAGAGAGTATATTTCCAGTCTGTCCATGCAAAGCGACTCCTCAAATACCACTTTCACCTGCCCACCTTCTTTACATCCCAGTAGTCAACTTGGGGAACCTTAGCTGCATTTGGCAAGTATACCCTTTCTTAAGATAGGTGACCATAACCTGAACACAACAAGCTAGTTGTGATCTCTTACCAAAACCCTATGTAACTGGGTCACGACATCTATCTCTGCTCTTCTGATTAAATTCTCTTGAAATAGACAACACAATAGGCTTTCATAACTGCTTGTAGTATCTGTAAGTGAAGTGCTAGAGACTCGTGTACAAGGACGGCCAGGACCCTCTCAACACCAAACACTCATCATTTAAAAAAAAATTAAGCTTGTTTGTTTTTCTACCAATATAGAGGAACTCATTTTTCTGCACTTTTGATTTGCCCTAACTCTCTATATAGAGTCATAGAAAACTACAGCACAGAAACAGGCCCATCAGCCCAACTAGTCCTTGCCAAACTATTTACACTGCCTAGATCAGGGGTCCCCAACCCTTTTTGCACTGCGGACCGGTTTCATATTGACAATATTCTTGCGGACCGGCCGACCGGGGGCGAGGGGGTGGCGGTAGGGTTGCCAACGGACAAGAGTAGCAGTCAAATACGCTAGGTTTACCCCGAGAAAGACTACAATGACCATGAAGCCTTGCGCAGGCACCAGTGCACATGCGTGATTTGGCATGCGTGTACGATTTTTTTCTACAAATCGTTTTTGGCGATTCTGTGTGAGGGGGAGGGGGGTGTTAATCACGACAGAAATATCGATGATAAGTGGTTAACACACTCAATTTCCTTTCTAAAAGGGTTTATCTAACGAATTTAATATTAAACACACAGCGCATATTTTCCTCGCATGAATATAGTGATAAGTCAATTATCAGGGGAGGACAGGGGAGCTTGAAGTAAGTGTTGAATGAACTTCCAGTAGAAGTGGTAGAGGCAGGTTCGATATTATCATTCAAAGAAAAATTGGATAGGTATATGGACAGGAAAGAAATGGAGGGTTATGGGCTGAGTGCAGGTCGGTGGGACTAGGTGAGAGTAGCGTTCGGCACGGACTAGAAGGGGAGAGATGGCCTGTTTCCGTGCTGTAATTGTTATATAAGTCAATAGCATCATAACATTTTAAGTAACATTTGGATATTAAACACACAGCACATGTTTTTCCCGTATGAACATATAAAATCATTGCAACACACCAATATCGCTGAATCAGTGGGAGCCCTGGGCTTGTTTTCCTGCAACAACACAGTCCTATCGAAGGGTGATGGGAGACAGCGATAGTCGAACGGGTTCCTTATGTCCAGTCTGTTCCGCAGTTTAGTTTTCGTTGCATTCATTGCAGAGATATGTTGGAAATGGAAGCAACGTTTTCAGTGCTTTCGTGGCTATCTCAGGATTTTTAGCCCTGACTTTGATCCAGAATGCCGGCAGAGATGTTATGTAAAACATACTTCCCAGCCCGCTGTCATTTGCAAGCTCGAGGAGTTGCTCCCCTTCCTGCGCTGACATGGATGACGCGCAGGTAATGACCTCGCATGCGTAATGGCTCAACAGTGGCCGTGACAGGGAATGAGGGAAGGTGCAGCTGACTCATATCGCCAAATCATATAGCATCCTCATGGCCCGATAGTACATGCTTTGCGGCCCGGTACCAGTCCGCAGCCCAGTGGTTGGGGACCGCTGGCCTAGACCCATCGACCTGGGCCTGGAACTTATCCCTCCATAACCCTCCCATCCGTGTACCTATCCAAATTTCTCTTCAATGTTGAAATCAAGCTCACATGCACCACTTGTTCTGGCATGTTGTTCCACATTCTCGCCACATTCCGAGTGAAGAAGTTTCCCTTCATGTTTCGTAGAACATAGAAATCTACAGCATATTACAGGCCCTTCAGCCCTAAAATGTTGTGCTGACCATATAACCTACTCTAGAAGCTGCCTAGAATTTCCTTACTGCATAGCCCTCTATTTTCCTAAGCTCCATGTACCTGTCTAAGAGTCTCTTAAAAGTCCCTATTGTGTTCCCTTAAATATTTCACCTTTCACCCTTAACCCAGGACCTTTAGTAGTAGTCTTACCCAATCTCAGTGGAAAAAAAACCTACTTGCATTTATCATATCTGCACCCCTGATAATTTTGTATACCTCTATCAAATCTCCCCTCAATCTTCTACGTTCTAAGGAATTAAGTTCTAACCTATTCAGTCTTTCATTATAACTCGGGTCCCCCAGTCCTGGCAACATCCTTGTAAGTTTTCTCTGTATTCTTTCAATCTTATTTACATCATTCCTGTAGGTAGGTAACCAAAACTGCACACAATATTCCAAATTAGGCCTCACATCTTATACAACTTTAACATAACTCAGTACTTTGATTTATGAAGGCCAACATGCCAATAACTTTCTTAATGACCCTATCTACCTATGACACCACTTTCAATGAATTATGGACCTGTATTCCCAGATCCCTTTGTTCTATCACACTCCTCAGTGCCCTACCATCCACTGTGTAAGACCTACCCTGGTTGGTCCTACCGAAGTGCAAAACCTTATACTTTTCTGCCATTTTTTCAGTTTAGTTTTCCCACTGGTCCAGATCCTGCTGCAAACTTTAATCATCTTCCTTGCTGTACACTACACCCCTAATCTTGCTGATGTCCACAAATTTGCTGATGCATTTAACCACATTATCAACCAGATCACTGGAATAGATGACAAACAACAATGGACCCAGCACTGATCCTTGCAGCATTCCACGAGTCACAAGCCTCCAGTCAGAGAGGCAACCCTCTACTACCACTCTCTGGCTTCTTCTGTAAAGTCAATGTCCAATTCAATTTACTACCTCATTCTGAATGCCAAGTGTCTGAACCTCCTTGACCAACCTCCCATGTGGGACCTTTGTCAAATGCCATACTAAAGCTCATGTAGACAACATCCACCACCTTGTCTTTATCATCTTTCCTGATAACATCATTGAAAATCTCTGTAAGACTGGTTAGACAGCACCTACAATGCACAAAGCCAGGCTGACTATCCCTAATCAATCCCTGTCTATCCAAATACTCATATAGCCAAACTCTTATAATATCTTCCAATAACCACTACTGACGTCAGGCTCACAGGTTTATAATTTGCTGGTTTATTTTTAGGGTCTTTCATTAGCTATCCTCCAGTCCCTCACTTGTCACTTTGCCTCACTTCTACAGACTCTGTGTCTGGCACCTGAGTCAATACAAATACTAAAAAATCACTTAAAGATCTCCCCCATCTCTTTTCCCTCCACACATAGATTACCAATCTAATCTCCAGAGGACTTGTTTTGTCTTTGCAATCCTTTTGATCTTAACTTAGCCTCCCTAAATTCACTTGAAATCAGTCTGGGGCCCTGTCACATCCACTTCCACTGGCTTTGTATTATCAGCAAATCTGGATATAGAGTCATAGAAAAGTTCAGCACAGAAACAGGTCCTTTGGCCCACCTAGTCCATGCCAAACCATTTAAACTGCCTGATCCCTCATTTAGATTATTGTCATAGATTCTGAACAGCTGGAAGCCTCAGCAGCAATTCCCCTTGCAATAGTCTCACAGCCCAGGAATGAGCTGCTCACTCTGAATGTACCCTGTCCATCAATATTCAATCCTGTCCAGTAATTTACACTTAGTGTCATGCCCTTTACTTTGATTGAAGTGTCTCATATGGGACCTCATCAAAGACCTTCTTGAAGTACAAATACAGATCAGCTGATTTGCTCTTACCCATTCTGCTCGTCACAACCTCAAAACACGAACAGGTTAGTCAAAAGGCACTTTTCATACTTAACTGTATGTTGACTTTACCTATTAGAGTTATTATTTGTAAGTGCTCGGTTCCCACTGTCCTGACAATAGATTCTTCTAGTATTTTCCTTATACTGACGTCAATCTAACTGGTCTGTGGGGGAGATGCTCCCTCTATAGAAACATCACTGCAATCACAATCGTTTTCATCAGTCAGGGCAGGGTAAAGTACAAAATGCTGGAGGAACTCAATGCATCAGGCAGCATTTGAAGAGGAATTCCTCCAGCATACTCAGGATTTCCAGCTTCTGCAGAATCTCCTGAGTTATAGATTGTGGAGGTTGGGATATAATGTTGCAGTTGCACACGACATTGGTGAGGTCATACTTGGAATGTCATGTTCAGTTCTTGTCACCCTAATATAAGAAAGGTGACATTAAGCCAGAAAGAGTGCAGAGATTTACAAGGATGTTACCAGAACCTGAGGTACTGAGTTGGCCAAGCTAAGAATTTATTTATTAGAGTCTTGGAGAATGAGGAGTGATCTTATAGAGTTGTATAAAGTTATGAGGAGCATAGATAGGGTGAATGCCCTCTTTTCTCCCCGGGGTTCGGAAATCAAGAACTATACGGCGTAGGTTTAAGATGAGAGAGGGGAGAGGGGAGAGAATTAATAGGAGCCTGAAGTACATTTTCTTGCACAGAGTACTTATATAGAACATTTTGAGGCAAGTACATTAACAGTATTTAAAAGGTACTGGTCAGGTACATGGAGAGAAAAAGGGATATTGACCAAAAGGTCATCCACATAAGGCAGTTCCTCAAGAAAGTGATATCCATCACTGAAGGCTCCCACTCCCATGCAAGACATGCTCTCTTCTCATTACTGCCATCAGGAAGAAAGTACAGAAGTCTAAAGACCTACAGGTCAACAGCTTCGCCCCTCCACATCAGATTTCTGAACAGTTCAACAACACGACTTCATTATTCTATTTTTGCATTGTCTATTTTGTAATTTATAGTAATTCTGTCTTTGTTTCCACAAAACAACAAGTTTCATGACGTACCATACAGTGAAAATAAACCAGATTCTAATTCTAAAATGGGGCAAGTTTAAATGGGAATCTTGGACTTTCTCTGTGTTGTGTGACCACCTATTTTTGTTATTGTTTTCCAAGTGCTCTGCTACCACTTTCCTAACAATAGATTCTGGTGTTTTCCCTACTGCTGACATTAGTCTAACCTGACACTCACTCTATAGAAACAAAACATCACTACAATCCTAACAGGGATGCGCTACATGCTGGTACTTACAACTATGTATCGTATCACTCTGTCTGCAGAAATGCACAGTTGTATCACAGTCAGCTCGACAGAGACTTTGTACTACAGCACGGTTTAAAACACTTCTGCAAGAATGCGATATGCCATTATAAAAGAAGGATGTAATTAAGCTAGAGATGGCACAGAATGATTTTGTAAACCTGTATAAGGTCACCGTTCATCCTCCTTTACTCCAGAGAAAACAGAACCAGCCTTTCCAGTCTCTCCTAATAACTCAAGCCTTTAAATCCTGTCAGAATCCTTGTGACACACATAACAATTGCTGGTGAACGCAGCAGGCCAGGCAGCATCTCTAGGAAAAGGTTCGGTTGACGTTTCGGGCTGAGACCCTTCATCAGGACTAACTGAAGGAAGAGTTAGTAAGAGATTTGAAAGTGGGAGGGGGAGGGGGATCCAAAATGATAGAAGAAGACAGGAGGGGGAGGGATGGAGCCAAGAGCTGGACAGGTGATTGGCAAAGGGGATATGAGAAGATCATGGGACAGGAAGCCTAGGGAGAAAGAAAGGGGGGGGGGAAGCCCAGAGGATGGGCAAGGAGTATAGTGAGAGGGACAGAGGGAGAAAAAGGAGAGAGAGAAAAATAATAATAATAATAATAATAATAAATATATAAATAACGGATGGGGTACGAAGGGGAGGTGGGGCATTAATGGAACTTAGAGAAGTCAATGTTCATGCCATCAGGTTGGAGGCTATCCAGACGGAATATAAGGTGTTGTTCCTCCAACCTGAGTGTGGCTTCATCTTTACAGTAGAGGAGGCTGTGGATAGACATATCAGAATGGGAATGGGATGTGGAATTAAAATGTGTGGCCACTGGGAGATCCTGCTTTTTCTGGCAGACAGAGCGTAGGTGTTCAGCAAAATGGCCTCCCAGCCTGTGTCGGGTCTCACCAATATATAGAAGGCCGCGTCAGGAGCACCGGACGCAGTATATCACCCCAGCCAACTCACAGATGAAGTGTCACCTCACCAGGAAGGACTGTCTGGGGCCCTGAATGGTGGTGAGGGAGGAAGTGTAAGGGCATGTGTTGCACTTGTTCCGCTTACAAGGATAAGTGCCGGGAGGGAGATCGGTGGGAAGGGATGGGGGAGGAACGAATGGACAAGGGAGTCGCGTTAACTATGTTCGTGACACTTCTCACGCTCTGAATTTTTTCGATGATTTTAAGTTCCCTGGCCCCCACTGCTTTATTTGAACTATGGATTTCCAGTCCCTACATACTTCCATCCCCCACCAGGAAGGTCTCAAAGCTCTCCACATCTTTTTGGATTCCAGACCCAACCAGTTCCCCTCCACCACCATTCTGCTCTGTCCAGCGGAATTAATCCTTACTCTTAATAATTTCTCCTTTGGCTCCTCCCACTTCCTCCAAACTAAAGGTGCAGCCATGGGCACCCATATGGGTCCCAGCTATGCCTGCCTTTTTATTGGCTTTGTGGAACAATCCATGTTCCAAGCCTATACTGGTATCTGTCCCCTACTTTTCCTTCGCTACATCGACGACTGCATTGGCGCTGCTTTCTGCATGCATGCTGAGCTCATTGACTTCATTAATTTTGCCTCCAACTTTCACCCTGCCCTCAAGTTTACCTGGTCCATTTCCAACACCTCCATCCCCTTTCTTGATCTTTCTGTCTCTATCTCCAGAGACAGCTTATCTACTGACGTCTACTATAAGCCTATGGACTCTCACAGCTACCTGGTCTATTCCTCTTCTCACCCTGTCTCTTGCAAAAATGCCATCCCCTTCTTGCAATTCCTCCGTCTCCGCCGCATCTGGATGAGGCTTTTCATTCCAGGACGAAGGAGATGTCCTCCTTTTTTAAAGAAAGGGGCTTCCCTTCCTCCACCATCAACTCTGCTCTCAAACGCATCTCCCCCATTTCACGCACATCTGCTCTCACTCCATCCTCCCACCACCCCACTAGGAATAGGGTTCCCCTTGTCCTCACCTACCACCACAGCAGCCTCCGGGTCCAACATATAATTCTCCGTAACTTCCGCCACCTCCAACGGGATCCCACCACTAAGCACATCTTTCCCTTCCCTCCCTTGCTTTCCGCAGGGATCGCTCCCTACGCGACTACTACTACTTCATCCCCAAATTCAACCTAAGCCTCACCCATCACTCCATAGAACACAGCCCCATTCACCAAATGAGAAAGAACTACCATTCACAATTCATACCTCTTCCTCACTGCCTTCACACACTAATCATTCCTCTACAACTCACAAAGACATCTTCCAACTTCTACCTCTTCAGCGACATCTAGCAGACATGACATTCACTGACTGACACAGTTCCTTCTTTCTTGCAGGACAAGGTGAACTGGTAAACAGCAGTGACTGGTGCCAAACATGCATATGTGCAATACTCTGGGTGAGAGGCTTCACTGTTGCTGAACGCCTCAGCCACTGGGAACACAGAAGTTGCTTATGACTAACCACTCTTCTAACATCCTATTTCCCTTTAAACACATTGCTGATTTACACAATGCAGATGGTGCAAGCATGCATCTCTTACATTCCTCCTCCTCACCACCACTTTTCAAGGTGCTTTTTTCTCCCCATCTACCAAGCACAGCAGGCCGAACACGACTAAGTCAAGGAGGAAGACAGAACATTGCAGTTTAGTTAGACTCTCAAAATCACCAGCCAGATGCTGTTGTTAACATGATTAGATGGCAATAATTGACCATCTTCATAGATCATGTATAAAGGTTACCCTGCTGCTACAAGACATTACTGGGAGGAGAAATCGGGTAACTCACAAATGCTGGAAGAACTCAGCAGGTCAGGCAGCATCTGTGGAGGAAAATGAACAGTTGATGTTTCAGGTTGAGACCCCTCACAGAGTCATGGGACACTACAGCACAGAAAGAGGTTCTTAAGCACCTCCACTCTATGCCAAACCATGAATCTGCCTAGTCTCATCAACCTGCACCTGGACCATAGCCCTGCAATGCCCTCCCATCCATGTACCTGTCTAAATATCTTTTAAATGTTGAAATCAAACCTACAGTACATCCACCCTTCTGCTGGTAGTTCGTTTCACACACTCACCATGTTCCTCATTTTACCTTTCACCCTTAACCCATGACCTCAAGTTATAGTCTCACCCAACCTCGGTGGAAAAAGCCTGCTTGCACTTAACCAAACTATACCCCTCTTAATTTTGTATATCTCTGTCAAATCTCCACTCTCTCTCCAATGCTCTAGGAAATGGAGTCCTAACCTATTCAGCCCTTCCCTACAATTCAGGTTCTCAAGTCCCAGAAGCATTTGCTCTGCATTCTTTCAATGTTATCTACATCTTTCCTGTAGGTAGGTGCACACAATACTCCAAAGCAGGCCTCATAAATTTCAACATAACATACCGTTCCTGTACTCAATGCATTGATTTATGAAGGCCAATATGTCAGAAGTTTTCTTCCTGTGATACCACTTTCAAGAAATTATGGATCGGTATTCACAGATCCCTCTGTTCTGTCACACCCCTCAGTGCCCTACTGCTCACTGTGTAAGACCTACCCTGGTTTGTCCTCCCAAAGTGAAACACCTCACACTTGACTGCAATCAACTTCATTTACCATTTTCCAGCCCATTTTCCAAGCTGGTCCAGATCCTGCTCCAAGCTTTGCTAGTCTTCCTCCCTGTCCACTACATCCCCAATCTTGCTGATCCAGTTAACCACATTATCATCCAGATCATTGATATGGATGACAAACAACAACAGAGCCACTGACCTCTGCAGCATATCGCTTGCCACAGGCCTCCAGTCAGAGAGGCAACCATCTACAACCACTCTCTGGCTTCTTCTGTGAAGCCCATGCTTAATCCAATTTACTACTCATCTTGAATGCCAAGCGACTGAACCTTTATGACCAACCTCCCATCGTAGGACCTTGTCAAAAGTTTTTGTAAAATCTCTGCATATCCACTGCCTCGCCTTCATCAATTTTCCTGGTAACTTCCTTGAAAAACTCTATAATATTGGTTAGACATGACATACCATGCACAAAGCCATGCTGACTATCCTTTATTACGTACCCCGTAACTGGGTTGCAAAACCAGCAGAAATGGACCACTAGTTGGAGTCTGGATTACCAGAAACTAATAAAGTTTTATTAAGGAAATAAGTAACACAGTACTCTAATCGTAAGGATATAAATGCAACAGGTTAGCAATGATAAAACACACATTTACACAGAACTAGGATAATAGGAATCAATCAAGCTCTATCGCAGTCTAGGGGTAAAATGATCAGTCTCAAGTGACGCAGAGTTCAGTTCAGCTTAGTACAGTTTGCAGTAATCGCTGTTGTGCCGTTGGAGAAAGAGAGAGATGCAAATTTTGATTCAAGCAGACCTTTGATGTTCTTCGCAGTTGGCTTTCGGGCGGACCCTTTTATGTCTTCTATCCCGCTGTGGTCACCGACTGTGACCCCTCCGTTCTGGATACGACCGCTCTTACGCGGTGAACCCGGCACCCAGGCAACGGCGGACACACACACCAGGTTCCCGTCGATCGTACCTTTTCACCCTGTGAGTCTATGGTCGGTTCCCTCGAACCAGACCTCTAAACTCTCACCAACTTGTGGGGGCACATCGCTCTTCCAGGGTCTCGTTATCTCGTGATCTCGTGGTGTGTGTCATGCCCTAGCGAACCTGTTCTTTTTATCCCTCTGCTGGGGTACCGCCTGTCCATCAAACTTCAAACAGTTCAGGTTCAAAGCAACCGGTCTGTCAATATTCTGAATTGTGTCTCTTTTCGTTAATCTCTCTCCTCTCTTATTAACATATTGAATGTTTCTCCATTGTCTCCCTTATCTCTCTCTCATTAGCATCAATCTTCTGATAACTTGGTTTTTCGTCACACCTTAATCAGTTCCTGTCTATCCAAATACTTACATATCTGGTCCCTTAGAATACCTTCCAATAACTTTCCCATTACCACCCTACGATTGCTTGGCTTAGTCTTGAGAGTACTTAAACAATGGAACAACATTAGCTATCCTCCAATCTTATAGCATCTCACCCATGGCTAAGGATATTTCAAATATCTCTACTAGGGCCCTGGCAATTTCAGCACTTGCCTTCCACAGGGTCCAAAGGAACACCTTGCAGGCCCTGGGTATTTATCCACCCTAATTTGTCTCAAGCAAGCAAACACCTCTTCTTCTGTAATTTGCATCGGGTCCATGACCCAGTGCTGCTGCTTTGCAACACTTCGATAGACTCTGTCCATCTCCCAAGTAAATACAGATGCAAAAAAACATTTAAGTTCTCCCCCGTCCCTTTCAGCTCCACACAAGGATTATCATTCTGATCTTCCAGTGGACCAATTTTGTCCCTTGCTATCCTTTTCCTCTTAATATATCTGAAGAACCCCTTGGGATTCTCCTTCACCTTGTCTGCTCGAGCAATCTAATGGCTTCTTTGAGCCCTTCTGATTTCCTGCTTGTGTTCTCTTACATTTCTTATACTCCTCATGTACCTCATTTGTTCCTGTCCATCTATACCTGCTACGCACCTCCTTCTTTTCTTAGCCAGGGCCTCAATTTCTCTCAGAAACCATGGTTCCCTATACCTGATGGTCTTGATGAAGGGTCTCGGCCCAAAACGTTGACTGTTTTGCTCTTTTCGATAGATGCTGAGCACCTCCGGCATTTTTTGTGTGTTCCCTATACCTGTTATGCTTGACTTTTATTCTGACAGAAACATACTCTGTACTCTCAAAATTTTACTTTTGAAGGCCTCCCACTTACCAAGTACACCTTTGCCAGAAAATAACCTGACCTGATCCACACTTGCCTGATCCTTTCCAATACCATCAATTTTGGCCTTTCTCCAATATTGGACCAGACCTATCTTTTTCATAATTGAAACTAATGGCATTATGATCACCAGAGGCAAAGTGTTCCCCTTCAAACTTCTGTCAACTGCCCAGTCTCATTCCCTAACAGAAGATCTAGTATAACACTCTCACTAATTGGGGCGTCTATGTACTAAGGACACATGCATGAACACATTTGACAAATTCTTTCCCATCCAGCCCTTTTACAGTATGAGAGTCAAAGTCAATATGTGGAATGTTAAAATTAGCTATTATCACAACCTTATGTTTCTTGCGACTGTCTGTGATCTCTTTACAAATTTGATTCTCTGTTCATTTGGACTTAAAACGAATAGGGAAGAGAGCCAGTTGAGAGGAGACAATCAGTATAAAGAAATGAAGGGGTTGGGTAAGAGCAGACAGGTGATAGATGGCCCCAGGTGAGGAAGGGTGACAAAAAAATGGAGGAGGGGAGCGTAGAAAGAGCGAAAGAGGCTGGGAGGTGATGGGTGGAGGTGTCAAAGAGCAGCAGTTTGTGGAATCTAGTCGGAGATAAAGCTGGACATGGCATCAAATGAGGTAAGTGGGAACAATGTGGAAGTGGGACCAGTGGGAGTAGTTTGTGGGTGATGGGCAGATGGAGTGGGTGAGGAGGGAAAGGAAACAGGGTGAAGGGGGCTGGGGTCGGTGTCAGAGGAACTGGGCAGATCAGGAGAGAGAAAACGGATAAAAGGGAAGAAGTTTACCTGAAATCAGAGAATTCAATGTTCACTGTCAGCTTGTAACATAAGAGATATGAAGTATAAAAATAGGTAAGTTTTGTTACAATTTTATAGGGCATTGTTGAGACCATTTCTGGAACACTGTGTACAGTATCAGATTCTGGGTGTAAAGATGGCAAGCTTGCATTGGAAGCACACAAAGAAAGCTCACAACCTTGACTCCTGTAATAACAGGGTTTACCTGTGAAGAAAGATTGAGCAGGTTTGGGTAAGCTCAACAAAGCTTTCAATAGAAGGTAATTTAGTGAAACATATACAGGTGACCCTCCACATTAGATTATGAAGACACGTAGTCCTCTTTTATTGTCATTTAGTAAAGCATGCATTAAGAAATGATACAATATTTCCTCCGGTGTGATATCACAAAACACAGGACAGACCAAGACTGAAAAAACTAACAAAACCACATAATTATAACATATAGTTACAACAGTGCAACAATACCATAACTTGATGAAGAAGTCCATGAGCACAGTAAAAGTTCAAAGTCTCTCAAATGTCCCACATCTCACGCAGACGGGAGAAGGAAGAAAAACTCTCCCTGCCATGCTGACCACAGTCCGACTCTGAGTCATCCGAAAACTTCAAGCTCTGATCAGCTCTCTGACACCGAGTACTGAGCGCCATCTCTGTCCGAACTATTCGACCTCAACTTCGGTCACCAACAGCAGGCAAAGCCGGGGATTTTGAGGCCTACCCTCTGAAAGATTCCCGACCACGCAGCAATGACAGCAGCAAACGAGCGTTTCAGAAATTTCTCCAGATGTTCTTCTGTGCTTTCGTGTCCATTCTCCATCAAATCAGAATTGTTCACGGCCCCTATTTAACAGATACGATATAATTTTTCACCGGAGGGCTGCGCACGCGCAGGCGCGCTGCTCTCTCTCCTCCCGCCTTTGAAGCTGTTTGACAAATGGAAATCACCCTTACTGGATTCACAAATCACGAACTAAAGTTTAAGTTAAGGGATAAAATTTGCTCTCGTGGAATTCATGTGAAAAGAAAATTTTTTTAAATTAACACGGTCAGGGTATCAAAAACAGTATTTTAGAGCTCATAGTTGAACTGCCATTGCACTACGTGACAACTTGTGGATGGCTCCAGGTGATGCAGTGGGGTCTTATCCTAGGACACTAGCTGGTGCACCTGGTTGGCAACCAAGTCCACTTCTGCTTGGGAACAGAATGTGCAGAATTGAGGGCAGTGGATGTGCCTGCATGGGAGTGTCAGGATATCTCAAACTCCCCATCAGAATCCAGTGGCAGAAATCACAAAGCAACTGGAGGCTAGTTGAGTGAATGATGAACATGTATAGGTTTTAATAAGGAACACTGAAAGCAACTTATAGACGAGGGGTGCTTGATAAGTTCGTGGCCTAGGGTAGAAAGAGTCAATTTTAGAAAACCTGGCACATTTATTTTTTGCTACATTTACACACTTAGTCCAGCGGTCGGAGAGCATACGGATCCCTTCTTTGTAGAACTCGGCATTTTGGACCTCCAGAAGTAGTCCACAGCAGAGGTGATTGATAGGTTCGTGGCCTAAAGTAGAAGGAGATGAGTTATTAACTTCAAACTTTCTGCATTTTCACTCAAAGAGTTGAAGTGCACATGCATGTAACAAGAGCTGCCTTCTGCCTTAGGCCACGAACTTATCAATTACCCCTCGTACAATCTCTCCACAAGAATCAAGATTTATTCAAGAACATAACCTGTCTACCCATCCATAAAGATCATAATAGCTCACCTTCTATCTCAGCCACAGGCCCACCCCTTCTGCATCATCCCAAAAAACCGTGATTCCTCCAATATCCAGAAATATATTGTTTTAAATGAACTCACATTTCTTTACTCAGCTCCACAGGCTATAAAAGCCAATGAACCTTTTGGCTTCCTTACTGCTTGCTCCTGCATGTTAACTTGGTGTTATTAAATTGTTAAGCATGAGGCATTGGGGTACCTGAAGTGTATGATAAAGTAGGCCAAAGTCAGCATGGTTTCCTTAAGGGGAAAATCTTGCCAACGAATCTATTGGATTCCTTTGAGGAAATAACAGGCAGGATAGACAAAGGAGAGTTAGAGGTTGTTGTTTATTTGAATTTTCAGAAAGCCTTTGACAAGGTACCAGACATAAGCCTACTTAATAAGATAGGAACCCATGATATTACAGGAAAGGTACAAGCATGGATAGAAGTTTAGCTGATTGGCAGGAGGCAAAGAGTCGAAATAAAAGGCGGGGGGATTATTCTGGTTGGCAGTCAGTGACAGTGGTGTTCCACAGAGGTCAGTATTGGAGACGTTTCTTTTCACATTATACATCAACAATTTGGATTTTTGGAATTGATGGCAATGTGGCCATGATTGCAGATTATATAAAGATAGGTGGACGGGCAGGAATTTTTGAGGAAACTATAGAGTCTGCAGAAGGACTTAGAGAAATTGGGGTACGGGCAAAGAAGTGACAGATGGAATATAGTGCAGGGTAATATATGGTCATGCACTTTGGTTGAAGGAATAAAGATGGAGACTATTTTCCAAACAGGGAAAACATTTTAAAAATCTGAGATCATCACAGCGATATTTGATTCTGCACTTCCCACTCCCTGGATTACAAATAGTAAATATTAAAAATATTAAAATAGTAAAAATTAGTAAACATTAAAAATTTACATTATAAATCATAAATAGAAAATAGAAAAATGGAAAGTAAGGTAGTGCAAAAAAACTGAGAGGCAGGTCCAGATATTTGAAGGGTATGGCCCAGATCCGGGTCAGGATCCATTCAGCAGTCTTATCACAGTTGGAAAGAAGCTGTTCCCAAATCTGGCCATATGAGTCTTCAAGCTCCTGAGCCATCTCCCAGAGGGAAGAGGGACGAAAAGTGTGTTGGCTGGGTGGGTTGTGTCCCTGATTATACTGGCAGCACTGCTCCGACAGCATGCAGTGTAAAGTGAGTCCAAGAACAGAAGATTGGTTTGTGTGATGTGCTGCGCCGTGTTCACGATCTTCTGCAGCTTCTTCCGGTCTTGGACAGGACAACTTCCACACCAGGTTGTGATGCATCCTAGAAGAATGCTTTCTACGGTGTATCTATAAAAATTAGTGAGGGTTTTAGGGGACAGGCCAAATTTCTTTAGTTTTCTCAGGAAGTAAAAGCGCTGGTTGGCCTTCTTGGCAGTGAATTCTGCTTGGTTGGACCAAGTCAGGTCATTTGTGATATTGACCCTGGGGAGCTTAAAGCTTTTGACCTGTTCAACTTGCACACCACCGATGTAAATGGGGTCGTGCAGTCCGCTACTCCTTCTGAAGTCAACAACCAATTCCTTCGTCTTGCTGACGTTGAGGGATAGGTTATTGTCTTCGCACCATGCCACCAGGTTCTTAATTTCTTCTCTGTACGGCCTACAATTGTTGTGTCATCAGCAAGCTTATATATTGAGTTTGATGGAAACTTGGCTACACAATCATGGGTGTACAGTGAGTACAGCAGGGGGCTGAGTACCCAGCCTTGTGCGGCACCAGTGCTCAGAGTGATTGTAGAGGAGACCTTGTCCCCAATTTTTACAGCCTGGGTCCTGTCTGTGAGGAAGTTGAAGATCCAGCTGCAGATCTGAGTGCTAAGGCCCAGGTTCCGGAGCTTAGGAATCAGTTTATTTGGAATGATGGTATTAAAGGCAGAGCTGTAGTCAATGAAAAGTAGCCTTACGTATACGCCTTTATTCTCCAGGCGTTCTGAGGAGGAATGTAGGGCCAGAGAGATGGCATTGACAGGACTAGAATATAAGAAAAAAGATGTGATGCTGAGGCTTTATAAGCATTGGTCAGACCAGGTTCAATGTATGGAGTGTGCATGGATGGTACGGTTATACTCTTGGCCCTTCCTACACCCCAAGGACATCCTGTGGGAGTTAGCTGCTAACTGTAACCTGAACCCTAACATTAAGAAAATAGCAGGAGAATGAAAAAATGATTGATGGATGTGTATGTGACTGAGAGTAAAGTTGCAGGGCTAAAGGGAAAGAAGTAAAGGAGGAAACACGCGCTGTTGGGAGATGGCATGAGCATAATCTCCAATAATGTTATCGTGACATTAGTGACTTCCATTAATTGTCATCGTAAGAAAACAAGTAAAACTCTGGGTACATTTACCCTATTGACTGATCACCTTTGTGGGACTTTATTGAAAAGATTCTGAAAATGTCAACAGGTCACATCCATTAATTCCACCCTCATCTATTCTAACATTACCACAATTTTTCAGATATTTTCTATTATTGTTGTTTCTTTTTTCTCTCCTTCCTTCCTCCACTTTCCCTCTATTATCCTTCCCTCTCCTCTCAGAGAAATGTCCCTTTCGGTTTAGCACTTCTCCCAAAGCAGGTACAATATATCCAAGGGTACTTAAAGAGGTCAGTGTTTATATATACAAACCCCTAACATGTATTTTTCAAAAGTCAGTGAAAACTGGTGAAATCCTTAAGGACTGGAATTGGACCAACATTGTCCCGTTATATAAGAAGGGTGACCGCACTGACCCTGGTAACTATAGACCAGGTGTTTCACAGGCAATATAATGGAAACATTAATAAAGAATGAGATGGAAAAGCAGCTGGTAAGAATAGGCATATTAGCAGAAGGTCAGCATGGGTTCAGAAAAGGGGAACTCATGTTTTACTAATATGCTGGAGTTCTACGAAGAGGCAACTAAAATCTATGATAACAATAGAGCAGCTGATATAATTTACTTGGACTTTCAGAAGCTTTTTGACTAGGTACCCCACAAAAGATTAATAATAAAATCACAGGGGATAGGGGTTCAGGGTAAGGTTTGTGAATGGGTGCAGAATTGACTCAAAAACAGAAAACACTATGTTATGCTGAGAGGATCATTTTCACACTTAGATGTTAAAAGTGAGGTTCCACCGGATCAGTTTTGGGGCAGTTTGCTGTTTTTAACTTACATTAATGATTTGGATAAGTACATAACAAATAAACTACTAAGGTTTGCTGATGACACAAAATTAAGGTGACAAGCTGATAACATTCAGGCAGCTGAATCAATACAGTTAGATCTAAATAAAAAATAGATGTGGGCAGATAAGTGGCAGATGAAATTTAATGTGAGTAATTGTAAAATATTACATATAGGAAGTAGAAATATTAGATATAAATATACAATGGGACGGGTCTTGAGTTAGAAAGTGCACTGTATGAGGAGGATTTGGGCACCCTGTAGACTCATCACTATCAGCATCTACACAATGCACAGAAGTGATTAGAAAGGCTAATAGAATGTTAGACTATATACTGTAACGCACTCAGTGCAGTTCAAGTCTAGAGACGTTCTCTTTAAGCTGTATAATGTGCTTGTGAGGCCACACCTTGAGAACTGTGCACAATTTTGGTCTCCATATTGTGTGAGGGATGTGAAGGCACTGGAGAGAGTCCAAAGAAGGGCAACTAGACTCGTTCCAGATCTGTGGAATGAGAAGCGAGACATGATAGAAGTGTTCAAAATCATTCAGGGTATAAGTCAGGTGGATGTCAGCTGCTACTTCAAAATTAACCCATCAACGAGGACATGGGACCACAGGTAGAGACTGGCTAAAGGGAGATTTCACACTAACATCAGGAAGCATTTCTTTACACAGCGAGTTGTGGACACGTGGAACAAACTAACTAGTTGTGTAGTTCAGAGTACTACCTTAGAGACTTTCAAATCTAAACTCAATAGTTATTTCAACACACTATGTGAATGGGAATTTGGCGAGCTTTGTTGGGCTGAATGGCCTGGTCTTGAACAAACCTTTCTAATGTTCTAATTCTGCTATCTATCTCCAGCCAGTGATTTGGAGACTCATCTTTGATTTATGATACTCCACAGAAATGTGCACTTGTATTAACAGACATCCTTGAGATATCCGTATTGATATATAATAGCATCCCCTCGAAAAACATGCCTGCGTGATTCTCCTGAACTGGAACAATACTCCTGAAGACATGCATTATTACTCTCTCCAAGAAACCTCGCCATCCAGGTCATGCCCTCTTCTCATTACTACCATCAGGGAAGAGTAACAGGAGCCTGAAGACTCACACTCTTTGATACAGGAACAGCTTCTTCCCTTCTGTCATCAGATTTCTGAAACTGTCCACAAATCCAGGAACACTATTCCCTTTATTATTCCTTTTTGCACTATTTATGTAATTTGTAAGTTTTCTGATGTGAAATTTGTTGTTTTCTGGCAGCAGTACAGTGCAAAGACATAAAATCACAGAAACACAAAATCACATAACAAATCTGATTCTAACAAATATAGCAACACACATAATTTCTTCTGCAATAGAGTTCACTTTTAATGTACCACTCCTTCTCAAATTTTAATATAAGCAATACAACAATTTCCCTAAAGGCACAATCAACAGCATTAAGGCATTTTATTTCAATATATTCAGGATTATATAATGTGCTATGTAATATGAATCTCTGAGATTCCTATTATGTAAGGGTGGATGCAATGATATATTTATGTTTTATTCAATATACTCTATGTCATGGCTTGCATGGACATAGTGGACCAAAGGGCCTGTTTCTCTGCTGTTTTACTCTATGAAATATGAACAATTGTTAAATTACATTCACACCTCTTACTCTGACCAGCACACTACGGAAACACCAACATTTAGAATTCAGCCAACTGTAAAGCAAAGTCTTATATTTCACAATCCCATTCAAAATGGCAAGTGCCACATTATAGCACTCCTTCAGTAGTGCGTTTTGGAAATCCCTTAAGCGCCATCACTTGTACTTCAGCACTTGGCAGAGAGAACGATACAATTGTCGCCACTTTGGAAGAACACCGAGACCGGCTCCGCCAATGCCTGGAACAAATCCAGAGGAAGCCATTTCTATTCCATCACTCCTTGCATGGCATTGTGGCACACTGAGCAAGGAGGATGTCAAGGTGAAAAACTGCTACTATGGGAAATTTCTGCCCGCCCAAGAGCCACCTCTTGTTTGTCACGTGGGGTGGACTAATCAATAAGATTTAATACCTAGGCCTCAATACCCCTTTGTTCAACTGGATCCTCAACACCAAGGCAGAAAGCAGTTAGCGCAATGACACGCCAGCTCGGGCCGTTTCGGAGTTCAATCCCGGCACCGTTCAGGGAGTCTCTGTACATCTTCCCCGTGGAATGCATGGGCTTTCCTCGCGTACTTTGGTTTCCTCCCACAGTCCACAGAGGTTCAGGGTAGGTTAATTGGTCATTGTAAATTGTCCCGTGATTAGGTCAGGGTTAATCAGGTTTGTCAGGGGTTGCCACGGCAATGTGGCTCAAAGGGCCAGAAGGGCCAACTCCGTACTATATCACTAAATAAATAAATAGAGCTTCCTCACTTACAGACCCCAGTCAGCTCAAATTGGCAACAATATCTCCTCCACAATCACTATCAACACAGTTGCACCACAAGGCTGTGTGCTTACCCTCCTGCTCTACTTGCTACTGTGACACTAAGACACTAAACACAGCTCCAATGCCATATTCAGATTTGCTGACCACACCACTGTTGTTGGCCAAATTAAAGTGAATGAAACATCAGCATATAGGAGGGAGATTGAAAATCTGGCAGAGTGGTGCCAAAACAACAATCTCTTACTCAAACACGAGGAAATCTGCAGATGCTGGAATTTCAAGCAACACACATAAAAGTTGCTGGTGAACACAGCAGGTCAGGCAGCATCTCTAGGAAGAGGTTCAGTCGACGTTTTGGGCCGAGACCCTTCGTCAGGACTAACTGAAGGAAGAGCTAGTAAGAGATTTGAAAGTGGGAAGGGGAGGGGGAGATCTGAAATGATAGGAGAAGACAGGAGGGGGAGGGATGGAGCCAAGAGCTGGAAAGTTGATTGGCAAAAGGGATATGAGAGGATCATGGGACAGGAGGCCTAGGGAGAAAGAAAAGGGGGAGGGGGGGATAAAGCACAGAGGATGGGCAAGGGGTATAGTGAGAGGGACAGAGGGAGAAAAAGGAGAGAGAGAAAAAGAATGTGTGTGTGTATATATAAATAAATAAATAAATAACAGATGGGGTACAAGGGGGAGGTGGGGCACTAGTGGAAGTTTGAGAAGTCAATGTTCATGCCATCAGGTTGGAGGCTACCCAGATGGAATATAAGGTGTTGTTCCTCCAACCTGAGTGTGGTTTCATCTTTACAGTAGAGGAGGCTGTGGATAGACATATCAGAATGGGAATGGGACGTGGAATTAAAATATGCGGCCACTGGGAGATCCTGCTTTCTCTGGCGGACAGAGCGTAGGTGTACAACGAAATGATCTCCCAGTCTGCGTCGGGTCTCGCCAATATATAGAAGGCCACATCGGGAGCACCGGACACAGTATATCACCCCAGCGTAACCTCTTACTCAATGTCAGCAAGCCCAAGGAGCTGATTATTGACTTCATGAGGAAGAAAACAGATCCATGAGCCAGTCCTCATCAGGGGCTCAGAGGTGGAGAGGGTCAGCAACTTTAAATTCCTTGGTGTTATCATTTCTAAGGGCGTGTCCTGGGCCCAGCATGTAAGTGCAATTATGAAGAAAGCACAGCAGCACCTCTACTTCCTTAGAAGTTTGTGTACATTTGGAATATCATCTAAAACTTTGAAAAACTTCTATAGATGTATGGTGGAGAGTATATTGACTGGTTGCATCACAGCCTGATACAGAAACTCCAATACCCTTGAGGATGACCTAGTAGAGGAAAGCCACAGCAGTCAGGTCTCTGGCACTGAGTCTGGCTCTGTGGCTCAGAAGGGAAGGGGAAGGGGAATGGGGCAAGCTGTAGTGACAGAGGATTTAACAGTTAGGGGAAAAGATTGGAGGTTCTGTAGATGAGAATGAGATTCCCAGAAAGTATGTTGCCTCCCGGGACAGGGTCAGGGACATCTCAGACCGAGACCACAGCATCCTTAAGTGGGAGGGTGAGCAGCCAGAGGTCATGGTCCATGTTGGCACTAATGTCATGGGTAGAGGAGATAGAAGGTCCTCCAAAGTGAGTTCAGGGAGTTAGGTGCTAAGTTAAAAGACAGGACCTCCAGGGTTGTGATCTCAGTATTGCCACCTGTGCCAAGTCTAGTAAGGCCATAAATAGTAAGATAACACAGCTTAACTTGTAGCTAAGGAATGGTGCAGGAAGGAGGGCTTCAGATTTTTGGGTCATGGGCTCTCTTCCAGGGAAGGTGAGACCTGTACAGATGAGACCGTTTGCAGCTGAACTGGAGGGGGTCTAATATCCTAGTGGAAAGGTTTGCTAGTGCTGCATGGGGGAGTGGGGGGAGGTTAAACTGGAGTTGCAGGGGGATGTGAACCAGAGTACCTGAACAGTGAGTGGAGAGAATGCGGAGAAAGATATTGTTGAGGCTACAAAGCCAAGAATCAAAAGGCTTGAGCATGGTGGGACTAATGTTCTGAGCTGTGTACATTTCAATGCAAGGAGTATTGAGGGAAGGATGGAAGAGCTTGGGGCATGGATCAACACGTAGAATTCAGACATTGTAGTGATTAGTGAGACTTCTTTTTCCTGGAAGGCTATGACTGGCAGGTCAAAGTTCCAGGGATTTGTTGTATTAGATGTGACAGAGTGGGAGGGATCAATGGGGGAGGAGCGGCATAACTACAGTCGGCCTTCCTTATCTGCGGGGGATTGGTTCTGGGACCCCCCCCCGCCCCCGTGGATACCAAAAAACCTGGATACTCAAATCCATTATATAAAATAGCGTAGTATTTGCATATAACCTACGCACATCCTCCCATACACTTTAAACCATCTCTAGATTACTTATAATACCTAATACAATGTAAATAGTTGTTATACTGTATTGTTTAGGGAATAATGACAAGAAAAAAATGCTCAAACAATGAGTGCAGGAGAGAGAACTTGCGGGTTTTCCCGATCTGCAGTTGGTTGAATCCATGCATGTGGAACCCACGGATAAGGAGGGCCGACTGTAGTTAAGAAAAATAGCATGGCAGTGCTCAGACAGGTCAGACTGGAGAGCTCATCTAGTGGGCTTTATGGCATGGCTAAGGAACAATAAAGGAATGACAACATTAATGGGATTGTTTTATAGACCACCCAACAGTCAACGGGATATAGAGGAGCAAATTTGTAGAGAGCTCACAGACTATTGCAAGAAGAACAGGGTTGTTATGGAAGGTGATTTTCACTTTCACATGTTGATTGGGACTCCCATTCCGTAAAAGGCTGGATGGGAAAAAGTTTGTGAAATGTGTTCACGAACGTTTTGTTAATCAGTACACAGAAGTCCCAACTAGAGAGTGTGTGATATTAGATCTCCTATTAAGGAATGAGACAGGGCAAGTGACAGAAGCTTGTGTAGGGAAACACTTTGCATCTAGTAATGCAATTGGACCCAAGATACTTATGGAAAAAGTAAGTCTGGTCCTTGGGTTCAGATTCTAAATTGGACAAAGGCCAAATTTGATGGTATCAGAAAGGATCTGACAGGTGTGGTTTGGGACAGGTTGTTTTCAGGCAAAGGTGTAAGTGGAGGCCTTCAAAAGTGAAAATTTAAGAGTTTAAAGCTTGTATATGATTATCAGAATAAATGGAAAAGATAACAAGTTCAGGAAACTTTGGTTTTCAAGAGATATTGAGGCCCTGATTAAGAGAAAAAGGGGGTATAGGCAAGTAGGAACAAATGATGTACTTGAGAACTATTAGAAATGAAAGAGAACACTTAGCAAGTAAATCAGGAAAGCTAAAAGAAGGTATGAGCTTGCTCTAGCAGACGAGGTGGAGGGGAATTCTAGAAGTTTCTACAGATGTATTAAGAGCAAAACTTTAGCAATGGACAAAAGTAGTCCTCTGGAGATTAGTGGTAATCTATGCATGGAGCCAAAAGAGATGGGGGAGATCGTAAATGGATTTTTTGCATTTAAATTTACTCAGGAGACAGACATAGAGTCAATAGAAGTGAGGCAAAGGAGCAGGGAGGTCATAGAAACTATAGAGATTACAGAGGATGAGATGTTTGATATCCTGAGGCAAATTAGGGTGAATAAATTCCCCAGGGCCTGACAGGGTGCTCCTTCTGAATCTATGGGAGGCTACTGCAGAAATTGCAGGGTCCCAACAGAGATATAAAAAACATCATTAGCCATGGGTGGGGTGCCATAGGATTGGAGGATAGCTAATCTTCCATTGTTTAAGAAAGACTCGAAGAATAATCCAGGAAATTATAAACCATTTAGCCTGATATCAGTAGTGGAAAAGTTATTGCAAGGTATTCTAAAGGACCAGATACAGTATTTGGATAGACAAGGACAGATTAGGGATAGTCAACATGGCTTTGTGTGTGGTAACCTCATAGAGTTTTTCAAGGAAGTTACCAGGACGGTTAATGAAGACAAAGCAGTGGATGTCATCTACAGGACTTTAGCAAGATCTTGACAAAGTTCAGCATGAGAGGTTGGTCAAGAAGGTTCAGTCGCTTGGCATTCAAGATGAGGTAGTAAATCCGATTAGACATTGGCTTTGAGGGAAAAGCCAGAAAGTGTTAGTAGATCGTTGCCTCTCTGGCTGAAGGCCTGGGATTGCCGTAGGGATTGGTGATGGGTCTGTTCTTGTTTGTCATCTATATCAATAATCTCGATTATAATGTGGTAAACTGGATCAACAGATTTGTAGATGACACCAAAAATAGAATTGTAGTGGACAGCGAGGAAGGCTATCAGGTCTGGCAACAGAATCTGGAGCAGCCGGAAAAATGGACAGAAAATAGCAGGTGGAATTTATTGCAGATAAATGTGAGGTGTTTCAGTTTGGGAGCACCAACCAGGGTAGGTCTAACACGATAAGCAGTAGGGCACTGAGGAGTGTGGTAGAACAGAGGGATCTGGGAATACAGGTCCATAATTCATTGAAGGTAGTGTTACAGGTAGACAGAGTTGTGAAGAAAGTGCTATTGCAAGGTATTCTTTTAGATACCTTGCAATAACTTTCCCACTATTGATGACAGGCTCAGCAGCTTCGTAAATCAATGTATTGGGTACAGCTGTTATGATGTAACGTCGAAATTATGTAAGAAATTGGTAAAGCGTAATTTGGAATATTGTGTGCAGTTTTGGTCACCTACCTACAGGAAAGATGTAAGATTGATAAAACTGCAGAGAAAATTTACACAGATGTTGCTGGGACTTGAGGGCCTGAGTTTATAGGGAAAGGCTGAACAGATTAGGAATTTATTCCCTAGAACATAGAAGACAGAGGGAATATTTGATTGAGGTTTGCAAAAGTTTGAGAAGTATAGATATGGCAAATGCAAGCAGGCTTTTTCCACTGAGGTTGGGTGAGACTACTACTGCAGGTCATGATTTAAGGGTGAAAGGAGGAATACTTAAAGGGAACATGAGTGGTAGCTTCTTCACTGAAGGTGGTGAGTGTGTGGAACGAGATGCCAGTGCAAGTGGTGAATGCACCTTCACTTTCAAAATGTAAGAGAAATTTGGATGGTTGCATACATGGGAGGGATATGGAACTTGAAAGAGTGTAGATAAAATTTACAAGGTGGATGCCAGGACTTCAGTACCGGAGTTATAAGGAAAGTCTGAATAGATTAAATCTTTACTCCCTGGAGAGTGGGAAGTGAGATTTGACAGAAGTATATAAAATTATGAGGGGTATAGACAGGGCTAAATGCTAGCAGAATTTTTCCTCTGTGGTTAGTTGAAAGTAGAACTATAGGTCATAGGTTAAGGGAGAAAGATGAAATATTTTAGGGGAACCTGAGGGGTGGTGTGAAGGTGGAACGAGCTGCCAGTGGAAGTGGTAGGTACGGGTTTGATTGTAAAATGTAAGAGAAGTGTGGATAAGTACTGTAAGTGCATGGGAGGGGTAAGGAGAGTATTGTCTGGGTGGAGGTCAATGGGACAAAGCAGATTAATGGTTCAGCACAGACTAGATGGGCTGATTGGCTTGGTTCTGTGCTGTGATGTGCTATCTACTTGGAGCACTGTTACGGGAAAGTAGCATCCGTCATCAAGGACCCCTACCATCTAAGCCATGCTCTCTTCTCGCTGCTATCATCAGGAAGGAGTTGGAGGAGCCGCAGGACTCAGGCAGTTCAAGGAAAGTTATTACCCCTCAACCATCAAGCTCTTGAACCAGAGGGGATAACTTCACTCACCCCCACACTGAACTATTCCTGCAACCGAAAGATTCACTCTCAAGGATTCTTATTTTCATGTTCTTAATATTTATTGTCTATAATTTATTAAAATAACAATGTATTACTGTTATTTTTTTTCTTTTTGTATTTGCACAGTTTGTTGTCTTTTGCACGTTGGTGCTTATCCGTCTTGTCATATGCGGTCTTTCATTGATTCTATTGTAGTTCTTTGTATTTACTGTGAATGTCCACAAGAAAACAAATTTCAGGGTTGGATATGGTGATTTGGATAATAAATTTACTTTGAACTTTGGAACACAGTTAGCGCTGTCAGGAGACTGATGCACAGCTTATGGTGACACCATGGGTTTTCACCAACAGAGTGGAATCCTTTTTGGCTGCAGAGGGCCATCTTAGTCGATGTACAAAGCAACACACACTCTGCAGAACCACCAGCACTTGCAAAGGACAATGAAACATACAAAGGTCACCTGGATAGTAAAGCGTCGGTGTGGTCTCACATTAACAGGTGATGGCGTGTTAGGAAGTCTTCACAACTGGCCAGCTACAACCTGGAGGACGCCTGGACTGTGCCAATAGTCACCTTTACACTCCCTGGACACTGCAGCGTGGTTTACAGTAGATGGAACATTTGAAGGACACCGTTACTCATTGAGAGAAACCTCATCCTCTGCTCCCTGCTGAGATTCAGCTAAAAGGACAGGTGGCTGAAGACCTTCTATTCAAAGTCCAATCCCCATCTTCATTCTACCCATGAACTTCCCCACTCCTCCAGATGGAAATGACTGCACATGCTTTCACGTATAGGAGCCAACAGCTTGTGCAGAAATTTGGCCATGTCACATCATTCAGCACCTGGCACAGTATTTCCTCTAAAACAGCCCAGAGTGTGCTATCGTCTTGCAGAAATAAATTAGAAACTAACAGGCAAGTGGTGAATAAGTCCTGTAAACGTAGAAAGCTGGAGGACTTCTTGCCACTGGATACTGAGACAACTTTGCAAGATGAATTAAAGTTAGAGTCAGTCCTTCCATGGACGTAACTCCTGCAGGACAAGAACAACTCCAGACACATTAAAATATTCTCAGCTTAGCAGAGACATAAACTCTTGTCGGTAAGCAAATTGGGACATTAGTATGACAGGACATGCTCCATAATCAAGTACACTTGAATTTAAAGGATTTCTGTAAAAAACATGGGTTGCAGCATTCCATCAAGACACAAGCCCATTTATATTATTGCCAACTCTCCAGACAAACATCTAAAGTGTAACCACTATGACTTACAATGTGTCTGAGAATGACAGCAATTAATCCTAGAAATGTGCCAGGGCATATTGGAACAATAAACTAAATGCCAGAATAACTCAGCAGGTCAGGTAGCATTGTGGAGGGAAATGGAAAGTGTCCTCTCAAGTCAAGACCTTTCTCAAAGATTGAGAGAGACAATCAGTATAAAGCTGTGAGGGGAAGGGGTGGGACAAGAGCTGGCAGAGGGGTGATGAGCAGATGGAGGAAAAGAGGAATGGAAATAGCACAAGAGACTGGGAGGTGAGAGGTGGAGAACAGAAGGGGCAGCAGTTGGTAGAATCTGATAGGAGAGGAAGGTGGAGCAAGGAATCAAGGGAGGTAGATAGATAGAGGGGGGCAGGTGGGAACAGTAGGGGAAAGTCCCAATGTGAGCAGTGTGTGGGTGATGGACAAAATGGAATGGGTGGAGGAGGGGAAAGGGAAAAGAAACAAGGTGATGAAAATTGGGGAATTTAGTAAAAACTGAGCAGATCAGGAGGAGAGAGAAAAGGGACAGAGGTGAACAGTTAGTCAAAGGTTGAATAATTCAATGCTCATGTTGTTGGTTTCTCGAATACACCAGCAGAAAATGAAATGTTTTTTCTCTAATTTGTGTTTAGCCTCACCAATGATGTGGAAAAGGCTGAGGACAGACTGACAGGTTGGTGTTGGAATAAGGTTTGCTCGTTCGTTATATGCCATGATATGTGATATAGGCAATCATGGTCTTTCCATGACCATGCTTGTTCTTGGCAAATTTTTCTAACAGAAGTGGTTTGCCATTGCCTTGAGGTTGGAATGGAGAGGAGAATTAAAATGGCTGGTACCCAGGAGCTTCAGCTGGCCATGTTTGAAGGTGCTCAGTGAAATAGAGAAGGCAACATCAGGAGTCATCTCCACCAATCACCTCCCAGCCTCTGTAACTATAGCCACACTCCCATCCCCCATCCTGTCTGTCATCCTTCCTCATCTGGATCCACTATCACCTGCCAGCTCTTGTTTCATCCCTTCCCCTCACCTCATTATACCAGTTATCTTCCCTCTATCTTTCAGTCCTGATGAAGGCTCTCGAATCAAAACTTCAGCTCTGCATTTCCCTCCACAGAAGCTGTCTGAACGGCCAAGTTCCTCTAGCAGTTCATTTCTTCCTCCAAATTCCAGTATCTGCTGTTTCTTGTGTCTGCCAGGGCATTTGGTGTCTCTGTTCTCTTCTGCTGCCTGCCAAGGGGGCCCACTGCTGTTTTGTTACTCATTCTGCACTCTTTGTAAATAAGTGCCATGTTTGTCATACAGACTCCATCTTCCCAGACAACTGACCAGTCAGGCAGATTCATTGTGCTACTTGATGCAGTCAACCAGGGGAGCTTGGGAAGAGCTAATGCAGACAGTCCCCGGGTTACTGCAGGGTTCAGTTACTGAGAACTGTTCATAGCTGAGGAATGACTAACTGCCTTCATGAAGTGACTTACTGACTACTCCCAGTCACTCTAACATCTACCATCATGAATTGTTTCAAGCCTTCCATTCTACTCTCCAAGGACAGCTCCGATGCCATCTATAAATCCACAGATGACACAACTGTTATTGGTAAAATCTCAGATTACAATGAGGAGATGTACACAACTGAGAAGGAAAGAGCGAGATGTTGCAACAAAACTTCACAGTCAACATCAGCAAGGCGAATGAATTGATCATGGGCCTCAGGAAGGGAAATTTGAAAGAACATCTCCCAGTCCTCAATGAAAGATCAGTGGGGGAAAGAGTGACCATTTAAGTTCCTCAGTGCTAGGATATCTATCCTGAGCCCAACAGATTGATGAAATTATGAAAAAGGCACACCAGCAGCTATGTTTACTTCAGAGTCTGAGGATAAGTTTAAGCAGAATATGAAGGGCAACTTCTTCACTCAGAGGGCTGTGAGAGCATGGTGCACGTGAGCTCGATTTCAACATTTAAGAGAAGTTTTGATAAGTACATAGATGGGAGAGGTATGAAGGGCTATGTTCTGGATGCATGTCAAAAGGACCAGGCAGAATAATAGTTGGCACGGGCTAGAAGGACCAAAGAGCCTGTTTCTGTGTTGTGCTGATCTTTGAGTCTATGAACACTACCTCATTATACTAACAACATACATCAAAGTTGCTGGTGAACGCAGCAGGCCAAGCAGCATCTGTAGGAAGAGGTGCAGTCGACGTTTCAGGCCGAGACCCTTCGTCAGGACTAACTGAAGGAAGAGTGAGTAAGGGATTTGAAAGTAGGAGGGGGAGGGGGAGGGGGAGATCCAAAATGATAAGAGAAGATAGGAGGGGGAGGGATAGAGCCGAGAGCTGGACAGGTGATAGGCAAAAGGGGATACGAGAGGATCATGGGACAGGAGGTCTGGGAAGAAAGACAAGGGGGGGGGGGTGACCCAGAGGATGGGCAAGAGGTATATTCAGAGGGACAGAGGGAGAAAAAGAAGAGTGAGAGAAAGAATGTGTGCATAAAAATGAGTAACAGATGGGGTACGAGGGGGAGGTGGGGCCTTAGCGGAAGTTAGAGAAGTCGATGTTCATGCCATCAGGTTGGAGGCTACCCAGACGGAATATAAGGTGTTGTTCCTCCAACCTGAGTGTGGCTTCATCTTTACAGTAGAGGAGGCCGTGGATAGACATGTCAGAATGGGAATGGGATGTGGAATTAAAATGTGTGGCCACTGGGAGATCCTGCTTTCTCTGGCGGACAGAGCGTAGATGTCCAGCAAAGCGGTCTCCCAGTCTGCGTCGGGTCTCGCCAATATATAAAAGGCCACATCGGGAGCACCGGACGCAGTATATCACCCCAGTCGACTCACAGGTGAAGTGATGCCTCACCTGGAAGGACTGTTTGGGGCCCTGAATGGTGGTAAGGGAGGAAGTGTAAGGGCATGTGTAGCACTTGTTCTGCTTACACGGATAAGTGCCAGGAGGGAGATCAGTGGGGAGGGATGGGGGGGACGAATGGACAAGGGAGTTGTGTAGGGAGCGATCCCTGCGGAATGCAGAGAGAGGAGGGGAGGGAAAGATGTGCTTAGTGGTGGGATCCCGTTGGAGGTGGCGGAAGTTACGGAGAATAATATGTTGGACCCGGAGGCTGGTGGGGTGGTAGGTGAGGACCAGGGGAACCCTATTCCTAGTGGGGTGGCGGGAGGATGGAGTGAGAGCAGATGTACGTGAAATGGGGGAGATGCGTTTAAGAGCAGAGTTGATAGTGGAGGAAGGGAAGCCCCTTTCTTTAAAAAAGGAAGACATCTCCCTCGTCCTAGAATGAAAAGCCTCATCCTGAGAGCAGATGCGGCGGAGACGGAGGAATTATGAGAAGGGGATGGCGTTTTTGCAAGAGACAAGGTGAGAAGAGGAATAGTCCAGACAGCTGTGAGAGTCAGTGGGCTTATAGTAGACATCAGTGGATAAGCTGTCTCCAGAGACAGAGACAGAAAGATCTAGAAAGGGGAGGGAGGTGTCGGAAATGGACCAGGTAAACTCGAAGGCAGGGTGAAAGTTGGAGGCAAAGTTTACCTGGTCCATTTCCGACACCTCCTTCCCCTTTCTAGATCTTTCTGCCTCTGTATCTGGAGACAGCTTATCCACTGATGTCTACTATAAGCCCACTGACTCTCCTCACAGCTGTCTGGACTATTCCTCTTCTCACCTTGTCTCTTGCAAAAACGTCATCCCCTTCTCATAATTCCTCCGTCTCCGCCGCATCTGCTCTCAGGATGAGGCTTTTCATTCTAGGACGAGGGAGATGTCTTCCTTTTTTAAAGAAAGGGGCTTCCCTTCCTCCACTATCAACTCTGCTCTTAAACGCATCTCCCCCATTTCACGTACATCTGCTCTCACTCCATCCTCCCGCCACCCCACTAGGAATAGGGTTCCCCTGGTCCTCACCTACCACCCCACCAGCCTCCGGGTCCAACATATTATTCTCCGTAACTTCCGCCACCTCCAACGGGATCCCACCACTAAGCACATCTTTCCCTCCCCTCCTCTCTCTGCATTCCGCAGGGATCGCTCCCTACACAACTCCCTTGTCCATTCGTCCCCCCCATCCCTCCCCACTGATCTCCCTCCTGGCACTTATCCGTGTAAGCAGAACAAGTGCTACACATGCCCTTACACTTCCTCCCTTACCACCATTCAGGGCCCCAAACAGTCCTTCCAGGTGAGGCATCACTTCACCTGTGAGTCGACTGGGGTGATATACTGCGTCCGGTGCTCCCGATGTGGCCTTTTATATATTGGCGAGACCCGACGCAGACTGGGAGACCGCTTTGCTGGACATCTACGCTCTGTCCGCCAGAGAAAGCAGGATCTCCCAGTGGCCACACATTTTAATTTCACGTCCCATTCCCATTCTGACATGTTTATCCACGGCCTCCTCTACTGTAAAGATGAAGCCACACTCAGGTTGGAGGAACAACACCTTATATTCCGTCTGGGTAGCCTCCAACCTGATGGCATGAACATCGACTTCTCTAACTTCCGCTAAGGCCCCACCTCCCCCTCGTACCCCAACTGTTACTCATTTTTATGCACACATTCTTTCTCTCACTCTCCTTTTTCTCCCTCTGTCCCTCCGAATATACCTCTTGCCCATCCTCTGGGTCACCCCCCCCTCCTTGTCTTTCTTCCCGGACCTCCTGTCCCATGATCCTCTCATATCCCCTTTTGCCTATCACCTGTCCAGCTCTCGGCTCTATCCCTCCCCCTCCTGTCTTCTCCTATCATTTTGGACCTCCCCCTCCCCCTCCTACTTTCAAATCCCTTACTCACTCTTCCTTCAGTTAGTCCTGACGAAGGGTCTCGGCCTGAAACGTCGACTGCACCTCTTCCTACAGATGTTGCTTGGCCTGCTGCGTTCACCAGCAACTTTGATGTATGTTGCTTGAATTTCCAGCATCTGCAGAATTCCTGTTGTTTACCTCATTATACTTTTCGTTTTGCACTTATTTTGTAATTTACACAGATTTCATGACTTTGGATGGTACTGTGGCGACCCACTTTCTAGCACACACAAACCGGCGCGCGCCGGCAGAGAGGCCAGCCCCTAAAAGGGCGCCAGGCCATCTTCACCAGCATGGGAAAATCTCGCATGCGGGAAGGGTCTGCGAATATGCATTCCCTACAGCAGTCCCGCCCAGGGAGGGCAGGAACGGGAAGGCTTTAAAGCAGGCCGCGAAGTTTGAATAAATCTCTTTCATCACAACTTTAACTCACCGACTACGTGTGGTTATTTTAGCACTGTGTGTAGCACACCGCTACAAATGGTGACCCCGACGGCCCAAACGACATTTGGACCAGAGATGACCGACGCCGCATCTGTTCACGCAGTTTCGTTAAAACTGCCAAGCTTTTGGGCGCTGCGACCTCGTCTGTGGTTCGAACAAGCAGAAGCACAATTCCACATTCGGCAGATAACCTTGGAGTCCACTCGCTACTACTACGTGCTGAGCTCCCTTGACCAGGAGACAGCTGCACAAGTTGAGGAGTTTATACAGTTGCCCCCTGGAGGAGGGCAAATGCACAGCATTCAAAGCCCTGCTCATAAAGACTTTCAGACTCTCACGGCGCAAACGAGCACGCCGCTTAATGCACCTGGATGGTTTGGGAGACAGGCCACCGTCGACATTAATGAACGAGATGCTGGCCCTGGCTGAAGGACACAAACCCTGTCTCATGTTTGAGCAGGCGTTCCTAGAGCAACTGCCCGAGGACATATGCCTCCTGCTGTCCGACGCAGATTTCAGCAACCCCCGGGAGGTGGCGGCCCGGGCAGATGCGCTGTGGAATGCCAGGAAAGAGAGAGAGGCGTCCGTCGCACAGATCACCAAGCCACGTGCCCAACAGCAGACCAGACCAGGCCCAGCAGCAGAGCCTACAAAACCCGGCGACGGGAGTGAGGAGCCCAATGAACAATGGTGCTTCTACCACCAGCAGTGGGGCACAGAGGCCCGCCGCTGTAGACCACCCTGCAAATTCCCGGGAAACACCAGGGCCAGCCGCCGCTGACGGCTACGGCGGCTGGCCATCAGGACAGCCTCCCGTATGTCTGGGACAAGCAGTCAGGACACCGCTTTTTGGTCGACACCGGAGCGGAGATCAGCTTCTTACCTCCAGCGAGTTACGACACCCGCAACAGAGAACCGGGACCCACCCTGAGGGCCGCTAATGGCAGCACAATACGAACCTACGGCACCCGCACGGTGCGGCTACAGTTCAGCTCCAGCCGGTTCACGTGGGACTTCACACTGGCCGCCGTGGCCCAACCACTCCTGGGGGCAGATTTTCTACGAGCCCACAGCCTGCTGGTCGACCTGCAAGGGAAGCGATTAGTCCACCCCAAGACTTTTCAAACGTTCTCCCTGGGTGAAGCAAAGTTGCCAGCCCTACACCTGGACTCCATCACGCTGTCCAACAATGAATTCACCAGGGTCCTGGCAGATTTCCCATCAGTACTGACACCGCAGTTCATGGCAGCCATGCCCAGACACGGAGTACAGCACCACATCCCGACCCAGGGACCACCACTCCACGCCCGTGCTCGAAGGCTTCCCCCAGACAAACTCCGACTGGCGAAGGAGGAGTTCAAAAAGATGGAGGAATTGAGGATCATATGATGGTCCGACAGCCCATGGGCCTCCCCCCTGCACATGGTGCCCAAGGCAACAGGGGGCTGGAGACCATGCGGTGACTACCGCAGACTGAACGAAGCTACAACGCCAGACCGCTACCCTGTGCCGCACATTCAAGACTTCGCAGCAAACCTACACGGCGCAAGGATCTTTTCCAAGGTAGACCTCGTCTGGGGATACCATCAAATCCCTGTACATCCGGACGACATCCCCAAAACAGCACTCACCACCCCGTTCGGACTTTTCGAATTCCTCCGAATGCCGTTCAGTCTAAAGAATGCCGCACAGACGTTCCAGCAGCTAATGGACGCGGTGGGACGCGACCTGGACTTTGCATTCATCTATTTGGACGACATCCTCATAGCCAGCAATAGTCGTCAGGAGCATCTGTCCCACCTCCGCCAGCTCTACTCCCACCTGAGCGAATTCGGCCTTACAACCAACCCGGCCAAATGCCAGTTCGGACTCGACACCATCGACTTCCTGGGCCACAGGATTACTAAAGACAGGGAAACCCCACTGCCCGCCAAGGTAGACGCGGTCCGCCACTTCCCCCGACCCAACATAATCAAAGGCCTGCAGGAATTCGTGGTTATGGTGAATTTCTACCACCGCTCCCTCCCCTCAGCAGCCCGAACCATGCGCCCCCTGTTCCCTCTGGTAAGGGCAAGGACATTACCTGGGACGAAGAGGCCGTAGCCGCTTTCGTTAAAACCAAAGAAGCCTTGGCAAACGCCGCGATGCCAGTGCACCCCAGAACGGACGTTCCTACTGCCCTCACGGTGGACGCATCCAACACAGCAGTCGGTAGAGTGCTGGAACAACTCATCGAGGGTCGTTGGCAACCCCTGGCATTCTTCAGCAAACACCTACGACCACTCGAACTCAAATACAGTGCTTTCGACCGGGAGCTATTGGCACTATACCTGGCAATCCGGCATTTCAGGTACTTCTTAGAAGGTAGGCCCTTCACCGCGTTCACAGACCACAAAACGCTTACCTTTGCGTTCACGAAGGTGTCCGACCCCTGGTCGTCCCGCCAGCAGTAACATCTGTCCTACATCTCCGAGTACACGACGGACATCCAGCATGTCTCGGGAAAGGACAACGTCATGGCGGACGCACTTTCCAGACCGACCATACAGGCCCTGTCCCAGGGGGTGGACTATGCAGCGCTGGCGGAGGCACAGCAGGCAGACACTGAGATCCCTAGTTACAGATCTGCGGTCCCTGGTTTGCAGCTCCAAGACCTCCCTGTAGGCCCAGGTGAGTGGACCCTACTATGTGACGGCCAACCCTGCCCCGTCGTCCCGGCAGCTAGGCACCGGCGGGTTTTCGAATCCATTCACAACGTAGCGCAACCCTCCATCAGGACAACCGTCCGGCTGGTCTCCAACTGGTTTGTGTGGCATGGGCTTTGTAAGCAGGTCAGTGAATGGGCCAAAACGTGTATGCAGTGCCAAACGGCCAAGGTGCAGCGGCACACCAAGGCTCCGCCGCAGCAGTTCGAACCCACCCGCCGGAGGTTCGACCACATTCATGTGGATATCGTAGGGCCCCTGCCAGTGTCACGAGGAGCGCAGTACCTCCTAACTATGATAGACCGGTTCACCAGATGGCCAGAGGCAGTCCTGCTCACCGACACCACCTCCGAATCCTGCGCCCGAGCACTGATCGCAACCTGGGTAGCCCGCTTCGGGGTACTGGCCCACATTACCTCCGACAGGGGCACCCAGTTCACCTCCAGCCTGTGGTCAGCTATGGCCAGCCTTTTACGATCGCAGCTACACCACACAACTGCCTACCACCCACAGTCGAACGGACTAGTGGAGAGTTTCCACCGTCACCTGAAGTCGGCTCTCATGGCTCGCCTGGAAGGGCTTAACTGGGTGGACGAACTTCCCTGGGTCCTGCTCGGAATCCGCACGGCGCACCCCTGGTCGTCCCAGGAGAGTTCATACCAGCCCCAAGGGGGCAAGAGGAAGAACCCGCAGCAGTCCTGGACAGACTATGTGAGAGGCTCAGTAACCTGGTCCCCATACCCACTTCACAGCACGGACAGAGCCCGACCTGCGTACCCAAAGACCTGCAGAACTGTAAGTTTCTTTTTGTACGACGGGGCGGACACCGGGCACCGCTACAGCGGCCCTACGAGGGGCCGTTTAAGGTGATCAGGAACAACGGGTCCATGTTCATGCTGGACATTGGGGGGAGAGAGGAGGTTTTCACGGTGGACCGACTCAAACCGGCCCATGTGGACTTGGCGCAGCCGGTCCAGGCTCAGGCACCGCGGCGCAGGGGCAGACCTCCCAAACAGAGGCCGATCCAGACTGTGGACATTGGGGGAGGTATCGCCGGTTCTGGGGTGGGGGGGGTTATGTGGCGACCCACTTTCTAGCACACACGAACCGGCGCACGCCGGCAGACAGGCCAGCCCCAAAAAGGGCGCCAGGCCATCTTCACCAGCAGGGGGAAAATCCTGCATGCGGAAAGGGTTTGGGAATATGCATTCCCCACAGGAGTCCCGCCCAGGGAGGGCGGGAACGAGAAGGCTTTAAAGCAGGCCGCGAAGTTTGAATAAATCTCTTTCATCACAACTCTAACTCACCGACTACGTGTGGTTATTTTAGCGCTGTGTGCAGCACACCACTACAGTAGTTCACATAAGATAGTGATGATCAAACCACTGCAGTTAGCCTGCCACTGAAACAGGTCCATTGCAGACACCATCTCCCTGGCCCTAAACTCATCTCTGGAGCATCTGGACAGTACAGGCACCCATATTAGACTATCAAAGCTGTCAGCGGCATTTTAACCAACTGGAAGAATGGGTTGAAAAATGGCAGATGGAATTTATTGCACACAAGTGTGAGGTGCTGCACTTTGGAAGACAAACCATAGCACGATTTACACAGTGAATGGTAGGGATGTTATTTTGCAGCTGTATAAAATGTTGGTGAGACTATTTTAGAGTACTGTGTGCAGTTCTTGTCATCAACCTACAGGAAAGATATCAATAAACATGAACGAATGCAGAGAAAATTTACAAGGATGCTGCCTGTACATGAGGACCTGAGTTATAAGTTAGGACATTCCCTGGAGTGTAGAAGAATGACGTGAGATTTGACAATGGTATACCAAATTAGTATAGCTATGTAAATGCAAGCACTTTGAGGTTGGGTGAGACTATAGGTGATAGGTTAAAGGTGAAAGGTGAAATGTTTAAGGGGAACATAAAGGAAATTTCTTCAATCAGAAGGTGATGAGAATGTAGAATGAGCTCCCAGCAGAAGTGGTGGATACGGATTTGATTTCAACATTTAAGAGAATTTTGCATAAGTACATCAATGGGAGGGGTATGGAGGGCTATGGTCCAGGTATGGATTGATGGGACTAGGCAGAATAGTATTTTGGCATGAATTAGGTGGGCTGAAGAGCCTGATTCTGTGCTGTAGTGCTCTAGGACTCTATGTTTATTGACTACATCGCCACCTTCAATACCATAATTCAGGGCAAACTCATCTCCAAACTCCTAGACTTGGGACCCAATACCGCCCGCCCTTTGCAACTGGTTCCTTGACTTCACGACCATCAGACTGTAATCAGTAGGGACAGGCAGCAATGTTGTTGGGATAATCTCCACAGCCATTATCCCCAACATTGGTATTCCACAAGGCTGCACACTCAGCCCTTATTTTACTCTCCATGCACTCACGAATGTGTGACCGGATTGTCTAAGTCCCCTTACAAGTTTGCAGACTACAGTGGGCCATTTCTCAAATAACAATGAGCCGGAGTACAAGGTGGTGATAGAGAGCTTAGTGACATGATGCCATGACAACAACCTTTCCCTCAATGTCAGTGAAACAAAAGAAATCCATTCAGGAAGGGGAATGGTACACATGCTTCTGTTAATTTCAATGGCGTAGGGGTCCAGAGGACTGAGGGCTTGAAGTACCTGGGAATGATCATCACCAATCGTTTGTCCTGGTCCAACCACAGATACGACATGACCAAAAAAGTGCTGCAGTCCCTCTACATCCTCAGGAGCCTAAAGAAATTCTGCAAGTCCCTGTTGACCAAGACCAATTTTCATTGAAGTACCATATCTGGACGCTTGGTATGGCAACTGTTCAATGAAGGGTCTCAGCCTGTAATGTTGACTGTTTACTTGGAACACAGAATAGTACAGGCCCTTTGGCCCATGGTGTTATGCCAACTCTTTAACTTACTCCAAAATCAATCCACATCCCACCATAGATGTTGCCTGACTTGCTGAGTTCCCCCAGCATTTTGTGTGTGATGGCCATTGCTCTTCTCAGAAGCACAAGAAACTGCAGAGTTGCAGACACAGCTTTTCATGTCATGGATTCTAGCCTCCCTTCCATGGCCGGCCTCCGTCTACTTTTCTTGCTGCCTCAGGAAAGCAGTCAGCATAATGAAAGACCCCACCCATTCTTCTCCCACCTCTCATCAGAAAGAAGATACAAAACCTGAAAGCACGTACTACCAGGTTGAAGGACAGCTTCTATCTTCCCCTTATATTGTATGATAAAATGGACTCTGCTTTCACAACCTACATTATTAAAGCCTTCCCCCTTACTGCCTGTCTGCTTATACTGCACTTTCTCTGTAACTGTAGCACTCTATTCTGCAATTGGTTATTTTCCCCTGCACCACCTCAATGTACAGTGTAATGAAATGATCTGTATGAGTAATGTGCAAGGCAAGTTTTTCACTGTACCTTGGTATGTGTGACATAATAAATCAATTTACCAATTTATGAACAGATATTGTGGGGGAGAGGATCACGGAAACAGTTCTGATAGGAGAGGGTAAGCAGACACAAGAGGAATGCACAAGTCGACCTCATTGACTCAGTGAGTTAGTGAATGAGTCTGCTCAGCCACACCCAGTCCCTGGCTGCTGTGGCTCAGGGGTACATAGACAGAAGGCACATTCAGAAGATGCCTGCAGCCTCACAGCAACTGGCAAAACCATCCCCATGCAGACCAAACAGCCAGTACAGTGGCTCAAACCACCAATTCCATTATCGCCTCTGCCTTGGCAATGGCCAGTTCCAGGGTCAGTCTGAACTGCACAGGCCAACTCCAATTCACTCGGTTCCCTTCACTATCATCAGTGAAGCTCTGCCATAAAGTTAGTTAAACTCAACTTGTTTCTAAACTTGTTTAAAATTTTATCAGGCAGTTACACAAAGCCAAAAATTTGGAAGTCAGCATGTTTGTATTGAGGGATATCCATAAAGCAGAAGTTTGTAGCAGAAATGGCCTCTACTGCCATTTGCAAATTCACCGTACAGCATATGTATAAAGTGTTTATGTGTCAGCATGGCCAGTACAGTAGGTGTGGCAACTTGTGTCAACATTTCAAAATGATCAGCTTCCCACTGTGTTGCTGAGGGAGGTGGGTTTATTGTAGCCATTAAGTTATTCAATACTGACAGGTCTCAACGAGTAAAGCAGACAAAGGGAGTAAATCAGCTCTGTTAATTTAGTATTGTACGGACAATTTGACGAAAAAGAAACCTCCCCCAAAATTGTCCGCAGTTATTTTTGTTAGCAACCAAAAGCTGAGGTGCTGACTTTAAACGTGCTGGAAGTTCGTTGTCACAGCTTGTGTCACTGGTTACCAAGGCAGCAGAAGGACTTGACGTTGTTTAATTGGCTGCTGTTCACTTTTATTTCGAGTGGTGATGGAGGTGGTGCATTGCTGCCAGGGGATGAAATGTACTGAATCTCAGTTTTCTTTCAATATACAAGCCAACAAGGGCTGCAGCTTGGACACAGGATAATTAAATGTTGCTGATTGCTCAGTAAGGGCAACTTAGGTTAACACTGCCATTAAATCTGATTTTAACACTGTCATATCCCTAGCAGATAAATACACAAGCTTAGCAATATGTTGGAAAAATATGGCCATCACATCAGCCCAGCATTCCCAAGCTCCATCTGCCTTTCCAGTTGTGGCTGTCCCTAACTTAGTGGATCAGAAGGTGAACCATCCTTTGGTTGATTGAGTCTACCATTTCATAACCTGCTTTCAACTCATGATTGAGGAAGATCACAAAATGTTATTTTTATCTTGTGCGTGGTCAACAGGATAGTGGTGTCAGTAGTCGGCAGTGGACGAGTTCCACCACTTACCTGCACACAAGGGGCAATTTATAATAGTCAACTAACCTAACAGCCTGCACGTCTTTGGGCTTCAGGAGGAAATCAGAGCACCCATGGGAAACCCAGGTTGCAAAAACAAAGGAGCTGGTTGTGGACTACAGGAGGAATGGAGACAGACTCACCCCTATTGACATCAGTGGACCTGGGGTTGAGCGGGTAAACCCCAGGGTGAATCCTCGGTATAAACATCTCCAAGCATCTCACGTGGTCTGTACATTCTGGCTGTGTGGAGAAAAAGACACAACAGTGCCTCTTTCACCGCAGACGGTTGAGGAAGTTTGTTATGGGACCCCAAATCCGAAGAATTTTCTACAGGGGCACAATTGATAGCATCGTGACTGGTTGCATCACTGCCTGGTATGAGAACTGTACTTCCCTCAATGGCAGGACCCTGCAGAGAGTGGTGCGGACAGCCCAGCGCATCTGTATATGTAAACTTCCCACTATTCAGGACATTTACAGAGACAGGTGTGTAAAAAGGGTCCAAAGGATCATTGGGGACCCAAGTCACCCCAATCACAAACTGTCCCATCCAGCTGCTACCATCCGGGAAACAGTACTGTAGCATAAAAACCAGGACCAACAGGCTCTGGGACAGCTTCTTCCACCAGGCCATCAGACTGATTAATTCACGCTGATACAATTGTACTTCTAAGCTGTATGGACTGTTCTGTTGTATATCTTACCGTACACGCTATTTCCTACAAATTACTATAAATTGCACACTGCGCATTTAGACGGAGACATTACATAAAGATTTTTATTCCTCATATATGTGAGGGATGTAAGTAATAAAGTCAATTCAATTCAAGTGAGAGAACATTTCTCAGAACCAACTAGAGCTGTTTCTCACTACCGAAAGCTGCTGTCACGACAATGGTACCAACAACGTCTTTTGGTATTTAGATATTGACACAGGGCATTGTTAATGATGGAAATTGCCTTTGGATTTCTTGACCTCATCCTCAAGATTACCTTTAACAATTTTGAAGATTAGTTCCTCATAAAGTGTTCTACCTTTGGTATGACCTTGTATTATTTCTGATGGATGGTATACTCAATAGTGCAGCTTCTATTAGGAGGCCTTTTGACTAATCCCACCAGTGTTTTCTGCCATTTATATTCCTTTAACTCCACAGAAACTGAGGATACGTCACTGAGTTGCTGATTCACTGCCTCCCTCTCTTCCTTCTAATTTTGCCTATCTTTCTGAAACATCCAATTCTCGGTTTTGGTCACCTGATAACTAATTCTCACCCACATCATTACCCAGTTTACCTCTTTGCGTTTAATCCACTAAATCTCACCACACCAGAAATCTGCATTACCCCTACATTATCCCCATGCCCCAAAACTCCTTTGTTGAAAACACTATCTTTAAACCTAATAACAAACAAGAGAAAATCTGCAGATGCTGAAAATTCAAGCAACGCACACAAAATGCTGGAGGAACTCAGCAGGCATCTATGGAAAAAAATACAGTCAACATTTCGGGCCCATAAACCTAATAACTTGATTTTGCAAGGCACTGGCTACAGTCCCTTGGAAGTGAAGTGTGTCCCAACCAAACAGTTCCTTCATTTTCACCAGTGCCAAATGAATTGAAACGCATTTCCCTCACACTAATCTGAGTCACACATCTTATTTTCTGCTCTGTTTCATCCTATTACTTTGTAGTTCCGCCTGTAATTTTGACTCTGGCTCTCCCCCTTATCAGAACTTCCTTCTTGGATCTATATTTTTAAACTTTTCAGTTTTTCTTCATCTTCTTAAACAGTCCCACAGGATCAAGAATGTCACTTGCACTGCAGTTTCATGGAAACTAAGATGGGTGGCAAGGCCAGTAAGGGACCTCCAGGTATTTCTCACTATAAATGGAGATGTGGGTGGGTGGGTGGTATTTTGCTCTTTTCTCATGACCTTACATCAAGTCAAGGTTCTCAATACCTTCCTGAACACTTGTGCTCCGTTTTGATCAGGCATTGGTTACTGATTGATACAACTCAAGACCATGCTTGAATCTTCTTTCCTGGTTATTTGTTTTGAAGATTCAAGTACATTTATTATCAAAGAATGTTTAAAATTATTTAATTTTGAGATCTGTCTGCTTACAGGCAGTCACAGAGCAAGAAAGCCAAAAGAACCCAATTAAAAATATAAAGACCAACACCCAATTCACAGAGAAAGAGGAAAAAAAACACAAATTGTGCAAACAATAGAAGCAAGCACAGCATCCTGAACCAAATTGAATCCTTAGATTCAAAACCCTGGAGCAATCTGGAGTAGGCACTAAACCTCAGTCTCAGTTCATCATATTAGAGGGGCAAATCAGGAAGCTTGCAGACACTAAGCACAGCAACCCAGGCAATCACACGGCCTCAGCATCGTGAGAGACCAAGCAAAACCAGCCCGACTCTCACCTCCAGTCCCGACACCCTACCTTTCCAGTCTATCTGGGCTGGCATTTAAATTGTCCAAATCGTGGTTCGTGCCTTGCATTAGGACCCGGGCGTGTTGGGGGTGTATGGCGTGTCAGGGAGGGGTAGCACCTCTGGTGGGGGAGCATGTCGTGTCCTTTTCAGGCGGTTTGTCCACCTTTGGTCCCCACCTGGCAATCAGCTCTCACCTGTGGCTCCCCGTAGCTGTTTGCATGCGACAGCAGCCACACCCCGGGCAACGGCTTCGACAAGCCGGCTAAACCAGGTGAGGGTAGCCGACGGGTCTCAAACCCTCGGTGAGATAGGGAGTTGTCTATCCCAGCATGTGAAGACAGACTCCGGCGGATTGAGCGGACGAGACCTATGGAAGGTCCAACTGTCAAGAAGGTGGTCTCTGCAAGCGTCGTGGAATATGTACAGCACGACAAGACACAGATGATGTCCTGGTCATCCACTGCGCCTAGTCCCATCCCCAGCCGTCTTGACTCTTGTCTTGCCACTGGATCCAGATGGGAATTGGGAAGAGAGAGTGAGGCTGACGCTGCGCAACTCTCCCTCACTTAAATCCAAATCGAGCACTAGTCTCGACACCACCATCATCATCATAATGGCGTTGAGATCCTCATCGACGACTATGGACGAACGACCAGGACTGGGCCCCGCTGCAGCAAAACGCACCGGGCCTAAACCATGCCACCCTGCCCAAAGCTGATCTTGACTTTTCCAAATCAGCTCACTTCTTAGGTTACTTGGATGGGCATCAAAACTCCTCTGCCTCGACTGGTCCCCCCTGAATCGCTCACTCCAACTACATCTGCATCAATTTTACAATGCACCAGCACAGCTCACCCCTCAAATTCACTCTCCTCTTCATTGTTTGTGGTGACAGTTTCCAACAAATTACTACAGGAAAGGTGTTAATAATGTTTTTGGTTAAATTTCATGCCTTCAAACTACCAATAAGCTGTCACCCACCTTCAGTAGCACCATCTTAAACTGGTATCCTGATGGAAACTGGTTACTGGCACAGAGCTTGGAACAAGAGAATGGTGTCAGCTCTACAGATAACGTGACTTATCCCGGGAGCTCTCAATGCTGAGGTGAGAATGATGGTGTGAAAGTGGACACTGATGTCAATATACTTAACCGGCTATAGATCTGCACAATTTTTGCAGACACAGAATTATTGGTATTTTTTCAGTACTCCGGGGTGCCTGCAATGGATTGTCATGACATTGACCATGACAATCCAACTTTTCTTTCCCAATCCAAGTTCCTCTCCAGTCTCAAAGAGATATCCTTTGCGCAGCCACTAGTTGGACAGTAATAGTCTTCTTCAGGATTCTAGTCTGTCACTGCAGAGTACAGTACCTATCCTGATCTTGTGCTAATGCAGAATTCCATGTCCTATAAGTTCTGCTAAAGTGCAAAAAATAATCAGTGTTTCAAAAGGAACAGTGATCCGCTGTCTTAACCATTCTACATTTATACAGTACATCTGCGGCTGACATCTAGACCCAGGAGTGAAATCTAAACCTCCAATTAATCTCTCAGAATTAGGTTCTGAACTAAATAATAAATCAATAACCAGAAATATATATCGTTCATAAATAACCTATTTAACCGGGAGTATAAAGGTTAGAAAGATCTAAGGCACTGTGAACATAGCTGCACAGTGCTCTAGCAGCAGAATAATTATTTGGTTATTATTCAGTAGATGAAGGTAAACAAGATGTTCTGAGACCTGAAGCAAATCTGGGAAAGACTGCCTAGTTTATTACTGGCAAGACTGATACAGTATGTCTATCAGTTCACAATCAGTCTCTGTCAGCCCAGGGTGGGGGAGAGCAGCTTGTTTTGCTAGTTGCTTAGTCTGCACATGAACTTGGTAATAGTCTGTTATTCAGTCAAGCATAAATGTGAAGACACTGAACAGGGCCCAATTCTCAGCACCCAAAGATACAGCTGCATAATTATCAGACAAAGAGGTAGATCAATCAAGGCCGCCCATTTGCAAGTTTCTTACTTTAAAGGATATAAATATTTCATCCTCAGACTGTACGTCTGTTGAGTGTGCCGAAGTTATTATTTACTTGAATCAGGATGACCTGGTGGGTAACATCAAACACTGGCCAATTGAGAAACAGAGAAAGAACCCTGACTCCGCTTCCTCTTCAGAGTCTGGTTGCCCATTTGCCTCACGTTTCCGATGTTACTTACATGATACTCATCAATAACATCCATTCACCTGTGTACAGCAAGGCTGCTGGACACCACTTCCTTTAGACCAGGGGTGGCCAACCTTTTACATTCCATGCGTCAATTTTTTCACTCACAAGTTCAGATGCGCCATACAACTCTTGTACCCCCATTCAATTCTTGTAAAAATATGTTTATATAGAACTCGTGCATGAAAAAATCACACCTGACCTCATGCCTGAAAAAATTGACGCATGGAATGTAAAAGGTTGGCTATCCCTGCTTTAGACCTGGGGAGTGGGGACAGCCATCCGGGTGCATCACTTAACCAGGCAAATCTGTGACCTCGACACCAAGCCAACAAAGGATGTGGCTTTTTATTACATATGCCCAATAATTTTTAACAACGGATGTGGCTTTTATTACTGATGCTCAATAAGATTTAATTTTCAGCCTGGCTAGATTTATTAAGTTCAAAGGCGATGTGTGGAGCAGGTTTGTTTTTAAAAACATGGTGTGGTGGGTGCCTGAAATGTGCTCAACAGTGGTGGTGGAGTCAGCTCCAAAGGAGGTGTTTAAGGCCCTACTAGATGGGACTTGAATACAGCGCATGGACAGACAAAAGGGATTAGTCAAATTAACACATTATTTTAATTCGTTTGCCACAGCATGGTGGGCTGGAAGGCCTGTTTCTGTCTGGTTCTACATTGCAATAGCTAAATACGGATCAGGTGGATATTACATTTGTCTTCATCTGTTTGCTGAAGGTACCTCAATTAAAAGCAGAGTAGGATGGTACAATAGCCAAGAAATCATACTAACTCCTCCACTTCCTCAGGAGGCTAAAGAATTTTGGCATCTTCTCTTTGAATCTCACCAATTTTTACAGATACACCATAGGAAGTATCGCATCTAAATACACCTTGGCTTGGTATGGCAACCGCACAGCCCTGAGACTATAAGAAAATGCAGAGAAATAGGGACACAGTCAGCACGTCACGGAAACCAGGTCTATGGACTCAATCTACAGTTCTTGCAGCTTCAGTACAGCAGCCAACATAATCAAAGACCCCACCCATCCTGAACATTCTCTTCTCCTTTCTCCCATCGGGCAGAGGATACAAAAGCCTGAAATCATGTACCACCATGCCAATGGACAGCTTTTATCCCAATGTTATAAGGCTACTGAACAGTTCCTTAGTATGGTAAGATGGACTCTTGACCACACAATCTAACTCGCACCTTACTGTTTACATGACAGTAGGATATGTCACTGTAACTTTATGCTGCATTAGACCACATGACATAGAAGCAGAATTGGGCCATTCGGCCCATCAAGTCTGCTCCAATCTTTCATCATGGCTGATCCCTTACCCTCTCAACCCCATTTTCATGCCTTCTCCCCATAACTTTTCACGCAATCACTAATCAAGAACCAATTAGCCTCCACCTTAAATACACCTAATGACTTGGCTTTCACAGTCGCCTGTGGCAACAAATTCCACAGATTCACCACCATATGGCTAAAGAAATTCCTCCTCATTTCTGTTCTAAAGGGACCGTCTCTCGTATTTTGAGGCTGTGCCCTCTGATTCTAGTCACCCCCAAAAGGAAACATCCACTCTATCTAGGCCTTTCAGCATTCGATAGGTTTCGATGTTATCCCGCACCCTACCCTAATTATTCTAAATTCCATCAAGTACAGATCTAGAGCCTTCAGTGGCTGCTCTTAAAGTAACCCCTTCATTCCCGGAATCATATTTGTGAACATCCTCTGAACCCTCTCCAATATCAGCACATCCTTTCGTAAATAAGAGGCCCAAAACTGCTCAGACATTCTGTTATTGCTTTCCCTTGTATGATCTCAATGCACCATTATAATGAAAAGATCTGCATGGATGGCAGGTAAACCAAAGTTTTTCACTGTACTTTGGTACGTATAACTATATTAAACCAATTTACCAGATTTATTTAGTTTATCAATACTTTACACCCAGGACAGGAGAGATTATCTTGAATTCTGATTTCACTCTACAACTGATTCTTGCTGGACTGCATGTTTTATATCCAGGGGCTGAGATCAAACTAAAACTGATCTTGAAATAATAGAGCAAAATAATTATCAATGTACTAGAGAGGTGAAATAAAATACAGAAACCAAAAAAATGTTCAACCAACTGGGCAGCATGCCTAGAAACATGGTTAATATTTAAGACCAATACAACATTAATATTTTCTCTCCTTACAGATCAGCACAGTCATACCCTCAGTACCATACCTTTAGGTAATCAACAAGCTCCAAAACCTTGGCCTCTGTACCTCCCTCTACAACTGGATCCTTGACTTCCTCACTGGGAAGGGTGGATCAGAAGTAACACCTCCTCCTCGCTGACGATCAACACTGACATACCTCAGATGTGTGCTTAGCCCACTGCTCTACTCTCTCTACATCCAAGACTGTGTGGCTATGCACAGCTCAAACACCACTTATAAATTAGCTGATGACACAACTATTGTTGGTGGAATTTCAGATTGTGAAGAGGAGACATACAAGAGTAAGCCAGATCAGCGGGTTGAGTGGTATTACGACAAAAACCTGCACTTAACATCAGTACTAGCCTCCCCAGCATTCAGGACACTTTCAAAAGGCATCATTAATGAACCCCCTCACCCAAGACATGCCCTCTTCTCATTGCTACCATAAAAGAGGAGGCACAGAAGCCTGAAGGCTCAGCATTTCAGGAGCAGCTTCTTCCCCTCTGCCATCAGATTTCTGAAGGACCATGAACCCCTGAACACGACCTCACTACCTTTTTGCTCCCCTTTTGAACAACTTTCTTAATTCATTTTTAATATATATACTTCTCCCATACACCCTATGCTCATTACATATGTCTTCAGACAATGTGGATTCACGGTTATGCGAGGAATCTATTTCTACCAACGTCTCGTTACAGGAGTCCAAAACTCACAGTTATGCGAGGAGCACTGCTTTCCCGCCAGTACAAGTCAGGTGCGCGCGCCACACATTCTCTCTCCCGCCACTCACATTGGTTTTGGCAAGGTCTGGATGCGCGATCTTAAAACTTTTGTTGGTTTTACCTACGGTGCAGTGATTTTGTGCTTGAAATATTTAACTATACCTCCTAAGCATCCGATGTCATGTACTGGGCCGTCAGCCGAGCGGCAGAGAACCACTTTAACACTTGAAAAAAAAGTTGGAAATTATAAACAGTGCGGCATCAGCTGAAGGTAACACAGCTCTGGGACGCTACTGCCGGGAACAGAATCTTGCCTTTAAAGTTCTTTTGTTGCTTGACAATACGCCAGCCCATCCTAAACATTTGGACAGCATTCATCCTAACATAACAGTGTGTTTCCTGCCGCCTAACACAACATCGCTGATTCAATCACTCGACCAAGGTGTGATCCACATTCAAGGCGTATGTATTTTTTTTTAAGACGAACTATCTCTCAGATGGTGCAAGCAACAGACGATTTTGAAAATCCCGGGAGTTTACCAATGGTGAGGGAATGGTGGAAGTCAGAACACTTGGCATAAATGGCAATGGACATGGACCCACGTTTAGAATGGAGTCAGCATTTCAGTCATTCCTTGCTGTCAACCCTTCTTCCCTACAAGCAAATTTATGCTGAAAAACAAAATGCTGCCAAGCAAACAACCCTCACCACTTTATTCAAATCGGTATCACCTTCTGCTGCCGGCAGTTATAAGAGTTCTGTGAGTCTTCCTTCACCCCTTGCTGTGCTTGATATGATCCTGATGACCACAACCATCCACCTTATCCATGTAAAGCTGCCCGACACCACAACAACCACTCATCTCCCAGAGCGAACACACTTGCCACTGTTGGTGAGTACTGTATACCAGAGGATGTTAACTTTCTATGATTTATTACATTGAATATTACCTTAAATTGATGAAATATAATACAAATGTTGTCTTGTACTACTGCTTTTCTGTCGTATTGGTATGAAAATGTGAATAAATTACAGATAAAACATATTTAGTAAGCCCTCTGGAACGCATCCCTATTTTCTGCATTTAAATAATTATTCACATTATGCGTCAACTTCGAGGAACGTATCCCCCGCATAGAACGAGGATAGGGTGTATATAATTTTTATCTATATAATTTCTTATTGTAATTTAGTGGTTTTAATTATTATGTATTACAATGTACTGCTGCCACAAAACAACAAATTTCATGACATATGTCAGTGACATTAAACCTGATTCTGATGCTGCCAAACAGATTCAAATATTTAGAAGTGAAAAAGTCATTAAACATTTTATTTATTGGACTTCATCATATAGAGTGCCCAGAAATGCCTGACCTTACTCATATTGATTCATAGAGTCACAGAACAGCGCAGCACAAAAACAGGCCCTTCAGTCCATCTAGTCCATGCCAAGCTATTAACTTTCCTAGTCCTATCAACCTGCTCCTGGACCACAACCCTCCACACCTCACTCATTCATGCACCTATGTTGATACCCATCAACATTCTCTGAAATGTTGAAATCAAAATCGTGGTCCACCACTTCTGCTAGCAGTTCATTCCACACTCTCACCACCCTCTGGTGAAGGAGTTTCCCCTCATGTTCCCCTTAAACATTTCACCTTTCACCCTTAACCCATAATCTCTAATTCTAGTCTCACTGAAACTGAATGAAAAAAGCCTGCTTGCATTTACCTTATCTATACCTCTCATAATTGTGTATACCCATACCAAATCTTCCCTCACTCTCCTACACTCTGGGGAAAAGAGTCCTAACCCATTCAACCTTTCTCTATCACTCAGGTTCTCAAGTCCTGGCAACATCCTTGTAAATTTTCTCTACATTCCCTCAATTTTATTGACATCTTTCCTATAGGTAGGCAACCAGACAAAATACTTCAAATTAGACCTCACCATTGTCTTATACAACTTCAATTTAACATGCCATCTACTGTACTCAATACTTTCATTTTGAAGGCCAATGTGTCGAAAACTTTCTTTACGATACTATCTACTTGTGGCATCACTTTCAAGGAATTATGTATCTATATTCCCAGATCCCTCTGGTTTACTGCACTCCTCAGTGCCCTACTGTTCACTGTATGACTGCTACCTGATTTGTGAGTGCAACACCTCACACATGTCTGCATTAACATCCTTTTGTTCCTGACTACCGATCAATCCTAGCTATTTTGTAATCTAAGTGAGACTGCATCTAGAACATTGAGTTCAGTTTTGACCACTATATAAAGAAAATATGCCGCTAATCTGGCAAGGATAGAGAGGCAACTAAGTTATAAGGATAGGTTGATTAGGCTGGGACATTCTTCATTGCGCATCGGTGAATGAGGGGTGATCTTACAGAGCTGTATAAAACTATGAGGGGCATGGATAGGGGGAATGTGCACAGTATTTTTCACACAGAAAGGAAATCAGGAACGAGACAGCATAGAGCCATAGAGCACTGTAGCACAAAAACAGGCCTTCCAGCACACCCAGTCTATGCCAAACTATATTCTGCCTCATCCCATTAACGTGCACCTGGACCACAGCCCTCCATACTCCTCCCATCCCATCCGGATATATAACCAACTTCTCTTAGAGTGAGAGAGGAGATTTCATGGAAACCTGAGACCAACTTTTTCACCCAAGAGGGCGGTCATGGAATGAGACGTCAGAGGAAGTTGTTGAGGAGGGTACATTAACAACATTTAAAAAAAGCACTTGATCTGGTACATGGACAGAAAACATTTAGACAAACTAGGGTCCACCAACCCTTCAGTTAATGGTAAGGGTCCATGCCATAAAAAAGTTTGAGAATCCTGGTTTCAAGGGATGCGGGCAAATAGGGCCATCACTGATAGGAACCTTGGTCAGCATAGGCAAGTGGGGTCAAAGGGCCTGTTTCCCTGCTGTATGATTCCATGACCCTAAGGACTATGATTGAACTCCCCAGGTAAATTTCACCATTCTTCTCAGACTTCGGCTCAACAACTCAAATGAAAGTTTCTCAAAATCCACGTCTGTTTGCTGGTTACTCTCTGACATCCATCAGTCACATTGCAGCTGCACCTATCATCTTCTTGTTGGAACTATTTTCTGCAGCCACAAGTGCAGTCTAAATGCTACCTGCACAAGGCTAGGCAGGAACATGAAAAGGGAGGAGAAAGATCCGGTTCTTGTGGTACATCTGGGAATCGACTAACAGAAGGAATATGAGAAACCAATTTCTGAATCAAGACAGAACCACCAAAGTAATAATCTCTGAATTCCTACCTGAGCCATGTGCAAACTGTCAATCAGATCAGAGGGTTCAACTTGTGGGTCAAAGCTTGGTATAGGAAAAATGAGTTTCAATTCACTGGTCGCTAGCACTAGTACTGGGAAAGGTATTTGTTTGGACAGCGTTCCACCTAATTGAATAACTAGGGTCGCAGATAAGACTTTCATATGAATAATGGTGGGCTGGGGAGCTTTGGCAAGAATTTTTTTTTTAAGTTGACAATCAAAGACAAAATAATGGTGCAGAATGGTAATAATGAGCACAAAGTGTGTCAGAAAAGGATAGCATATACATGCACAAGGGTATACATTGAATTAGAGATTGAGCAGGGAAAAACTGCAAAACAACAGAAATGAGGTTTCTTTATCTAGATGCTAAATGCTAGATGCACAACAAATTTCCAAATAAATGGATAAGATCTAACAAGGACATGGTTGCAAGATTCCAGGATTCTTAATTTTTAAAAGAGACAGGCAAACTGGAAAAGAAAAACAAATGACTTTAAAATAATTGATGAAATAAAGACATTGAAGTGGAAGGATCTATTCTCAGGAAATCAAAAATGTTTAGTCATTTGGGTGGAGCTAAGAAACAGCAAGGGGCAGACTGCATTGGTGAGAGTTGTACATAGGCCTTAAACAGTGGTGCTAATGTAGGGCAGGTATAAATCAGGAAATTCGATGTGAATGTAACAAAGGTAATACAATAAACCATTCGAGACTTGAAACTATATATAGACTGGGCTAACTAAATTAGCAGTAATAGTGTGGAGGATGAATTTAATGGAGATGGCTTTCTAGAACACTATTTTGAGGAACCAACAAGGGAACAGGCTATTTTAGATTTAGCATTGTACAGTAAGAAAGGGTTAAACAATAATCTGGCAGTTGAGGGGTTTCATCAACTGCCTTCTCCCACTGGTCAAGGAGGTTATGTTCCATGACAACCCACAAAAAAATCTTGCCTTAACACATGCTTGAAAAATGCAGAGAGCAGCAGTAACCTTGGCTAAAGCCTTTGCCTCCATCTACCAAGAAAGACTGGGGTATACCATCTCCAAATTCAGCAGTACCCTTGGCTAAAGCCTTTGCCTCCATCTACCAAGAGAGACTGGGGTATACCGTCTCCAAATTCAGCAGAAGTTCGGCCTCATGAAAACTGTATCCTAACCAATGGATCTACAGAATCCATCTCAGTAAGGACCAGCAAACAATCTGCTGGAGAAACTCAAAGTACCGAGTAGTATCTGTGGGGTGGGGGTGGGGGGGAGGGAACCATAAGACCATAAGACATAGGAGCAGAATTAGGGCATCTGGCCCATTGAGTCGGCTCCACCATTCAATCATGGCTGCTCCTTTTTTTTAAAATCTCCTCCTCAACCGTAGTTCCGGCCTTCTATCCATAACCTTTGATATCATGTCCAATCAAGAACCTATCAATCTCTGCCTTAAATACACCCAACAACCTGGTCTCCACAGCTGCATGTGGCAACAAATTCCACAAATTCACCACCTTTTGGCTAAAGCAATTTCTCCACACCTCTGTTTTGAAAGGGTGCCCCGCTATCTTGGGGCTGTGCCCTCTTGACCTAGATTCTCCCACCATGGGAAACATCCTTCCTTTATCTACTCTGTCTAGGCCTTTCAACATTCCAAAGGTTTCAATGGGATCCCCCCCTCATCCTTCTGTATTCCAGCGAGTACAGACCCAGAACCATCAAATGTTCCTCGTATCATAACCCTATCATTCCTGGAATCATCCTTGTGAACCTCCTCTGGACCCTCTCCAATGCCAGCACATCTTTTCTAAGATAAGGAGCCCAAAACTGTTCACAATACTCAAGGTGAGGCCTCACCAGTGGCTTATAAATCCTCAGCATCACATCCTTGCTCTTGTATTCTAGACGTCTTGAAATTAATGCTAACATGGCATTTGCCTCCTTCACCACCGACTCAACCTGCAAGTTAACCTCCAGGGTGTTCCGCACAAGGACTCCCAAGACCCTCTGCATCTCAGATTCCTGGATTTTCTCCCCATTCAGAAAATAGTCCACACTTTTATTTCTACTACCAAAGTGCACGACTATGCATTTTCCAACATGGCAGGTGTGTTGACTAACATTTTTAATCTCTCCCTCTCCCAGTGTAGAGTGCCCTCCTGCTACAAATTATCCACCATTGTCCCTGTACCAAAAAAGAGCAAGGTAACATGTCTGAACAACTGGCGTCCTGTTGCACTCATCTCAGTAATAAAAACCAAAACTGGACCCCCTACAATTCACCTACCAACACAACCGATCGACAGACGACACAATAGCCACTGCTCTACATACCATCCTTACACAGGTGGAGAAGAAGGATGCTTATATGAGAATGCTGTTCTTGAACTGTAGTTCAGCATTCAACACCATAGTTCCATCCAGACTCAACAAGAAGCTCAGAGACCTTGGCCTAGACCTTGCCTTGTGAAGCTGGATCCTGGACTTCCTGTCCAATGCCGGCAGGTGGTAAGAGTGGGCTCCCTCACCTCCACCCCTCTGACTCTCAAAGCATGAGCCCCTCAGTGATGTGTACTGTCCCCTCCTTTACTCCCTGTCTACCGATGACTGTATTGCCACCCACAGCTCTAATCTGCTAATTAAATTTGCCGATGACACTACATTGATTGGCCTAATCTCAAATAATAATGAGGTGGCCTACAGGGAAGAAGTCATCTCTCTGACACAATGGTGTCAAGAAAACAACCTCTCCCTCAATGTCGCAAAAACAAAGGAGCTGGTTTTGAATTACAAGAGGAATGCAGATGGGCTAACTCATATTGACATCAATGGATCTGGCGTTGAGAGGGTAAACAGCTTTAAGTTCCTCGGCATCCACATCACCGAGGACCTCACATGGTCTGTACTCATCAGCTGTGTGGTGAAAAAGGCACAACAGCACCTCTTTCACCTCAGACGATTGAGGAAGTTTGGTGTGAGCCCCCAAATCCTAAGAACTTTCTACAGGGGCACAATTGAGAGCATCCTGACTGGCTGCATCACTGCATGGTATGGGAACTGTATCTCTCTTAATTGCAGTATTCTGCAGAGAGTGGTGTGGACAGCCCAGTGCATCTGTAGTTGTGAACTTCCCATGATTCAGGACATTTACAACAACAGGTGTGTTAAAAGGGCCCGTAAGATCATTGGGGACCCGAGTCACCCCAACCACAAACTGTTCCACCTGCTACCATTTGGGAAACGGTACCTCAGCATAAAAGCCAGGACCAACAGATTCCGGGACAGCTTCTTCCATCAGGCCATCAGAATGCTTAACTCACACTATTTTGAGTGTATTTCTATGATATATTGACTGTTCTATTTATTATAAAATATTATAAATGACTATGATTGCACATTGTGCATTTAGATGGAGACGCAACGTAAAGATTTTTACTCAAGTATGTGAAGGATACAAGAAATAAAGTCAATTCAATTCAATTCATTGTATTTCATTTGCAACTTTCTTGCCCATTCTCCTAATCTGTCTAAATCCTTCTGCACCCTACCCATTTCCTCAACATTACCTGCCCCTCCTCCAATCTTCATATCATCTGCAAACCTGGCAAAAAAGCCATCTATTCCATCACCTAAATCATTTACATACAGCATAAAAAGTAGTCCCAACATCCACCCCTGCAGAACACCACTAGTCACTGACAGCCAACCAGAAAAGGATCCTTTTGTTCCTACTCGCTGCCTCCTACCAATCAGCCAATGCTCTAACCACATTTGTAACTTTCCTGTAATACCATAGGTTTCTAACTTGGTAAGCAGCCTCATGTGAGGCACCTTGTCAAAGGTCTTCTATACAACATCCACTGCATCTCCTTTATCTATCCTACTTGTAATCTCCTCAACGAATTCCAACAGGCTTGTCAGGCAGGATTTTCCCTGAAGGACACCATGCTGACTTTGTACTATCTTATCCTGTGTCACCAAGTACTCCATCACCTCATCCTTAACATTTGACTCTCGCATCTTCTCAACCACTGAGGTCAAGCTAACTAGTCTATAGTTTCCTTTATGCTACCTTCCTCCTTTCTTAAACAGTGGAGTAACATTTTGCAATTTTCCAGTACTCTGACACCATGCCAGAGTCCAATGATTTCTGAAAAATAATTTTTAATGCCACCACAATCTCTACTCTACCTCTTTCAGAATCCTAGGGTGCAGTTCCTCTGGTCCGGGTGACTTATGTACCTTTGGGTCTTTCAGCGTTTTAAGCTCCTTCTCTCTTGTAACAGTAACTGCACCCGCCTCTCTTCCTTCACACACTACATCAGGCGTACTGCTATTGTCTTCCATAGTGAATACTAATGTAAAATACTCACTTAGTTCATCAACCATCCCCTTGTCTCCCATTATTATTTCTCCTACCTCATTTTCTAGCAGTCCTATGTCCACTCTCATTTCTCTTTTATTTTTAACATACTTGAAAAAAATTTTACGATCGACTTTGGTATTATTTGCTAGCTTGCTTTCATATTTCATCTTTTCCTTTCTCGTGACTTTTTACTTGCTCTCTGTAGGTTTTTAAAAGCTTCCCAATCCTCTATCTTCCAACTAATTTTCGCTTTGTTTTACGCCCTTTTACAATAGCTTTGACTTCCCTTGTCAGCACAGTTGTACTATTTTACCATTTGAGTATTTCTTCATTTTTAGAATACACGTCCTGCACCTTTCTCATTTTTCCCAGAAACGCACACCATTGCTGCTTTGCTGACATCCCTGCCAGCAGCTCCTTCCAATTTACTTTGGCCAACTTCTCTCTCATACCACTGTATTTTCCTTTATTCCACTGAAATACTGCTGCAACAGACTCTACTTTCTCCCTATCAAATTTTGAGTTGAATGCAATCATATTGTGATCACTGGTTCCTGAGGGCTCAAGCTCCCTAATCGCCTCCGGTTCATTACATAACACCCAATCCAGTATAGCTGATCCCCTAGCAGGTTTAACTGCTCTAAAAAGCTATCTTTTAGACATTCAACAAACTCACTCTCTTGAGACCCATTACCAACTTGATTTTCCCAATCGACCTGCATGTTAAAATCTCCCATGACTACCGTAACATTGCCCTTTTGACTCGCCTTTTCTATTTCCTGTTGTAACCTGTGGTCCATCTCCCAGCCACAGTTGGGAGCTCTGTATATAACTGCCATCAACATCTTTTTACCCTTGCAGTTTCTTAACTCAACCCACAAGGATCCAACATCTTCCGATCCTATATCACATCTTCCTACTGATTTGATGCCATTTTTTACCAGTGGAGCACACCACCCCCTCTGCCTACCTTCCTATCCCTCCGATACAACGTGTAACCTTGGACATTCAGCTCCCAACTGCAACCATACTTCAGCCACAATTCAGTGATGGCCACAACATCATACTTGGCAATCTGTAATATTGAAACAAGATCATCCACCTATTTCTTATACTATGCGCATTTAGATACAACACCTTGAGTACTGTATTTGCTGTCCTTTCTGATTCTGCATCCCTAATGATTTGATACTCAGCTTGCGGGCTGCAACTAAGTCCCATCGCCTGCCTGCCCTTCCTGACAATCTGACTGCACGCTCTCTTTACTTTTTTACCATCTGTCCTTTCCTGAGTCCCTTCACTCTGGTTCCCACTCCTCTGCCACCCCAACAGCTCTAACAAACCTACCCTCGAGAATATTGGTCCCCTTTGGGTTCAGGTGCAACCCGTCACTTTTGAACAGGTCATACCTCCCTCAGAAGAGATCCCAATTATCAAAGAACCTGAAGCCCTGCCCCCGGCACCAGCTTCTCAGCCACACATCTCTACCAAATCATCCTGTTTCTACCCTCACTGGCACGTGCACAGGCAGCAATCCAAAAATTACTACCCAGGAGCTCCGACTTCTCCAGCTTTCTACCTAGCTCTCTAAACTCTCTTTTCAGGACCTCATTGCTTTTCCTTCCAATGCCATTGGTACCAATATGTACCAAGACATCTGGCTGTTCCCCCTCCCTCTCCAATACGTTGTGGGCGCAATCTGAGACATCCCTGACCCTGGCACCTGGGACGTAACATACAATCTGGGTGACCCGTTCATGTCCACAAAATCGCCTGTCTATTCCTCTCACTATCGAGACCCCTCACACTACTGCTCCTTTCTTCTCTCTCTTTCCCTTCTGCACCATGGATCCATGCTCGGTGCCTGAGCAGGTTACCAAAGAATTGTTAACATTTCAGGTGGAAACCCTGTGTCAGGATTCAACTTGTTTCTTTGTTCCTGATTCAAGCATCTGCAGTCTCTTGTGTCTCTGTAAAGACTGGTGTCAAACAAGGCTGCGTCAATGCCCTAACACTTCCTTCAATCAGTCTTATTACAACCTGCACCACTCCATCTGAGGTCACACAAACACAGTAGCTTAGCAGGGGATGCTTGTGTATATGCAGACGCCAAGCTTCAAGTCAGCATCAAAACATACCCTTCAGGTGCAGAGACCAAACTGACCAAGATTCCCATCTTTGCACGTGTTTAGCCCATATCCCTCTCAAACCTTCCTATATGTGTACCTGTCTGAGTGTTTTTTTTAATGTGATTATTGTACTTACTTAAAACACTTCCTCTGAAATACTGAGTACTTCAAGCATTTGCTGCTCACTCAAGAGATCCAAACTTTACTGAAGCCAGCTTGCATACACCTACCTTGGCATCCCCTCCAGAACCTGAGAGACTTGTTGCTAAGCTCTTGCACAACAACATAACCCTTTCAAAGGGTCAGAATTGTTGGTGATAAAGTTGAACTTGTAACAAATATTCTTTGCTCAGCTTTTTGTTGTAAACAAGAACCAGAGCCAGTTCTTAATGTAAGTTGCAAGCAGCCATCAATTTGAAGTTGGAGTCACAGCTTTGCAAAGTGACTTCTTGTCTCCATTAGCCAAACACAAGACAAAGTGTTATGTCACTAAGCACATCAAGCATTGTTACAAGTTGGGCCGTTTATGTACTCAGAAGGTCATCCTCACAATGTTAATTGTGGATTTTTTGGATCTCTGCAATCAGAAGCTTTTAAATCCATCTGTGCGAATTACTTTGTTCCAGCAAAGGTATCTGGAACATATGCAGATGATGTCATCCAGTAGAAAATAGTATAAATATGACAAGCATTAGGAATTAGGAATGACAAGGAGAATGACAGAAATATAGGGTTGAATAAAGAAGAACTGGAATTCAATACTCAACCTTTAGTTTTTGTCCGACGACTCGCTCGCCTGCAACTTGGTATGATTTCCAGTTCATAAGAATTGTACTTGTTTGGAAATCCTTTGTAGTTTGTAAATCATTTGTAATTCAGAAATCTTTTATAAATCCTCTGTGAGTGTTAAATGTGTATTAAGAACTATTTGTTTAAATTTAACTGTGTATCATTTAAGATAAAGTAAACTGTGTTTAAGCTACTTCGATAGCTAGAAGTATCTCCTCCTCGGTGGGGGCACCACAAGCAGTGGCTATTGACAGATAAACCTCACTGCTTTGGATAGACAGGGAAGTACGTTAATCTTTGAAGAGTAGATGGATTCAGTGTAACCCTCCTACAGTGATATCTAAATCGGATAGGTCTTAAAGTATTTTTTTCACAGTTTAGGGCTTTGTGGACAGGGAACCCAATACTATCACAGCTCTAGAAACCCTTGCATGCTTTCCACCTACCCATATTGACAACAGTTAATAGCCACATGTACAAGTTGGAGACAAAGCCCAGTGCAATCTGATTGTCTACATTGACACATCAGAAGCACTGAGCCCAATCTGTTGAGCAATTCCAGCAACGGACAGATTGAAGCACCTTCAATTACTCCAAAAGACTGAGGTTTGGTAAAATACTGAAAGGTTTTTATTCGCTGTACAATACGACCTCCACAGTGAGTGTCTGCCCCCGGACTGAGGGGGAGGGGCAAGGCGAACACCTTTATACAGGACTCTGTGGGAGGAGCCACAGGGGCAGTCAGCAGAGGGGTGTGTCCAGACAGGCAACCGAGTTACAACATATATACATGGTTTACCACACAGATACAAATTTATTCCAGTTATAGAATCAGTTATAAAATGCAGAGAGATTTCCGGTGTTACCTTATGTTCAATTGCATTTACAGTATGTAATGTATGCTTGTCATGATTATACAATACCATTCTGTTATTGCAGGAAGCTAATATTCATGGCATTTATGCCCATAACAATAAATCTGAACTTCAGCCCAACTTGTCCATAGTGACCCAGGTGTCTTTCTAAGCTGGTCCCAATTTTCCTGCCTTTGCCCATTTATGCAATTGTACACTTCCTCTGGCAACATGTTCCATATACCCACCAACCTCAGTGTGAAAAGGTTACCCTTCATGTTCCCTTTAAATCTTTCCCCTCTGACTTTAAACCTATGCCCTCTGGGTTTAGACTCCAGTACCCTGAAAAAACTGTGACCTTTCACCTTTTCTATGTCCATCATGATTTTATAAACTGTCCATGAGGTCACCACCTATCCCCTTCACTCCAAGGAAAACAGACCCAGCCTATCCGCATTTCTCCACATAACTACAGCCCTCCATTCCAGGCAACAGCAGTGAATCATGCCTGCACTCTAATACTACCATGACTAGAACAGTACACAATGCTCCAAGAGCAGTCTAACCAACGTTTTTTGGACAACTGGAACATCAGAACTCTTTAAGTTCGGTACCTTAACCTACGAAGGCGGGCATACCAAATGCCTTTTCACTCCCATGGCACCTCTGTTGCAACTCTCATTCAGCTGCACACTCGCATGCCAAAGTGTAAGATTAGAACCAAACAAAAAGATAATGCTAAAATTTACAGGGCGGACAAATTCATACTAAATTCTACTCAAGTAGCAAGCTACAGGCAGAGCACAGCAGGCTGCAGTATTTTTTTCAGGAAATGAACAGAGTCTATCTCGCACATGAACAAATTAAGAGCATGTATACAAATTAGCTGCAATGTACCAATAAATTATAGCCACAATTGAGAAAAAGCCCTCTAAAACAAAGTCTTACATTTCATGCAAGGCAGAGCCAATTATCTAGAGCCAATTATATCACTACGCAATGGACAGAGAAGAGGCCAGCAGAGCAGTAAGCTAGAAGCACACACACAGAATGGAGACAAATCCCATTGTAACAGTCAATTATCACGATCCACGCAGGTAAATGATATTACCACCCTCAACCATTATGCCAACATTTCACAGCAGGAGTAGAACCCAGTGATGTAATTTATTACTATGCTACAAAGTAGGCACACACATGTAAAGAGAAAAAAAATTATCATTTCCATATACACAGGTCCAGAGCTAAACCAAATATATAATCAGATCACACGTTTGTCAATGGAAATAAGCTCCTAGATAATAATAGACAGTTATGGTATTGCATATAATAAAATATGCATGTATTCAGACTTACAGCAGGCATGGACAGAGTTGCACTGTAGCAACAACATTACCTTTCACAGGCTCAGGTCACTCAAAAGTGCTTTACAGACTACGAAGTACTTCTGAAGTGGAATAATTATTGCTACGTAGGAAATACAGCAACCCACTGAACCCATCAAAAATTCACATCACAGCAATATGATTATGATAGCATATGAGCTTGTATAATCCACAGAGGGATAAACAACCATGGACATATCTTTGTTCATTTACTTGATGCAAGGGAACATTTAAAGAACAGCAGTATTCACTATTCACTACATACATTGAAGTGACAGGTTTGATTTTTGTACTCGGGCTTCCAGCTTGAGACTTAAAACAAAACCACCTGACTTAGATGCAGGATGATGATCAGTAAACCAAAGATAGTAAAGCTATCAGTATATTATAGCTAGTGCATAGGAAAGGAAAATAATCACAACATTGTACAGCACAGAAACCAGCCCTTCGGCCCTCCATGTACATAGTGACATTACCACCCGTGTACTTTTTTCCCCATTTGAACTGTACGCTTTGGTCGTTAAACATTGTTATTGTATTTGATTCCATCACCTTCTTCAGACACCGCATTCCAGATATCCCCTTTAAAACTTTTTATCTCACCTTAAACCTATGCCCTCTTGTTTTTGACATCCTTATCGTGGGAAAAAGGTTTTGTCATCGCTTCTATCTAAGCATATCATCGTAACCCCCAGCCTCCTTTGTTCCAGGGAAAAGAAGACCAGCCATCAGACCATACGACAAAGAAGAGGCATTAGGCTAATCAGCCCATCGAGTCTGTTCCACCATTTCACCATGGCTGATCTATTATCCCTCTAAACACTGTTCCCCATCCTTCTTCCCACTCCTTTGAGACCCTTACTAATCAAGAAACTATCAACCTCTGCTTTAAGTATATCCAATAACAAACCTACACAGCCACTATATAATAACAATAATAATGGCTCCGTCTGTCTAAGTAGACAATGGATGCGCCCGGTTTCGCAGCAATGAAATCCACAAATACACCACCCTCTGGCTAAAGAAGTTCCTCCGTGCTAAAGGGATGTCCTTATATTCTGAGGCTATGCCCTCTGATTCTACACTGTGCCACAGTAGGGAACATCTTCTCCACATCCAGTCTCTCTGGGCCTTTCAATATTAGATAGGTTTCAATGAGAACCCCCTTCATTGTTCCACACTCCGGGGGTATAGGTCCAGAGCCATCAAATGCTCTTCATAAGTTAATCCTTTCATTCCTGGGATCATTCTTGTAAGCCTCCTCTGTACCTTCTCCAATGTTAGCACATTCTTTCTTAGAAAAGGGGGCACAGCATACATTCTTGTTTTTTATATTCTAGTCCTCTCAACATGAATGCTACATTGTATTTGCCTTCCTTACCACAGACAGCCTGTAAATTAACCTTAATGGAATACTGCACAAGGATTTCCAATTCCTTATGTGCCTCTGATTTCTGATTTTTCTCTCCATTTAGAAAATAGTCTATGTCTTTAGTCCTTCTACCGAAGTATATGACTCCCTGCTTCCTCAATACTACCTGCACCCCTGCCTATCTTTGTCTTGTCCACAAACTCAGCCAGAAGCCCATCAATCCTGAATCTAAATCATTGACACATAATGTGAAAAAAAGCAGTCCCAACTCAGACCCTAGTGGAACACCACTAGCCACCAGCAGCCAACCAAAAAAGGCCCTCTTTGTTCCCACTCTTTGTTTCCTGTCAGTCAGCCAATTGCCTATCCATGCTAGTATCTTTCCTGTAATACCACGTTGTTAAAAGCGCTTAACTTGTTAAACAATCTCATGTGCAACACCTTGTCAAAAGCCTTCTGAAAATCCAAGTATATAACCTTCCACTGATTGTCTATCCTGCTTGTTACTTCTTCAAAGAACTCCAACAGATTTATCAGGCAAAAATTTCCCTTAAGGAAACCATGCTGACTTTGGCCTATTTTATCATGTGCTTCCAATTACCCAGAAACCAGATCCTTAATAATTGACTCCAACATCTTCCCAACCACTGAGATCAGACTAACTGCCCTATAATTTCCTTCCTTCTCCCTCTCTCCCTGCTGAAGATTGCAGTGACATTTGCAATCGTTCAGCCCTCTGGAACAATGCCAGAATCTATTGATTCTTGAAACAGCATTACTAATTTCTCAACAGTCTCTTCAGCCACCTATTTCAGAACCCTGGGGTGTAGACCATCTCGTCCAGATGAATTATCTACCTTCAGACCTTTCAGTATCCCAAGCATCTTCATCCTAGTAATAGCAATTTCATTCACGCTTGCCCTCTGACACTCTCAAACTTTCAGCATACTGTTAGCGCCTTCCACAGTGAAGAATGACGCAAAATACTTATTCAGTGCATCTGACATTTCTTTGTTCCCCATTACTACCTTTCCAGCAGACCGATATCTACTCCTGCCTCTCTTTTACTCTTTATATATTTGAAAAATTTCTGGCTAGTTTATCTTCATATTCTCCATCCTTTCCCTATTTATAACTTTTTAGTTGCCTTCTGTTGGTTTTTAAAAGCTTCCCAATCCTCTAACTTCCTACTAACTTTTGGTCTATTATATGCCCTCTCTTTGTCTTTTATGTTGGTCTTGACTTTCTTATAAACCATGGTTGCATCATCCTTCCTTTAAAAAAACAACTACTTCTTTGGGATGTATCTATCCTGCATCTAATGAATTGCTCCCAGAAAAACCATCCATTGCTGCTCTGCCATCATCCCTGCTAGCGTCCTCTTTCAATCAACTTTGGCCAGTTCCTCTCTCATGCCCCTGTAATTCCCATTAATCCACTGTAATACTGATACGTCTGATTTTAGCTTCTCCCTCTGAAATTGCAAGGTGAATTCAATCACATTATGATCACTTCCCTCCCAATGGATTCCTTTACCTCGAGCTCTGTTCTGGTTCATCACACAACACTCAATCTCGAATAGCTTAGTGGGCTCAACCACGAGCTGCTCTGAAAAGCCACCTTATCAGCTTTCTACCAATTCCCCCGCTTGCGATCCAGCACCAACCTGATTTTCCCAGTCTATCTGCGTATTGAAATCCCCAAAATCTATTGAAACAGTGTCCTTTTGACAAGCCTTTTCTATCTACCATTGTAATATATGTAGCCCACATCCTGGTTATTGTTCGGAGGCCTGTATATAAATCCCATCAAGATCTTCTTAGCTTTGCAGTTTCCTAGCTGTACCCATGATTCTACACTTCCAATCCAATGTCACCTCTTTCTAAGAATATGATTTCATTTTTTACCAACAGAGCCACCTCAGCCCCTCTGTCCTTTCAATACAATGTGTATCCTTGGCTGTTAAGCTCCCAGGTATAACCTTCTCTCAGCCATGATTCAGTGATGCCCAAAATGTCATACCTGGCAATCCCTAACTGTGCTACATGTTCAACTACCTTCTCCTGTATACTGTGTGCATTAAAATATAGTGCCTTCAGTCCTATATTTCATCACCTTTGTGAATTTCTCCCCCTCTTACATTGCAACTCATCCCATTGACTGTAATTTTGCCCTGTCATCAGCCTCTCTTTGCTAGTAGTCTTATTACACACTGCCGCTGTATGCAAACCAACTACCCTGTTACCAGCACTATCACTCTGGTTCCCATTCCCCTGCCAGATTAGTTTAAATCCGCCAGAACAGCTCTACCAAACTGGCCCGCAAGGATATTAGTCCCCCTTGGGTTCAGGTGCAACCCATCACTTTTGTATAGGTCCCAAGAAGCGATCACAATGACGCAGAAATGTGAACACCTGCCCCCTGCCATGCATTCACCTGCCAAATCATCCTATTCTTATCTTCACTGGCACGGGGCACAGGCAGCAATTCAGAGATTACTACTCTGGTGGTCCTACTTTTCAGCTTTCTACTTAGTTGCCTAAAATCTGTCTTCAAGACTTCCTCACTTTTCCTACCCATGTCATTGGCCCCAATATGTACCAAGACTTCTGGCTGCTCCCCCTTTAGAACACTGTAGACATCCAAGCCATCCTTGTCCTGGCACCTGCGAAGCAACATATCATCCTGGAGGCAACATACAATCCCGGTGTCTCTATTGTGCCCACAGAATCTCACCTCTATTCATCTAACTATGGAATCTCCTATCACCACTGCAGTCCCCTTCATCTCTCTTCTCTTCTGAGCCACAGCCCCAGACTCAGTACCAGAGACCTGATTGCGACGGTTTCCCCTGGTAGGTCTCGCCTCTCAACACAATCAAAAACAGGATACTTATTATTGAGGTTAATGGCCACAGGGTACATTTCCCTTCCTTCTCATGACTCAGTCACCCAGTTACCTGCCTCCTGCTACGTGGGGGTGATTACCTCCCTGTAGTTCCTATATAACAATTCCCAATCCTCTGCAACTATTCCATATTCTACTGATTCTTGAATGATCATTGCTAATGCCTCCACAATCTCTTCAGCTATGTCTTTCAGAGCATTGGGGTGTCATCCATTTGGTCCAAGTGACTTATCTACCTTCAGATCTTTCAGCTTCCCAAGCTTCCTTAGTAATCGTAACTACACTCACTACTGCCCCCTGACACGCTCGAATTCCTTCCACTCTGCTGGTTTCTTATAAAGTGAAGACTGATGCAAAATACTTATTCAGTTCATCCGGCATTTCTTTATCCTCCATTACTACCTCTTCAGTGTCATTTTCCAGAGATCTGATATCCACAACTGTCTCTCTTTTCTCTTTATATATCTGCTAAGAACTTTTGGTATCCTCTTCTATATTATTGGCTTGCTTAACTTCATATTTCATCTTTTCTCTCCTTGTTTTTTTAGTTGCCTTCTGTTGGTTTTTAAAAGCTTCCCAATCCTCTAGCTTCCCATCTATTTTTGCTTTGTGCTATATTAAATGCCATCTCTTTTGCTTTTATGCTGCCTTTGATTCTCTTGTCAACTATGGTTGCCTCATCCTCCCTTAAGAATACCTATTCTTCTTTAGGGTGTACAATATTGCACAAAAGTTTTAGGCACACACACATATTTTTATACATATGTTTTTTATTAAACAGAGCACCTCCTCTGCCTACCTGCCCATCCTTTTGATACAGTGTGTATCCTTGGATGTTAAGCTCCCTACTGTGATCTTCTTTTAGCCATGTATCTGCGATGCCCATAACATCATATCTGCTAATTTCTAACTGTGCTAGAAGATATCGACCTCATTCCATATACTGCGTGCATTGAAAGTTGACACCTTCAGTCCTGTATTCATAACCCTTTTCAATTTTACCTCCTGTTCCTGGAAGTTAAATTCTTATCCCTTTCTGAACTTTTTGTTTTTTTTTTATTCAGGGGATTCTCGTAACCTATCCAAGGTCACTTTTGTAACCAAGCCTGTCCAATTTCTCTCCCAACAGCTGAAGTCCTTTAATCCAGGCAACGTCCTGGTGAATCTCCTCTCCAGTCTCTCACCTCCTTTCCATAGTGTGACAACAAGATCTGCATAGAGTTCTCAAGTGCGCTCTGATAAATTTGCAACTTAGTATCTATCCTTTTTACTCTATGTCTTGCACTATGAAGGCAAGCATCATAAATGCCTTCTTCACCACCCTCTTGATCAGTATCGCACTCTCAAGGAACTATGGACTTAAAATTCCCAAATCTCTCTGCTCATCAATTCTCCATAGTGCCCTACCATTTCCTGTACATATCCTACCTCTATTTGATCTCCCAAAATTTTCATTGAGATTAATTTCCACCTGCCAACGCACTGCCTAATTTTCTATCCAATCTATAAACTGCAGTAGCTTTGGATAACCTTCCACGATATTCACAACAACAGCAATTTTTGTGTCATCCGCAAACTTATCATACGTCTTACATTCACATGCAAGCCATTAATGTACATATATCACAAAGAGCAAAGAACCCAGCATTGATTGGTATGGTACACCACTAGTTCCTAGACTTGTACCACTACCCTCCCACTCCTTTTACCAAGCCAATTTTGGATCCAATGAGCCAGGTTGCATTGGAATCTCCCGGACCAACCTAAAATGCAGATCTTGTCAATTGCCCTAAGAAGATAACATTTGCCACCCTGCCCTCATCAATAAAAGGACTGCTTAAATTAGCAAGACAGAACTTTCCCTACATAAAGCCATGCTTGTTATCCTTAAACAGTCCCTATCTTTTCAAGGTCACAGTCCTGTCTTCTTAAAATTTTCTCCATTAATTTCCCTGTCACCGATGTAAAATCAGCCTATAATTACCCAGCTTATCCTTGCAGCTCTTCTTAAATAAAGGAACAACATTGGCCATCCTCCAGTCCAGGACTCTAAACATCTCATGTTCACTTGAGATTACTTTGTCAGTGGATCTTGGGAGACATCAAGTCTTTTACCCTCAGAACATCTAGGAGGAGAGAGTGGCTGAATGGCCAAGGCCATCGGGGTGAATATTCCAGAATTAGGGGCTTGATATTTCTGCCATTTGCCAGCTGATGGGGTAGTGACATCTGCACTAGACTTCAAGGCAAGTGGTCCGGGGTTCGAATCTGGCCGGCTCCTTCCATGCTTTCCACCCATGCTGGGTTAAGATCAAGCTAACAATTTGGCCTCGTAAAAAAAGGTAAAAACACTAAAGAAACAGCAAGGCTGCCACCCGATGCACCACAAAGAGTGAAAAAGGAACAGCAACAACTATCAGTAATGGAGCAATTGAAATCCAGGATGTGCAGGCTTGGAGAGTTCATAGAAACAGGCCATTTGGCCCACCTTGCCCATACTGACCAGTCAGCACCTATCTGCATAAATCCCACCTTTCAGGACCTGACCCATAACCATCCGTGCCAAAACTAGTCAAGTGTTCATCTAAACAGTTTTCAAATGCTGTCAGTGACTCTGCTTCCACTACTCTCTCAGACATTGCAGATCCCCATAGCTGTCCGGGTGATAAAGGGCCCCCTCTGATTACAGGACAGAAGTGATTACAGAGAAAGAGAAAGCAGCTCACAGAGAGAACCAAAAGTAGGACAAGAAAAATCAATGAGCTGCTCGAGGAACTCAGTGCATCAGGTAGCAACCTTGGAGGGAAGCAAATAGTCCAGAAGAAACAGTGACTATTTCCCTCCACAGATTCTGCTTAATCTGACAAGTTCCTCCAGCAATATGTTTTTGCTCAAGATTCTAGCATTTACAGACTTGTGTCTCTAAGCAAAATCAGTGTGTTAATTGACAAAGTGTTAATATAAGTCAGCAGCCAGGAGTGATGAGAAAACAGATCAGGCAGAGCGTGGACCATATGCAAAAGACTTCTGAATAACTAGCTCACAGAAAATGCAAGGCAAGAGGCTAACCAAAGGAAAACAGATATTGTGGAGGTAAGAAAGGCAAGGAAGGAATTCAGCTGTAGATCAGCGAGGAAGCAGGAGGTTTTGGTGATTGAGTTGGAGCTTGTAGCTATGGTTATTGCCATGTGATGACTAAGATGGATGTATTAAGCTACAGCAGGTGGTCCAAGTTTCAAACGCATGCAAATAGCTACCTTAAACAACAGGAATTCTGCAGATGCTGGAAATTCAAGCAACACACATCAAAGTTGCTGGTGAACGCAGCAGGCCAGGCAGCATCTGTAGGAAGAGGTGCAGTCGACGTAAAACGTCGACTGCACCTCTTCCTACAGATGCTGCCTGGCCTGCTGCGCTCACCAGCAACTTTGATGCAAATAGCTACCTGATAGATCGCTCACTGTCTCTGCAAACCCTTCAGATTTATTTTAATGAAAAGATCGTCAATGTTAGGTTCCTCTCACAGGCCAACATCTCCAAAACTGAGGACCTGGTAGTCAATCAACTCTGTTGAGTAGGCCACACCATTCTCAGATCAACACCAATATCCCGATTTGACATGTTTTCAAGTTGTCATGGGAGGAGATTGAGGCTGATTAGAAAAAGATTTAAATCTTCCTTGGAGTGTAAAATCCCCACTGACTTTCCGGAGCCTTTCGCACATGTCCATTTAAAACAGCACTCAGGATGTCATCGGTAACTTCATAAGTTGAGGCACACAGCCCACCGTAAATGGAAAAAGTGTACAAATTCATAAATTACCTCCAGTCCCATCTGTGGATGGGTCCATGGATCTCACGTGGGCTTATTAGACAGCACAGGATCAACAAAAGCCCGAGTAGAAGCTAATCATTTTCAATTTTGAGGAAATGACTCAGAAGTACCATTGAGTAAATTCACTGTATCACACCAACAGTTACCTATTATGAATGCAAAGCTCTTCAGTAGTGAAGGTATTGCCAATTTACCAAGTACCGCCGGTTACAAAATAACTTATGACCCTTTGTGCAAAAGGATAATCTTATCAGTGCAAGCATTTGGAATAAAGTTTCTGCATAAGCACCAGGGTCTCCATGAGAAAACCTATCACCAGAATACCAAGGGCTTCAACTTGCCAAAAGGGCCTTGACACTAAATTGTCAGGAAAGCGAAAGGGAATAGGCAGGTAGTGCAGAGTATGCCTGTGGCTTTTCTACTCCAGTATACAGGATACAGCCTTGGACACTGTTTGAGGGAGTGGGGGAAAACCCACAGAGACCAGGTTTCTGGCATTGAGTCTGGCTCTGTGGCTCAGAAGGGAAGAGGGGTAAAAAGAACAGCACTGTCATACGAAGAGGGTTTGTTGGCTCTGGGCCTGTATTCACTGGAATTCAAAAAATGAGGGATGACCTCATTGAAACCTTTCGAATGATGAAAGGCCTTGATCGAACAGATGTAGAGAGGTTATTTCCTATGCTGGAAAAGTCTAAAATCAGAGGAGACAGCCTCAGATTAGAAGGGTGTCCTTTTAGAATAGAGATAAGGAGGAATTTCTTTAGTCAGAGAGTGGTGAATCTGGAGAATTCTTTCCCACAGGCAACAGTGGGGGGGCAAGTCTTCATGTTTATTTAAGGCAGAGGTTATAGATTCTTGATTGATCAGGGCATGAAGGGATACGGGGGAAGGCAGGAGATTAGTCTGAGAGGAAAACTGGATTAGCCATGATGAAATGGCAGAGCAGACTCGACGGGCCAGATGGCCTATTTCTGCTCCTATATCTTATGGTCTTATGGTCTAAGACTGCAGTAGTTATAGGGGATTCCATAGTTTGGGGAGCAGACAGGAGATTCCTTGGACTGAGATACTCAGATGGTATGTTGCCTCCCAGGCCCAGAGTCCGGGATATCTCAGACCATACTGGGGGGGGGGGGGGGAGAGGGGGAGCGAGCAGCCAGAAGTTGTGGTACATATTGGTACCAACAACATCGGTACAAAAAGGGATGAGGACCTGAATAGATAATACAGGGCAACACACCTTGGATTTCCAGCCTCGGCAAATTTTCTTGTATTTGAGATAATGTAGAGAGTAGATAGAAGGTTGAAAAGCAGGACCTCCAGGGTAATAATCTCTGGGTTGCTGCCTGCGCCACACACCAGTGAGAGTAAGAATACGATGCTTTGGCAGATGAGGCTGAGGAATTGATGCAGCATTTCAGATTTCTAGATCATTGCGATCTCTTCTGGGGAAGGTATGACTTGTACAAAAGGGATGGGGTACACCTGAACCTGAGGGAGACCAATAAACTTGCAGGCAGGTTTGCTGGAGCTATTGGGGAGAGTTTAAACCAGGGATTCCCAAACTAGGGTCCTTGGACCCCTTGGTGAATGATGTTGGCCCATGGCATAAAAGAAGATTGGAACCCCTGGTCTAAATTAATTTAGCAGGAGCGGGAACTGAAGTGATAGGGCAGAGGATGGGGCAGTTGGTATACAAGTAGATGCAGTGTGTGGTTCAGAAAAGGATAACAATTTAGCTTCTGGTAACGAGGGCAAAAATGAACAGGGTGATGAATGCAGGACTGAAGGAGTTACATTTGAATGCATGCAGTATACGGAATAAAGTAGATGAACTTGTAGCTAATTTAGAGATTGGCAGGTATGACGTTGTGAGCAGCACTGAGTCGTGGCTGTAAGAAGATCATAGTTGGGAGCTTACATCCAAGAATAAATATTATATTGAAGAGACAGACAAGTAAGCAGAAGGGATGGGGTGTCTCTGTTGGTAAAAAATAAAATTAAATCCTTAGAAAGAGGCGGCAGGATCAGAAATTGTAGAGTCCTTGTGGGTAGAATTAAGAAACCGCAAGGGTAAAAAAAGACCCTGACGGGAGTTACCTACAGCCTTCCAAACAATAGCCAGGATGTAAGATACAAATTACAATGGAATATGGAAAAGACTTGTAAAAAGGACAATATTGTGATCATCATGGGGGATTCCATGGTGTATAATGAATCAGATTTGATTTGGGAGCTTAAGGTAAAGAAACCCTTAGGAGACAGTGGTTATAATGATAGAAGTCACCCTGCTTTTTGAGACAGAGATGATAAAGTCAGATTTATCAGTATTACAGCAGAGTAAAGGGAATTACAGAGGCACAGGGTAGATACATCCCAAAGATGAGGAAGAATTCGAAAGGGAGGATGAGGCAACTGTGGCTGACAAAGGAAGTCAAAGGCAATGTAAAAGGAAGAGTGGACATATAATATAGCAAAAATTAGTGGGAAGTTAGAGGATTAAGAAACTTTTAAAAACCAACAGAAGACAACTAAAAAAGCAGTAAGGAGTGAAAAGATGAAATATGAAGATAAGCTAGCCAATAATATAAAAGAAGATGCCAAGTATTTTTTCAGTTATATAAAGAGTTAAAGAAAGGCGAGTGTGGATATCGGACTGCTGAAAAATGACACTGGTGAGGTTGTAACGGTGACAAAGATCAAGGTGCTTAGGTAGTTGAAAGGTCTGAAGGTAGATAAGTCACCTGGACTGGTTCTGAAAGAGGTAACTGAAGAGATTGTGAAAGCATTAGTAATGACCTTTCAAGAATCATTCAGGACTGGTTCTGAAAGAGGTAACTGAAGAGATTGCGAAAGCATTAGTAATGACCTTTCAAGAATCATTCAGGACATCCAAGATCTCACTAGTCAATATATTGCTTTATCAGCTAGGAATTCCACAGGTAGATGTTGGTACTAGTAACTCAACAACTAAAGTTAATACAGCAAGGATCACAACAAAACACTTAAACTCTGACCGGTAGTTTTTGCCATCACAATTATCCTCAACACCAGTGACCTTGGCCCCCCACTTTACATCCTATACACTGACGACTGTGTGGCCATATTCTGCTCCACCTCCATCTACAGTGTGCAGATGACACCACAATCGCGGGCGAAATCTCAATTAACAGTGAGTTAGAGTACAGGAAGGAAATAGAGAGCCTAATGGTATGATACAAAAACAGCTTTTCGCTCAATGTCAGCAAAACAAGTGAGCTGGTCATTGACTTCAGCAAGCAGAGTGATGCACACACTTCTATATAAATTATTAGTGCTAAGATCGAAAAGGTTGAGAGAATCCAGTTACATAATTGACTAATTATGTCAATAGAACAAAAGAGCTGATTATTGACTTCAAAGAGGGAAACAGTACATATGTCCCTGTTAATATCAATAATGCTGAGGTCAAAAGGGCTGAGGGCTTGAAGTAGCTGGGAATGAACATCACTTGACCTGGTCCAACCACATAGACACCATGGCCAAGAAAGTGCACCAGCATCTGTTTCCTCAAGAGACTAAGGAAACTTCACATGTCCCTGTTGATCCTCACTAATTTCGTAGATGCAGCATAGAAAGCATCCTACCTAGATGCAACTTGGATTGGTATGGGAACTCTTCTGCCAATGATCACAAAAAACACTGCAGAGAGTTGCAGGTCACAGCTCAGCACATCATGAAAACTGGCCTCTACTCCTTGAACTCTGCCTACACTTCTCACTGCCTAGGTAAAGCAACCAACATAATCAAAGACGCCACCTATCTCAGACATTCTTCCTTCTCTCCCCTCCCATTGGGCAGAAGATACAAAACTCTAAAAGCAGATCCCTCCATGCTCTATGCTGTACTCAGGCTATTGAGCGGTTCCCCTAGTACAGCAAAATGCACTCTTGACCTTGTTATGATCTGGCAACTTATCTTCTGCTGGCACTGCACTTCCTGTATAGCCATAACACTTTATTCTGCATACTGCTATTGGTTTCCCATGTTCTACCTCAAAGCATTGATGCAATGAAATGATGTGTACTTCAGATCAAAGATTTTCACTTTCTCAGTACATGCAACAACAGTAACCAAAATTCCCAATTTAATTTTAACAGAAAGTATTTCAATTACAAAAATTGTTCCCATTACATTCAGGTCCTTGACTAATTATGTTACTGCTAGGGCCTTGACAAAACAATGTTATTATCATGATGAAATCCAAAAGTACTGCTGTAGCACCAATGGTTTGATTTGTTAAGATATCACCATATTGCCAAAGGCCACGTATTAACATTTTTACTGTAATAAGCAAGGTCTCAATGAGTAAAGTTATTGCCTTAACATTGGGAATCCTAACTAGAGAAGATATTGCCTAAACTAGGGATTGAATAGTAAAGTTAGCAGCTTTACATTAATCACCTCAACCAATAAACATATGGCCCTAACACCCAGAATCTTGACAAGTAAATGTATTACCAAAATATTGAGGGTTTCAATAAGTTATTGCCATAACATTAAGGGCCTCGTAATCTATTGCAGCAATAATAGAAGCCTCAAATAGTAAAGATACTAAACATTACATCTTGAGCCTTGACTAGTGAAGATATTCCCACTGGTGGTCGCAGGAGGCAGAGGAGTAGCTACACGATTGCTTGGAGTCAATAGAATGGGCCATGCTCAAGGACTCATCAGAGGATCTGAATGAATACCATACAGTTGTTATGGACTTTATAAAAACAGTTGTTGATTAGTGTGTCCCACAAAATCATTCAGTCTTCCCCAACCAGAAGCCTGGATAAACCGAGAGATCCACAATCTGCTGAGGGCCAGAGCAGTGGAATTCAGGTCTGGTGACCATGAAAGATACAAGAGGTCCAGGTATGATCTCTGGAAATTCATCTCATGTGTGGTGGCAATTCCGGACCTAACTTGAATCACTGAAGGATGCTTGACAGCTGCGGCAGGGCTTGAATGCTATCACCTCCTACAAAGTGAAAACAGGTGACATAGGTGACAACAAGGCTTCAATCCCAGAATAGCTCAATGCCTTTTATGCTCACTTTGACCACCAAAATATGGAGGAATCTTCATAAACTCCCATAGTGCCCAATGACCCAGCGATTTCAGTCTCTGAGGCAGACTTGAGAGTATCCTTCACGGGGCTGAACCCACGGAAAGCATCCGACCCTGATAGGGTACCTGGCCGAGAACTAAAGACCCGTGCTGATCGACTGGCTGGAGTGTTCACTGAGATTTTTAACCTCTCGCTTCGGCAGTCTGAGGTACCCGCCTGCTTCAATTACACCGGTGTCTAAGAAGAACATGGTGACCTGCCTCAATGACTGTCATCCAGTAGCACTTACATCCACGGTGATGAAGTGCATCGAGAGGTTGGTGATGAAACGTATCAACTCCTGTCTGAGAGGTGACTTGGATCTGCTCTAATTTGCCTACCGTCACAACAGGACTACAGCCGTTGCCACCTCATTGTCTCTTCACTCAACCCTGGAACATTCAGATTGGCAACAACATCTCCTCCACAAGCTCCACCAGCACAAGTCTGTGTGCTTAGCCCCCTGTTCTTTTCACCTTACACTTACCACTGTGTGGCCAAGTATAGCTCCAATGCCGCATTTAAGGTTGCCAATGACACCACTGACATAGGCCGAATCAAAGGTGATGATGAATCAACATACAGGAGGGAGATTGAAAATCTAGCTGAGTGATGTCAAAACACCAACCTCTCACTCAATGTCAGCCAGACCACAGAGCTGATTATTAACTTCAGGAGGGGGAAGACCAGGGGGGGTCCATGAGCCAGTCCTCATTGGAGGTTCAGAGGTAGAGAATGTTAGTTTGTTTAAGAGGACCTGTCTAGGGTCCAACACACAAGTGTCATTACAGAGAAAGCACAGCAGCACCTCTCCTTCCTGAGACAAACTTCTATTGATGTGTGGTGGAGAGTATATTGACTGGCTGCATCACGGCCTGGCTGCCAACACCAATGAGCTTGAACAGAAAAGCCGACAAGAAGTAGTGGATGTGGCCCATGGGTACAGCCCTCCCCACCACTGAGCTCATCTACACAGAGCACTGTTCCAGGAAAGCAGCATCTATGATCAAGGACCCCCGCCATCCAGGATGTGCTCTCTTCTTGCTGCTGACATCAGGGAGGAGGTACAGGAACCTCAGGACTCACACCACCAGGTTCAGGAACAGTTATTACCCCTCAACCATTGGCTCTTGAACCAAAGGGGATAACTTCACTTGCTCATCATTGAAATGTTCCCACAACCTATGAACTCTTCACCTCACGTTCTCAATATTTATTGCATATTTATTATTATTTTTTTTCTTTTGTATTTGCACAGTTTGTTGTCTATTGCACTCTGGTTGTTTGTTCATCCTGTTGTGTTGTCTTTCATTAATTCTATTGAATTTCTTGAATTTAACGTGTATGCCCACAAGTAAATGAATCTCAGGGGTGTATATAGTGACATATACATACGCTGATAATAAATTTACTTTGAACTTTGATCCAGGATCTGACAAGTTATTTCCACTTCATCAAGATCATTAACTAGTAAAGTCATTTTCACTTCACCAACCAGTAAAGTTAATGGTACAAATAATAATGTTATTAACCTCTGCTGGTAATATATGTGCCTTTATGGCAAAATGGAGCATCAGTCAAAAGGAAGCAAGTGGAAATGCTCTGAGAGAATAAATTAGATGGGCCAAATGATCTAGATATTTTGTAAGAAAATGTAAACATGAAATAACAACACACACAAAATGTTGGAAGAACTCAGCAGGTAAGGCAGCATCTATGGAAAAACGTTTCGAGCGAAAACCCTTCTTCAGGACACATCATGAATGACCACCTATTAAATAGTCATCACATCAACAAATTGCCAAATTGAAAAGATACTGTCATTAAGCCAAAGAAGTCTTAATTAGCAAAGTAATTATTATGACATTAAGGCCCTGAATTTGTAAAGTTGCTGCCATGACACTCAAGTTATCAACCTGTAAACTTCACCATTCAGGAGACACCCTCTTCTCATTACTACCATCAGGGAGGAGGTACAGGAGCCAGAAGACTCCCAACCAATGGTTCAGAAACAGTTTCTTCCTCTCTGCCATGAAGTTTTTGAGTACTCCATGAACACTAGATTGCTATTCCTTTTTTAGCACTATTTATTTTGTAACTTAAAAGTTATTTTCTATCTTTGCACTGTAATGCTGCCACAAAACAAATTTCACATCACTTAAAACAGTGATATAAACCCCATTCAGATTCTGAATTAATGCCAGAGCAGCAATAGCTTTGGCAAAACTTCAAGAACTTCAAATAGCCTCTGCACAAGGGCTTGATGAATTACTTGTGTAATACCAAAAGTTATTGCTACAACACCTCCACTAACCAAAATACAGGGGATCATAACTAGTGACACTATTGCCATGAGGTTAAGAGCTTTTAGTAGAAAAGTGAAAACCATAAAAATATGAAAGCAAGTTAGTAAACCAACTGTTGTAATTCCAGGAGTATCAATGTATAAAATCTGTGCCAAAACATGTACAACTAGTAGAGCTACTGAAAAATTACCTAAGATTCCCGAATTATTAAAGCTACTGGCAAAAAACTGAGGGCCTTGACCAGTGAAGTGTCTTCTAAAAAAGCAAGAGGCTCATCCTGCGAAGTTGCTGCTATAAACTAAGACCTTGCAGAGTCAAGTTATTGCCATGATACCAAGGTCCTCAAACAGAAACATTAGTTCCCTCACATTGTCAACATCCAGCAATGGTACTGCCATAACACGAGAGCCTTGACAACTTCCACAAGACTGGAGAGTGACTAATATTATTCCGTTGTTCAAAAAGGATAGTAAAGGACAGGCCTGGGAAATACAGGCTGGTGAATCTGACTCCAGTTGTAAGGAAGTAACTGTAGGGAATTCTGAGGGACAAGATCTACCATCACTTAGATATTCAAGGCCTGATCAGGCATAGTCAGCATAGTGCTTTGTGTGGCAGGTCATGTCTGATATACTGCTTCTTTTGGAACTTTTCCAAAAGGTAATTAAGGGGATAAATGAAGATAGAGCAGTGGATGTTGTCCATATAGACTTCAGTGAGGTCTTTGACAAGGTCCTGCATGGCAGGCTGATCTAGAAGGTTAGATTGCATGCGATACAGGAGGAGTTAGTGAGGTGGGTTCAGAATTGGCTGATGATAGGCACAGAGGGTGATGGTTGAAGGTCAATTTTACAAATGGAGGCCTGTGACTAGTGGGGTGCCTCAGGGGTCAGTGCTGTTACACGTTACCTATGAAAATGGTTGGAATATGAATGCACATAGTATGATTAGCAAGTTTGCAGTTGATACTAAGTTAGGGGGTCTTGTAGATAGTGAAGCAAATCACAATGGTACAAAGGGATTTCAACCTTGGTAAGCGTGAGGTGATGTACTTTGGATAGTCAGATCAGAACGAGACTTGCACACTGAATGGCAGGGTACTAACAGGGACAGCTTTCTGAATGTAGCCGCACAAGTAGACGGGGTTGTGAAGAAGATGTTCAGCATGCTGGCTGTCATCAGTCAGGACACTGAATTTAAAAGTAGGGATGTTGCAGTTATATAAGTCGTTGGTGAGGCTGCACTTGTATTGTATTCAGTTTTGGTCACCGTGTTATTGGAAAGATATCATCAAGTTGGAGAGGGTATGGAGGAGGTGTTGCTGCCTGGACTAGAGGGCCTTATTTACAGGGAGAGATAGGCCAAGCTGGACCTTTGTTCCCTGGAGTGTAGGAAAAAGAGGGGTGACCTTTAGAGGTTTATAAAATCATGAAGGGGGTGGATAAGTTGGATGGTTATCATCATTTTCCCAGTGTTCAGGATTCCAAAATCAGAAAGCATAGATAAAAGGTAAGAAAGGAGACATTTAAAAGAGACCTGAAGAGATAAGTTGTTTACACAGAGGTACCGGAGTACCTGGAATGAAGTGTAAGGTGGGTAGAACAGCAAGATTTAAGAAGCATTTTGGATAAGTGCAAGGAGGGGAGGGAGTTGGGGGGCTGTGGGTCAAATGTTGGCAACTTGGACTAGCAGGAACGATGCTGTATTTGGCATGGACTAGTTGAGCTAAAGGGCCTGTTTCCATGCTCTATTAAAAAAAGAAAATAAGTCAATATCCAAGTGATTGTCTATAATGAGTTATGAACAATAACAGTTTAGTTATTAGCACAACAACTAGGGTCTCAGCTGGTAGTTATTGGCATAGCACAAAGAACCTTGGCTGATAATATTAGTGCATAGCAGCCACGGCTTCAAATCGGAAAGCTATTGGCATCACAATAAGGGCCTCAATGAGTTAAAACTATTGCTATAATGCCTAGGGGCCTGACCTGCAAACGTATCACTAATTGTTATATACTGTATACTAATGATGTAAATGTGAATGTAGGAGATTTGATTAGCAAATCTGCAGCTGACATGATGGTGTCGTTGACATAGAAGAGGGTATGAGGAAGCAATGCACTGATCCTGACACTCAGCTCATCTATCTTACAGGTTAAACAGAGGAGCTGAGAGTGTGGATTAGCACAAGGGATTGCAATCACAGAACACCTTGAGGGAAGTGTTGGACTGGCAGCTTAATGCTCTATGGTACAGAAGAGTCAGACATGACAGATTCGGGGCAAAAGGAGAAGGTGGTTGCTCTTCTGACAGGAAGAGCCGTACTTAGGAAGGATCTCCTGAAGGATCAGCCAATCAGGTTATACAGATGAAGCTAAGCAATAAGAAGATGCTGTATTATGATGGGGTTATTCTATTTGTCTCCCAATTTTCAGTGGGACTTGGAGAAAGGACATGTAGGCAGACACAGAAGTCTGTAAAATTTCATGGTTATATTAGTGGGGGTGGGGGGGTTAACTTCCCCAATATTGAGACAGATTGCTTTAATCTAAGAGGATCAGACGTGGAGGAATTTGTAAAATGCATTGGACAGGGTTTTCTGAAGAACTATGTACAGAGCCCTACTAGGGTGGGAGTTTACTTGACCTTAGGGAATAAGACAGGCAAGTGGCTAAAGCGTCTGCAGAGAAATCCAGAGGTCACAATGGAGAAAGATGAAGTTGGTCCTCAAGATAGAACCCTTAACAAGGGGAAGGTAGATTTCAATAGTATATGACAGGAACTCTTTGGAAGTCTATTGGAAGCAGCTGCTAGAGGGGAAAACAATATCCAATAATTAGGGGATGTGTAAGAGTTCAGAGGCAGCATCTCTCAGAAAGGGTAAGAAGCAAAGTTGATCATCGGGATGGCTAAGTGATTCAAGGCACTGCATTCAGTTCGCAATCTCACTGGATGCAGGGTTCAAATACCATTCTTGACAGCTAGGTATTTTCTTCCTGAGACCAGAAGACACTTCAGCAAATTGTGCACACAACTCAGCACATTACAGAAACCAACCTCCCTTCCATGGATTGCACGCACTCCTCTCGCTGCTTTAGAAAAACAGCCAGCACAATCAAAGCTACCTCCACCCCAGACGTCCTTTCTTCTCCCACTTCCCATCAAACAGAAGATACAAAATCCTGAGAGCATGGACCACAGTGCTCAAGATCTCCTTCTATCCTGCTGTTATAAGACATTGAACAGACCTCTTGTATGATAAGATGAACTCTTGACATTGCAATCTACCCAGATATGACCATGCACTTCGTATAAGCCTACACTTTTACTTTCTCCGTAAAACTTCATCTGCATTCTTATATCAGATTAGATGAAATTATCTGTATGGATGGAATGCAAAACATTTTTCACTGTATCTAACAAAATAAACCAATCTACCAAGTTTAAGGAAACTTCAATTCACAGCGCTTGATCAGGAAAAAGAAGAAAGGTTATGTTAGGTGTAGGGAATTGGCATTGAATAAGTCTTTTGAAATTTACAGTGATACAGGAAAAAACTTAAGAAAGACATTAGAAGAGGTCATGAAATGACTCTGTCAACCAGGATATGAAAGGAAGGGTGTGCAGCCAGAAGTTGTAGTACTTATTCGTACCAACAACATGGGCAGGAAAAGGGATTAAGTCCTGAAGAGAGAATATAGGCAGCTAGGTAGAAAGCTGAGAAGCAGGACCTGAAGTGTAGTAATCTATAGATTACTGCCTGTGCCACATGGTGATGAAGATAAGAATAGGATGATTTGGCAGATGAATGCATGGCTGAGGAATTGGTGCAGAGGCAATGTTTCAGATAAGGTATGACCTGCTGTGGGCACGTGGCCAAGTGGTTAAGGCATTGGACTAGCGACCTGAAGGTCGTGAGTTCGAGCCCCAGCCGAGGGAACGTGTTGTGTCCTTCAGCAAGGCACTTAATCACACATTGCTCTGCGACGACACTCGTGCCAAGCTGTATGGGTCCTAATGCCCTTCCCTTGGACAACACTGGTGTCGTGGAGAGGGGAGACTTGCAGCATGGGCAACTACTGGTCTTCCATACAACCTTGCACCCTGGAGAGTGAAGACTTTCCAGGTGCAGATCCGTGGTCTCGCAAGACTAACGGACGACCTGTACAAAAATCATGGGTCACACCTGAACTTGTGGGGGAACAATCATGTTGTGATCAGGTTTGCTCAAGCTTTTGTAAAGGTTTAAAACTAATTTGGCAGGGACAGAGAAGAGGATAGCGCAGTTGACATACCAGTAGATGCACTGTACAGTAAGACTGTAAGGAAGGATATGCGGTTGATAGGGAAAGATTGCAGTCAGTGGGAAAAGTTGAAGTGTGTCTGTAAACTAAATAGTTTAAATGCAGGAGTGGTTATGAAAGTATCCAGAATAAATTTAAAAAACAAATTTAAAAAGTTTTCTCCAGGGTAGTAATCTTTGGACCGATGCTTGTGTCAAATGCCAGTGAGGATAAGATAGACAGATGAATGCGTAGCTGAAGAATTGGTGCATGGGGCATGGTATCAGACTTCTGGATCATTGGGATCTCACTGGGGAAGGTATGAGCAATAGAAAAAGGACAGGTTACACCTGAACCTGAGGGGAACCGATATCCTTGCAGGCAGGTTTGCTACAGCAGTTCAAGAGGGTTTAAACTAATTTTCCGGAATGGGAACTGGAGAGATAGGGCTAAGGATGGGACAGCTGGTATAGAACCAGATGCAGTGAGATGATGAGAATGAACAGGCAGATGAAAAGGCAAAATTGCAGTTAGTGGGATAAGTTAAGGTGTAGCAGGGGGCCAAAATCAAAAACAGTGATGAATAGAGGACTGGAAGTGTTATATTTGAATTCATGCAGTATACAGAATAAGTTAGATGATATTGTAGTGCAGTTAGAGATTGGCAGTCATGATGTTACAGACATCTCTGAGAAAGAAGTTCATAGTTGGGAGCTTACAACCAAGTGTACACATTGTATTCAAGCACAGGAAGATAGGCAGAAGGGGTGGGTTGGCTGGTTGACTTTATTGGTAAAAAAATGAAATCAAATTGTTAGAAAGAGGTAAAGTAGGATCAGAAGGTATAGAATCCTTGTGGGTAGAGTTAAGAAATTGAGAGGGTAAAAAGACCCTGATGGAAGTTACATTTAGCCTTCCAAACAGTAGCCAGGATGTGAAATACAAATTACAAATGGAAGATGGAAAAGGCTTCCAAAAAGGACAATATTGTGATAATCATGGGGGATTTCAATATGTAGGTAGATTGGGAAAATTAGGTTGGTGCTGGATCCCAAGAGAGGATATTAGAATGCTTTATAGAGCAGCCTGTGGTTGAGCCTGCTAGGGAGAAGGCAATTCTGGATTGGGTGCAATGAACAAGCTTTAATTAGGGAGCTTATGGTAAAAGAACTCTTTGGAGGCAGTGATCATATGATAGAATTTACTCTGCGGTTTGAGGAGGAGGAGCTACAATCAGATGTATCAGTATTATAGTGGAGGAAAGGGAATTACAGAGGCATGACAGAGAATCTAGCCAAAGTTGATTGGAAGGGGACGCTAGAAGGAATGAAGACAGAAGAGCAATGGCTAGAACTTCTGAGAACAATTCAGATGGCGCAGGATAGATTCATCCCAAAGATGAAGAAGTATTCTAAAAGGAGGATGAGGCCACCGTGGCTAACAAGGGAAGTCAAAGACAATATAAAAGCTATAAAGAGGGCATATTTTTTAAAAAATAGTGGGAAGGTAGAGGATTGGGAAGTTTTAAAAACCAACAGAAGGCAACTAAAAAAGCCATAAGGAAAGAAAAGATGAAATATGAATGCAAGCTAGCCAACAATATAGAAGAAGATACAGGAAGTTTTTTCAGATACTTAAAGAGAGGTGAGTATGGATATCAGACCGCTGGAAAATGACGCTGGAGAGGTAGTAACGGAGGACAAAGTAATGGTGGATGAACTCAATAAGTACTTAGAATCAGTCTTCACTGTGTAAGAAACTAGCAGTTTGGAAGCAATTCAAGAGTGTCAGGGGTCAGAAGAGAGTGTAGTTGCTATTACCAAGGAGAAGGTGACTGGGAAGCTGCAAAGTCTGAAGATAGATAAGTCAACAGGACAAGATGGACTACACCCCAGAGTTCTGATAGAGGTAGGTGAAGAGATTGTGGAGGCATTAATAATTATCTTTTAAGAATCACTAGATTCTGGAATGGTTCCTGAAGAATGGAAAATTGTAAATGTCACTCCACTCTTTAAGAAGGGAGGGGGACAGAAGAAAGGAAATTATAAGCCTGTTAGCCTGGCTTCAGTGGTTGGAAATATGTTGCAGCCTATTATAAAGGATGAGGTTTCAGGGTACTTGGAGGCAGATGATAAAATAGGCCAAAGTCAGCCTGATTTTCTCAAGGGGATAACTTGGCTGACAAATTGAGGAAATAACAGGCAGGATAGACAAAGGAGTCAATGGATGTTGTTTATTTGGATTTTCAGAAAGCCTTTGACAAGGTGCCACACATGAGGCTGCTTAACAAGATAAGAGCCCGTGGTATTACAGGAAATGTTCTAACATGGATAGAAGATTGGCAGACCGGTAGGAGAAAAACAGTCGGAATAAAGCTGCTGGTTACTAGCAGTGTGCTGCAGGGGTCGGGGCTGGGACTGCTTCTTTTCACGTTATAAGTCAATGATTTTGAATGAAAGAACTGATGGCTTTGTGGCCATGTTTGTGATCATGAGATAAAGTGGAGGAGCAGTTAGTGTTGAGGAAGCAGGGTGTCTGTAGAAGGACTTGGACAGATTGGGGAAATGGGCAAAGAAGTGGAAAAAATGCAATATACACTAGATAATTACAATGTCATGCACTTTGGTAGAAGGAATAAAGGTGTGTACTATTTTCTAAACGGGGAGAAAATTCAAAAATCAAAGGTGCAAAGAGGCTCATGCAAGATTCCCTAAAGATTAACCTGCAGGTTAAATCAGTGTAGGGAAGGCAAACTCCATGTTAGCATTCATTTCAAGAGGATTAGAATACAAAAGCAAGGATGTAATGCTGAAGCTTTATGAGGAATTGGTCAGACGACACTTCAGAGTATTGTGAGCAGTTTTGGGCCCTTATCTGAGAAAAGGTATGCTAGCAGCATTGGAAATGGTCCAAAGAAGGTTTACAGGTTGAAAGGATTAACATATGAGGAACATTTGATGGATCGGGGCCTGTGCTCTTTGGAACTTAGAAGAATGAGAGGGAATTTCATTGACACTTATCAAGTTTTGAAAAGCCTAGATAGGGTAGATGTGGAGAGGAAGTTTCCTATAGTGGGGGGCAGGTGGTCTAGAACCAGTGGGCACGGCCTCAGATTAGAGGATGTCCATTTAGAGCGGAGAGGAGGAAAAAAATTCTTTAGGCAGAGGGCGGGGATCTGTGGAATTCATTGCCACATATGGCTGTGCAGGCCAAGTCATTGGGTATAGTTAAGGCGGAGGTTGAAAGGTTCTTGATTAATCAGAGTGGCAAAGGTCACAGGAAGAAGGCAGAAGAAAGGGGGTTGAGAGGGATAATAAATCAGCCATAATGGAATGGTGGAGCAGACTCGATGAGCCGAATGGCCTAATTTTGTCCCTATGTCGTAAGGTCTTAAGGTGTAATTTATCCCAAGATGCTACAGAACGGGAAATTGCTCCGATTAAGATTTTTGCATCTTCGTTAGCGTGGGTGAAAGATCAGAAGTCTGGTGATCGGCTAATGCTGTCCTCTTGTTCGAAAAGGGCAGTAGGTACAAGCCTGGCAGCTACAGGATGGTAAAGCCTTACATCTGTAGTGGAAAGTTGTTAGAGAAGGGTTTAAGTGCAGAGTTTATGTTCACTTGGAAAGGCAGGAACTGGTTAGGAGAAGCTTGCATGGCTTTGGGCAGGGAGATGGCTCACAAAACTGAGGTTTTTGAGGAGGCAACTAAGAAAATTGATAAAGGAAAGTGGTAGACCTGTTCCATAAGGACTTCTGAAGTTTTTTGTAGATTACAGGGGAACTCATAAGGGGAGTAGTCCAAGGAATGGCAAATGAATTTCAACACAGATAAATGTCAGGTGATGCATTTTGGAAAGTCAAACCAGTGTAGGATTGACAGTATGCATAGCAGGGCACTAGGGAATGTAATGGAACAGAAGAACCTAGGAGTACAAGTGCGTAATTCGTGAAAAAGATGTTCAGCACACTGGCCTTCATCAGTCAGGTACTGAGTATAGAAGTTGGGATATTCCATCTAAGTAAGTTGTTGGTGAGGCTGTACTTGGGAGTCCTGTGTAGCTTTGGTCACCCTGTAATATGAAAAGTATGCTTAAACTGGAAATAGTGCAAGAAAATGTTATGAGGATATTGCCAGTATTACAGGGACTGAATTATAGGGAGAGGTCGACCAGGTTAGCTCCTTATTCCTTGGAACACAGGAAGGTGAGGGTGACCTCATAGAGATGTTTAATATTATCAGAGGCATAGATAAGGTGGACATTAACCATCTTTTCTCCAGGGTAAGATTCCAAAATTAGGGTACAGAGATTTAAGGTGACAGAGGAAAGATTTAGACCATAATATCATAAGATATAGTAGCAGAATTAAGCCATTTGGCCCATTGAGACTGCTCCACCATTTCATCATGGTTAATCCATTTTGACTCTCAACCCCAATCTCCTGCCTTCCCCCGTATCCCTTTATGCCCTGACCAATCAAGAATCTATCAACCTCTGCCTTAAATATACATAAAGACTTGGCCTCCACAGCTGCCTGTGGCCATGAATTCCACACATTCACCACTCTCTGGCTAAAGAAATTCCTCCTCATCTCTGTTCTAAAAGGATGCCCCTCTATTTTGAGGCTTTGTACTCTGGTCTTAGACGCTCCCTCTATAGAAAATATCCTCTCCACGTCCACTCTATCAAGGCCTTTCACCACTTGATAGATTTCAATCTATCCCTCCCCCCCACCATTCTTCTAAATTCCAGTGAATGCAGGCCCAGAGCCATCAGATGTTCTTAATATGACAAGTCATTCAATCCTGGAATCATTTTCATGAACCTCCTTAGAATCCTCTCCAATTTCTAAGATAAGGAGCCCAAAACTGCACACAGTACTCCAAGTGATGCCTCACCAGTGCTTTATAAAGTCTCAACAGTACACCTTTGCTTTTTGAAAGGAAATTGAGGAGTAAATTTTTCATGCAGAGAGTGGTGAGTATATGGAATGAGCTGCCACAGGAAGTATTGGAGGCAGGTACAATAATATCATTTAAGAAGCACTTCAGGATGGATACATTGTGGGGAGGTGCCTGGAGAGATACGGGTTGAGATCAGGAAATTAGGGCTAGCTAGGTGGACAACATAACTCAACACAAGAATCCACAAAGCAGTCTGATCAAAGGTTTAAGGCACAAGTAATCCAAGGAGCATTGGCAAAATGGTTTGAAACTGACTGGGTGATAGGAAGCAGAGGTTAGTAGTGATTTTATTCTTACTGGAAGTCTGCAACCACTAGGGTGCTGCAAGGGTCAGTGCTTGGACCTTTGACGTTTGTAACATCTATAAATGACTTGGATGAGAAGATAGGTGGTCCGATTAGTAAGTCTGCAGATGAAACTAAGATAAAAGGAGTTGCAGATAACAAAAATGGATGTCTAAGGATACAGTACGACATAGTTCAGCTGGAAAGTTGAGCAGAGAGTTGGCAGATGGAATTTAATACAGATAAGTGTGAGGTATTGCACTTTGTGAGGTCAAGTTCTGGTAGGACATTTTGAGTAAGTGGCAGTGACCTTAGGATAGTTGATATACATAAAAGGGTTTGTGGTGAAAGTCCATAGCTCATGGAAAGTGGCAACACAGATGGACAGGGCCGCAAGGAAAGCAGGGAGATTGGATAGGCTGCAACTACTTTCCCTGGTGCAAAGGAGGCTGAGGAGTGACCTTCCAGAGGGGCATAGATAGGATAGATGGTCTCTATTCCAGGGCTGGTTAGTCTAAAACTAGAGGCACAGGTTAAGAAACAAGATCTAAAGGACAGGTTTTTCTCACTGATGGTTACTGAAACAAGATCTAAAGGACAGGTTTTTCTCACTGATGGTTACTGAAACAAGCTGCCAGAGGAGATGGGCTAGGCAGATACAGTTACAAAGCATTTGGACAGGAAAGGAGTAGAGGGACATGGTCCTAATGTGGGCAAACAGCATCTGCAAAGAAAGGCACCATGGATGAGGTGAGTTAAACTGGCCAAGACAAGGCTGACCACTTCAAAGGCACATTTCTTTGCAGAGGTCAAAGAAGTAAATGTTAGTCTTGCCTACCACTGCAACAATTTTTATTTTTATTTTTCTCGTTACCCTGAGTGCCTTCTCCTTTGATTTACTCTGATACCTCCCAAATAGTGGAATCAGTCAGGCAAGGGATTGGTGGGTGAGGTGAATCTCTTTCTGATCCATTTGCAGCCCAGCAGCAGTGAGTCACAATGCTCAGTGGGTGTGACACTGGCCCTTGCTTCTGCTGATCACCATTAATTGGTTCACAGAGACATCTGCATCTGTGACAAATAGCTGCAAGAACACTTCATGCCTTCTGCAACTGGTTTGAAACTGCAATTGAATCTTGTCACATGATGCAACATATGTTTCAAGTATTAATGTTTATTAAAAAAAACATATTTGCAATTCCAGTCTCTTGAAATGCTGATGAGAAGACAGTTGGAGCTTGCGATTGTTAAGGAGTGAGAGAAATGGAGATACAGGTCAGCCACTGAGTGATGGGGTGAGCCTGCTGGCAGAAGGGATCACGGTGTATCTGTGTATTTGTTGAATTGCTAGGCGTTTGCATTAATTTGCAGGCATGTAGCACAGAGGTGGGGTAAGGGGATAACATTTATGTTCTACATTAGATGGGGATGGGAAATATAAAGCACACACATGCCCTTTTGCCCTCAAGTAACCTTTGTTGGAATAAGGTGATGATATATTTGGTCTGTGGTGATTCCAGGATAGCTAAGGATCTCACTAACAGTAACTGATTGCCTTCATTGGTGAAGAATGGCTTTGTGACTGGAGTTATGGTCCTCCCAAGACAGAATTGGTAAAGGACACAGACTGTCCCAGGGTAATAAACTAACTCCATTTGTACAGACACCCACAAGTCATAAAATAGACAAAAATCTTTCCAATATGGTAGCTATTCCTCCACAGCACTGCAATGACTGGCATTAAAAGTACACAAGATCAATAAAGAACAATTACTCTAAGTGGAGAGAGAGGGTAAACTAGTTCTGCCATTTGTTAGGATACACATATGTAAGTCTGACTTGTAAATTCAATAATATGAGAGCTCCTTTGTGTTTACAGGGTCTAATAGTCCGCTGTTCTTCACTCGGGGGAAATGTGTGCTCTTCATCACTATCTCTCTCTCTCTCTATACTCAGAAAGAAGGCTTCCTCTAAATTGCATTGCAGAAGATTTGTTAATGTTTATAAGGATAAAACGATCGGATATTGCCTTCACCGACTTCAGTAGTAGAGATTGAGAAACAGCTGCGGAAAATTCAGTGCTGTGTCCTCATATTAAATATTCAGCCATGTGCCTGATGGAATATTAATCAGTTTATTCACATCCACTGCCCATGGGAAGAGCTGGTATCCGACTGGGCTCAAATCTGGATCAGCATTTGGACAACAGGAGAGCGCAAAGCATTGTTGCCCAGTTGTGAGGCAGCCCTGGTGTGGGCTGTTTGGGGAGGGGCTGCGCATAACCAATGAACACAAAGCAACTACCGCAGATCAACAGTCTGTTTAAGAAGCAACTGAAAGCATAATCCTTTGGATTTTATTTGCAATGATCTGCAGAATATTAATTATTCAAAGCAAAGCAGAAAACTGTTGCCCACCCGGTTCCTCTCAGCGCTTCATGATCGAGCAAGCCCTGCGTTTAACACTCAGCAAGGCAACAACTCACAAACAGCAGGCACCCCCGTCACACTCATTGCCATCACAAAGCAACAGCAGCCAGAAATTCAGTGACCAGGACTGCAGCATGCATTAACAATGCTACAATCTCATCAGTAGTATTTATTTACAAGTGCTCACACTCCCCATTCCAGAATGTAACTCATTGACTTGTCTAGCTCAAACTTCAGTCAGATTCAAGACAGAAAGCAGAGACACAAGAGACTGCAGATGCTTTAATCTCAAGCAACACACAATGTGCTAGAGGAACTCAATAGGTTGAGAGGATCTTTTGGCCTGAACCATCAACAATTCTTATCCCTCTCTCCCCACCCCTCCAGCCCCCCACAGACGCTACCTGCCTCATTGAGTTCCTCTGGCAAATTGATATTATTAATGCAGATTCACTGCTGCAAGTCTGACGTTCTAGCTATAAAATCCCTCTCCCCCACTCCCAATCCAAGAATCCTGTGATTGGATTCCAGTCAAAAATTCATCCCCAAATGAATTTTTCCTATCATTTCAGATACAAACCACCTCAACAGAAACACACGTTGGGGTCCCAGCAGGGTTGTAGACTGTGACAATCAATCAACCAATAAGCATAATGAAGACAAACATAGATCTCTGTATGCATATACGAGTCCTATTGAAGTCAAATTTAAATTCCCTCCATAAAGATAAGGGAATGGCAGTGCAAGGTTCTGAACTTTACACAATGACGCGCAACTGAAACTCCAACTTGCTATGATGGACTTGAAAGACCTCTCCCAAACTTGATCTCTCAATCACACACAATAGGATCATCCTATGGGCAAAGAGAGGGGCATTAACATCAGCTTAGGTTCTTCCTAATGAGAAAAACAGGGCAGTGGAACTAGTCTGGAACAGATTCTGGGCTGCGGGAAGAGTGAGGCAGCGGAAAACATAGAAAACATACATAACGATACAGGCCCTTCAGCCCACAAAGCTGTGCCGAACATGTCCCTACCTTAGAACTACCTCGGTTTTACCCATAGCCCTCTATTTTTCTAAGCTCCATGTAGCCATCCAGGAGTCTCTTAAAAGACCCTATCGTTTCCACCTCCACCACCGCCGTCGGCAGCCCATTCCACGCACTCACCACTCTGCGTAAAAAAACTTACCCCGACATCTCCTCTGTACCTACTTCCAAGCACCTTAAAACTATGCCCTCTCGTGCTAGCCATTTCAGCCCTGGGAAAAGACGCTGACCATCCACATGATCAATGCCTCTCATTATCTTGTACACCTCTATCAGATCACCTCTCATCCTCCGTCACTCCAAGCAGAAAAGGCCAAGTTCTCTCAATCTATTCTCATAAGGCATGCTCCCCAATCCAGGCAACATCCTTATAAATCTCCTCTGCACCCTTTCTATGGTTTCCACATCCTTCCTGTAGTGAGGCGACCAGAATTGAGCACAGTACTCCAAGTGGGGTCTGACCAGGGTCCTATATAGCTGCACCATTACCCCTTGGCTCTTAAACTCAATCCCACGATTGATGAAGGCCAATGCACCATACGCTTTCTTAACCACACAGTCAACCTGCATAGCAGCTTTGAGTGCCCTATGGACTCAGACCCCAAGATCCCTCTGATCCTCCACACTGCCAAGAGTCTTACCATTAATGCTATATTCTGCCATCATATTAGACATTCCAAAATGAATCACCTCACACTTATTTGGGTTGAACTCCATCTGCCACTTCTCAGCCCAGTTTTGCATCCTATCAATGTCCCGCTGTAACTTCGGACGGTCCTCCACACTATCCACAACACCCCCAACCTTTGTGTCATCAGCAAGTTTACTAACCCAACCCTCAACTTCCTCATCCAGGCCATTTATAAAAATCACAAAGAGTAGGGGTCCCAGAACCCAACCCTGAGGCACACCACTGGTCATCGGCCTCCGTGTAGAATGTCTGATTTTTCCAGAAGAGTGAAAAACGATTGAAGGAAGAGGATTAGTTAAGGAATTATAGGAGAATTTTCCGTTTCTTGTGGCATTCCAAGGCAGAATTTAACCAATGAAGTATAAGTCAAATGCGGCGGCATTGCCAAATGTGGCTTCTAATTTACATACAGCACACTTCTATAAACATCAATGTGATAATGACCATATAATCCTGTTGAATGAGTGTTACGATTGGACAGAATATGAGTGATAGTTCCCATCCTCTACTTTATATAATACCTCGATATATATCCCTCTCCCTCCCCACGACAGAAACTCACCACTCTCTGAGCTCTTGTCTGAATTGGGACTTTTATTGATGATTGAAAAGTGTTGAGCTGTATGCACAATTTCTCAGATTATGAAGCAGTCTGGTCCCATATCTCAGCTTGGGTGAAGAAGTTCCACAACCACTATTGCAGTTAGGACCCTAATGTTGACCGAGCACTAGTGACAAGATCACTAGTGATCACTAGACCTTCTGTCCACCTTTTCTTTTTCATTTCTTTAAAGAATTAAATGTTTTTTAATATGTTGGCATCAGTCCAAGTTACATTTTTGGACAGTCACAAAAAAAAACTCTTCAACTAGTAAAGGTATGCTTGGCAAAAGGGCAGGCCTTCAAAAGTGAAATATTGAGAGTGCAGAGCTTGTATGTTCCTGTTACAATAAAAGGCAAGGCTTAGGTTTAGGGAATCTTTTCTTGAGTGATATTGAGGTCCTGGTTAAGAAAAAGGAGGTGCATACCAAATATAGACAGCAAAGAACACATGAAGAAAACACACAAGAAGGAAATCAGGAGAGGGTGCCTCAGCTGACAATATGAAGAGAATTCCAAGGGCTTCTACAGACACATTAAGAGTAAAAGGTGAACAAGAGACAAAATTAGTCCTCTTGAAATTCAGCATGGCCATCTATGCATGGAGAATGAAGAGGTGGGGGAGACCTTAAATCGATTTTTTGCTTCTATATTTACTCGAAGATGGACTCAAGACCCGAAAGAACTGAGGCAAAGCAGCACTGAGGTCAAGAACTGTATCTGGATTACAGATAAGGAAATGCTTGCTTTTGTGAGGCAAATTAGGATGGCCCATTAGATGCAAAGGGGTACCTGACAAGGTATCCCCTTGCACCTGGTGGGAGGCTAGTGCAGAAATTGCAGGAATCCTCTCAGTGGTTGATCTTTCATTGATCCTGTTATAGTTGCTATTCTATTGATTTGCTGAATATACCCACAAGAAAATTAATCCCAGAGTTCTATATAGTCATAGTCATACTTCATTGATCCCGAGGGAAATTGGGTAATATGGTGACATACATATAATCTGATAATAAAATTACTTTCAATTTTGAGGTATTTAAGATGTCCTTAGCCACAGGTGAGGTGCTGAAGGATTGGAGTACAGCTAATGCCATTCCATTCTTCAAGAAAGACCAAGAATGAGCCAGGAAATTATAGGCCAGTGATCCAGACAGTGGTAGTGGGTAAATTATTGGAAGGCATTCGAAGAGACAGGATATATGAGTATTTGGACAGACTGATCCTGATTAAGACAAGATCATAAGACATAGGAGCAGAATTAGACTATTCGGCCCTTTGGGTCTACTCCATGTTTGATTTATTATCCCTCTCAATCTGCTGCCTTCTCCCCGTAACCTTTGACACCTTTACTAATCAAGAAATGTTCAATCTCTGCTTTAAATATACCCAGTGGCTTGGCCTTCACAGCTGTCTGTGGTAATAAATTCCACAGATTTTCCACCCTCTGGCTAAGGAAATTCTGCTTCAGCTCTGTTCTGAAGGGACGTCTTTGTATTCTGAGGATTAGGAACATTCAACATGGCTGTGTGCACGGTGGGTTGTGTCTAACCAATCTTACAGAGTTTTTTGAGAAGGTTACCAGGAAAGTTGATCAGGAAAAACGGTGGACATGGTCTACATGGACTTTAGCACGACCTTTGACTAAGTTCCACACGGGAGACTGATCAAGATGGTTCGGTCGCTTGGCATTTAGTATAAATTGGATTCAATAGAAAGAAGCCAGAGAACGGTAGTAAATGGCTTCCTCTCTGACTGGAGGCCTGTAACTAGGGATATGCCACAGGAGTTGGTGCTAGGTCCATTGTTGTTTGTCACCTATATTAGGGATTTGGATGATAATGTAGTAAATTGGATCAGCAAATTTGGGAATGACACCAAGATTGGGAGCACAGTCAACAGCGAGAGAAAGCTATCAAAGGTTACACAAGGATCTGAACCATCTGGAAAAATGGCAGATGGAATTACATGCAGACAAGAGTGTGGTGATGCACTTTGGAAGGTCAACAAAGGGTTAGGATTTATAGAGTAAACAGAGGGCACTGAGAAGCGTGGTAGAACAAATCTAGGAATACAGATCCATAAATCCTTGAAAGTGGTATCACAGATAGATAGGGTCATAAAGAGAGATTTTGTCACATTGGCATTCATAAATCAGAGTATTACGTACTCTGGAATGTTATGTTGAAGTTGTGTGAAGATGTTGGTGAGGTCCATTTTGGAATATTATGAGCAGTTCTGGTCACCTACCTACAGGAAAGATATAATAAAATTCAAAAAGTACAGAGAAAATTTACAAGATGCTGTCGGGACTTGAGGACCTGAGTTATAGGAAAAGTCTGAATCGATTAAGACTTTATTTCCTGGAGAATAAGAGAAAGAGGGGATATTTGATAGAGGTATACAAAATTATGAGGGGCATATACAAGGGTAAATGCAAGCAAGATTTTTCTTCCAAGGTTGGTTGAGAGTAGAACTATAGGTCATAGATTAAGGTGAAAGGCGAAACATTTTAGGGGAATCTAAGATTGAACTTCTTCACTCAGAGGGGGATATGAATGTGGAATGAGCAGTCAGTGGAAGTAGTGGATACGGGTTTGATTGTAACATTGAGGAGAAGTCTAGATAACTACATGGGTAGGGTATGGAGGGCTATGGTCCAGGTACGAGTCGGTGGGACTAGGCTGAATAACAGTTCAGCATGAAGTAGATGGGCCAAAGGTCATGTTTCCGCACTGTAGTGCTCTATGACTCTCTGTGACTCTGTGACACTAGTTGCCAGGACTAGAGGGCACAAATTACAGGGAGGTATTTGTTGGGCTATGTCTTTATTCCTTAGAACACAAGAGAATGAGCGGGGACCTTACTGATGCCTCTCATAGATTTAAGCACTTCTATGAAGTAGATGGTAACAGTCTTTTCCCCATGGTAGGGGAGTCCAAGGCTACGGGAGTTATATGTTACGATGAAAGGAGGAAAGACTTTAAAGGGACCTGTGTAACAACATTTTTCATGCATAAGGTGGTGAGTATAAGCTGCCAGAGGGAGTGGTTGAGGCAGGTTCAATGGTATAATTTCATTCATCTATTATTATGTACAGTAGGTTTGCATGTATGTACGTTCCACTATATATAACGACATGAATGAACTGAACACATTTGTATAATCAGAAGAAAGCACACCAGCAGCTCTACTTGTTTAAGAGTTCACGGAGATTCGGTGTGTCACCAAAGACTCTTGCAAATTTCTACAGTGGAGAGGATTCTGACTGGCGGCACCTCAGCCTCGCACTGAGGCTCCAATGTACAGGACTGCAAAGGGCTGCAGCTTTATGGATTCAGCTGGTTCCATCACAGGCACAACCCTCTCCACGTCAAGAAGGTGACACCCATCACTCAGTTCACTCACCATCTGGGACATGGCCTCTCTTCTCATTACTTCCATGGGGAAGGAGGTAATGGAGCCTCAAGACCCACATTCAAATGATTTAGGAACAGCACCTTCACCTTTGTCATCAAATTTCTGAACAGTCCACAAACCCATTACGCTACATAATTATTCCATTTTTTGCATTATTTATTTTATAATTATAGTCAATTTATCTCTTGGCTCTGTGTTGCTGCAAAACAACAAATTTCAAGACACAGTTCTGATTCTGATTTATTTAAGCCCTTGGATGAATCGGCGGAGGCACGGGCTGAACTCTGAACTCTGAAACTGGGTCAAGCTGGGTGGGCCGTAGGGCCTGTCTATACCCATGCTATATTGCTCAGTGACAATATTCTATAGAGAAGGAAACCTGAAGTTCTCACCTGATCTGACCCATCTGTGAGTCTAATTGCTGCTCAACACTCCAGGGACTAAAGTAACTTATTTGATTAGCATCTGGCACCCTAAACAAATCCTGACACCTTAGACCACAGATATGACATGAATCAGCAATACAAGGTTCGTCAGCAGCACTTCCTAGAAACAAATTGCCAGGACTCAACCCAACCACTTCCCACACCCATTGTCTCTGCCAGTAGGTCACACACATCGCTCCCCATAATTGGTGGTATCTACAGCAAGCGCTGCCTCATCCAATGATCCCACCATCCAATCCATACCATCAAGCAGAAAGCTACACTCTCAAGTTCAAGAACAGATGCTTCCCTTCAATCATTCAGTTCTTGAGCAAACAAGCACTAAAATTTAGCAACACCGTGACTATGTTGTCATTCAAACATGTACAAATGCACAAACAAGAAGCTTAATATTTCTTCCAAGATAAACCCTCATCTCCAGGTCTTGCACTGTGTCTACTTGGAAACATATTGACCGTTCCTTCATCAGCACTGGATTGGCATCGGAAAGTTGGTCTACTCTTCCTTCCCGAAATACTCCCAGGATGGGAAATGTATACTTAAATTGAAATGTGCACATATATTAATTTTATAAAGTGCTTAACATTTCTGTACTACTCAGGTATCAGGCAACAACTACTGCCAACAACATATTCCATCACCATTTGGGATCAACCAAAAGCAGAAACCAACCTGATCCAACCATGGGCTACAGTAAAAGACCCATTCTTAACTGGCATTAGACAGCGGTACACAGTGAAAGCACAAGTATAATCATGAGGCAACTCTGGGTGAAGGCTTGTGCTAACACTACCACATTTCAAGGTGCATCACAAATTGTGAGTTGGGTGGAGGAGAAATTCAGAGAAAATCTCTTAAGAGTTCACTGAAGGCATCCAGTCAAATCAACAAATCAAGAAGCAGTGTTAATGCCAGCTACAAGTTAGCTTACCTCATTACAATTCTGCATAACAATGTACTCTCACACACTGATTAAATGGTAAAAAAAAAATTACCTGCATTGATGATTGAAACAAGTAGCGAAGCCATTTAATAGCTCAGTCCAGCAGATGAAAATTTTCTACAATATGTCAAGAATACAACATAAAGCCACATGTCTGACATTGAAATCTATGAAGTGCACCAGCCAGGGCCACATTTCCAGGTCAGGGAAACTTTCAGTTTTACCCTAGCTTTTGTAACAGGGACAGCAGCTTCCATGGACCAGAGTTTCTCAGCACCCCCATTTAACGCTCCCTTGTTTCTTCGTGAAATGACAAAGAAACAGCACCTGGGCTGATCTAGTTCCATCAGTGTACTTGGGATTTTCTTGTGGCGGCTTGGGCAAAGATGCAGAGACGTGAAACTAGGGAATGAATGTGTTACACATCATTGAACAGTCACTGAGAGATGAGGAAAGTTGGGGGAATGCGGGGGGGGGGGAATGGATGAGCGGATGGGTGGCAGGGCTGAGTTCATGGTGGGACAGATGAATGGGAAGATATTCCATGCCCCAACATAAAATCGGGATGTCGAATATAAAGTAAAAGTTGGGCAGTATGTCACCATGTTAGAAAACACTAGTGCTGTGTGCAGTTCTGATGTGACTGCTCTGGAGACAGGGCAGCAGAGGTTTACTGGAGTGTTGACTGGATTGAAGGATTTAGTGATGGGAAGTGATTGGGCAGGCTGGGCTTGTTTTTTCTTGAGTGAAGGATGACCTGGTAGACGTATATAAGGTTATGAAATGTGTAGATAGGGTAAATACTCAGAAGTATTTTCCCCACAGTACTTTTAATAAAAACAAGAGTTATAGTGAGTTTATAGTGAGAGAAAGGAAATTTAAAAGGGATCTGGGAGGTAAGTTCTTTTTTACAGAGAGTGATTGATATCTGTAACTTAGTGCCAGAGGTCATGGTGCAAGCAGACACAATAGGATAATGTCCTAATGCAGGCAAATGGGGATAGTATAAATGGACAGAAAGGTGGACATGACGTGGTGAGCCGAAGGGCAGTTTCGGATCTGTAGCACTCTGAGATTTGGGATGAGATGGCAGCGGGAAGGTGGTGGATTGGGTGAGACGCAACAAAGACAGTTGCTCGGGCGAGTAGATGTGGAAGGATATGGCCATTCGATGACTCTTCTGGCTGACTTCCTGATGATGTTATCCTCTCCGAACAAGAAGAGGGATCTGTTCGCGGTCAAGCAGTTGTGTCGAACAGGGATGGGGTTGTAGAGAGCCATGGTGCGTGCCCGCTGTGCCCGGCTCTGCTTGAAACCAGCCGAGCCCTGTGCCGCCGCTGCTGCTGCCACTGCTGCTGCTGCTCCTGCTGCGGCTGCCGCCGCGGCCGTTTCCCCACTCACCGGCACCTGGTGTCGGCTCTTTCCCTGCTCCGGGCTGGCATCGGCAGACAAACCGCTCACTGCTTCCCCAAACCGAGCCATCCTGTGGAGAGAGAGCAGGCAGCTGAGATGGCTGAGCAGTTCAGGGAGGTAGGAAGGTGGGCAAGTGGCAAGAGGGAAGGAGAGGGGAATAGGATGGCTGAGGAATCAGAAGGGTGACAGATGCAGAGAGGGGGGATTAGGATATGGATGGTGAATTTTCAAAAGTAGGAGCTGCAAGGGACCTGGGAGTCCTAGTTCAGGATCCCCTTAAAGTTAATTTGCAGACTGAGCTGGTAGGGAAGAAGGCAAATACAGTGATATTAAATTCGAGGGAACTAGAATATAAAGGCAAGGATGTACTGCTGAGGCTATAGAAGGGATTGGTCAGACCACATTTGGTGCACTCTGTGCAATTTTTGGCTCAGAACCTGTGGAGAATGTTTGATACTGAAAAGCCAAGAGAGAATGAACATAGAGAGGATTTTTCCATTAGTAGAAGAGTCTTATGTCTGAGGGTACAGGGTTGTCCCTTTAGAACTGAGATGAGGAAGAATTTCTTTAGCCAGAGAGTGCTGAGATTGTGGAAACTGCTACAACAGAGGGCTGTGGAGGCCAAGTTATTGGGTGTATTTAAGGGCAGAGATTGATTGTATTTAAGAGGATTAAAGGTTTTGGAGAGAAGGTGAGAAACTGGGGTTGAAAAAAAGATCTGCTTTGATCGAGTAGTGGAGTAGACACAATGGGCTGAATGGCTGAATAATTCTCCTATATTTTATGGGGAAAAGGGTGAGGAATATGGGCAATGATAGGCAACGGGTAAAAGTGGCAAGGAAAGAAGGGGGAAGTGTGAGGTTTGAGAAAAGGAGAAGGGGAATTTGAGGGGAGTAAGGGATTTGGGTGAGGGGGTTGGGTAAGGGGGTTTGGGTAAGGGGATGGGTGACGGAGATAAGAGGGATATGTGAGAGATGAGGGTTGGTTCAAGAGGGAAAAGTAAACGAACAGAGAAGAGAAGGACGAATGAGGCTGGAGATGGAGGAACGGAGAGGGGGAGCTGATGTGAGGGAAGAATGGAGCGCGATAGAGAGTAAGGGACGGGGGGGCGAGGGTTGTGGGGATGTTGATCCGCTGTCCCTCCCTCGCCCCCCGCACTCACTCTCGTCCGCAGACAGACGGCGAGGCTGGACAATGACTGCCGGGCTCCCTCTCGCTGGCCCAGTGCTTCATTCACTACCGGCGGACGGATGGAGAGGAGAAAGTGATGGAGGGAGGGCGCTCGTCGCCGCCGCCACCGCCTCGGGGTCACGCTCGCCACAACTGGGGATGACCTCCGACCTGCGCCCAGCTGGACTCTAAACCCCGGCCCCCCCTGCCTCCCTCCCTCACTCACTCACTCACTCTGCCCTCTCCTTCTCCCTCCTCCCCCACTCCATCGTCCTTTCCTCCCTCGTTCCAAATCAGGACGACCCTCCGTTGACTACAGCGGGTAGGTTTTTTGTCTCTCTGCAGTGTAAAACACATCCGAACCCATCCACACGATTCATTCATCCAAAGGCAATACAAAACAAAGCACGATGTCGAGAAATGTTCCTTACTGTGCGCCCCCACGAAGGATCGAACCTGCGACCGGCCGGGCGCTGATGTGCGCGGGCTCTCCGTTTGCCGGGTGACCGTGGATCCGCCGAGGTCGCAGCCAGCGCCCTGGCGCCCCCGGACAGCCTCACACTGCCGCCTGTGGGACAAGGTGCGGCACGGCAGCGACTGCCCACCACAGCCCGCTCCCTCAAAGCGTCGCTGCTCCACATTCAAACCTTGCCCATCCGCTCGCTGCAGCTCCCCACACCCTCCCCCAATACTGACACATAGCCGTCCTTCCCATTGCATCCGAACCCATCCACACCTCGAAGATGATTCATACTCATCCATCTCTTTTACACGATCACACACACACATCGGGAACAGCCGCACTTCTATCGTCCTAATCCTGTTAAATTCACGCTGACTACCTTGTATTCCTGGTTGATAGTTATCCTTACACACACAACTCCATTAGATTTGTGTATCGCGTGATTCCTTCAGTCCCCCATCATTCACTTGTCTTTATTTACCTCTAGGCATGTATTAAATCTCCATGGTCTTTGCGTGAAAATCGATAAATTCAAAAACAGAAAATACTGGAAGCATTCAACAGGTGAGCCATCATCTGTGAGAGAGAAACCAGTTAATGTTTCAGGTCTATGCTGCCTGACCTGCCCAGTACTTCCAGTATTTTTTTGCTTTATTTTAATTTCAGATTTCCAATATCTTCAGTTGCTTTTTAAAAAATTTTCAACTGTTTGTCCTTGCACAGATGCTCCGCTAAGTACATGCTGCATTCTGTTTTTTTGTAATGATGAAGGGTCTGGTCCCGAAAGATGGATTATTTATTCCTGTCCATAGGTGCTTCCTGCCTTGCTGAGTTTCTCCAGCATTGTGTGTGTGTGTGTGTGTTACTCAAGACTTCCAGCATCTGCAGAACCTCTTGTGATTTTAATTGAACTCTTTCAATTCCTTCTTACATCTGTCCAGACCTCTTGAAGACTCTAGTGTCTTTTCTTAGACCATTGTCCAAGCTTCTGAGCTCCTGTCTGACTCCCTCCTTGCACATCTCCAGGAAAACCCCTGGGCTGGAAGTGTCACCCCTGGTTTCTCTGCACTGTAATTCCAATTCTTGTTTCCATTGCTTGTTTCCTAATGAGGGGAAGCTCAGTTTAGAGAAGCTGAAGAGGAGCACCTGCACCGTTTGCTCACAATCATTCTATACCGGACAATTCCCCCTTGTGCCAAGTAACCCAACATTCCACTCACTCAATACTGATTGTTTTGTCTTTACAATTATTTTTCACAAGTCTTAGAAATAGGTCAGTTATAGATCTGGGCAGATGGAGTATGAGGTATTGTACTTTGGGAGGTCTACTATATACAGTAAATGGCACACTTAACAATATTGTTACACAGAGGGATCTTGAGGGTGTCCAAGTCCATATCCCCCTGAAAGGGTAGATAGGATGGTTTGCCTTCATTGGTTGGGACACTGAGTGTAAGAATAAGGAAATCATGTTGGAACTGTATAAAACTTCAGTTCGGCTGAACTTGAAGTACTGTGTGATACTGTTACCAGAAAGATGTGGAGCCTTTAAAGAGGGTGTACAAGAAGTTCACTAGGATGTGGCTTGGATTATGAGGCATGTGTTTCAAAGAGAGGATGGACAAACTTGTCTTTTCATTGGAGTGTCAGAGGCTGAGAAGAGAACTGATACAAGTTTATATAATTATGAAATTATAGTGCATAAATTATTTTTGGGCTCATAGAATATTTTTCCTAGGGTCAAAACGTGTAGAACTAGAGGGCATACAATTTAAGATAAAAAGCTAGGTTCAAAGGAACATACGTAAAATGCTGGAGGAACTCAGCAGACCAGGCAGCATCTAAGGAAAAAAGTACAGTTGACGTTTCACACCGAGACCTTTCAGAAGGACGGGAGAAAATATGATGAGGAGTAGATTTTTTTTCCTTCAGTCCTGCCGAAGGGTCTCTGCCCGAAATGTCGACTGTTCTTTTCACCATAGATGCTGCCTGGCCTGTTGAGTTCCTCCGGCATTTTGTGTGTGTTGCTTGGATTTCCGGCATCTGCAGATATTCTCTTGTTTGTTTTTAGGTTCAGAGGAGATGTGTGGGGCAATTTATTTTACACAGAGACTGCTAGATGTCTGGAATGTACTGCCAGGAGGAGGGATGGAAGTAGATACAATAGTGACATTTAAGAGGCTGCTTAAAAAATAGACATATGAATCCGCAAGGATGGAGATATATGGATCACATATAGACAGAAGAGATTTAGTTTAATTGAACATAGTGTTCACCACAGGCATGAAGGCCAAAGATAAACATGCAGATGCTGGAAATCTAAAGCAACATACACAGAATCCTGGAGGAATCTACGGGAATGAATAAACAATTGACATCTACGGGAATGAATAAACAATTGACATTTTGATCTGAGACCCTTCTTCAGGACTGAAAAAACAGGGGTTTTAAACATGTTTAAAAGGCATTTAGACAGGTACAGATAGAAAAAGTTTAGAAGAATATGGGCCAAATGCAGGCAGGTGGGGCTAGGTCAGGACAACACCTTTGTTGGTATGAATGAATTGAGCGGAAGAGCCCGTTCCCTGCTGTATGACCTTCTGATTCTAGTTTCACATAGCTGCAGCAACCTCACATATTCTGCCAGTTGTTTCATGGCTTCCAATGACATGTTAAACTCCTGTTGTACCTCACAAATAGGAATGGAGATAGCAGTTGTCTACAAGCAGTGTATTATGATTTTTACTCATATGAAATCAGACATGTTTGTGGTCTTTCATTCAAGTAGAACAAATGACCTTCCACTGTTGATAGCATTCCAAGGTATACCACTGGAAAGAAGAGACCAAAACTTTAAAACCAAGGCTGTCTGGCAAATCCAGCTCAATTTCTCTGTTGGCCTCATAGTTTCAACTAGAACTGATTCAGTGGCGAATCTCACCAGCGACACTCACAGGAAAGGAGGTGACCACTGAGGAAAGGAGTTGTCTCCAGGGTCTATCTCTCAGTGAAAATCAGAGAGAGTCATTTTCAGGAACTTGAGCTGGCTAATAAGCTACCTTGACCTTCTTGTATAGAGGAAGAGTTCCTGAACTGGCCAAGCCTCAGCAAAGGGATTTTATGCAGACTTGAGATGGTCATTGGTGTAAACAAGAATGGTTGGTTCATCAGATAGATGTCTTAGAAACCTGAGTGTTTAAAAATAGTAAAGAACTCTCATTGCACTTACTCAAATCAAATTCCAATGTGGAAGTAGCCTTTGGTGAGGATTAAATAATTCCTGAGGTAACCGGACAGAGTGATGAGAGCTAACTTGAAAGCTGTTTAAAGGACATATGAAACTAACCGTGATCTATACAGAGAATGGACAACAAAAGCTTTAGAAATCTGTTGTATTGGGTTGGGAAATCAAATCTAGTCACTATCTTTCATAAGACAATACCCTTGTCAATATCTTTGCACTGGGTCAAAGTCTTGTCAAGGTCACGGAGGAAATGCACAGGTCTGGATGCAGTTTCTAACATTCTCCTTAAGATTCCAGGTTGACTTCCGGACAGTGAAGCACAAGCCAATCTCTCAAAAATTTCCACAATGGCATGTCTCCATTCTTAATGAAATCAATGTGTTGGTTTTCCTCCACTTTCTGTCCCATATTCCAAAAAAAATAAGTTCATGAAACCAATTCCCTATCCCCAGCCATGAAGACTAACTGGCAAAACATTTCCTTCTGAAGCCTCATGACTATTGGCTTACTTGACACATTCTTGAGTTTAGGGGAAGTGAATGATTCTCTTTGGCAGGACTTGGCTTTTATCCCTCTCGGTGTGTCTTATCCCTCTTATCCTATTGTCCATATCCTTCTCTCCTCAGCATATCCATGTATCTATTAAAGAATCTCTTTAAAAACTCCAATGCTCTCTGTCTCCACCCCCATAGCTGGCAGTGCATGCTACCAACCCACAGGGGTTACCATTCAGTTCATAATAAGGATCCATGACTTAAAAAAGGCTGAGAACCTCTGGTTTAAAAGAAAACTTGTCCCATACATCTCCTTTGTAGTTTGCCCCTCTCGCCTTAAATATATGCCCTCTAGTATCAGAGATTCAATCTTGGGAAAAATGCTGGCTGTTTATTCTATTTGCGCTATGCATCATTTTATAAACTAATATCAAATCTGCCCTCAGCCACCACTGGTATAGAGGAAATAGCCCCAGCTTGCCAAAACTTTTCTTAAAGCACATATCCTCCAAACCAGGGAGGAACCCAAGGGCATTGAACCATAAATGAACTGTTGACCTGGAAAGAGCTCCAAATATCATTTATCAATATAGAGCTGGATCTCCTTCTTCTTGTATTTTCACCAAATTTTCTTTGATAATATAGATCTTTGAGTTTTTCTCCCTGAGCACCTCTTTTATTTGCTGCCATGAAATGTTGATGTTCCAAGTGCAGCAAGTTCCTCCATTCAATCTGGGGATATTTCAAATCTAAGCATTGTTTTCTCTTTTCATCAAAACAGCCCTGGTGCCAGTGGGTGAGGTCGCCAATGGATTCGTCACTTGCCAAGTGGGGGCTGTTTTGAACTCCTTCCAGTATTTTTCAGCACAAGGACTGGTTATGCCAGAAAACATTGCTTGGAGATGCAGCAAGTCAGAAACAACTGCAGCTTCAAGGAAGTGTTCTCAGATGTATGATATTTTGGAAGTTGATCCATTATCTCCATTGCCACCTCTTGCAGGTATTGGAATATGGAGCTAAAAACAAGCTGTTGGAGGTAGTCAGCAGAATGGACAGCATCTGAGGAGTCATATCCAATGGTTGAAATAAGCTGCAGAAAGTTGTGAACTCAGTCAGCTCCATCATGGGCACTAGCCTCCCTAGCATCCAGGAGATCTTCAAGGCAAGGTGTTCCAAAAAGGCAGCATCCATCATTAAGGACCTCCGTCACCCAGACCGTGCCCTTTTCTCATTGCTACTATCTAGGTGGTGGTACAGGAGCCTGAAGGATCACACTCAACAATTCAGGCATAGTTTCTTCCCCTCTGCCATCAGATTTCTGAAAGGACATTGAACCCATGAACACCAGCTCACTATTTCTCCCCTCTTTTTACCCAATTAATTTAATTTTTTAGATATATATTTTTACTGTTTTTATTAGTATGTACTGTAATGTACTGGTGCCTCATAGCAACAAATTTGACAACATACGCCAATAATATTAAACCCGATTCTGAAATGCGAGGAGGGAAATGCACAGTCAATGTTTCATGTTGAAACAATTCAATTGAACTGATAGAGGAAAGATGGTCAGTATAATTGTCAAGAGGGAGGAGTGAGTCAAGAGCTTGCAGGTGATAGGTAGATCCAGGTGAGGAAGGGTTGATTGGCTGACAAAGTCAGATTGGGGAGGAAAGAGTGGAGATAGTAACAGAGGCTGGGAGGTGACAGGTGGAGGTACAAATGTAATAAAGTATTGCCAGTTCTGGAGTCTGACAAGAAAAGATGGTAGAGAGGAACCAAATAAGGGAGGCAAAGTGGATCGATGGGAACATCCATTTCCCTCCATAGATGCTGACTGACCACCAGTGTTCCTGCAGCAGCTCAGCTTTTGCCCCATTTACTAACACTTGGTTGATAGCGTAATATACCTTAATGGTTCTACTTCTTGTTGTTTACTTCTTCAATACTGAGAGCTTCTGCCTTCATTACACAAACTGGCAGTGTGGTGTGGATACCGATTATCCTTTAAGTGTAAAGGTGTTTCCTTGGATTCCCCCTAAATCTTGTGCCTAGTATCTTAAACCCCAATTTCCCATCACTAACAGCCCTGCTATTGAAAAAAATGATCACTCTCAATTCTGTTCATGCTGCTTGTAACCCAGCCTATCCAGTCTCACCTTCCAGCTAAAACATTCCAAGTAAAGCAGCATTCTGGTGAGTCTCCAATGTAATCAGAATTTAGCAATGCTCTCGACTGCTTTGATTGTTTCCAGTGCTCAGACCCTAACTAGCTCTGCTCCAGCATGGGCACCCAATCCCTCTGTACCTCCATTTCATACCAGGGTGGTCTGAGTACCCTTTACCTACTAGAGCAGAGGTCCAACCAGTCGCTTTGAACCACCACTGTCCATCTGACTGAGCTGTCCTCATTTCACTGAACTCCTCCTTTTGCCACTCTCTCAGTTCCTTTCATTCAGAAGGTGGAACTCATGTGGGCTCAAGCTGTGCCTTTCCCTGCGGGAGATGTGGAACGACCTTTGTTTTGATCCTACACAGAGCTTCTTCTGGATTCATTTTTCTTTACCTTAGTGGTTATATTGGCACTGCTTCTTGTACAAAACTGAAAAATTGTGTAGCTGTCACTGTCAATTTCCACCTTGTTCTCACTTGTCTCTGACATTTCCATTCGGTTCCTCAACCCCTTTCTCTGCTTTTCAGTTGACAGGTTAGCAACCAGTTTTGTTTAAATACACTTCTACTTCTAAATCAGATCAGCTTTAATATCACCGACTTGTCATGAAATTTGTTGTTTAGTGGCAGCAGTACAGTGGAATACATCATTAAAAAAATACATTACAATAAGATACCATTAGTGTAAAAAGAGAAAAAGATAGTGAAGTAGTGTTTCCGGCTTCAATGTCCATTCAGAAAGAGGATGGCGGAGGGGAAGAAGCTGTTCTTAAAATGTTGAGTGTGCATCTTCAGACTCCTGTGCCTCATCTTTAATTGTAGCAATGAGAAGAGGGCATGTCCTAGGTGATGGGAGTCCTTAATGATGGATGCAGCTCTTTTGAAGATGCCCTGGATGCTGGAGAGGTGAGTGCCCATGATGATGCTGGCTGTATTTGTAAGTTCTGCAGCTCCATACCAGAAGCTGATATAACCAGTTAGAATGCTCTCGGCAGTATCTGTAGACTATTTGGTGACATACCAAATCTCAAACTCCTAATGAAATATATCTGCTGTTGTGACCTCTTTGTAGCGCAATGATCTGCTGGGCTCAAGATACAAACTTGTAGATTCTCAGATATTGACACCCAGGAAGAAAATTCTCACCCTTTCCACTGCTGATCTCTCAATGAGGTCTTAGGCATCTTCCATCTACTTCTACTTCCTGACCTCCACAATCAATTCCTTGATCTTATACGTTTAGTGCAAGTTTGTTTTTGCAGCTTACTCTGTTTGCCACAAAGACTCAATTCGGTTCTCCTATTTTCTCCATTTCCATTGCATCTTTGGTTCCTCAACTAGGACTCCCCCCGCGCCCCCCCCCAAGGTCAACATGGCTCTAAAGCACGTCTCTTCCATTTCTTGTGCTTCTGTTCTAACCTTTCTTCCCACCCAGAGCACAGATAGAAATCCTTTCGTTCTCATATTCAATCCCAACTGCCTCCAATTTTCACACCTTTAATGTGGTACTAGCAACTTGCACCTACTCACATTTCAAAATTCCAAAGGGGCACTCACACCAGAGCAGTCTGTCATCACCCTTCTCATTACATTCATTTTGGAATTTCTTCCAAGTTTGTGTGCTTTATTCACCACTCACAATGTTGCCTGCTTTAAAACCAAACACAGACTAGGTGACAACTTTACCGGACACCTTCATTTGGTCTACAAGGGTAAACCTGATATCATGCTGTCTCTCACTTTAATTCTCCCTCCCATTTCCAATCCAACTTTTTCCAACGATGCCTAATGTAAGCGTGTGGAACTGTGCTCATATCCCAACTTGGGGCATCACAGAATTTCAGACTCAACACTGAATTCAGTTATTGCGGATAACCAGCCTGCTGCTTACGTTTCCAATATTCACTTTTCTCTCCTCATCTGGTGGATCAGATTTTATTCTATTTATATCTTCCCAAGACACACATTGTGTTGTTCATCAGCCCTCACCACATTTTCTCAGCTGGCACCATGCCATATCATTCAATCTTGACTGCCACCTCATCATAGACCTTTCCTTTAGTTCTCTTGCCCCTCTTCATTTCCTCTGGAACTTAAAGCCTTCTTCTCCCAATCCTTAGAATCAAGAATAATGCAGCACAGGAAAAGTCTTTTGGCCCATGATATTGGTGTGAAACTATTTGAGTTAATGATACTCAATCACCTGGTCATGGTCCACATCTCTTCGTTCTTTGTACATTGTTGTGCCTACCCAAGAGACTCTTGCTTGACAGAGGTATGGGAGGCTATGGTCTGAGTGCGGATAGGACGAAGTGGAAAACTGGGTCAGCATGGACTAGATGTGTCAAAGGGTCTGATTCTGTGCTGTAGTGCTCTGTGACTCACGAAGATCCGGTGTGGGTAAAATGGAGCCACAGTGCTATTTCTACTGGTGACTTAACAGGTACAGACTGGGTACATGCCTAAAGGGGAAGCAAGCCACAATTTGTGGATGACAAAGGACATAGAAATGACATAAAAAATGGTGTGTGGCACATGTCAGATGATAATTCAAGTGAGACAAAACTAATTGTCATCTGAAAGGAGAGATGACAATGACAGAAGACAATAACAACTATGGGAGAATCTGTCTATTGTAACTAGTAAGATATATAGGAAACCTCTGTGGCATGAGAACAGCAGAGATTCCAAAAGACTTGAATTGAAATAGTGAGCAGTATTGGAATGCCAACTGAGTACTTTTTAAACAGTCTTCATCAAGGAAGATTCTGCAAAGGTCTCGTGGACGGAGATAATGAATTAGAGGTGATGTTGGAAAGGCAACTCTTAAGGTGAGCAAATCAACTGCTGTAGATGGAATGCTCCCCAGACTGCTGAGCAAGTTGGAAATGGAGACTGCAAACAGTTTGTCATAAACTTCCAACCCTCGTTTGAAACAGTAGAGTTGGCATGTGGGGGGCAGGTCAGGCTGCATCTCTGACAAGAGAATCTTGTAAAATAATTTACAATAAAGGAATAAAACAAGCAGATCCATTCAACAGGACAACAAATGATTAAATGACTGTCCAATAAACCAGACAAAATTTAGTAAGATCAGTTTTACAAACTAAATAAAGATAGATAAGTTCTGTCCCACCAAGGTGGGTAAAATTAAAATTAGACTCAAAACATTATATAACACTTGGTGATATCCATCACACCAACGTGGATGAAATAATACTGAAGAAGTTTCACCTATCTGGTTAAAAATAGAGAACATTAGTTCTACCAAAGTAGGTGAGACTAGAACGTAGTAAGATACCTTCCAATCACAAACAAGAGAAAACTCTGCAGATGCTTGAAGACCAAGCAATACAAACAAAAGTCCTGATAAAGGGTCTCAGCCCAAAGCATCAACTGTTTACTCTTTTCCATAGATGTTTCCTGGCTTGCTGAGTTCCTGCAGCATTTTGTGTGTGTTGCTAAGATATCTTTCAACAAGTTATTTAAAACTAGTGTCACCCATCCAACCACACCGGATAAAGCTTACTAAATAAAAAAATATTTCTAAGAATAAAAATGCTGGAAAAACTCAGCCAGTCAAGCAACATCTGTGGAAAGAAACATTGGTCAACATTATGGGTCATTGGTCAACACTTCCACAGAACTGGGGAATTTACATTTTGAAAAGTAGAGCTGGGAGAAAGGGGTGAGATGTAGGACAGGCGACAAAATGGAGGTTGGCTAAGATAGATCAATAAGGAGAAAAGACCAAGAGCAAGATACATTCTATAGAATTAGGTTGAGAAAGGGATGAAGGAAAGCCCCTTTCTCACTAAGGTTTGCTGAAGTACATCATTAACATTCTCTCAATTACAACAGCACCTCTGCTGTAATTTGTGCCTTTATATTCAGATGATGAGTAAAATAACACATGGTCATTTGGGTAGTTAAAGCCAAGGCATCACAACATTTACATCTTCCAATGTAACACATCCAATTCCATCTGACCACACCAACAACTGGCCCATGTCCCTTTACAGCAACAGATTTGCATACATTTGTATGCACTTTGGAATTTCTAGGTCATTCAACTAAGGTCTACAGACAGAAGTAAAGGTCTGCAGTAAAGCATATCAGCTACACCAGCCCTCTCCATGCACAGCATCATGTGCACTCTCCAGCACAAGACTTTGATCAAGAACAGGTTCCCTGGCTGACTTGCCCACCCCTAACCCAATTTGATAATGCGTTCAGCTGGGGGCAATCACAGAGTCATCAGAACAGAACACATTTTGATGTTAATGAGAGTGTTTATAGGAATGTGCTTTTACCTTGCAGCCTGGGCACAATTAAAATATGATATTTTTCTTTAAATAAACATCTACTCATAAATATGAAAATTCATTATTGAACTAAATTAATGCAAATGGAGCAAGTGAGAAAAACAGATTCAATTTGTACTCTCTGCAGCTGAGTACACCAAAAGCATAGAAATTCAGGGGCTCACTTGGAGGAAAATAAAGCATAGAACAGAACCTGACGAATTCAGTGTATTCCATCCTTAAACAAGTGTTGTTTAAATGTACGGGAAAGAGGAATATTCAGATGTATTGAAAGGGGTTAAATGATGAGGAGCAGCACAAATGCTGGCATGGATCTGGTGGGTTAAAGTGTCTGTTTCTCTGCTACAAATCAGATGTAGTCAGCCCAAATGCAGACTATTACAACACAGGAACTGGGCAACAAGAATGTCCACGATATCCCAGGAGCTTCACTCCACTGATCCTGACCTCCTGATTTTCTCCGACACATTGTTCTTTGATCCCAATAATCCTGCCGAAAAAAAAAATTTTAAAAAGATAACCATCAAGTAACTAACTATTTATCTGCAACACACAACATGCTGCGTTCCTCCAGCGTGTTGTGAGTGTTGCTTTGATCCCAGCATCTGCAGAGTATTTTGTGTTTACTATTCATCTGCACTTGTTCCGCTGTCTACTATGGCCTGGGGATAAAGTGTTTTCCAGTTGTTTCTTAAATCTTAACCTATTACCTGCATCCATACCTGCCTCAGACACACTGCATGCCAGATTGCAATCATCTTCCAGGTAAAAATTGTTCTTCCTCAGACTAATCTCCCCTCCCCACCACCCCAAACCCCTTACTCCTCACCTTAAAATTAGGCCCTAAAGATGAAGCTGACAATGAATTAGAGAAATCTGTTTCTTTCAGTATTCCAAAGATGACATACAGCTGAGATGAACTGGACGCCAGAGATGGAAGACATTGGAAATCATGGGGCCAAATTCAGGTGTCTATTCCTCATCACTATGTTCTGCAGCTACTTTTGAAAGGTAATGTTGTAACATTGGAAAACATTGACAAAAAAGCTAAATAATCAGTACTGACCCAGGGCAGCAAAGAAAGCTCACTAAGTTTAACATGTGGCGGCCAATACTGACCGTCCATCATTCATGAGAAGATAGTTCAAGCAGACTGTCAGTGGAATTCTTATCCCATTGCTCCATTTAACCTTCCAGGGCAGAGCCAACACAGGGCAAATATAGAACCACTCACTTGCACTATCCCATCAATAATTCCCAGGGCAAGCGCTGCATGCAGTAGAGAAAGAGTAGATCTCCATCTCCACTGCCCAGGACAGACACAACAATGTCAATATTCAATCAGAAAACATCCCTAGTGCAGTTATATTGCAGAGTGGATATTGGCTGAAATACTTGTTCAACACTCACCGGGCAGGTACAGTGTGAAGACATGTCAACAGGTTCACCCTCTGTGGTGGACATTGGCTGGGTTCTGAGAAAAGGACCTACTGCATTTAAAGTTATGCACTTACTTTTGTTGCCATTTCAACTGTTCCAGTGGTCTGCATTTGGGCTGCACTGAATGACATCAAGTTTGCAGTATGGAAGCAGATCATTTAACCATGTGGTTCACCTCATTATTTAACGGCTTCTGTACACCCTAATATCTGCCTCTCTCATGGGCATGTACACCTCTTGTTTTGGCTAGATGCTGGCAAAACATCCAAGGCCTGGAAGTGCGAACTACTGCAATTTAAGCGATAGATCACTCCATACTGTTGCAGAAATCATGTGATAGGCATGGAAACTGCTGCATTCCATCCAGCAGTCCCAAGGTGGGTAGGGAGCTCAGAGGGGATCTGATTGAGGTAGACAAAATAATGGGGTGCACAGAGAGGGTAGATAAAAGCAAACTTTTCTCCGTGACAGAAATGATTATGAGATAACATAGGTCTAGGAAAAGGCATAGAGGAAATAATTTTTGTAAGCATGCTCATGGAGTCAGTGCTGTACAGCAGAGAATTACTCAAGATATCCACACCGACCAGTATATGCATTAATACAATTGCTCTTTACCCTCATTAGGTTCACAGCCTTCTATGCCTTAGTAATTCAAATATGGATCTACAGTAGATGCCTCTTAAATGTTGGGAGAATGTCCACCCCCACCTCAGGCGGATTCCAACACTATGTGAAAATATTACGCTTCAGATTCTCTAAATCTCCTTCCTCTCACCTATGCCCTTTTGTCTTAGGTCACCGCCACCCTGGAAAAAAATGTCCCTAACTGTCTACCCTACGCCTCTGATAATTTTATAAATTTCTCTCTGGTCCAATCCTGGTGAATCTCCTCTGCACCTTCTCCACCACAACCACACCCTTCCTACAGTGTGACCAGAACTGTACATGATATCAAAAAAGCATTGACCCGGTGCTTCATGTACCAAATCTTCGATTCTCTGTACTGGACTATGCCATGTGCCTTCTTCACCACCAAATCCACCTATGTTGCCAATTTTAGAGAAGTATGGACTTGAATACCAAGGTGCCTCCATGCACTGTTCTCTGACACCCTATTTACTGTATACAGTATGTCCTACTTTAGCTGATAGTCCGGAATTTGTATCAGGAAAGAGGAAGGTTAGGAAAAATGACATACACCAAGGTGTGGAAATCCCCAGGAGCTGATGAAATCTATCTCAGGATGTCATGGAAAGCAAGGAAGAATCCAGTAGTGCTAGAAAGAGTGCAGAAGAGATGCTGCCTGGAATTGAGTCATTTGGTTCAAGGAAAGATTGGATAGAATGGAAAATTCTCACTGGAGCTCAGGAGTCTGAGTTAAATAAAGTCAAAGTCATAGTTTAGGGGTATAAATAAGGGGAATGGTCATGATCTTCTCCCTATAGCAATGTTTACAAAGCATTTAGATAAGACACATGAACAGGTAGGGGATGGAGGGCAGATGGGGCTAGTTTAAATTGGCATAAATGTAGTGGACTGAAGGACCTATACTGTGCTGTACTGTTCTGTGTTCTACCTTGAAGTGTAGTAAACAGAGGGAATTTCAAGGGATCAGAATCCTCCTCCAACTGAAGGTCTACCATAATAACATTGTCATCCTCCTTGGCAATTCATCTCCTTAACCCTTTACTGTGTATTTTTGCTGCTGGTTCTACTGGAGGTTGGTGTAGCATGTAGATCTGTGTCCACTTCACGTGCTCCTACAGCTTTGTGACTGTAATGGTGCATCTGTGGTCCTGTCTGTCACCTTTTCTAATATCAAAGATCGATCCATCCCATCATGGGTATGGAGACCTGTGTGAAGGCAGAGGCCATTGGGTTTTCAGGCTATTGTACAGGAAGAATGTATTTTCCTGAAGTCTAATTAGGCTGCATCTCTGGCCTTCAGAATAGGCTCACTGAGAGTGGAACCCACTGGAGAGCACCGCACAATATTCCTGCCCTTCATTCCTGGAAAGCTTCACCTTTCCCACCTGAACCAACCAAAGGGGCTGGTGTGGTGGTGGGGAAGCCAGGGATCACCCTAATTCTTCCTGGTCTGGTAGAATACCTCAAATACATTTTCTCTTTCCACTGCCAACTCATCGCAGTGAACTGTAGGATCATGGAGAGTGTTGTAGAACTGGAGGATCTGGGATTGCAAGCGTATAGGACCCGGAAAATGGTGTTATAGATAGACAGGGTGGTGAAGGTGGATTTTGGCTTGCTGGCCTCCATCAGTTAGAACTCAGCATATAGAAGTTAAGATGTTATGTTGTCGTTGTACATGGAGTTGGTGAGGCTGCACTTGGAATATTGTATTCGGTTTCAGAGACAGCCAAGATGTCACCAGACTGGCAAGAATGCAGAACAGATTTACAAAACTGTTGCCAGGACTTAAGGGACTGATATATGGAGAGGGCTTGAGCAGGTTGGGATTTTATTCCTTGGTGTGAAGGAGACAGATGGATGATTTTATAGAGATAGATAAAACCATGAGTGGCATAGGCAAGGTCATTTTGGTCTTTTCCCCAGAGTTGAGGAATCAAGAACTAAAGGACATCAGTTTTGAAGGTGAGAGAGGAGAGATCAAATCGGAATCTTTTCACCTAGAGGTGGTCAGAATATAATATCAGCTGCCAAAGGAAGTTGTTGAGTCAGGTGCATTAACAACATTTAAGGGCACTTGGATAAGTACATGGATAGGAAAGGTTTAGAGGGATATGGCCAAATGGGGACAAATGGGACCAGTTTAGGTGGGAACCTTGGATAGTATAGGCCAGTTGGGCTGAAGGGCCTTTTCCATGCTGTATGACTCTTCATATTGGCAAAAGGTGGTGGACATGGGGACAATTCAGTCCCAAATTCCAGGTCCCCTTCTGGACCCCAAATGAAGTGCAGGTCCATCCTACAAGAGGCACGGTATATTCACAGATGTTCTAACCTCTGAGTGGCAAATTCCAATTTAGCAGCCCAAAGATTGTTTTGCTGCCATTCCCCTCTGTCCTGTGGTGGTGTTGTCAGCAGGGGACAGAGACTGGTAAGTAGGTGAAGGGACTATTCAGATGAAAGCCATGGAGGATGACTAGATATCTTGAGGCGTGTTGCCTGGAAACTGAGGAGAGGCCCAAGCTCCAAGCTTACTTCAGGCCTACCTCAGGATCTGAGAGAACTGGACAAAGGAAAGGATAGGGATAGAGACAGACCTCCTAAGTGCCAAGAGCTAGTTGGGTTGAAGAACCTAATCACTACCTCAGCATTGTAACACCATAATGACTTTCATGAGGTACCTGCTTTTCATTTGTTCTAATTATGTTCTTTCTTGTAAAAATTGTGTATAATTGCAGGTTTTTCATTTCATCTATGCATATATTTGACAATAACTTGACTGCAAGACAATAAACCCTTGATCAGATCTCCTCTATTAACTGCATCTCTCTTCTCATCCATCTCTTCCTGATACAGGAGGATAGACTTCATCAGGGTCTCACTATCCACCCAGCCTTTGCATTCAACAGACCCTTCTTTAAAATTTCCACCACCTTCAATAAGATCCACCACCATACACATCTTCCTGCCTATTCTCAAAGGGGTCATTCTGTTCAAGACTCGCTGGCCTAGTTTTTCACTGCTACCTACCACTTCCCCTTCAATTGGCCATGCAGCCTCAGGAAATGTAGCTCCTGTCCCATTACTTCTTCCCCTCTCACCATCCTGAAACCAAAGTAATCTTCTAGTGAGGCAGTGATTCGCCAGGGTTTCTAACTTTGTGTACTTTATTTAATTCTCTTTCCCATTCGCATTTTGACCAATCTATTTGTAGCCTCCTACACTTTTATACCAATGGCCAATAAAGCTTGAGGAATGCCACCAATGGAGAACATTGTAGTTTTCTGGATATTTTCAAACTCTACAACATCACGTATCTTGCTTTTTTTGTTCACATCTGAACTACCAAGATCAAGATGGTGCCGTGTCTAGCGGCTGTGTTGCGAGCTCCGTTCCAAATCTACTAATTTCTACGATTTTCTTAGAATTTTCTGTTCAAGTAGCTGATAGTCACATCAGATATGATAGACTAGCCCTTCTGAACATTGGAAAGATGGCATTTACCCACTATGTGCCGCCTTTCCTACACGGGGAACCTCTGCTTGCATGATCCATGGGAGACTCATCTCTTATGACACTACCTCGGAAGAAGCACCACAGAGGCGAGGGAGAAGGGCCAGCGTCCTGCTGAGGCTGAGACAGGGTGAAAATTGGCCGCTGCTCCCTAACATACTACTGGCTAACGTTCAGTCCTTGGATAACAAGCTTTGTGAACTGGGAGCCAGAATTTCCTATCAGCGGGATACGAAGGAATGCAACGTTTCGTGCTTCGTGGAGGCCTGGCTGATGGAGGAGATACCGGACCACGCTATCGAGCCCTTTGGGTTCTCCCTGTTCCGGGCAGACAGGTTGAAAAGCCTCACTGGGAAAAGTAAAGAAGGACGAGTACGCTTCATGGTCAACAATGCTTGGCACGACCCCCAGAATATGTATGCACTCAATTCCTTTTGTTCCCCAGACCTGGAATACCTGGTGCTGCTGTGCAGACCCTACTGGCTGCCAAGGAAGTTCACGGCTGTTATCATCACGGTGGTATACATTCCGCCATAGGCTGATACTGACCTGGCTCTCAAGGAACTGTACGAGACCATCAACACGCTGGAGACTGCACACCCAGAGGCTGCCTTCATCTTCTCCAGTGACTTTAATTGAGCATTGCTGACGAAAATCTCTCCGAAGTTTTGTCAGCACATCCAAATGAGCACTGGTGGAGCTAAGATACTTGACCACTGTTACACTCCCTTCTGCAATGCTTACAAAGCTCTCCTTCGCCCAGCTTTTGGAAAATCAGATCACTCTTCAATCCTGCTTCTGCCAACGTACAAGCAGAAGCTTAAACAGTAGGTGGCCATAGTTAAAACTGTTCGCTGTTGGTCCGACCAGTTGGCCTCCATGCTGCAGGACTGCTTCAATGACGTCAACTGGAATGTCTTCCATGATGAGGATGTCTCCAAGTTCACTGATGGAGTTACATGCTTTGTCCCAAAGTGCATCAATAATGTAGTCCCCCAGAAGTTGGTCAGGGTCTTCCTGAACCAGAAACCCTGGGTCAATAGTTCTGTGCGAGCAGCACTTACAGCGCGACATCGAGTTTACATTGCCAGCAATCATCCAGAGCTCAAGAAAAGTAGCTATGATCTGCGCAAAGCTATCAAGGCTGTGAAACAACAATAGAGGGACAAGATTGAGTCAACATTCACAATGAATAGCACACGTGACTTGTGGCGAGGGCTGCATCCCATCGCAGACTTCAAAGCCAAACGTTGTGGTGCCACCAACATCGCGGCCTCTCTCCCAGATGAGCTCAATCACCTTTATGCTTGGTTCGATGTTGCTAACTCTGGCTTTCCTCGGAGGCTCATCGCCACAACCTGCAACCTGGTCATCTGAGGTACACAGATGTTTCCAACGAGTGGACAGTCGCAAGGCTGTGGGAACAGACAGCATCCTAGGACGAGTACTCAGAATGTGTGCAGCACAACTGGCAGGTGTGTTTACTGACAGTTTTAATCTCTCCCTCTCCCAGTGTAGAGTGCCCTCCTGCTTCAAATTATCCACTATTGTCCCTGTACCTAAAAAGACCAAGGTAACATGTCTAAACGACTGGCGTCCTGTCACACTCACCTCAATAATAAGCAAATGCTTTGAAAGGCTGGTCACGGATCACATCTGCAGCTTGCTACCACCCAAACTGGACCCAATACAATTCGCCTATCGACACAAACGATCGACAGACGACGCAATAGCCATTGCTCTACATACCATCCTTACACATCTGGAGAAGGATGCTTATGTGAGAATCCTGTTCTTGGACTGCAGTTCAGCATTCAACACCGTAGTTCCATCCAAGCTCGACAAGAAGCTCAGAGACCTCGGCCTTGACCCTGCCTTGTGCAGCTGGATCCTGGACTTCCTGTCAGATCACCAGCAGGTGGTAAGAGTGGGCTCCCTCATCTCCACCCCTCCGACTCTCAGCACATGCGCTCCTCAGGGCTGTGTACTAAGTCCCCTCCTTTACTCCCTGTATATCCATGACTGTGTCGCCTCCCACAGCTCTAATCTGCCAATCAAATTTGCCGATGACACTACATTGATTGGCCTTATCTCGAACAATAACAAAGTGGCCTACAGAGAAGTCATCTCTCTGACACAGTGGTGTTAAGAAAACAACCTCTCCCTCAATGTCACAAAAACAAAAGAGCTGGTTGTGGAAAACAGGAGGAATGGAGACAGGCTAACCCCTATTGACATCAATAGATCTGGGGTTGAGAGGGTGAACAGCTTTAAGTTCCTTGGCATCCACATCACGTGGTCTGTACACACCAAACGGCTGAGGAAGTTTGGTATGGGCCCCCAGATCATAAGAACTTTCTACAGGGGCACAATTGAGAGCATCCTGACTGGCTGCATCACTGCCTGGTAAGGGAACTGTACCTCCCTTAATCGCAGGACTCTGCAGAGAGTGGTGTGGACAGCCCTGCGCTCTGTAGTTGTGAACTTCCCACTATTCAGGACATTTACAAGGACAGGTGCTTATAAAGGGCCCGAGGATCATTGGGGACCCGAGTCACCCCAACCACAATCTATTCCAGCTGCTACCATTCAGGAAATAGTACCGCAGCATAAAAGGCAGGACCAACAGGTTCCGGGACAGCTTCTTCCACCAGGCCATTAGACTGATAAACTCACGCTGATTTGTGTGTACTCAATATTACATTGACTGTTCTCTTTATTATAAATTACTACGATTTCACATTTAGATGGAGATGTAACGTAAAGATTTTCGCTCCTTATGTATGTGAAGGATGTAAGAAATAAAGTCAATTCAATACCCATACATCTGTGACATTGGCTCAGTTTTCTCTCTTCATTTGCACATCCTTCATATAGCCAAACCCACCATCTTCACAGGAATGACACAGGTACACGCCACACAGATGGAATACAGCTGGCCAGATGTTGTGCAGCCCTGAGGATTTCTTCACTGTGACTAGCTTACAAGTCCAAGTAAGCATAAAGACCCAAGAAGTTACTTGTGGTCAGGAGAAATGCGACTTGCAAACTGACTGTCTGGAAAAGGTAACCAGATGGTAGTTTCTTAAAGCTGGAGAGGTTTTCTCTTGCACCTCCCTCTCAAGGCGTGCTGTCCCCGAGCCCTGCCCTTCAGTTGGCTCCTCGCAGAAGAAACAAGTACGAGTCTTGTTGACATCCACCATAGTCTTGAAGACAAGCATCCCTGCTTCTTCCTCTGGCCAATCTGGAGTCAATGGAAGCCACTCATCCTTCAGCAGCTGGTTGGTGAAGTTACAGGGTCTCACCTCTGCCTGTTTACACAGTTGAGGAGCTCTGCTCACACCAGGTGGGGTAAACAGAGCCCTGGCTGCACATGAGACGTACACTGGCAAAGCATACAGGTGTTCATCTTCCTCCTCCAAGCATAGGCAGTAAGGACCAGATACCAACTATAAAGGGAGATGACTCACTTGTATTGTGCTTGGGATCACAGTATTTCTCGTCTCAAACCTACAACTGGAGTCCCTGCCTCAGCTGCCATGTCTGAACATTACTGATGATGTTGCAGGTGCTCAGCACTGTCTGGGTAAACTTCACATTCCCTCTAAATCTCTTACCCTAAATCTATGTCCACTGGTTTTAGTTTATCTCCAAGAGAAAACATTGCCTGTAATCTACCCCTCAGGTAGGCAATTTGGTTAGCATAGACAAAATGGGATGAAGGGCCTGTCTTTGTTTTATTTTTATTTAGTGTTACCTTGCGGAATTGGCCCTTCCACCCTTCAAGCTGCACCACCCAGCAAACCCCAACCAACATGATTTAACCCTGACCTGTGGAAACCCGCAAGCATTTCACGGGCAGGATCTACAGAGGACACCAGGATTGAGCTCTGAACTCCAACGCCTCGAGCTGCAATAGCACCACACTAACTGCCATGCACCCTGTTCTGCTTCTGTAACTTTGCGCTCATGGACTTCTACCTGAGCAAGAGGGAGCATCAGGTCAACACCACTATTCAGGGTGTCCTGACTGAGGAAAGCGGCCAGTCATTGGTGTACGTCTGTACCTGGGTCATGACTCTACTTTTGACCCATCCATAAAGTATCCTCTGTTGGTATCCTTCCCCGACTGGGCATGGCCTTGAAGTTGCCATGCAGCTCTCATCAGTGGAGATCAGCTGCTCCAGGGGAGTAGCCCATCTTTAACTGGAACATGTTCAGAGTCGGGGACATGGTCACCTTGAGTAAGGGTGTCTCTATTCTTTTACCAGCAGAGGACTCTGTCTATCAGGGTGACCGGTCAAGCGGTTGGTGTGGGTAGGGGAGTGAGCCACATACCATCATGGCCCATGGGAAAGCCTCTGCTGGTCCCACCAAAGTGGGTGTTGAGGGGCTCAATGGCGTGGGGCAATCTTATCCCAGAAGGACCCCCCCCCCACTGCTGGGATGGAAATGCTCATCAGATTCAGACCAGAAACTTGGCTGCTGGTCACTCACAATCTGAGTGACTCCACTGGAAACTCCCCCTTCAAGGTGACACTGACAGAGCTGCTGCCTCACAGCAGCAAACGTCTGGGCTCAATCCTGACCTCAGTGCTGTTTGTATCGAGGCTACAAGTTCTTCCTATGACCGTATGAATTTCTTCTTGTTTCCTACCTCCTCCCAAAGATGTGTGGATTGGAAGATTAATTAGCCACAGTAAATTTCCCTTAAAGTGTAGGTGAGTGGAGGAGAACGTGGACTGATACAGGATTGAAGTAAATGGGCGATAAATGGTCAGTGTAGACTCATGGGGCAAAGGACCTTTTTATATTCTGTATCACTCTGTGACCACATGGAGGTCCTTCCTGTCCAGGCTGCACCCACAGTCATAGGGATCCCACCACCAAGCACATCTTTCCCTCCCCACCCACTCCCACCGCCCTTTCTGCTTTCCGCAGGGATCCATCCCTACGCAACTCCCTTGTCCATTCATTCCTCCCCACTAGCAGTTATCCTTGCAAGCAGAACAAGTGCTACAACCTGCCCCTACACTTCCTCCCTCACTACCATTTAGGGCTCCAATCAGTCCTTCCAGGTGAGGCAACACTTCACCTGTGAGTCTGTTGGGGTCATATACTGTGCCTGGTGCTCCCAGTGTGGCCTACTGTATATCAGTGAGACCCGACGTAGATTGGGAGACCGTTTCACCAAGCACCTATGCTCTGTCCGCCAGAAGAAGCAGGATCTCTCAGTGACCACCCCTCACCTTTTAATCTGCACCTCAGCTTTATTTCTCCAGTCCTGCCACAAAGGGTCTTGGCCCGAAACGTCGACTGTACCCTTTTCCTACATGCTGCCTGGCCTGCTGAGTTCCTCCAGCATTGTGCGTGTTGCTCAGATTTCTAGCATCTGCAGATTGCTCCCATAGTCTTTCCACTTCGTTGACAGTGTCTGCCATCCTGCCCTGTCATGGCAGTGCATTCTGCCACCTGGTGGTGAGAGGATGGTCCTCCCAGTCACATCATGGATCTGGATAAACAGTGTTCCGCAAAGCAGTCCCATGAAACGGTTGTTTAAAGTCTGAGTGAGACAGCTCTGACACAGACCCTTCGGCCCATCAAGTCAACACTAACCATCATGGTACCCATCAACACTAATCTCATTAACTAGTACTGGTCCATATCCTTGAAGTGCTTGTTTCAGTAGCCCTTAAATGTCTGCATCACCGATTCAGTCAGTGCTCTTCTGATTCCAACTGCCATTTGGAATAAAAAGTTCTTCCTCAGATCCACTTTAAAACTCTTCGCCTTAACCCAAGTCCGTCAGTTTTGGCCATACTGCTGGGGGGAGGTGGGGTAAATTTCCCACTATCCGCCTTAAAAATACTCCTCAATTTTATACACTTCTATTTGGTCCCTCTTGGCCTTATCCACTCCAAAGAAAACAGACCAGCCTCTCCTCAGAACCGAAATATTCTATCCCAGACAAGATCCTGACGCATCTCCCCTGCACCCTCTTCAGTACAATCACATCCTTCCTACAGTGGAGAATCCAAAACTGTAACTATTACTTCCCCGTGGCCTAACCAATGTTTTGTAAAGTTGTACCCCAACCTCGCTATCCTTATCTTGTATGCTAATGAAAGTATATTTACCACCTATCTGTTATGGACACAATCCCTTCAGCCCGACTGGTCCACACCAACCAATATTTTTATCTAAGCTAGACCCATTTACCCATGTTTAGCCTATATCCCTCTCAACATTTCCTCTCCACATTGTTAATATACCTGCCTCAACTGGCAGCTCATTCCCCATTTCACACTCCAGTTGTAAAATTTGCCCTCAGCTCTCTGTTATATATCTCCCCTCCCCTCTCATCTTAAACCCTGGTGCTCAACTTATTGATTCCCCATCCTTTGGAGAAAAACTTGGGCGTTCATCCAATCTATGCCCATCATGATTTTGTACACTGCTAAGATTATCCTTCAACCTCCTGTGCTCCAGGGAATACAGTCCCAATCTGCTCAATTTCTCTCCATTATTCTGTCCCTCGAGTCTTAGCAAAATGTTAATAAATATCCTCTGCACTCTTTCCTGCTTTGTGGCAACTCTGCTATAGCAGGATGACCAAAACTGAACAATGTTTCAAAGATGGCCTCACCAATGTCTTGTTGAGCTGTGTCATAACATTCCAACTTCAATACTCATCACCATGATTGAACGGCCAGTGTACAAAAAGCCCTCTTCACTGCTCTATCTACCTGTGACCCCACTTTCAGGGAACCATGCATTTATAGAGTTATTGACTACAGGAGGAAGACCACAGGTTATACAGTAAAAACAGAATTATACCATTTGGTCCACCAAGCCTGTTTCATCATTTCATCAAGGCTGATCCATTTCCCTCAGCGCTAATCTCCTGCCTTCTCCCCGTAGCTCTTCATGACCTGACTAATAAAGAGCCCATCAACCTCTGCCTTAAATATACCTAATCACTTGGCTTCCACAGCTGCCTGTGGCAACAAATCCACAGATTCATCTCTCTGGCTGAAGAAATTCCTCCTCACCTGCAATCTAAATGGATGTCCCTCCATTCCCAGTCTGCGTCCTCTGGTCTTAAGACTCCCCAACCATAGGAAACATCCTCTCCACATTGACTCTATCGAGGCCTTTAAACATTCAATAGGTTAGATGAGAATCCCCTCAGTCTCCTGAGTTGCAGTGACAACAGGCCCAGAGCCATCAAAAGATAACCCTATCAACCCCAGAATTATTTTTGTGAACCTCCTTTAAACCCTCTCCAGTATCAGTACATCCTTTCTTAGATACGGGCCCACAACTGCTCACAATACTACAACTAAGGTGTCATCAGTGCCTTATAAAGCCTCAAAGTTACATCCTTGCCTTTATATTCTAATCCTCTGAACTGAATGGCAACATCGCATTTTCCTTCCTCACCACTGACTCCACCTGCAAATTAACCTTTAGGGAATCCTGCATGAGGATTCCCAAGTCCCTTTGCACCTCAGTTTTTGAATTTTTTTTCCACCATTTAGAAAATAGTCTCGCTTTTATTTCTTCTGCCAATGTGCATGGCCATACTTCCTGACACTGTATTCCATCTGCTACTTTTTAGCCCATTCTCCAAATCTGTTTGTCCTCTTGTAGCCTCTCTGCTTCCTGAACACTACCTGATCCTCCACCCATCTTTGTATCATCCACTAATTTGGCCACAAAGCCATCAATTCCTTCATCCAAAATTATTGATATATACTGTAAAAAGGATCAGTCCAAACACAGTCCCCTGTGGAACACCATTAGACACCAGCAATCAACTACAAAAGGCTCCCTTTATTCACACTCTTTGCATCCTGCCAATCAGTCAATACTCCCTCTATGCTAGTATCTTTCCTATAATACCATGGGCTCTTAACTTGTTAAGCAGCCTCATGTTTGGCACCTGGAAGACCTACTGAAGATCCTAGTACACAACATCCACTGATTCTCCTTTGCCTACTCGCTTTTCATTTCTTCAAAGAATGCCAACAGATTTGTCAGGCAAGATTTTCCCTTAATTAAACAGGTGGCATGGTATCAGCGGTCAGCACAATGCTATACAGTCCCAGCGACCCAAGTTTAATTCCTGTAAGGAGTTTGCACATTTGCCTTGTGACCTTGTGGATTTTCTCTGGGTGCTTCAGTTTTCTCCCACAGTCCAAAGGTGTACCAGCTGATAGGTTAGTTGGTCATTGTAAGTTGTGGGATTAGATTGGAGGATTGCTGGGTGGTATATCTCACTTCTGTCCCCCAACACTCTTGAACTTCCGGCATACTACTAGTGTCTTCCACAATAAAGACTGATGCAAAATTCTTATTCAATTCGTCCACTATTTCCTTGCCACCCATTACTACCTCTTCAGCATCATTTTTCAGCGGTCCATTAACTCCTGTTAAATACTCTTATATAACTGAAGAAACTTTTGGTATCCTATTTAATATTATTGGCTAGCCTACCTTTGTATTCCATCTTTTCCTTCTTTATTGCTTTTTTAGTTGGCTTTTAAAAGCCTCCCAATCCTCTAACTTCCCATTAATTTTTGCTCTATTATATGCCCTCTCTTTAGCTTTTATGCTGGCTTTGACTTCTCCTTGTCAGCCCCAGTTGTGTCATCTTGCCTTTAGAACACTTCTTTTTCTTAGGGTTGTAACTATCCCAGGGGTCCCCAACCTTTTTTGCACCGCGGTTTAATATTGGCAATATTCTTGCGGAACAGTCAGCGGGGGTGGTGGGGGGGAGCGTTGTTCAAGTAGGGTTGCCAACTTTCTCACCCCCAAATAAGGGACAAAAATAGCAGTCAAATACGGGACACTTGTGTTTACCCCGAGAAAGACTACCATGACCATAAAGCCTTGCGCGGGCACCTGTGTGCGCATGCATGACATGCGCATGTGTGTACGTGCCTTTTTTTTCTACAAATCGGGGTTTTGGCTTAATCTTCCCGATTCTGTTAAGTGAAATTACACTGTACATAGATTATTTCTAATTTAGATAGGCTGTGTATTTATCATATCATTCCTGCTTTTATTATATATGTTATGTTATTTTAGGTTTTATGTCCTATTTAGTATGATTTGGTAGGTTATTCTTTGGGTCTGGGAACGCTCAAAAATTTTTCCCATATAAATTAATGGTAATTGCTTCTTCACTTTACGCCATTTTGGCTTACGAACGGTTTCACAGGAACGTTCTACATTAGCGGGGGAAATACGAGACAAGGGCGGTCCCGTATGGGACAAACCAAATTAGCCCAATATACGGGATGTCCCAGCTAATACAGGACAGTTGGCAACCCTATGTTCTAGATCAACAGTGAGTGACAGGGAATGAGGAAAGGTGCAGCTGACTCATATCGTTTCATACCGCCAGATCATATCGTTTCCTCGCGGCCCTGTAGCACATGCTTTGCGGCCTGGTACCGGTCCGAGGCCCAGTGGTTGGGGACCACTGAACTATCCTATGCCTTCCAAATTGCTCCCAGAAACTCCAGCCATTGCTGTTCTTCTATCATCCCTGCTAGTGTCCCCTTCCATTCAATTTTGGCCAGTTTCTCTCTTCATGCCCTCTTTACTTCACTGTAATACTGATACATCTGACTTTAGTGTCTCCTTCTCAAATTTCAATCATATTATGATCACTTCCCCCCACCCCTCCAAGGGTTTCTCTACTTTAAGTTCTCGAATCAATTCTGGTTCAATCTAGAATAGCTGATCCCCTGGTGGGCTCAACCATGAGCTGCTCTAAAAAAGCCATATTGTAGGCATTCTACAAACTCCCCCTCTTGGGATCCAGCAGCAAACTGATTTACCCAATCAACCTGAATACTGAAATCCCCTATGGTTATCATAACATTGCCTTTTTGACATATCTTTGCTGTTTCCCCACTGTAATTTGTAGCCCACATCTTTACTACTGTTCAGAGGCCTGTATACAACTCCCGTCAGAATCTTTTTACCCTCGCAGCTTCTTTACTACACCCACAATGATTCTACACCTTCCAATCCTATGCCACCTCTTTCTAAGGGTGTGATTTCATTTTTTTTAAACCAACAGAGCCAAGCCAACCCCTCTACCCACCTGCCCGTCTTTTCAATACAATGTGTATCCTTGGACGTTAAGCTCTCAGATATAATCTTCTTTCAGTCACGATTCAGTGATGCCCACATTGTCATGTGTGCAAATTTGTAACCGAGCTACAAGTTCATCTATCTTATTCCATATACTGTGTGCATTCAAATACAATACCTTCAGTCTTGTATTCGTCACCCTTTTCGATTTTGTCCCCCTTTCAGATTGTAACTGATCCCATTAACTGCAATTTTGCCCCATCATCAGCCTGTCCCACGACACACTGCCTGTTTGTAAACCAACTACCCTATTCCCAGAAAGGTCCATAAGCCAGTCCTCATTAAGGGATCAGCGGTGGAGAAGGTTAGTACCTTTAGGGTTAGGGGAAATCATTTTGAAGGATCTTTTCTGGGTCCAACACATAACTGCTGTTACAAAGAAGGCATGGTTGTGTCTCTACTTTCTTAAAGTTTATGCAAACTTTAAGTAGAGGAATCTAGCATACTCAGCTACTGCTACAATACTATCAACAATGCCTACTATTTCATCCCTTCACCACATTTTAGCAAATCTGATCATTTGGTTTTGTTCCTTTTACCTACATACAAGCAGAGGCTAAAAAACAAGGCACCAATCATAACAACAACAAACAGGTGGTCGCTGGAGGCAGAGGACTTGTGACGGGGTTTCTTCGAGTTGGTAGACTGGGCTATGTTCAAGTACTCATTAGAAGATCTGAAAGAATATGCCACAGTTGTCACGGACATTATAAAGATAATTGTGGACAAGAATGTCCCCAGAAAATCATTTAGTCTTCCCTAACTAGAAGCCGCAGATGAACCAAGAGATCTGTAATCTGTTCAGGGCCAGATAGGTCTGGTATCTCAGGAACGTAAGAAGAGGTCCAGCTATGGCCTCCAGGAAGCCATCTCACATTTAGTCTGGAAATGGCAATTCCAGATTAAATCCGAATCACAGAAAGAAGCTCAACAGCTGTGGCAGGACTTCAATGCCATCACAACTGACAAAGCAAAACCAAGCAATATGTATATACTGTATGTGACAAGGTTTCACTCCCAGATGAGCTCAATGCCTTTTATGCTCACCTTGACCCAAGAACATGGGGCACCTTCACAAACTCACAGGCCCTAATGACCCTGTGATTTCAGTCTCTGAGGCCAATGTGAGAGCATTCTTCAGGAGGTTAAACCCACTGAAAGCATTTGGCCCAGTCAGCGTACCTGGCTGAGTACTGAAGCCTGGATAAGCAACTGATTGGAGTTGCAGAGTCATAGGAAAGTACAGCACAGAAACAATCCCTTTGGCCCATCCAGTCTGTGCTAAATGATTTAAGATGCCTAGTCCCATCAAACTGCACCTGGTCCATATCCTTACAAACCCCTTCCCATCCATGTAACTATCCAAACTTCTCTTAAACATTGAGATCGAGCTCGCATGCACCACTTGCACTAGTAGCTCATTGCACAATCTCTTGACCTTCCGAGTGAAGAAGATTCCCCCTCATGTTCTCCTTAAACTTTTCACCTTTCACCATTAACCCATAACCTCTAGTCCAACCCAACCTCAGAGGAAAAATACTGCTTGCATTTACCCTACCTATATGCCTCAATTTTATATACCTCCACTCAATCTTCTACATTACAAGGAATAAAATCCTAACCTATTCAATCTTTCCTTACAACTCAGGTCCTCCAGTTCTGGCAACACTCTTGTAGGCTTTCAACATTATTTACATTTTTTCCTGTAGGTAAGTGACCAAAACTGAACACAATACTCCAAATTAGGCCTCGTCAATGTCTTATACAATAACATCATAACATCCCATCTCCTGTACTCACTACTTTGATTTATAAAGGCCGATATACCAAAATTTTTCTTTACAACCCTGTCTACCTGTGTTGCCACTTTCAATGAATTATTAACCTGTATTCCCACATCCCTTTGTTCTGCCACATTCCTTAGTATGATACCATTCTCTGTACAAGACCTACCCTGGTTATTCCTGCTGAAGTGCAACACCTCGCATTTGTCTGCATTAAGTTCCATCTGCCATCTGCCATTTTAAAAAAAAACAACAACAGCTGGTCCAGATCCTGCTGCAAGCCATGCTAGTCTCCCTCACTATTCACTACACCCCCAATCTTGGTGTCATCCGCAAATTTGCTGATCTAGTTTCACCATATTATCGTCCGTATCGTTGATATAGATGACAAACAACAACAATCCCAGCATCGATCCCTACAGCGCTCGACTAGTCACAGGCCTTAAATCAGAGAGGAAACTATCTACTACCACTCTCTAGCTTCTCCCAGAAAGCCAGTGTCTAATCCAGTTCATTACCTCATCTTGAACTGAATGTTCTTGACTAGCCTCCCATGTGGGATCTTGTCAAATGCCTTGCTGAAGTCCATTTAGACAACATCCACTGGTTTGCCTTGATCAACTTTTCTGGTAACGCATGAAGCCATACTGAGTATCCCTAACCAGTCACTGTATATCCAAATGTTCATAAATTCAGTTCCTTAACTACCTTCTAATAACTTTCCAACTACTGATGTCAGGCTCACTGGCCTATAATTTCCTGGTTTATCACTAGAACTTTCTTAAGCAGCGGATGACATGACCTATCCTCCAGTCCTCAACTGTCACGAAGGATTATCTAAGCATTTCTGCAAGGGCTTCTGCAATTTCAGCACTTACCTCCACAGGGTCCGAGGGGACACCCAGTCAGGCCCAGAGGATTTATCCACCCTAATTTCCCTCAAGACAGCAAACACCTCCTCCTCTGTAATCTCTGGGGTCCATGACTTCACTGCTGCTTTGCCTTACTTCTATAGACCGTGTCCATCTCCCAAATAAATATAGATGCAAATTTATTTAAGATAATCCATTTAAGATTCCCCCATCTCTTTTGGCTCTACACATGGATTACCATTCTGATCTTCCAGAAGACCAGTTTTGTCCCTTGCAATCCTTTTGCTCTTAACATAGCTGTAGACTCCCTTAAAATTCTCCTTCACCTTGTCTACTGGAGCAGCCTTATGCCTTCTTTTAGCCCTCCTGATTTCCTTCTTCAGTGTTCTCTTTCATCTCTTGTACTCAAGTACCTCATTTGTTCCTACCTGCCTATACCTACAAAGCACCTCTTTTTCTCATAACCAGGGCCTCAATACCCCTTCAAAACAAAGGTTCCCTAAACTTGTTATCTTTACCTTTTCATTCTGGCAGTCATGTACAAGCTTTGTTCTGTCAAAATTTCTTTTGAAGGCCTCCCACGTAACACGTACACCAAAGCAGCCAGTCCCAATCCACACTTCCCAGATCCTTTCTGATACCTTCAAAATTGGCCTTTCTCCAGTTTAGAATCTCAACCCGTGGTCCAGACTTGTCTTTTCCCATATTTACTTTGAAACTAATGACATTATGATCACTAGATGCAAAGCATTTCCCTACACTAACTTCTGACACCTGCCCTGTCTCATTCTCTAATAGGAGATCAAGTATCGCATACTCTCTCATTGGAACTTCTATGTACTGATTAAGGAAATTTTCCTGAACATGTTTGACAAACTCTATCCCATTTAGTCATTTTACAGTATGGGAGTCCCTGCCAATATGTAGAGTGCTTACTGACATCTCCAACCTCTTGTTTTGGCAGTCTGAGGTACCCACCTGCTTCAATGATACCAGTGCCCAAAAAGAATGTGGTAACTTGCCTTAATGATTAACATTCGGTAGCACTTATATCCACTGTAATGAAGTGGTCTGCAAGATTGATTATGAAGCACATCATCTCCTACCTGAGGAATGACTTGGATCCACTCTAATTTGCCTACTGTCACAACAGATCAAAGCAGATGCCATCTCATTAGCTCTTCACTCAGCTCTGGAACATCTGGACAGTGAAGGTGCATACATCAGAATGCTCTGCATTGTACTACTCAGAATTTAACACCATCATCCCCTTCAAACTCATCAAAAATCTCCAAGACTTAAGCCTCCAAGCCTCCTTGTGCAACTGGATTCTTGATTTCCCCAACAGCAGACCCCAGTCAGTACAGATTGGCAACATTTCTTTCACAATTATAATCAGAATAGTTGCACGACAAGGCTGTGTGCTTAGCCCTTGCTCTATTTACTTTATGCTTATGACTGTGAGGCTAAGTACAGCTCCAAAAACCCAACGTGGATAACTTCACTCAACTCAACACTGAACTGATTCCACGACCTATGCACTCACTTTTAAGAACTCTACAATTCATATTCTCGGTGTGATTTATTTATTCTTTTTTTTTTGTGTTTGCACAGTCTGTCTTCTTTTACGCATTGGCTCTCTGTCTTTGTGTTTAGTTTTCCATTGATTCTATTGTATTTCTTTGTCTGAATGCCTGCAAGGATAGTATATGGCAGCTGTGCGCCAATTGAAAAAAAATTTACCTTGACTTTGAAAGAAGGTCGTGTTGGAGGGCTGTTCTTGTGATTGGAAGCCTCTACCCAGCAGTGTAGCACAGAGAAAGGTGCTTGTTATATACATTGATATATTAGATGTGAATGTAGGAGTATGATTAATAAATTTGCAGATGACACAAAAATTATATGATTCTATGAAAACTCTTTTAAGCAGACTCTCCAGGGAATTACGGAATCAGAATCTAAATGAGGTTTACTATCACTGCTTTTTATGACGTGAAGTTTGTTATTTTGTGACAGCAGCATTGTGCAAAGGTAGGAAATTACTATAAAGTACAAGATAAATAGTGCAAAAAAAAAGGAATAATGATGAGGTAGCATTCATGGGTTCAGAGACCATTTAGAAATCTGAGAATGGAGGGGAAGAAGGTGCTCCTGAATCATTGAGTGGGGATCTTTAGGCTCCTCTACCTCCTCCCCAATGGTAGTAGAGGAAGTTTATGGAGTTTCTCCAGATGTACAGAGGAGAGCATTCTGGCTGGTTGCATCGCTTTTTTCTCCCTTTTCCAATATTTATTTCTCATCTTTCCCCCTTTTTATCCCATTCATTCTGCTTTCTTTGCTTGTCCACTCTCTTCTTCTGTTTTTGTATATCAGCCTCCACCTCCCATCTCCTCCTCTCACTCTGCATCCTATCTTTCTTTTTCCCCATTTCCCTCACTTCTTTCCCTCATGCCCTTTCTCTTCACCCCATTACCCTTCTTCATCCTGTCTCTCCCCTCAAATTCACTCTCTGCTTCCCTTGCCATTTATCCACTCTTTCCTCTGACTGCCATGTCTCCCCCTCTCTCCCCACTCTCAGCTCAACTCCTTTCCTTATTATCCATCTCCTTGTTCTCTTTCTGTCTCCTCAACCCTCATCTTTATCCTCTTGATTTTCAAATGTCTTCCCTCTTTCTTTTACCTTTACTTTGCCCATTCTCTTTCTCCAAATCTTGCTTTATATCTTTTACTTTTTCTCCTCGTCCCACTCTCCCAATCCTCATCTCTCCTCATCAACATTCTCTGATCACTTGGACTTCTTTCTCTTCTCATCCCCAATTCCTTCATTCCCCTTGGCCTCTATAACTCCCCTTACTCCCTCTGACCCACACAGGAGATTGGTGAACGAGGTCAGAGTACATGGAATTGGAGATCATATGCTAGTGTGGATTGTCATTATTAACTGACAGAAAACCAAGAGCAGGAACAAACTGACCTTTCTCAGATCAGTAGGCTATAACTAGTGACTGAATCCACCTGTGGACCCCTACAATACACAACCCACAGTGACAATCTGGAAAAGGCCACTATATCTGTCATTTCCCTGTCTGCTGATAATGTGAAACTGAGGGGGATGTGGGTGATGATGTAAAGAGGCTTCAACTCAATGTGGGCAACAATGTGGCTGGTAGAATATAATGTGAAAAATGTGAGGTGATTCATCAATAGAAAAAGTAAAAATTGTATGTTTTAAGTGGTGGGAGATTGGGAAATGTTGATGTTCAAACATAGCCGGGTGTCTGAATTTGCAAGTTACTGAAAGCTGAAATGCAGGTTCAATTGGCAGTTATGAAGACAAGTGTTAAGTTAGCTTTATTTCAAGAGCACTTCAATACGAGAATAAAGATATGTTACTGCATCACATAGGGTTAGGGCTTTAGTGACTCTGTACAATGTTAGTCTCCTCATGTAATGAAAATTCATAAGACATAGCAGCAGAATTAGGCCATTTGGTCCATCGAGTCTGCTCTGCTGTTCCAACATGGCTCTCTCAATCCCATTCTCCTGACTTCTCCCTGATAAATCAGGAACCTATCAACCTCCACCCTAAATATACCCAATGACTTGGCCTACCTAGCTGGCTATGGCAATGAATTCCACAAACTCACCATCTGTGAATCTGTGTTCTAATTGGATGGTCTTAAATTGTGAGGCCATGTCCTCTGGTCCTAGACTCCCCCACTACAGGAAATATCCTCTCCACGTTGACTCTATTGGGGCCTTTCAATATTTGATAGGTTTCAATGAGACATCCCCACCACCTCGTTCTTCTAAACTCCCAGTACAAGCCGTGAGCCATCAAACTCTCCTTATATGTTAACCCTATCATTCCTGGGATAATTCTTGTGAACCTCCTCTGGAATACCAGCAGGTCTTCTCTTAGATAAGGGGTTCACAATACTCCAAGTGTGATCCCACCAATGCTTTATAAAGCCTCAGCATTACGTCCTTGCTTTTGTTTTCTAGCCCTCTCAATCAATTCATTTGCCTTCCTTACCATCAACTCAACTTGCAAATTAAATTTCAGGGAATACCGAATGCCACAAGAGGACTTCCAAGTCTCTTTGCACTTCCGATTTTTGAATTTTCTTTCCATTAAGAAAATAGTTGTTGCCTTTACTCCTACTAAAGTGCATGACCTTGCACTTCTCTACACTACATTCCATCTGCCACTTCTTTGCCCATTCCCCCAATCTGTCTAAGCCCTTCTGCAGCCACCCTTCTTCCTCAACACGACCTGACTATCCACCTATCATCATATCATCGCAAACTTGGCCACAAAGCCATCAATCCCTTTTTCCAATTCATTGACGTACAACATGAAAAGAAGTGGTCCCAACACAGAACCCTGCGGCACATCACTAGTTACTGGCAGTCAACCAGAAAAGACACCCCGCTCCCCATTCCCATACTTTGCAGTCAGCTAATCTTCTGTCCATGCTAGTATCTTTCCTGTAATACCATGGGCTCTTGTCTTGTTTAGCAGCCTCATTTGAGGTACCTTGTCAAAGGCCATCCGAAAACCCAAATAAACAACATTCACTGTCTCCTTTGTCATCCAGCCTGTTATTTCTTCAAAGAATTCCAACAGATTTGTCAGGCAAGATTTCCCCTTTATAAAATCAGGCTGACTTTGGTCTATGTTATCATTTTCCTCCAAGTACCCCAAAACCTCATCCTTAATAATAGACTCCATCTCTCCAAGTGATGGAAATCAGACTAACTAGCCTATGTTTTCTTTTTGCTGCCTCCCTCCCTTTTTAAAAGAGTGAAGGGACATTTGCAGTTTTTTAGTCCTCAGGAACCATTCTAGAATCTAGTGATTCTTGTAAGATCATTACTAATGCCTCTATAATTACTTCACTTACCTCTTTCAGAAACCTGGGGTGTAGTCCATCTGATCCAAATGACTTCAGACCTTTTAGCTTCCCATGTACCTTCTCCTTAATAATAGCAGCAACGTTGCTGTTCTGCCATTATCATTGCAAGTGTCCCCTTCTAATCAACTTTGGCCAGCTCCTTTCTCATGTTTCTGTAATTCATTTTACTCCACTGTAATACTAATACATCTGACTTTATCTTCTCCCTCTCAAACTACATGGCGAATTCTATCATATTATGATTACTACCTCCCAAGGGTTCCTTTACCTCAAGTTCCCTAATCAAATCTAGTTCATTACGTAACACCCAATCCAGAATTGCCTTTGACTTAGTGGGCGCAACCACAAACTGCTCTTAATTCTCTCTTGGGATCTAAAATCAGCACCAACCCAACTTTCCCCTACCCACATATTGAGATCTCCCATGGTTATTGCTACGTTACCCTTTTGATATGCCTTTTCTATCACCCATTGTAATTTGTAGCTCACATCCTGGCTGCTGTTCAGAGTGCAGTATACAATCTCATCAGTGTATTTTTACCCACAAGGATTCAACAAGTTCCAATACTACATCATCTCTTTCTCAGGATTTGATTTCATTTTTACCAACAGAGTCACGCCACTGTTACACTTTGACTCATCCCACTGACTGCAATCCCCTCCCATCATCTGCCTGTTCTTTCCCAGTCTCCCTACACATTGCATCTAGCTGTATACCAACTGCCCTGTTCTCAGCTCTATTTCACCAGTTCCCATCCCCCTGCTAAATTAGTTTAAACCTCCTCCAACAGCTCAAGCAAACCTGCCCACAAGGACATTGGGTCTCCCTCAGTTTCAGGTGTAAACTGTCCTTTTTTTTGTACAGGCCCCAGAAGAGATCCCAATGATCTGGAAATCTGAAACCCTGTCCCCTGCACTAATTCTTCATTCACTCATCCTATTCTCTTTCCCTCCCTTTTTAAAGAGTGACACATGCAGCAATCCAGAGATTACTACCCTGGAGGTGCTGCTTTGCAGCTTTCATCCCAACTCCCTCTATTCTCTCTTCAGGACCTCTTCCCTATGTTGTTGGTATCAATATGCACCATGACTTCTGGCTATTCATCCTCCCCCTTCAGGATGCCATGGACCTGATCCAAGACATCCCTGACCCTGGCATTTGGGAGGCAACATACCGTCCATGTGTCTCTTTCACATCCACAGAATCTGTTTCTGCTCCTCTAATTATGGAATTCCCTATCACCACTGCACCCCTCTTCTTCCCCCTTCCCTCCACAAAGCGAGAATCAGTGCTGGAGACCCTGCTGGTAATCTCCTCCAACAGTATCCAAAGCAGTACACTTATTTTTGAGGGGAATGGGCACAGGGGTACTCTACAATCGCTGCCTATTCTCTTTATCTCTCCTGATAGTCACCAAGTGACCTGCTTCCTGCAACTTAGGGGCGACCAACTCCCTGTAACTTTTATCTATCATCTCATTTTCCCACATGAATGGAATGTCATTCAACTGCAGCTCCAGTTCTTAACATAGTCTCTAAGGAGCTGCAGTTTGATGCACTTCATGTGGATATAGTTATGAGGTAGACTGGAGGTCTCCAGAGTTCAAACATCACACGCAAAGAACATACCACTACTTCCAGATCTATTCTCAGCACACTAGCTACGTACTAACAAAAATCCTTCCTAAAAACTTATTTCAAACCTTCACCTGTGCTTGCCCCAGTCTATTCTTACAGCCTGTTGAGCCAAAGCCAGACCACTCTAACACTCCCCCACTTCTACAATGACTGCACCAACAATGGCTGCTCTGCTTACACCTCTTATCCTTTATATTGGCCCCACGTGATTGCAGCCCACTGAAAAAAGGGTGTACCTGGCAAAGGGAGGATGCAAATGGTTCTTGGGGTGGCAGGCATGTCACATGAAAGGAGATTGAGTAGTTAGACCTTTATTGTGTGGAGTTCAGAAGAATGAAAGGTGATCTCAACTGCTTCAAACTCTTGACACCCCTGACGAGAATGAACGGGCACAGATTAAGGGAGAGTCAGAATGAATGAGAGATGAAGAGAAACTGTGATAATGTTTGGGAATTCTCTACCCTGAAGGGCTGTGGACGCTCAGTCATCAAGTTCATTCAGAACAGAGATCAGTGGATATCAGGGTACTAAGTATAGGGTTTGGGTCAGTGCAGATCCAGTAGGGCTGAATGGTCTGTCTGTATCTCTCTATTGCTCTAAAGAAATGAAAGGATATAGTTTATTTAATAAGGTAGCAATGAAGGAGTACAGTCCTGTCCTTGTTCACTGGTAGTGAAAGCACATTAAACAAATGCCTATTCTGCTATTCTGCTTCCATGTCTAAAGTGTTTCCTCTCTCTCTCATCCCATCCACCTCCATGCCCCGGTCCCTCGTTATCCAGTCTCCTCTCTTCCATGTTGCAGGCTGAAATGTCGACTGTTAAATCTCCTCCATTGATGCTGCCTGACTAACTGATTTTCCCCAACATTCTGTGTCTGTTGCAACTTAAAATATCTATATAAATGCTGTACAAATGTATCTGACTCTACCACCTTCTCTGTCAACACTTTCCAGGGAAATAAACTTTTCTCGGGCTTTCAGCCAGGTACAGGTATCGATTTTGACTAATGTTTTGATGACAAACTCTGGCATCTTCAGAGATGGTGCTTGGGCATGTGTAGTCCCGTTGTAATTATACTCCTCTTGCCCATCTCTTCTGATTGGTTAGTCCTCATCCAATCAGGTTTCCACTGTCCTACCTTGGAACTGGAATTCAATTGTAAGCAAGGTGGGATAGCAGAAACCTGATTGGATGAGGACTAACCAATCAGGAGGATGGACTATGGGAGTATAAATACCATAGACCAGACATCCCCACGCATCATTTTGTTTGTCATCGAAATGTCAGTTAAAATCGATACCTTTACCCGGTTAGAAGCCCAAGAAGAGTTTATTCATCATAAATGCCAGGAAAGCACTAGATCCTCTTTTAATACTTCTTAGTTATCAATCCTGTTGTGTAAAAGGAACTTATCTTGTGAAAATCCCTCCACTCATCTTAAACCTATGCCCTCTTCCATTTGATACCCAGAGAATGGCAAAAAGATTTTGACGACTTGGCCATTCATTCTCCCTTGCCTTATTCTCTCTCTCCTACACCCTCCCCAACCCCTCTCAATCTCAGTTACCACCAACTCTTTGTCCACCTCCCTCCCCCCCCACCGCCTTTCACTGTCTGCCCTCATCCTTCACTCCCTGTGGCAGTACCAGCTCCTGCACCCTGCACTGAGCTTGGGCTGCTGTTTATTTACAGTGGATCAGGCCCTTCTGGCCTACTGATCTGTACTGACCAGCAGCCCACATATTTAGCTCATCAGGGGAAAACGTATAATGACCAATTCACCTAGTGATTGGTACTCATTGGAATGGGGGAGGTAACCCAAGCACACACAGAGGATGCTGGAATTGAACTTCCGAACTCCGACACCACAAGCTGTAATAACTTCGCACTAACCTCTATGCTGCCATGGCGTCCATCCAAGTTGCCTCCATCCCATACCCAGCGCTGGACATACACACTCCCACCCTCCGACTCACTCACTCCCACCTCTGGGAACACTCACTCCCAGTCCCACTGGGAGACAAACTTACTCCCACTCCCTGCGACGAGCCTGTGGCGTGCTCTGCAGCTTGTGCGCCTCGTGCGCCCTGATGATGTCTCGCTGTTCCACCAAGCCTCCCCTCCTCTGCATGACGCGGGGACTGAGGAGGAAAGCAGCCTGGTCGAGAGGCAGTGGGCTGAGCCCCCACACCGGTACACTAGACCAACTGCTGCCATCAAAGCTGAAACAGGAACTGGTGTCACGGGCCATAGTGCCAGGGCTGGGGCTTGGGCTGCCCAGGGAGCTGTCTAGCCTGCAGTGCGCCATCATCATGGAGCAAGGTCGCCTGGACACCATCCTCCAACTCGGCAGCAGATTGTCCTGAGGGTCGGCCTCTATCACGGCTTCAAACGACTGGTCCATGGTGGGAGACAAGTTCTCCGAGGCAACGGCAAACATCTCTGGTGCCTTTGGGAGATACAGAGTAAGAGACAGGTCAGAGTTCTAAACAGGGCATGTAGTTACTACCTTCAACACCAAGGCTAGTTTTCCCCATTACATACTCATTCTAGCTCCCGGCGCTCAACTCCCACCCAACATCCAATCTCCAACACCCAATTCCCAAACTCCAAATCCTAGCATTCAGTTACCAACCCCCAACTTCCAGTTCCCAATATCCAGGACCTTACACCAAAGATTAATTTCTCAACATCCAATAACCAATAGCTCAAAACTAACATTTAATTCCCAACAACCACAAATGATTCTCATTTCCAATTTTTAAATGATGTAAATACCCAACAGCCAAACTTGTATTAGTCACATTTAATGTTGTTAGAAATGTTACGGAGCAGGGGGCGTTGATTTATAATTGTCACGTGTACCAAGATACAACAGAAAGCTTATACAGATCAGATCATGACACAGTGCATTGAGTTAGAAGATAAAACAATAACAATACAGAATAAAGTGTAAAAGCTACAGAGAAAATGTGGTTGGGGGAGGGGGGGGGTTGGGTAGATGGGGAGTCTCATTAAAACTATTCAAATATTGAAAGGCCTCTATTTCCTGAGGAGACTGAGGTCCTTTAACATCTGCCAGACGATGCTGAGGACGTTCTATGAGTCCGTGGTGGCCAGTGCTATCATGTTTGCTGTTGTGTGCTGGGGCAGCAGGCTGAGAGTAGCAGACTCCAACAGAATCAACAAACTCATTCGTAAGGCCAGTGATGTTGTGCGGATGGAACTGGACTCTCTGACGGTGGTGCCTGAAAGAGGATGCTGTCCAAGTTGCATGCCATCTTGGACAATGTCTCCCATCCAATACATAATGTACTAGTTGGGCACAGGAGTACATTCAGCCAGAGACTCATTCCACCGAGATGCAACACAGAGTGTCATAGGAAGTCATTCCTGCCTGTGGCCATCAAACTTTACAACTCCTCCCTTGGAGGGTCAGACACCCTGAGCCAATAGGCTGGTCCTGGACTTATTTCATAATTTACTGGCATAATTTACATATTACTATTTAACTATTTATGGTTCTATTACTATTTATAATTTATGGTGCAACTGTAACAAAAACCAATTTCCCCCAGGATCAATGAAGTATGACTATGACTATGACTGTGACAGAGTGAACGTGGAGAGGATGTTTTCTGTAAGTGGGTGAGTCTCGGACCAGAGGGCACAGCCTCAGAATAGAGGGACATCCATTTAGAACAGATAAGAAGGAATTTCTCAGCCAGATGGTGGTGAATCTGTGGAATTCATTGCCATGGACAGCTGTGGAGGTCAAGTCATTGAGTCCATTTAAAGCAGAGGTTGATAGGTTAGTCAGGCCATCGAAAGTTACAGGGAGAAGGCAATAGAATGGGGTTGAGATGGATGATCGATCAGCCATGATAAAAATGGCAGTGCAGACTCGATGGGCTGAATAACCTGATTCTGCTCCTATGTCTTATGGTCTAAAGGTAGTGCAGCTAAACAATAAAATCCAAGGTTGTAATGAGGTAGATTGAGAGCTGAAGACTCCATCTTTTTCTACAAGAGGTCTGTTCAAGTGTCTGATAACATGGGATAGAAGGTTTCCTTGAACCTGGTGGTACATGCTTTCTGCCTGCTTGGCGAGGGGAGAAGAGAGAATGTCTGGGGTGGGAGGGATCTTTGATTATGGTAGCTGCTTTACAGAGGCAACAATGTTTACAAAATTATGAAGGGTATAGATAGGGTAAGTGTAAGCAGGCTTTTTCCACTGAGGTTGGATGACACTAGAACTAGAGGTCATGGGTTAAGGGTGAAGGAACATAGAACACAGAGTATAGCACAGGCCCTTTGGCCCACAATATTGCGTCGACATTTTATTTATTTATTTAGAGCATGGAACAGACCCTTCCAGGCCAATGAGCCACACCTGTCTGCAACCTACCTGTTTAATCCTAGCCTAATCACAAGTCAATTTAAAATAACCAATTAACCTACTAACCAGTATGTCTTTGGACTGTGGGAGGAAAGTGGACCAATCTCTTCCCTCACTTCCCATGGCAGCCTGGGGTATATCCCATCCAGCCCCGGGATCGATCTGTCCTCATGTTTTTCCCAAAAGTTCCAGCACAGCCTTTTTCTTAATGTCGACATATTCTAGCATATCAGGCCGTTTTATGCTGTTCTCACAAACATCAAGGTCCTTCTCACTGAAGCAAAGTATTCTTTCAGGACTTCCCCCAACTCCAGGCATATGATTCTTCTTCTATCATTGACTGATCATTTCAGTTATTTTCCTGTTCTTTGCATGCGTAGAAAACCTTAATCTTATCTGCCAAAGTTTTCTCATGCCCAATTCTACCTTTCCCAAGTCTGTTCTTCAGTTCCTTCCTGGCTACCTTGTAACTCTCTAGAACCCTGGCTGATCCTTGCTTCCTAAACCCTAAGTAAGCTTCTGTTGTCCTCTTGGTGAGATGTTCCACATCTGACTAATATTATCACAGTTGCCCTTCCCACCATTAAATACCTTTCCATGCCACCTGTGCCTGTCCCTCTGCAAGGATATGGTAAAGGTTAGGGAGTTGCAGTCTATGTCTCACTGAGAAATTTGACACCTTGCCGAGCATCAGATCCAGTATGGCCTCTCCTCTCATCAGCCTGTCTACATATTGCCTCAAGAATTCTTCCTGGACGCACCCAACAAATTCTGCCTCATCCAAATCCTTTTCACTCAGAGAGTGCCAATCAATATCAGGGAAGTTGAAGTCATCCATGATAATAACCCTGTTATTTTTACATCTTTCCAAAAATTTGCCTCCCAATCTGTTCCTGGCTTTTTTGCTATTGATGGTCTATAGAACAGACCAAATAGTGATTGCTCCCTTCCCATTTCTGACTTCCATTCACATTGACTTAGTAGACAATCCTTCCTTGACATCCTCCCTTTCTGCAGCTGTGATACTATCCCCAATTATCAATACCACCTCCCCACTTCTCAACTTCCCTTCCTGCTCCTTCTGAAACATCCAAGCCCGGAACATCCGGCAGCCATTCACGCCTTTGTGAAAGTCTCTGTAGTGGCCACAGTGTCATAGTCCCATGTACTAAACCATGCTTTAAGTTTATTACCCTTGACCCTGATACTTTTATTACAATGACACACTTCATCCCATCCCAATGACTGCAATTTGGCCCTATTAATTGCATTGATATGTTGGGCCACAATAGAGAGGTTCACACCCAGGAACTTTACTCACTCTTTCCACTGCTGATCTTCCTCTTCCTAAAGTCTACAATCAATTCATTGGTCTTACAGATGATGAGAGCAAGGTTGCTGCGAAATGGCCTGTGAGGAGATTTAGCTGGATGCAGTTCATGCCGATGTAGTTATCAGGGAGAAATAGTTATCATGGATTTATGAACAATCAGAAATCTGGTCTCCCACATATGACATGAAAAATACACCACTGGCCCTGGACCTACTCCTACTACACTACAAGGCAGTCATGGATAAAGAAAGAAGGAAACTTACCCAAAATCTACCTTAGCCTCTGCCTCTCAAGCCAAAGCCTCAAGTGCTATAACCTAACATTAATTGGCCCTTGCAAAATGCCTGATTACTGATTTTAAAGGCCGATTTATACTTATGCGTACTAGCTTGCACTGTAGCCTACGCAAGTGGGCTACACCATTGTGAGCATTTATACTTGTGCGCTGGTGTGTCTGCGTCACTCTGCAATTCAGGCACATACATGCATGTGCACGTCACGTATTCACACGTCGCGCATGCAAGCACACCTGCCTGTGCAAGGCTTCATGGTCATGGTAGTCTTTCTCGGGGTAAACAAGTTTAAAATGAGCATTTTTTTTTGTAAAAGTGAAATGTGTCCTCCATAATTTCGGAGGTCTGTAAAGCTTTATGGAAAGCATTGCAGCCAGAGTTCCTTCCCTGCCCTTCAGTTGCCCAATGGGAAGCTTTTGCAGCGTAGGTGGAAATACGATGCTACCAAGCGGACCAATCACAGTTGTTGCGGTCTGCGTTGCCGTGACGCCTAGTTACATTTTTGGAGAGATGTGTGTCAGGCAACGGCGTAGGGATCCGTGTAGGCACTGCGTAGGGTTCGCGGCTACGCAGTACCTACGGCGTCGATTTGATGCACAAGTATAAAATCAGTCTTAAGAGTGCTGAACAGCTGAAAAGAGCTTTTACAAAACTCCTGCTCAGAATCCACAGGCTAATGTCTCTGCTGATCACAAGAGTGCAACATGACCCCGCTGACTTTCCTGCACTCAAAATCCATAAAATGTTTGAAGAGAGTAGGAGGAGGAACTTCTTTGTTCAAATGGTGGTGGGAGTGTGGAATGAACTGCCACTGGAAGTGGTGAATGCAGGTTTGATTTCAACATTTAAGAGAATATAGGTAGGGAATGGAGGGCACGGTCCAGATGCCGCTCAATGGGACGAAGCAGAGTAAAAGTTCAGCACAGACTAGATGGGCTGAAGAGCCTGTTTCCGTACTGCAGTGCTTGCTAGCACTGTTACTCTAAGAAATATAGACAGAGGTCGATAGAGGGGAGGCTGGTTCCTGTGATGTACTCAGCTGTGTTCACAACTTTCTGCAGTGTCCTCAACACGTGAGCCCCCTCCTTTACTCTCTGTATACCCATGACTGTGTCGCCACCCACAGCTCCAATCTGCTAATTAAATTTGCAGATGATACTACATTGATTGGCCTTATCTCAAATAATAACGAGGCAGCCTACAGAGAGGAAGTCATCACCCTGACACAGTGGTGTCAAGAAAACAACCTCTCCCTCAACGTCACAAAAACAAAGGAACAGGTTGTGGACTACAGGAGGAATGGAGACAGACTCACCCCTATTGACATCAATGGATCTAGGGTTGAGACGGTGAACAGCTTTAAGTTCCTTGGTATACACATCACCAAGGATCTCACTTGGTACATTCCGGTTGTGTGGTGGGAAAAAAGCACAACAGCACCTCTTTCACCCCAGATGGTTGAAGAAGTTTGGCATGAGTGCCCATATCCTAAGAACTTCCATTAGGGGCACCATTGAGAGCATCCTGACTAGATGATGTGGGAACTGTACTTCCCTCAATCACAGGGCTCTGTAAAGAGTGGTGCAGACAGCCCAGTGCATCTGCGGATGTGAACTTCCCACTATTCAGGACATTTCAGAATCACAGTCAGGTACATTATCACCAGCATGTGACATGAAATTTGTTAACTCACCAGCAGCAGTTCAATGCAATACATAAATCTAGCAGAGAGAAAAAAAAAAATAAATAAATAAGTAAATCAATTACGGTATATGTGTATTGAATAGATTTTTTAAAACGTGCCCAAACAGAAATACTGTATATTAAAAAAACTGAGGTAGTGTCCAAAGAATCAATGTCCATTTAGGAATCAGATGGCAGAGGGGAAGAAGCTGTTCCTGAATCACTGAGAGAGTGCCTTCAGGCTTCTGTACCTCCTACCTGACGGTGACAGTGAGAAAAGGGCATGCCCTGGGTGCTGGAGATCCTTAATAATGGATGTTGCCTTTCTGAGACACTGTTCCCTGAAGATGTCCTGGGTACTTTGTGCTGGTACCCAAGATGGAGCTGACTAGATTTACAACCTTCTGCAACCTTCTGCAGCTTCTTTCAGTCCTGTACAGTAGCCCCTCCACACCAGACAGTGATGCAGCCTGTCAGAATGCTCTCAACGGTATAACTATAGGTGTTTTTGAGTGTATTTGTTGACATGCCAAATCTCTTCAAACTCCTAATGAAGTACAGCCACTGTCTTGCCTTCTTTATAACGACATCGATATGTTGGGACCAGGTTAGATCCTCAGAGATCTTGACACCGAGGAACTTGAAGCTGCTCACTCTCTCCACTTCTGATCCCTCTGAGGATTTGTATGTGTTCCTTTGTCTTACCCTTCCTGAAGTCCACAATCAGCTCTTTCGTCTTACTGACGTTGAGTGCCAGGTTGTTGCTGCAGCACCACTCCACTAGTTGGCATATCTCACCCCTGTATGCCGTCTTCTCACCACCTGAGATTCTACCAACAAGGGTTGTGTCATCAGCAACTTTATAGATGGTATTTGAGCTATGCCTAGCCACACAGTCATGTGTATACAGAGAGTAGAGTAGTGGGCTAAGCCCACACCCCTGAGGTGCGCCGGTGTTGTTCGTCAGGGAGGAGGATACATTATCACCAATCCGCACAGACTGTGGTCTTCTGGTTAGGAAGTCGAGGATCCAATTGCAGAGGGAGTTAGAGGCCCAGGTTTTGCAACTTCTCAATCAGCATTGTGGGAATGATGGTATTAAATGCTGAGCTATAGTCGATGAACAGCAACCTGATGTAGGTGTTTGTGTTGTCCATGTGGTCTAAAGCTGTGCGGAGAGCTATTGAGATTGCATCTGCCATTGACCTATTGTGGCGATAGGCAAATTGCAATGGGTCCAGGTCCTTGCTGAGGCAGGAGTTTAGACTAGTCATAACCAACCTCAAAGCATTTCATCACTGTCAATGTGAGCGCTACCAGGTGATAGTCATTAAGGCAGCCCACATTATTCTTCTTAGGCACTGGTATAATTGTTGCCTTTTTGAAGCAAGTGGAAACCTTTGCCTGTAGCAGTGAGAGGTTGAAAATGTCCTTGAATACTCCCACTAGTTAGTTGGCACAGGTTTTCAGATCCTTACCAGGTACTCCATCGGGACCTTCCACCCTGTGAGGGTTCACTCTCTTTAAAGATAGCCTAACATCAGCCTCTGAGATGGATATCACAGGGTCATCAGGTGCATCAGGGATCTTCACAACTGTAGTTGTATTCTTCCTTTTAAAGCGTGTATATAAGACATTGAGTTCATCAGGTAGTGAAGCATCGCTGCCATTCATGCTATTGGGTTTCGTTTTGTAGGAAGTAATGTATTCCAGACCCTGCCAGAGTTGCCGTGCATCCGATGTCGCCTCCAAACTTGTTTGAAATTGTCTCTTCACCCTTGAAATAGCCCTCCACAAATCATATCTGGTTTTCTGGTACAGGTCTGGGTTGCCAGACTGGAATGCCACAGATCTAGCCTTCAGCAGGCGACGTACCTCCTGGTTCATCCATGGCTTTTGGTTTAGGAATGTACAGTAAGTCTTTGTGGGCACACACTCATCCACACTAGTTTTAATGAAGTTGGTAATAACTACAGCATACTCATTCAGGTTCAAAGATGAATCCCTGAATACAGTCCAGTCCACCGATTCAAAGCAGTCCTGTAATTGCTCCTGTGCTTCCCTTGTCCATACCTTCTTGGTCCTCACTACTGGTTCTGCAGTCTTCAGTCTCTGCCTATACTCAGGGAGTAGAAGTACAGCTAGGTGATCAGACTTCCCAAAGTGAGGGCGTGGAATAGCACAGTTGGCATTCTTGATGGTGGTGTAGCAAAGGTCCAGTGTGATGTTCCCTCTGGTATTGCAAGTGATCTGTTGATGGTAGTTGCTTAGTGATTTTTTCAGACTGGCCTGGTTAAAATCTCCCAAAATGAAGGCATTAGGGTGCGCTGTTTCATGCATGTTGATCCCATTGCTCAGATCATCTCAAGCCTGCTTGACATTGGCCTGAGGTGGAATGTAAATTGCTACCAAAATGACCCCAGAGAACTCCCGTGGTAGGTAAAAAGGATGGCACTTTACTGCTAGATATTCCAGGTCTGCTGAGCAGAATTGGGACAGGACTGATATGTTTGTGCACCAAGAAGAGTTGATCATGAGGCATACTCCTCCACCTCTGCTTTTGAGAGACTCTATAGATCTGTCCCGACGGTGTATAGTAAACCTGTTGATCTGAATTGCTGCATCCGGTACGGAAGAGGGTAACCAGAATTCTGTGAAACAAAGGACACACATGGTCCTAATGCCCCTCTGATTCAGCACCCTGGCTCTGAGATCGTCAATTTTATTCACCAGACACTTTACATTGACAGGTGCGTAAAAAGGGCCTGAAGGATCATTGGGGACCCAAATCACCCCAACCACAATGTGTTCCAGCTGCTACCATCTGGGAAATGGTATCATAGCATTAAAGCCAGGACCAGCAGGCTCTGGGACAGCTTCTTCCACCAGGCCATCACGCTGACTCAATTGTATTTCCATTCTATATTGACTGTTCTGTGATATATCTTACTGTCTGTCTGTCTAGGTACCATATCTGATGTGCACGTTGGTGACCATGGTTTTCCATATAGATCTATCCCTCATTCTTTGGATGACTTCCATTTCCTCGATGTGTAGCTACCTGGCTAGGCTTTTGATGTACATAAGCTGAGATCTTCCTCTCAGTTTGCTCCCCTCGATCTTTCCACAGAGTATGAGTTTTTCTAGTTCATCTTTCTGCATGATGTGTCCTAGGAATCTGAGTTGTCTTTCTCTTATTGTTGGTATGAGTGATCTAACTGCTTGGGCTCTTCTGAGAACTTCTTCATTTGATGTGTGTGTGGTCCATGATATTTTTAACATTCTCCTGTAGAACCATAATTCAGCTGCTTCTAGTCTCTTTTCCATTGCTGGGGAAATGGTCCAGCATTCACTTCCATAAGACAGGATAGAATAAATGTAGCACTGTTTTTAGTGTGCGTGCTCATCTTTCTGTCTGTTAATATGGTCTTCATTTTTGGAAAACTTCTTTCGCCATTGCTATTCTGTATTTGATACCTGTGTTGCACCTGTCATCACTTGTTATTAGGCTGCCAAGATATCCAAATTTGTGGACTTGTTTGATGTTTGTATTTCCGATCTTGATTGCACATTGTGGAATGTTTGTCTGTCTGGAGATGACTATGCTTTCTGTCTTCATGGTGTTGATTGAGAGGGCTCTGTGATTACTTTCTGCTGTCACTATAGTGAGTAGTTCTTGAAGTTTTGATTCTGAGTCTTAATTATCTTACTGTACATATTATTACAAATTACTATAATTTTCACATTCAGACAGAGACATAACAAAGATTTTTACTCCTCATGTATGTGAAGGATGTAAGAAAAAGTCAATTCAGATTCAAATTCAGTTTCTTGCAGTCATCAGCCATTATGTATTCGGATTCAGTCTTTTCAATGGTGAACTGATAAAAAAAAATTGCTCGGGTTGATGGGGTCATGATAATTTGTTTTTTAGCTTCCTGAAGTAGAGATGTTGGTGAGCTCTCTGAGCTGTGACACTAAGGTGTTGGACTTGGACAGCATATTGGTGATGTTCACACCTAGGAAGCTGAAGTTCTCAACCTCAACACTAATGATGTAGACAGGATCATATGTATCACCCCACCTCCCGAGATTAGTGGCCAGCTCTTGTGTTTTGTTGATATTGAGGGAAAGGTTGCTGCAATGACACCCTGTAACCAAGCTCTCTACCTCCTTGAGGATGAAAACTGTAACTTGCAGTGGGTCAAGGTTGTCTGGAAGGCAGGAGTGGATGTGTGCCAATGCAAGCCTCTTGAAGCACTTCATGATGGTAGATGTCAAGGCCACAGGGTAGTAGCTGTTAAGGCACATTAGCTTGCATTCGCTTTTTTGGGGGGGTTGTCAAGATATGACCTCCATGAAGTCATATCTTGATACCCCACCCCCCAAAAGAAATCCAAGTTATAGTTCTCATCTTCAGGGAGGTAGGGAGCTTAGTTACAGGGTGTCATTACAGCAGCCTTTCCCTCAATATCAACAAAACACAAGAGCTGGCCACTAACCTCAGGAAGTGGGTGGTGCACATGGGGGGTGGGGGGGAGGATGTACTGTGATTATTGTGGTTTTCTTTGAACAGAATGGAACCACAGCCTTAAGCAGGGAGAGATTAAGAATGACTGCAAATACCCCTATCCAGCCGATCTGCACAGGATGTAAGGACACTGTGCGGGGAACTATCCGGCCCAATGAATTCCATGGGCTCACTCTCCAGAAGACTGATCTTATGTCCATGATGGTGACTGGATTCAGGTGCACTGGACACTGCTGAGGTGGGTAGTGACATATCAATTCCGTGCTGTTCAAGATGAACATATATATGTTCACTTGTTAAGGGATGTGCTGTTGTCAGTGATGCTGCCCGACTTCCTTTTGTAACCCATTATAGTAATCAGGCCCCTCCACAGCTGACGGCTAGACTGCGACTTGATCATGGACTGGCTTTCAACATCTCTGATGGCTTCATGGAGGTCATATCTTGATATTTTGCAAAGAGCATGCTCACCTGATTTGAATGCTGCGGACCTAGACTTCGGTAAAGTGTAGATCTCCCAGTTCAATGGTTTCCGGTTTGAGAACATCTGGATTAGTGCACGGTACTCAACAAACTTGCTGATAAAGTCTGTGATAGTAGTGACATACTCATCGAGGCTGGCAGCTAAGTCTTCAATATGGACCAGTCTAGCAAACCAAAGCAGATACATGGAAGGTCATCTGTTCCCCAGACCAGCATCGTACTTTCTGTACTAAATTCTCACATTTCAACTTCCGTTTGAATGCAGGGAGTGGGAGCACAGCCTGGCAGTCTGACTTACCCAAGTGTGGATGGGGTGTGGGGGGGGAAGAGTGGGAGAAAAGTGCTATACAGGCATCCTTGATGATTGTGGGACAGGAGACATGCTGGTAGTAATTTAGTAACGCACTATTGAAGCTGTCTTGGTTGACATCACCAGCAATGATGAAGAGGGTCTCTGGGTATCCTGTTTCAAGGCTGTTGACCCCAGGGTACAGTTCATTGAGTGTGGGCTTCACATCTGAGCTGGGGTGTAGACTGCTGTCAGGACCGCTGAAGTGAACACCTGTAGAATGAGTAACACTTCACTACAAGATATTCCAAGTTGAATGAGCAGGAGTTCACCAGAACTGTCAGATCCAAGCACCCCAAATTAATTAAATAGAACCACCCCCCCCATCTCTAACTTTGCCCATGGATGGTCCATCTGATGAATTGAGAAGCTCTTAGTGATGCTGTCAGGTGAAGCAGGTGTAAGCTTCAATGAGAAATAGCACAATCCTTCAATCTCTTTGAAAGGTCAGTCTTGCCTATTGCATGCTGAAGGAGATCTGTTTTTTTGTGAGAATGATGTAATGGTCTTTTGGAGGTCACCTGATGTGATTTTCCCACCGATGCGAGGTCACGTGATGACATGTCCCCCCTCCCCCCCCCATGAATATATAAGGGTCGACCCAGGTGACACAGTTAGTTTTTGAGTTTGTAGATTTCCAGGTAGGACGTGTTGTGCCTCCGTTTCTGTTGCGTGTTTGTTTTTGTGATGCAGTTTCATTTTTAAAACAGAGGGTGTGTTCTTTTATAAGATACAGTATATTTGGACTGGGAATTTGTGTCTGGAAATGCCAATTTGCTCAATTCCGACAGTTTTGAAGGGAGAGTGAAGAATTCATCGAAGTGAAGGATCGAGAGAAGTCGGCATCGTTTGGCAGTTTAATAAAGAATCGACCTTATTGAGAGTTCGTTGGGGAAGTACCTGCATCGAGATAACTCTTGCCAGAAAGAGCGAAAAGTTCATGCAAAAAAGTGCTGTCTCTCTCTCTCTCTCTCTAAAGGAATTTAAGGTCAGTCGATCTAAACTGTTTATTTTCGGCATCGGGAATCCTGTGGACAGAACCAGCAGTAAAGGTGCGTCTGTGAAGAAATCCTTCTCCAGAGAAGTCTCTCCCAATTGAATGTGTAAAACTGTTGGACTTTCGAAGTTATCGCTTTAAGAACTATCTCCGACTGTATCTCTTTAAGAACTGTTTTCGCATTTAACGCTTTAAGAACCAGAGCCGCGTGGCGAGTTGGTGAACAGCTGTGTACCTGTTAACCTTTGGTTAAAGTTTTCCTTTGTTTTTTTTTCCCTTATCGTTTATACGTGTTTAATAAATGTTTGATTGTTTTTATATAACCTGTCTCAATTAATATTCATTGTTGCCAGATACATAACATGCCCTTAGTTCATCAACTTCATTCTTGATGGCCTGGACATTAGCTAGTTAATATGTTGGGGAGGGGTGTGGTGTTTTGAACTAATGCTGTTTCAGCCTCACCCGCAGAGGTAGAACCACACAGGAGATGTTTAGTTTGGGGTGGGGGGGGAGAGAAAACAGAAGTTTCAGTGAAATGTAGAACTTCGCTAGTCCCAAAAGTAAACCAGATAAATAAGGATGCAAGGCATGACTGGAAGGCTAAACTGCCCTTCTAATCTTCCAGAGGACCAAGTTTGTCCCTTGCAGTCCTTCTTAACATATCTGTAAAACACCTGAGGATTCTCCATCACATTTTTGCAAGCGCAAATTCATGCCCTCCTGAGTGTTCTCTTGCATTTCTTATACTCCATCAGCAACTCATTTGTTTCTACCTGCCATGCACTTCCTTTATCCCTCTTCACCAGGGCCTCAATATTTCTCAAAGACAAAGGTTCCCTAAACCTGTTGTCTTTATTCTGACAGGCACATACATGCTTTGTACTCTCAAAATTTCACTTTTGGGGACTTCCGGTAGAGCTCATGGAGTGAAGTCGTGTTCTTGACTCGCTCCATTACCTCTGAGTTTTTTTTCTTATGATCAGCTATATTTTAACTAACCATTAAGGCATCGACTTTCACAATACTTTGAAACAAACTGGGCTCTTCGATAATCGGATGTTTTTAAGGTCTGCTATGGGAGGACCACCGGTGACTTTGAAAGCTATATCAGATCTAATTCAAAGGGAAATTTCAACCTCTATTACGGAACTGATTCATTCAGAAATTTCAACTAATTTCCAGAAAATTGCCGATTCAATCGATAAAATACAATTATCTATTACGGAACATCAGTCGGCTATATCTAATCTTCAAAAATCCACGCAACAAAATGAACTCAAGATGGAGAAAATTGAAGAACCAATTACTATAATGAAGAAAAAACTTGACTTTCTGACCTTTAAAAACTCTGACTTAGAATCCAGAATGCGACGGCAGAATTTTCGAATGATTGGTGTGTGTGAAGCTGTGGAATCTGACAACCCTATGAAGTTTTTTTCTCAACTTTTAAAAGATGCATTTCCTACTGTATTTCCTGACCAACCACCGTTATTGGATCGTGTTCACAGAGTTCCATCATACTCGTCTAAGTCAGATAAACCTCGACATGTCATCTTACGTTTTCATTACTTTCAAGACAAGGAGAAACTGTTTCGATTCATTCGATCTAAAGGTTACATTGATTTTTCGGATCTTAATTTCCGATTCTTGGAGGATTTCAGTAAACCAATTCGGGATCAACGGGTTCGTTATAGATCTGTGATGTCGGAACTCTACAAGATGGATTTAAAACCAGCGCTGCTTTACCCGGCACGTCTAAGGATTCGTACGTTGGATGGAGCCCTCCGTTTTTTTGAATCTCCATCGGATGCCCAGAGTTATCTGGATCAATTTTCACCTTCGACATCTTAATTGTAATTTTTAACTATCTCCGTTTGATCGGAGGTTGTGAATCTGCCGGCCTTAATTTTTTTTTGCCTTATATGGGCAGAAAAGTTTATTTTTGATTCATTAATATGGTTGCTAAACTTTCTTTCTATCTGCGTCATCCCTTTCTTTTTCCCAGGGGATTCTGGGTGGGTATGTCCTCAGCGTCATTCTACGTATTTCCTTTGAGGCCTTAAATTTTGTAGTTTTTTTTTAAATTTACTTTTTTTGTAGATTTTTATAACTAGTTTATGTTAATAATTTCATTTTTTTTTGTTTATTCATAGGGTCTGGGGTTTGTTGCGGTTTTTAAAAAATATTTTCTGGCTTTTTCTCTGTTATAGTAAGTGTTTGTTTTAATTGATTTACTTTTTTTATTCTTTTACTGTTTTATAATTTGCTGATCTTTTTTTATATTTACACTTTTTTTTAAGTGAGCGTCTATCGGAAGTCATGGGGGTAGTTTTAGTGCTTGCTTCTTTCCGACTAGTCTGTTTTAGATCTAGCCTTGGGGTCATGGGGTGGGGTGGTGGTGGGAGGGGCTTCACATTTTAGTTTTTTTCTTCTTGGGCTATTTACACTATTGAAGTATTGGTTGCGTTCTCCTTCCCGGTATCTCTTGCTTGTTCTGTTCCCTTTCCGGGTTCGTGGGTCGAGCCTATCATCAATCCTCCTTTTTGCGAGTTGACTTTAGGGTTTATGGAGTCTATTATTAATTTTGTCTCCTGGAATACTAATGGTCTTAACCATCCTATTAAAAGGAAAAAAATTTTTAAAGTGTCCCGGAGACTTAAAGCACAAATTCTATTTTTACAAGGGACCCATGTGTGGAGGGGGGACAGACTATGTTTTTTTAAATTCTGGAAGGGTCAACAGTTTCATTCGAACTCTAATGCTAAGATTCGAGGCGTCTCTATTTTTATAGACTCCTCAGTTACTTTTATACAACATGATATTATCTCTGATCCAATGGTAGGTTTCTACTGGTTAGTGGTTTACTATTTAATAAAAAGGTAGTTTTGGTTAATGTTTATGCTCCCAATATGGATTGTCCGGAATTTTATAAATCATTATTCAATCAGTTCCCGAATTTGAATGAGTTTTCATTGATCTGGGGCGGAGATTTTAATACCTGTTTATCTCCAGCTTTGGACCGTTTGGCTCCTCTACGGACCTTACCTAATAAATCTGCAACTTTGATTAATTCATTCCTCTCTGATTCTGGGTCAACGGACATTTGGCGTTTTTTGCATCCTCAGGAAAAAGATTTTTCTTTTTTTTCACATGTTCACCATTCCTATTCAAGAATTGACTATTACTTTATTGACTCTCGTCTTATTTCTTCAGTGATTAAATGTGATTATGACTCTATAACCATTTCGGATCATGCTCCACTTAAGCTTTCTATTAAAATTCAGGCCAATACACAAAATAATAGACAATGGCGTTTTAATTCGCTGTTGTTTCAGGACTCGGATTTTGTTAACTTTATGAATGAACAGATTGATCTTTTTTTTTACAATCAACTATACAGAGGATATTTCTGTGAACATTCTTTGGGATACTTTTAAAGCTTATATTCGTGGTCAGATTATGTCGTATTCTGCTGCTTTGAGGAAGAAGCTGAAGCAGGAGGAGTTGGTAATTGTGGACAAGATTAAGGAAATTGATAAGAAATATGTTATAGCTCCCTCTGAGGAGTTATATAAACAAAGAACTGAACTTCAAATGGAACACAGTTTATTACTTTCGTCGTCGATTGTAAACCAATTAAAGAAAACAAGAAGTGAATTTTATGTACACAGTGATAAAATTGGCAAACTGTTGGCTAACCAATTGAAATCTAATTATGCTAAGTCTCAAATTAATCAGATTTATAATCAAAATGATCGACTGATACTTGATCATGCGGGGATTAATCAAACTTTTTTTGATTTTTATTCTTCCTTATATCAATCAGAGTCCTCTCGAGACTCTAAATATATGAATGATTTTTTAGATAACCTAGAACTCCCTGAGATTTCACAGGATATGTCTTCTATGCTAGATACTCCCATTACCACTGATGAGATTAAGAATGTTATTTCCTCTATGAACCTGGGGAAAGCTCCTGGCCCTGATGGGCTTACCGCAGAATTTTATAAATGTTTTGCATCTTCATTAATCCCGTGGTTCTGTAGGGTTTTCGAGGCTTCGTTAAAACTGGGTAAACTTCCCGAATCTTTCAATCTCTCTAATATTAAAGAAGGATAAAGATCCTGCTCAATGTGCATCTTATAGACCAATATCTTTATTAAATGTTGATTCTAAAATTTTTTCTAAATTATTAGCAAACAGATTAGAAAAAGTACTTCCTTTTATTATTTCGGAAGACCAAACGGGTTTTATTAAAGGTCATTACTCTTTCTATAACATACATACACTGTTAAATATTGTTTATACCCCCTCACAAAATGTTCCTGAGTGTGTTATCTCTTTAGATGCTGAGAAAGCTTTTGATAGAGTAGAATGGCCTTACTTATTTAAGGTGCTTGAAATGTTTAATTTTAGCTCGAAATTTATATCCTGGATCAAATTGTTATATCATTCTCCTGTAGCCTCGGTCTGTACTAATTCTTTAAGCTCACCTTTTTTCCCTCTTTTTCGAGGTACTCGAGAAGGCTGTCCTCTTAGTCCTTTATTATTTGATATTGCATTAGAACCTCTTGCAATTGCCATTCGAGAATCTCCGTATATTACTGGGATAACTCGGGGCTTAAAGTCCCATAAAATATCACTCTATGCTGATGACTTACTTTTATATATTTCTAATCCTCAAAAATCCATCCCTGCTGTTTTAGATTTATTAGCACAATTTAGTCTTTTTTCAGGTTATAAATTAAATCTTAGTAAGAGTGAACTTTTCCCAATTAATAAACAACTTCCCTTATATCACAACTTTCCGTTTAAATTGATTAATAATTATTTTTCATATCTTGGGATTAAAGTTACTTGTAAACACAAAGATTTATTTAAGATTAGTTTTTTACCCTTAATTGACCATATTACTCAACTTTCATCTAAATGGTTTCCATTATATTTAACTTTGATTGGTCGTATTAATGCAGTTAAGATGTTTTTTTTGCCAAAATTTTTATATATATTTCAGGCATTACCGATTTTTGTTCCAAAATCTTTTTTTGATAAAGTTGACTCAAAAATTTCTTCATTTATTTGGCAAAATAAAAACCCGAGATTGGGTAAAATACGTTTACAGAAAGCTAAGAGAGATAGAGGTTTAGCATTACCTAACTTTAGATTCTATTATTGGGCAATTAATATTCGACATACGAAATTTTGGTTACTTGACCAGGATATACTATCCATTCCTAAATGGGTAGTATTGGAATTACAATCTGCTCAGGGCTATACACTTGGCTGTATTTTAGGTCCCTCTCTTCCTTTTGATTTGAAACGCCTCAAACAGGTCTCTAACCCAATAGTTAAATATACCTTACGTATTTGGTTTCAATTCAGAAAATTTTTTGATCTTAACCAATTTGGGCTAGCAATTCCTATTTTAGGTAACATATTTTTTCCTCCCTCTTTCACGGATCGTGCTTTTCAAATTTGGAAGACTAAGGGTACTTCACGGTTTTTGGATTTATTTTTAGATGGTTCCCTTATGTCTTTTGAACAATTATCTAATAAATATAATTTATCAAGAATACATTTTTTTAGATATCTACAAGTTAGGAATTTCCTAAGTACTATACTTTCTTTCTTTCTTTCCAATGCTTCCTCCTACATATATTTTAGATACTATAATTAACCTTAATCCATGTCAGAAAGGTGCGTCGGCTATGATTTATAATATTATTATGAAACTTAGGAAAGCTCCATTTGATAAGATTTGGGTAGATTGGGAACAGGAATTGGGCTCTATCATTTCCGTGGATGACTGGGGGCAGATTTTACAATTAGTCAATACTTCCTCTATCTGTGCTAAACATTCCCTAATTCAATTTAAAGTTGTTCATAGAGCACATATGTCCAAAGATAAATTAGCTCGTTTTTATTCTCATATTAATCCTTTTTGTGATAGATGTCCGGGGCAGATAGCCTCTCTAACTCATATGTTTTGGTCTTGTCCTACTCTGGAAACTTTTTGGAGAGACATTTTTAATATTATCTCAAAGGTATTGAATATAGATATCTCTCCTCACCCTATTACTGCTATCTTTGGATTACCTAAAACTTCCAGTAATCTTTCTCCTTCAGCCCGTAGAATGATTGCATTTCTTACTTTAATGGCGAAAAGATGTATCTTACAACATTGGAAAGAGCTTAATGCTCCATCTACCTTTTTTTGGTTTTCTCAGACGATATTATGCTTGAATTTGGAGAAAATTAGAAGCAATCTTTATGATTCCTCACCTAAATTTGAACAGACCTGGAGATCTTTTATTCAATATTTTCATTAAATGTAATTTTTTTTTCTTCCCCTTTTTGCTCCATATTTATATTCCCTTCTTGTTTTTTTCTACTGTTTTTAATGGAGGTCGGGTTTGAGGACGTGATTTTAAGTCTTTTAACTCTACTTGTTTCCAAGTTAGCCCATTGCTTTGCTTTGCTTTTAGTTTAGTTGCACGGTGGGTTTTTTGGGGTTTTTTTTTGGGGGGGGGGTTTCCTTTTTCTATTGATATATATATATATAAAAATTAGTATACTATTATGTTACCTTATTATTTTATGTTTAAATTACATTGTTTGTATCATTTCTTTTCTGTTTTAATATCTCCTGTAATTTTATTATATTCTAACAGTGTATTAGTGCCTATATGGCTTACCTTTTGTATACTTATTTAATAAAAAGATTTTAAAAAGAAAATTTCACTTTTGAAAGCCTCCCACCTACCAAGTATACCTTTGTCACAAAACAGCCTGTCCGAATCCACACTTGCCAGATACTTTTTGATACCATAAAAATTGACCTTGCTCCAATTTAGAATCTCAACCTATCTTTTTGCATATTTACTTTGAAGCTAATGGCATTATGATCACTAGATACAAAGTGTTTCCCTACACAAACTTCTGTCATCTGCCCTGTCTCATTCCCTAACAGCAGATCAAATATCGCACACTTACTCATTGGGACTTCTACATACTGATTAAGGAAACTTTCTTGAACACATTTGGCAAACCCTATCCCACCTAGTCCTTTTACAGTATGCGAGTCCCAGTCAGTGTGGAAAATTAAAACTACTTACTGTAACAGTGTTATGCTTCTTGGAGCACTCTGCGATCTCTCCACAAACCTCATCCAAATCCCTCAGACTGTTGGGTGGTCTGTTATATAGCCCGATTAATGTGGTCATACCTTTCATATTCCTCAGTTTCACCTATAACACCTCTCTAGACGAGTTCTCCTGGCTGAGCACTGCCATGATATTTTCCTTGACTAGGAATGTCACCCCTCCTCCTTTAATCCCTTCTGCTCTATCGTCTGAACCCCAGAATATTGAGCTGCCAATCCTGCCCCTCCTGCAACCAAGTGTTTCTACAATATCATAATTCCAGGAGTTGAATCAATGCCCTGAGTTCATCTGCCTTGCCTACAATACTTATTGTTTTGAAATATATGCAGCTCAGGACACTAGTTGCACTATGCTCAACCTTTTGATTCCTGAATTTGTCTGAGGTCTTAACAACATCTGTTTCCACAATCTCTCCACTATCTGTTCTGGCACTCTGGTTCCCATTCCCTGCATTTCTAGTTTAACATCCCCCCCCCCCCCACCCACACACACACACCCTGTGCAGTACTAGCAAACCTTCCCGGTAGGATAGTCGTCTCCTTCCAATTCAGGTGCAAACCATCTCTTCTGCACAGGTTTCACTTTTCCCAGAAGAGAGCCCAATGATCCAAAAATCTAATGCCCTGCCACCTACACCAACTCCTAAGCCATGTGTTAAACAGTATAATCTTCCCATTTCTGGCTTCACTAGCACATGGCACAGGTAGCAATCACAGCCCTGGAGGTCCTGCCCTTTAACTGAGCACCTGAACTCACTTTGCAGAACATCATGACTTTTTTTACCCATGTCATAGGTACCTACATGGACCATGACCTCTGTTCACTCTCCCACTTAAGAATGCTGAGGATTTGATCTGAGATGTCCCAGATCCTGGCACCCAGGAGGCAACACATCATCCAGGAATCTCCCTCTCACCCACAGAACCTCCTTTCCGTTTTCCTACCTAACGAATCCCCTATCACCACAGCATGCCTCTCCCCGCCCCCCGCTTCCCTTCTGATTCACAGAGCCAGACTCAGTGCCAGAAACCTGACCATTGTGACTTTCCTCTGCTTGGTCACCACCCCCCCCCCCCGCCACAACAGTGTGCAAAGTGGTGTACTTGTTGTTGAGGGGGATGGCTACAGGGGTACTCTGTACTGGCTGTTTAACCCTTTCCTGACTGTCACCCAGTTTCCCGTATCCTGCACCTTGTCCTATCTATCACCCCCTCAACCTCCCAAATGATCCAGAGTTCATCTAGTTCTCGCACCAGCTCCAACTCCAACTCTTAACACGTAGCATTAGAAGCTGCAGCCGGATGCACTTCTCACAGGTGTTTTCGTCAGGGACACTGGTGGCCACCCTGCCTTCCCACATCCCACAAGAGCAGCATTCCACTGTCCTGCCTGGTATCTCTACTGTTCCTAACTGAGCAAGTACAAGGAAGGATGAACAATAAACTCTGGGGTTTAAAAAAACTCCAACAACAGCTTTTTTGCTTTTTTCCTCAAGCTTCTCCTTGCTGAAGCCTCAGAATCTCCAGTCTGACTCTGACCAGCCCAACGATGGCTGTTCCACTTACCTCTGCCTCTGGATCTCCCACCCAGCACTTGTCCCTGTAAGCACAAGTGCTACACCTGTCCCTACACCTCCTCTCTTGCCACCATTCAGGGCTACAAACAGTCCTTCCAGGTGAGACAACACTTCACTTGTGAGTCTGTTGGAGTCATCTATTGTATCCGGTGCTCCCGGTGCGGCCTCCTCTACATCAGTGAAACCCGACGCAGATTGGGGGACTGCTTCGTCAAGCACCTCCGCTCCGTCTGCCACAACAGACAGGATCTCCCGGTAGCCACTCACTTCAACTCTGCTTCCCACTCCCATTCAGATATGTCCATACATGGTCTCCTCTACTGCCATGATAAGGCTAAACTCAGGTTGGAGGAGCAACACCTCATATAGCGTCTAGGTAGTCTCCAGCCCCTTGGCATGAACATAGAATTCTCCAACTTCCGTTAATTCCCTCCCCCTCCCTTCCCCTATCCCTATGTCACTCTGCCCTCTCCCAGCTGCTGATCACCTCCATCATGGTTCCAACTCCTTCTACTACCCATTGTGTTTTCCCCTATTCCTTCTTCACTTTTCCTGCCTATCACCTCCCTGCCTCCCCTTCCCCACCCCTTTATCTTTCCCCTTACTGGTTTTTCACATGGAACCTACCAGCCTTCCCCTTCCCACCCTCCTCCCACCTTCTTTATAGGGCCTCTGCCCCCTCCCCTCTTCAGTCCTGACAAAGGGTTCCGGCCCAAAACGTTGACTGATCATTTCCAGGGATACGGCCCGACCTGCTGAGTTCCTCCAGCGTGTTGTGAGTGTTGCCTTGACCCCAGCATCTGCAGAGTATTTTGTGTTTATAATGGGAGGTGGAGGAAGGTATCTTTATGACTGGAAGTTTGTAACCAGCTGTGGATGACAGAGATTAGTCGTGGGACTCGTGTGTTTGTTGCATACATCGGTGATTAATATGATTAATAATTTTGAAGATGACCTGAACATTTTTGAGAATGAGGAGGAAAATAATTTTGGTCATTGGGAAGTTGTGTGGAACAATGGAAATTAATCCCGGTAGGTGTGAGGCCATGCATTTTAAAGTGTTAATACGGATGAGTCACACATCATGAACAGTAGGGAACTGAGCAAAATTGAAGAATAAATGAACCTTGATGTACAAGAATAAAAAGTCCTGAAGGTGGCAGCACAGATAGAGAAGATGACAGAACACAGGCTGTTTGCCTTCACTGGGCAAAGCACTCGACTACAAGAACAGAGGGCATTTACAAAACATTAGTGTGGACCTACCAGAAGTACTGTGTGCAGTTCTGATCGCTACATTATAGGAGGGACCTGAATGAACCCTTTCCAGAACAGCAAGATTCACCAGGATATTGCCTGGGATGCAGTTATGAAGGCTGAGTTTCTTTACCATGCAGTGGAGGAGGCAGAGAGAGAACCCAGTGAAGATGTACAAAGTTTATGAGAGGCATGGATAGGGCAGATAGTGAAGCACATTTCCCCATGTCTGAGGTGTCTAAGACCAGAAGGTAAAAGTGTAAGGTGAGGAGTGAGAGGTTTAGGGAAATTGGAGCTTTTCCACTTGAGGGTGTTTGCAATCTGGAACTCACCATGGGAGAAGGCATGTATACTCACAATTTTAAGAAAATCTGGAGGAGCAGTTAAATTGTCAAAACATTGCAAGTGATGAACCAAGGGTTGGTAATTGGGATTAGTATAGATAAATACTCGGTAGTCAGCTTGGACATGTGGAACAAAGTCTGTCTCCTTGGTCCAATGTAATATGCAACATCCAACATACAACATCCCTGATAGCAGAGGGGGAGGTGTGGAAACTGGTCAGACCAGACACACTGGAGAGTGCTGTGACTCCACATTTTTCCACTCCTTCAAGAGTCACCTTTCTGTAGCCATGCTATAGCTGCATTGGGAGAGAACTTTTAAGTACTGATTTGTTTTCCACAGGAACTCCAATAACCCTGTTTAAGCACGTTTTTAAAAAGTATTTCAAGATCTTTTAATTAGATCTGACTGAATAGAGATGTGCACAGCACTTGTTTAATGCTGGACAGGAAGGCATAACAATTCTAGGCAATACTTTCTTGATATAGAAGATCTAAAATCATTTTGACCAAAGTCACTACATGGGCAATATACTTCTTCTGGGTTACTTTCACCACAATCTGCAGCATACAAATTTCCTCTTAACAGACTACAAAATTACATCAGTGATCTTCAGATCTCATGATCGACAATTAAATGCGGAGCAGTTAAGTGCAGCACCTTTAAGGGTCAACGCCATGGCTGAAGACGAGGCTTGAGAAGTGGAATTCAAACCAAGCTGAATCACAGAGGGACGAGTCCTTGTCTACCTAGAATCTTGCTGGCAAATGTGCAGTTACTGGAAAATGAGATTGATGATCTCTAGATGAAGCACATCTCAATTGCTTGTTGCCCTGAGACTTGGCTCTCAATGGTGGTCAGAGCAGAATGTTTTATGATTTTCAGGATAGATCAAACTGCACACCCGGGTAAGGAAAAAGGTGGCGATGTGTGCTTTTTATTCAATTTCTTTGGTGTTTGGACTTGGGGGTTATGTCGAGTTCTTGTTCCCCTGACTTAGAGCACTTAACGATCAAATGCAAACCATTCTATTTGCCTCAGGAGTTCTCATTCGTGATCCTGACCACAGTTTACAGTGCCCATAAAAAGTACTCAACTCTCCCACCCCGCCCCAGAAGTATTCATGTTTTACAACATTGAATCACAGTGGATATGATTTGGCTTTTTGATGCTGATGAACAGAAAAGACTCTTTCATGCCAAAGTGAAAACAATTTTCTAGAAATTGGTCTAAATTTATTACAATTATTAAACACAAAATAATTACTCACCCCTTCAAGCCAGTATTTAGTAGAGGCACCTTTGGTAGCAATTACAGCCTTGAATCTGTGTGGATAGGTCTCTATCAGTTTTGCACATCTAGACACTACAATTTATCCCCCATTCTTCTTTACAAAACTGCTCAAGTTCTTTAGATTGCATAGGATCATGATTGAACAGCCTTTTTTCAAGTCTAGCCAAAATTCTTAATTGGATTGAGGTCAGGACTCTGACTTGGCCACTCCAGGACATTAACTTTGTTGTTTTTAAGCCATTCCAGTATAGCTTTAGCTTTATGCTTGAGGTCATTGTCTTGCTGGAAAAGAAATCTTCTCTCAAGTCGCAGTTCTCTTGCAGACTGCATCAGGTTTTCCTCCAGGATTTCCCTGTATTTTGCTGTATTCATTTTACCCTCTACCTTCACAAGCCTTCCAGGGCCTGCTGCAGTGAAACATCCCCACAGCATGATGCAGGCACCACCATACGTCATGCTAGGGTTGGTATTTTTTGGTGATGTGCAGTGTTTGGCTTACACCAAGCATATTGTTTAGTCTGATGGCCAAAAACTCACTTTTGGTTTCATCAGACCAGAGAACCTTCTTCCAGTTCACTTCAGAGTCTCCCACGTGCCTTCTGGCAAACTCTAGATGAGATTTCATGTGAGTTTTTTCCAACAGTGACCACTCTCCCATAAAGATGTGACTAGTGAAGCAACCAGACAACAGTTGTTATATGCACAGTCTCTCCCATCTCAGCCACTAAAGTTTGCAGCTCCTCCAGGGTTGCCATAGGTCTCTTGGTGGCCTCCCTCACTGGTCCCCTTCTTGCACAGTCACTCAGGTTTTGAGGATGGCCTACTCTAGGCAGATGTACAGCTGAGCCATATTCTTTCCATTTCTTGATGATTGACTTAACTGTACTCCAAGGGATATTCAGTGACTTGGAAATTTTCTTATATCCATCTCCAGCCTTGTATTTTTCAATAACTTCTTCAAGAAGTTGCTTAGAGTGTTCTTTTGTCTTCATGGTACAGCCAGGATACTAACTCACCAGCAGTTTGACCTTCTTCTTCTTCCTTCTTGAGTTTTTACAGCAGTTGGCATCCACACTGTTGCATTACTGCCATCTTCAGGATTTGTTGTCCCTCATTGTCCATTCACTTTAAAGCCGTCTTTCCAGTCCCGTCGCCCTTAAAAAACTAAACAACAATTTCCTCCCCTGATCACTCTCCCCACATTCCAATAAACCATTAACACTGTTCTCTACCAGTCCTATTTTGTGTAATTGTTGTAACATTTGTTGCCTTTCCCGTGCAAATTTCCTGCATGAAATAAGGATTTGCTCTACTGTTTCAGTCTCCTGACATAGATCGCAAAAACCTGTTGGATGCTTATTTATGATGGCCAGAGTGCCAGAGGCAATTGTGCCCAATTCTCAGTCTACTTATAATTACTTACTCCCCTACTTCTTCCCATATCTACTCTGTTCTGAATTGAATGTAAATGTCTTCCTTTTATTGCTCTATCCCAATGCTGCTGCCGCTGTTGATTTATCCTTCTCCACACTATGTTCTTCCCCTCTGATTTTGATAGTTTAATATTGACCTCTACAGATCCTTTTTTTCGACTGCTGCTTTTGCCAGCCCGTCTGCTGTCTCATTTCCCATGATACCCGAATGTGCTGGAACCCACATGAATGCGATATTTTTGCCTTGTCTAGCCAGTCTTGAATTTGCAAACAGGATTTCATAAAGCAGATCCTGATGACCTCTAGCTGTACCCGTCTTAATGCTTGCAAGGGCCGATACATAATCGTTATATATCACAATAGTATTACAATCAACCTGCGCACTCCATTCTAGTGCTAACAATATGGCAAACATTTCAACTGCATATACGCTCAAGCAATCAGGTGTTCTCTTGCTAATTTCCACTTGATAACTTGGCACGACAATTGCAGACCCTGTTGCACCTGTTCCTGGATCCTTTGATCCACTCATCCATAAAAATCTGTATGTTACGTTCCCTATAACTATGATATTCACTGAGTATATCAGCCGTCTTATTACTGTATTTAATCTTAAGTAATTCCAAATCTACAGAGGGATTTTCTAATACCCAGAAAGATCTGACAGGCCACACTACACTTGGACAAAACTCTTTATCGTATACACCCATATCTTTTGCTGTTTGCTGTCCTGTCAAGCCAACACTTTCTTTTTGTGTCCTCTCCTTCTCTCAGCATGTCTGCAACACCCTTTTTGTAGGATGGCTATCACCATGCCCCCTTAAATTAATCCAGTAATTGGCCTCCAGCTGTTTACGCCACAGCCCCAATGACATTTCATTTGCTTCAACTTGGAGTGCACACACTGGGGAAGTTCTAACCGCTCCCAAGCACACCCTCAGAGCCTGAGCTTGTACGATATCCAGTTCTGCTGGCACAGATTTTGCTGCTGACCTGTATAGAATACCTCCATAGTCTAATCTTGATCTTATTAATGCTACATAAATATACTTCAGTGATGCAAAATCAGCGCCCCATTCCAATCCAGCAAGACACCTCATGACATTTATCACATTTTTACATTTAGTAACTACATATCTAACATGTTCTTTCCATATTAATCTCAAGTCAAAGTGCACTCCCAAAAACTGAAAACTTTCAACTCTCTCCAGGTTACTTCCATACAGATTCAAATTAAGTCCCCTGAACTTTTTCCTTGTAAAGAACATGGCTTTTGTCTTCTCCACTGAAAATTTAATATCCCATTTTGTTCCCCAACTTGATTAATTCCATCTTGCACTTTCGCAACTATATGTTCAATATTTCTCCCTCTTTTCCACACCTCTTCATCTGCAAACAATGACCTCCCCACTTCCATTGGAATATTTACAAATATATCATTTATCAAAATGGAGAATAAAGTTGGACTCACTACACTCCCCTGAGGCATCCCGTTTTCTACAACATACTGGCTTGATAGCTCTGATCCTATCTTCACCTGAATAGTTCTCCCGTTTAAAAAGTCCTTAACCCAATTGAACATCGCCCCCATTCGAAGTGATTGCGCAACCACCAACTGCGACTCCAGCCTTGAACTCCAGGCCGGGTCTTTATGTGCTGCTATTGTGACTCCTGTTTCCCCTTCCCCCACCACCACTCTGCAACTCCATCTCCCTCAGATCCCACTGTCAGCTCCTGGGCCCTCAGAGGCTCCATCTTCCTCTCACCCCAACCATCCCCTCTCCACTGACACCCTCAGCCTCTCCCCTCCCCCCTCTGATCCCAGCTCTCAAGATTCCAGCCTTGAACTCCAGGCCGGGTCTTTATGTGCTGCTATTGTGACTCCCGTCTCCCCTTCCCCGACCAATACTCTGCAATCCCATCTCCTTCAGATCCCATCGTCAGCTCCTGGGTCCTCAGAGGCTCCATCAGAGACCCCAACCCTCCCCTCTCCATTGACACCCCCAGCCTCCCCCCTGCCCCCTCTGATCCCAGCTCTCATCCGTGCCGGGTCTTTACCATCCCCTCCGGCCTTCAACTGTCGGAGGCAGAGCGCTGTCCTCAGTAAGGGCCTCACCTTTGTCCCCCTTCGCCCACACCTCAGCGAGTTCCATGTTCGCCATGATGTGGAACTTTTTTTCCGCCGTCTCCGTCTCCAAGCCTACTTCTTCGGCAAGGACTCTTCCACCCCCACCGATGACCCCTTCTCCCGTCTTCAACCCTCTTCTTCTTCATGGACACCCCGCTCTGGTCTTCTGCCTGCTCTGGATCTCTTTATCGCTAACTGCCGACGGGACATCAACCGTCTCGACTTCACCGCACCTTGTCCCCATTCCAACCTCACTCCTTCGGAACGCTCTGCTCTCCACTCCCTCCGCAGTAATCCTAACCTTATTATTAAACCCGCTGATAAGGAGGGTGCTGTTGTAGTCTGGCGTACTGACCTCTACCTTGCCGAGGCACAGTGACAACTCGCGGATACCTCCTCTTATTTACCCCCCGATCGTGACCCCACTAAGGAGCACCAGGCCATTGTCTAAAGAGTCCTGACGAAGGGTCTCGGCCTGAAACGTCGACTGCACCTCTTCCTAGAGATGCTACCTGGCCTGCTGCGTTCACCAGCAACTTTTATGTGTGTTGCTTGAACATCGCCCCCACCCCGATTTCCATTAAATGTAGCTTGATTAGGAGCCCCTCTTTCCATAACATATCATAAGCTTTCTCAACATCAAATAAAACTGCAACCACTGTCTCTTTATTTACTTGAGCTTTTCTTATTTCATCCTCTAGACACAACACTGGATCCATAGTATTCCTTCCTTTCCTGAACCCGCTTTGATACGTAGCCACCATACCTCTGCTTTCCAAGAAGTACACTAACCTCTCATTTATCATACGTTCCATAAGTTTACATACGTGACGTCAAGGCAATTGGCCTGTAGTTTCCTGGCCTGCTGGCATCTTTCCCAGATTTCCTTATTGGAATAATTATTGCCTCTTTCCAGCTCCCTGATATTCTCCCTTCATCCCAGACTTTGTTATACAGAAGCAGTAGTTTCTCCAGACTTCCTTCACTCAAGTGTTTTATCATACTATAACACATTTCATCTTTACCCGGCGCAGTCTTTCCTGTTTTATCTAGTGCCTTTCTTAATTCTCCCATGCTGAAAGGAACATCTCGCACACCGTCAAGGTTAGTTTTCCAACATAAAGCCTCCATGCTTTCAGCTTTTGTTCTCTCTCTACCTCTTCTTCCCTTCTCAGACAAATTATGGGAACTATGTACCGTAACAAAAGTGTTTGCCAACAACTCTGCCTTTTCCTTATTTGTTACTGCAGTCACATTTCCATCAACCAGAGCTGGGCACCTCCACCCTCTCCTGTCCCGTCCTGTCCTTTTTATCATCCCCCACACCTCCCCTACTTGAGTTGTGTTCCTGATTAAATCACAATACTTTCTCCAGTGCGTCCTTTTAGCATGTCTTATTGTCCTCCTTACTACTGCCTGAGCTTGTTTGTACTGAATCATATGTTGGAAGTTGAGTTCTTTTAACCAGTTTAAATGCCTTATTTCTATTTCTCACTGCTTCCTTTCAATTATCATCCCACCATGGTATTACTCACTTCTTTATTCTTCCTTTACTTTTAGGAATGGATTCTAATGCAGCTGATATTATACCTTGTTTTAATATGCTGTCAAGTGTTTCTATGTCCATTCCATCACTGACCTGACTTAGCTATCTATCAATTTTTTTCCAGAAATTTCTCCCAATTGGCTTTCTCAAGGATCCATTTCCCACCTGTATTCTTTGTGACCAATGAGGCAGAAATATTTATCTTGCACCAGATTGGGTAATGATCACTCCTTACAGTTCCTTCTTGGTATACTAACCAATCACACACTGATGCAATGGTGTTTGATACTAATGTAAGATCAAGCACAGATTCTTTACCTGTATTAACATCAATTCTAGTACTACTGTCATCATTTAGGCATACTAAATACTTCTCATCTAGCAACTCCTCTATTACCTGACCATTGATGTCTGTTCTGTCACTCCCCCATAATACATTATGTCCATTAAAATCACCACACCAAACAACGTTACTACTATTCTGCCCTTCTATCTCCTCAAGCTTGTTTAACTCTAGTCTTTTGCATGGATTATATTAATTCACAATCACCAACTCTTTCCTTTCAGCCCATACTTTTACTACCACATACTCTTGTTTACTTCCTATACCTAGTATTCTATAAGGAATACCTTGCTTTACATAAGTTGCACGTCCTCCTACTCCCCCCTCTCTCCTGTCTCACCTTACTGCCACATAACCATATAAATCCAAATTAGGTTTTAACCAGGTCTCCTGGATACACACAATATCTGTCTTATCTCTCCTACTAGCTATAAGCTGCTTGAAATCTTGTCCATTAGCAATCAGGCTTCTTGCATTCCATTGAAGAAGTAGCATTATTAGTAATATCAACCCACACATACTGCCTCTTGACTTGACTGTACCCTGAGTTCATTGTTTACTTCTTCCCATTTACTTGCGTTTACCACTCCTGCTATAAAGGTCACCAATTTCTTCTTCTCTATCCATACATTCTTATCTTGCCATTTGCTCTTTGCTACATTCTCCCTCATTCAATTTCTTCTGTCCTGCCAACTTGACTGCCTCAGCATATGAGACTTTTTCCTTCACCCGTATCTGCTGCACCTCCAACTCTTTTTTCAACACTTCACACCCCCAGTATGCTACACTACGGTTACCTCCACAATTACAGCACTTTGGCCTCACTCCCTCTCCACGTTTTCCGTATTCATGTTCCCCACCACACCTTGCACATCTTCTCTTTCCTTTGCACACTTTGGCCACATGCCCAAACTCCTGGCAATTGAAACACCTCATAGGTTCTGGTATATATTCTCTTACATTGTATCTTAGAAATCCAAAATATAACTCCTTTGGAGGCACCTTATCCTCAAATTCTACCAGAACAGTTTCAGTCTCCTTTTCTCTGCTCCCCTTGTCATTCTTTTCACACTCTTCACTGAACCATTCCTCACCCTCAAGTTCTCCACTAGCTCCTTCATATTAACACTGAGGGGAAACCTGGAGATCACCCCCTTGCAACCATTGACCCTTTGTGCTCCAACTCTTACAACCCTGGACACTTCGACTTTCCCAACATTAGTCACCTTCATTGCCTTCTCCATCTGCTCTTCAGTTTTACATCCTATCAGCAGGTTTCCATCTCCTAAAATTCTCACGTGGCTCACTTCCCCTACTTGTCCTCTGATGATTTTTGTTAGCTAAAGCAGATCGGTTTTCTTTACTCCCCCTTCCCCCTCAAATCTTACCACTACATTTAGCAATTTTGCCCTCGGGCCCTTCTCCTCAACTTCTCTTCCCTCACTTTCCGATCCACCTGCACTAGACCCACCTCTTTTCTTTCTCTTCCGACCCATCACCTTCCTGTTCTGAGTCCCTCTCCCCACTCAAACTCTTTGCTATTGCTGTCACCATCAGTCTCCCTCCCTGCCATCCTATCAGAGTTTGCAAGAAACCATGTGTGAATATCACTCCGGACCTATACAGGCCGTCAGTCAATATTCCCACAGAATGTCCCCCACAACACCCCAGCAGTTCCATACACAGCAATTGTCCCAAAGCCAGTGTTCAGCCCTTCAGCCCTTCAGCCCATCAGCCCATCAGCCCATCAGCCCATCAGCCCTTACCCCAGCAGTTGGACCCTCCCAATACAGGTGTATTTTTACTACAATCTATTGAAACACCTTGATTGCACACAGATGATCTCCATTTAACTAATTACGTGACTTGTAAAACCAGTTGGCTGCTCCAGTGATGATTTGGTGTGTCATATTAAATGGGGTGAATACTTATGCAATCAATGATTTTGTGTTTTATATTGTAATTAATTTAGATCACTTTGTTGCGATGTTTTCATTACAACACAAAAGGGTCTTTTTAAGTGTCAAAAAAAGCTAAATTAAATCCGCTGTGATTCAATGTTGTAAAACATCAAAACATGATCGGGTGGGGGGGTGGGGCCGTATACCAATAGCAGCCAATTATAGGCAAGCATTCACAAAACTGCAGAATGTCATCTGCAGGCAAGGAACAGCCCATCCCAACACATTTCAAATTATAGTCAGTGACTTCAACCAGGCCTGTTTGAAGAAAACCCCGCCCAATTATCACCAGCATGTGACCTGTTGCACCTGAGGTCCCAGCACACTAGATCACTGCTATACCACGATAAGCAATGACTATCATTCCTTTCTGAGACTGTATTTTGGCAAGTTAGATCATTTAGATGCACTCCTACCTCCTGCATACGGACAGAGCCCGAAATGCAAGGCTCCAGAGATCAAGACAAACAAGGGGTGATTGCAGGAGGCTGAGGAGCGGTGACAGGATTACCTTGAGTCACTGGACTGGGCCGCGTTCAAGCACTCATCTGAGGGCCTGAATGAGTACACCAGGGCAGCACTCACAACATGCTGGAGGAACTCAGCAGGTCGGGCAGCATCCGTGGAAATGATCAGTCGACGTTTCGGGCCGAAACCCTTCGTCAGGACTGTAGAGGGAAGGGGCAGAGGCCCTATAAAGAAGGTGGGGGGAGGGTGGGAAGGAGAAGGCTGGTAGCTTCCAGCCTTCCCCCACCTTCTCTATAGGGCCTCTGCCCCTTCCCTCTACAGTCGCTGGATGTGAGGTGGAAAGTGTATTGACTGGCTGCATTACGGCCTGGTAAAGGTACACCAATGCCTTTGAGTGGAAAATCCTACAAAAGGTTGTGGATTCACTGGGTAAAGCCCTCCCAACCAATGAGCACACCTATATGAAACGTTGTTATAGAAAAGCAGCATCCATCATCAGAAAACCTGACTACCCAGACCATGCTATTTTCTCGCTGCTGCCATCAGGTAGAGGGTACAAGAGCCTCAGGACTCAGACCACCAGGTTCAAGAACAGTTACTACCCCTCAACCATCAGGCTCTTGAACAAGGGGGGATAATTACACTTGTTCAATTTCTGCTGTTCCCACAAACAATGATCTCACTTTAAGGACTCTTTATCTTGTTATTTCATGCTCTCGTTATTTATTGCTATTTATTTATATTTGTATTTGTACAGTTTGTTGTTCATTGATCCTGTTTACTGTTACTGTTTTTTTTTTGTGGAGCACGCCCACAGGAAGAAAAACCTGAGGGATGGATGTGGTGACATGTAAGTTATGATTATGGTTACGGATTCCGCAACCCGCCTGGGCCGTAGGGACGCTGTACTCAATGAGCTCTGCACCAGTTGCCTCCATCTCTCACGGTTGTGGGCAAGTGCCTGGGTTGTGGCAAACCTCTCTCCAGTCCACTCTGCAATGTTGTTTGTCCATTTCTTCCTCTGTTTGCCCCTTTTTTCCTTTCCCCCGCATCATCCCCTGAAGAATGGTCTCTGAGAGTCCACTTGATCTTGTTATGTGGCCATACCACCTCATTTTTCTCTTCTTTAGATCTTTGGACAGTAGATCTTTGTAGTGTCCCATGTGCTGGGTGATGGTCCTTCATACTTCGTCGTTTGAGACATGGTCTGTATAGGAGATACCAAAGGAACCTCTGAAGCATCTCATTTCTACTGCCTGGATCTTCTTTTGCAGTTCTGCTGTCAAAGTCCATGATTCACATGCATACAAGAAGACAGAAAGCACAAGTGCATGCAGGAGTTTCAGCTTAGATCTGAGAGCAATGTTATTGCCTCTCCAGATTGGTTTTAGTTCAGCCAGCATTGCTGTTTTCCGGGCTGTCCTTGCAAGGACTTCAGGCTTTGATCCTTCCTGGTTGATGATGGCGCCAAGATACTTGAACCATGTGACAGTCTCTAGTCCTTGTCCACTGACAGTGATTTTTGTCGTGATAGGCTGCTCACTGTTTCTCATCAGCTTGGTTTTCTCTGGGCTGATCTACATGCCATATCTGGTAGATGTATCATCCAGATGGTTCACAAGGCAGGCCAATTCATCCTCACCTCCTGCCAGCCCATCAATGTCATTGGCGAACCTAAGGTTGGTTATGATCTGTCCTCTGATACTGACTGTGCCGATAGGATCTTCCAGGGTATCTGTCATTACTTGCTCCAAGAAAATATTGTACGGCATGGGTGAAAGGAGGCGTCCTTGTCAGACTCCAACTGATGTGTGGAACCACTCTCCAACTGTGCCTTGAACAAGTACCACACTGCTAGCTTTGGTGTAGAGCTGCTTGATGATTTGGATCAGCTTCTGGCTCGTGTTGTATCTCTTCATTTTGGCCCAGAGTGCATCATGCCACACCCTATTGAATGCCTTCTTGAAGTCTATGAACACATGGAAGGTGTCCTGTTGGTGTTGGTTGTATTTCTCGCACAGTACTCAGAGGCTGAATATCTGTTCTGTCATATTTTTTCCACTTCTGAATCCAGCCTGCTCTTAGGCGATTATTTCTTGTATGTATGTGCTCTGATGATAAATGTTACTTTGAACTTTGAATCAATTGAGAAGGAAGAAAAACTCCAGTTCCACTCCTTGTGCATGACAGAGGTGTAAAATAATCAGAGAAACAGATGGATTGCTGGGCTTTATAACCAGGAAACTGCAACACACAGGAGCAGAGAACGTGCTCTGGTTGTACCGTGTTGGAGTACAAGAAACTGTTCTGGGCATCACAACTCTATCAGTATATATTGGACTCAAGAAAGTGCACCTCAAATTTATCAAAGATACCAGGACTCCAAGGGTTAACCCACAGAGAGGACAAACACAAACCAAAACTGTATTCACTGGAAGTGAAAAGGTTACGGGATGATTTGATTGAATTTGTAAGATACTGATGGGAAACTTTATTTCTCTTGATTGATGAATCTGTGAAGATTGACTCGAGCAGCTCTTTCAGAATTAAAGACAGGAAGCACTTCTGCGCAGAGCTTTAGAAGTATGGAACTCACTTTCAAAAATACCAGCTGAAACAAAATCAATATCAGATTTATAATCACTATCTCATTCAATGTGGAATTTGTTATTTTGCAGCAATAGTACAGTGCAAAGACATAAAATTAGAATAACTCACAAAAATAAATGAATCAGAATCAGGTTTATTATAACCAGCATGTGACGTGAAATTTGTTAACTTAGCAGCAACAATTCAATGCAATACGTAATCAGCAGAGAGAAAAAAAATAATAAATAAACAAGTAAATCAATTACGTAAGTTGAATAGATTTTAAAAAAGTGCAATAACAGAAATACTGTGTATTAAAAAAAGTGATGTATTGTCCAAAGATTCAACGTCCATTTAGGAATTGGATGACAGAGGGGAAGAAGCTGTTTCTGAATCACTGAGTGTGTGCCTTCAGGCTTCTGTACCTCCTTCTTGATGGTAACAGTGAGAAAAGGGCATTCCCTGGGTGCTGGAAGTCCTTAATAATGGATGCTGCCTTTCTGAGACACCGCTCCCTGAAGATGTCCTGGGTACTTTGTAAGCTAGTACCCAAGATGGAGATGACTAGGTTTACAACCTTCTGCAGCTTCTTTCGGTCCTGTGCAGTAGTCCCTCCATACCAGACAGTAATGCAGCCTGACAGAATGCTCTCCACAGTAAAACTATAGAAGTTTTTGAGTATATTTGTTGACATACCAAATCCCTTCAAACTCCTAATAAAATATAGCCACTGTCTTGCCTTCTTTATGACTACATCAATATATTGGGACCAGGTTAGATCCTCAGAGATCTTGACACCCAGGAACCTGAATCTGCTCACTCTCTCCACTTCTGATCCCTCTACGAGGATTGGTACTGTATGTGTTCCTTCGTCTTACCCTTCCTGAACTCCACAATCAGCTCTTTCGTCACTGACATTGAGTGCCAGGTTGTTGCTGTGGCACCACTCCACTAGTTGGCACATTTCACTCCTGTACACCCTCTCGTCACCATCTGAGATTCTACCAACAATGGTTATAAATTCATCAACTTTATAGGTGGTATTTGAGCTGTGCCTAGCCGCACAGTCATGTGTATGTAGAGAGTAGAGCAGTGGGCTAAGCCCACACCCCTGAAGTGCACCAGAGTTGATCGTTAGTGAGGAGGAGATGTTATCACCAACCCGCACAGATTGTGGTCTTCCAGTTAGGAAGTCGAGGATCCAATTGCGGAGGGAGGTACAGAGGGCCAGGTTCTGCAACTTCTCACTCAGGATTGTGGGAATGATGATATTAAATGCTGAGCTATAGTCGATGAACAGCATCCTGACATAGGTGTTTGTGTTGTCCAGGTGGCCATTGAGATTGCATCTGCCGTTGACCTATTGTGGCGATAGGCAAATTGCAATGGGTCCAGGTCCTTGATGAGGCAGGAGTTTAGACTAGTCATGACCAACCTCTCAAAGCATTTCATCACTGTCAGTGTGAGTGGTACCGGGTGATAATCATTAAGACAGCCCACATTATTCCTCTTAGGCATTGGTATAATTGTTGCCTTTTTGAAGCAAGTGGGAACTTCTGCCCGTAGCAGTGAAAGTCTGAAAATGTCCTTGAATACTCCTGCTAGTTTGTTGGCACAGGTTTGTCAGAGCCTTACCAGGTACTCCATCTGGACCTTCCACCCTGTGAGGGTTCACTCTCTTTAAAGATAGCCTAACGTCAGCCTCTGAGACAGATATCACAGGGTCATCAGGTGCAGCAGGGATCTTCACAGCTGTAGTAGTGTTCTCCCTTTCAAAGCATGCATAGGAGGCGTTGAGTTCATCTGGTAGTGAAGCATCACTGGCATTCATGCTATTGGGTTTCGCTTTATAGGAAGTAATGTCTTGCAGACTCTGCCAGAGTTGCTGTGCATCCAATGTCGCCTCCAACCTCATTCAAAATTGTCTCTTTGCCCCTGAAATAGCCCTCCACAAATCATACCTGGTTTTCTGGTACAGAGCTGGTTTGCCAGGCTTGAATATCACAGATCTAGCCATCAGCAGACGATGTACCTCCTGGTTCATCCATGGCTTTTGGTTTCGTTATGTACAGTAAGTCTTTGTGGACACATACACATCCATACAGGTTTTAATGAAGTCGGTAACAACTGCAGCATACTCATCCAGGTTTGAAGATGAATCCCTGAATACAGTCCAGTCCACCGATTACTGGTGTAATAACTATTATAGTTTAAGAAAAGGAATAATGAGGTAGTGTTCGTGGGTTCATGGCCATTCAGAAATCTGGTGGCAGAGAGGAAGAACTGTTCCTGAATCACTGAGAGCTGGTTCTACAGGTAGGGTGGAGTAGGGGGAGGGGTGGCATTACTCATCAGGGAAATCCCATGACAGTGCTCAGACAGGACAGGGTGGTGGGCTCATCTACTGAGGTTGATTGGGTGGAACTGAAAAATAGGAAAGGAAGACCATGTTAATGGGATTGCAGTATATTATAGACCACCCAACAAGTCAGTGGGATTTAGAGGAGCAAATTTGTAGAGATAGCAAGTTACGAGAAAAATATGGTTGTGATAGTAGATGATTTTAACTTTCCACATATTGACTAGAACTCCCACAATGTAAAAGGACTGGATGAGATAGAGTTTGCCAAATGTGTTCATGAAATTTTCCTCAATCAATATATAAAGGTCCCACCTAGAGAAAGTGAGATACTATATCTCCTTTCAGGGAATGAGACAGGGTAGGTGACAAAAGTGTGTGAAGGGGAACACTTAGGATCTAGTGAACATGATTCCATTAGTTTCAAGTTAATTATGGAAAAGCATGCGCCTGGTCCTTCAATTGAGATTCTGACCTGGAGAGAGGCCAATTTTGAAGGTATCAAAAAGGATCTGGCAAGTGTAATTGGGACGGGTTTTTTTTCTGGCAAAAAAATGCTTGGTAAGTGGGAGACCTTCAAAAGTGAAATATTGGCAGAACGCAGTTTATATTTTCCTGTTAGAACAAAGGCAAAACTTACAGGGGACCTTGGTTTTTGAGGGATTTTGAGGTCTTGGTTAAAAAGAAGGAGGAGGTGCATAGCAAGGAACAAATGAAGTAATTGAGGAGTATAAGAAATGCAAGAAAAAAAACTAAAAAGGGAAATCAGGAGGGCTAAAAGAAGACAAGAGTTTTGCTGTGGAAGAAAAGGTGAAGGAGCTTCTACAGATGTATAAGGAGCAAAAGATAACAAGGGACAAAATGGGTCTACTTGAAGATCAGTGTTGTTCTCTATGCATGGAGCTGAAAGAGACAGAGGAGATCTTAAATGGATTTTTTGTATCGGTATTTACTCAGGAGATGGGCAGAACAGCAATGAAGTCATGGACCATATTTATACAACTTCTCCTTATAACTCTGGCACCCAAACCCAGACACCATCCTGCTAATTTTTTCCTATTTCCCCCCCACCCCCCATCAGAGGGGAGGTTAAGACCAGAGGGTATAGATTTAAAGTCAGAGGGGAAAGATTTAAGGAGTATCTTTAAAATTTTTTCAAAGAGGATGCTGTGAAAATAGAATGAGTGTGTAAATGGCAGAAGAAGTAGTAGACGGAAGTACTAATACGATGTTTAAGAGACATTTGGACAGATACATAGATAGGAAATATTTAGATAGTAAAATGCAATTATCTTAGATAGGCATCTTCTTCCCAAAGGGCCTGTTTCATGCCATATGAATCTACAGATCCCTGCATTTATATTGTCAAGCCCTTTAAGAATTTTAACGAGTTTACATTTCATTCATCAAGATTGCAGAGAGCAAGTCCCAGTCAACTTCACCTTCCCTCAGGATTTAATTTCATTCATTTTCTCTATCGGAGATAAAGATCAGACCTAGGCACAATATTCCAGATGCTGATTCATAAAGCTCTTTATATTTGGAATAAAGTATTTCTACTTTCTTGCTCTCCAGTTGTCTTACAAAAAAGGCCAGTGTACTATTTTCCTTGCTATACCTGCTTGTTAACCTCTTGGCACCCAAGTCACTCTGTACACCTACACCTTTCAAACTCTCACCAAATTATCCCCAAACTTTCTACATCCTCGGGCAAAGTAAAAGATGTAAAACATGTTTTCACGGTATATTTCCATTCTCTTGGCTATGAAAACCTCTTTGATGCCTCTTTGCATCCCCCTCAAAACCCACGTTATCAGGACAGAAGAATACTCAGATGGTTTCTGATAACCAAAACGCTTCCCATTATCTTGTCTTGTCTACAGTGAAAACAGTGAAATTTTTAAAAGATCTTGTCACAGTGACTGGTTGAATGGTGTCGCAGCGACAACTTCTCACTCAATGTCAGCAAAACCAAGAAATTGATTGTTAACTTCAGGAAGGGGAAGTGGGGAGCATTCTGCTAGTGGGCTCAACCATAAACTCATCTAAAAAGGCCACCTCATAGGCATTCTACATATTCCTTCTCATTGGATGCAGCACCAACCTGATTTTCCCATTCAGCCTGCATATTAAAATCCCACATGATTATTGCAACATTGCCCCTTTCATTTGCCTTTTCTATCTCTCCTTGTAACTTGTATCCCACATTCTGGCTACTGTTCAGAGGTCTGAATATAACTGCCATCAGTGTTTTTTTTTACTCTTGCAGTTTTTTAACTTTATCCAGTAGAATTATAGATTTTCTGATCGCATGTCACCTTTTTTTAAGGATTTGATTTCATTTTTTATCATCAGCGTCACACAACCCCCTCCACCCACCTGCCTGTCCGTTTGATAAAATGTATATCCTTAGATGTTAAGCTCTCAACTATGATCTTTCAGCCACGACTCAGTGATGCCCACAACATCGTACCTGCCAATCTCTAATTGCGCTACAAAATCATCCACCTTATTTCTATACATAGAATAGTACAGCACAGTACAGGCCCTTCAGCACACAATGTTGTGGCAACCCTTAAACCCTGCCTCCCATATAACCCCCCACCTTAAATTCCTCCATATACCTGTCTAGCAGTCTCTTAAACTTCACTAGTGTATCTGCCTCCACCACTGACTCAGGCAGTGCATTCCACGCACCAACCACTCTCTGAGTAAAAAACCTTCCTCTAATATCCCGTTTGAACTTCCCACCCCTTACTTTAAGGCCATGTCCTCTTGTATTGAGCAGTGGTGCCCTGAGGAAGAGGTGCTGGCCGTCCACTCTATCTATTCCTCTTAATATCTTGTATACCTCTATCATGTCTCCTCTCATCCTCCTTCTCTCCAAGGAGTAAAGCCCTAGCTCCCTTAATCTCTGATCATAATGCATACTCTCTAAACCAGGCAGCATCCTGGTAAATCTCCCCTGTACCCTTTCCAATGCTTCCACATCTTTCCTATAGTGAGGCGACCAGAACTGGACACAGTACTCCAAGTGTGGCCTAACCAGAGTTTTATAGAGCTGCATCATTACCTTGTGACTCTTAAACTGTATTCCTCGACTTATGAAAGCTAACACCCCATAAACTTTCTTAACTACCCTATCTACCTGTGAGGCAACCTACAGGGATCTGTGGACATGTACCCCCAGATCCCTCTGCTCCTCCACACTACCAAGTATCCTGCCATTTGCTTTGTACTCTGCCTTGGAGTTTGTCCTTCCAAAGTGTACCACCTCACACTTCTCCGGGTTGAACTCCATCTGCCACTTCTCAGCCCGCTTCTGCATCCTATCAATGTCTCTCTGCAATCTTCAACAATCCTCTACACTATCCACAACACCACCAACCTTTGTGTCATCTGCAAACTTGCCAACCCACCCTTCTACCCCAACATCCAGGTCATTAATAAAAACTACGAAAAGTAGAGGTCCCAGAACCGATCCTTACGGGACACCACTAGTCACAGCCCTCCAATCCAAATGTACTCCCTCCACCATGACCATCTGCCTTCTGCAGGCAAGCCAATTCTGAATCCACCTGGCCAAACTTCCCTGGATCCCATGCCTTCTGACTTTCTGAGTAAGTTTACCATGTAGAACCTTGTCAAATGCCTTACTAAAATCCATGTAGATCACATCCACTGCACTACCCTCATCTATGTGCCTGGTCATCTCCTCAAAGAACTCTATCAGGCTTGTTAGACACGATCTGCCCTGCACAAAGCCATGCTGACTGTCCCTGATCAGACCATGATTCTCTAAATGCCCATAGATCCTATCTCTAAGAATCTTTTCCAACAGCTTTCCCACCACAGATGTAAGACTCACTGGTCTATGATTACCTGGACTATCCCTACTACCTTTTTTGAATGAGGGGACAACATTTGCCTCCCTCCAATCCTCTGGTACCATTCCCATGGACAACGAGGACATAAAGATCCTAGCCAGAGGCTCAGCAATCTCTTCTCTCTCCTCGTGGAGCAGCCTGGGGAATATTCCGTCAGACCCTGGGGACTTATCCATCCTAATGTATTATAACAACTCTAACACCTCCTCTCCCTTAATATCAACATGCTCCTGAACATCAACCTCACTCATATTGTCTCACCGTCATCAAGTTCCCTCTCATTGGTGAATACAGAAGAGAAGTATTCATTGAGGACTTTGCTCACTTCCACAGCCTCCAGGCACATCTTCCCACCTTTAACTCTAATCGGTCCTATCTTCACTCCTGTCAACCTTTTGTTCTTCATATAATTGAAGAATGCCTTGGGGTTTTTCCTTTACCCTACTCGCCAAGGTTTTCTCATGCCCCCTACCCGCTCTCCTCAGCCCCTTCTTAACCTCCTTTCTTGCTTCCCTATATTCCTCAATACACCCATCTCATCCTTGCTTCCTAAACCTCATGTATGCTGCCTTCTTCCATCTGACTAGATATTCCACCTCATTTGTCACCCATGGTTTCTTTATCCTACCATTCTTTATCTTCCTCACCGGAACAAATTTATCCCTAACATCCTGCAAGAGATCCCTAAACATTGACCACATGTCCATAGTACATTTCCTTGCAAAAGCAGCGTCCCAATTCACACCCGCAAGCTCTAGCCTTATAGCCTCATAATTTGCCCTTCCCCAATCAAAAATTTTCCTGCCCTCTCTGATTCTATCCTTCTCCATGATAATGCTAAAGGCCAGGGAGCAGTGGTCACTGTCCCCCAGATGCTCATCCACTGAGAGATCTGTGACCTGACCTGGTTTGTTACCTAATACTAGATCTGCGAGGGAAGAGATTGCTGAGCCTCTGGCTAGGATCGTTATGTCCTTGTTGTCCACGGGAATGCTACTGGAGGATTGGAGGGAGGTGAATATTGTCCCCTTGTTCAAAAAAGGTAGTAGGGATAGTCCAGGTAATTATAGACCAGTGAGCCTTACGTCTGTGGTGGGAAAGCTGTTGGAAAAGATTCTTAGAGGTAGGATCTATGGACATTTAGAGGATCATGGTCTGATCAGGGACAGTCAGCATGGCTTTGCGAAAGGCAGATCGAGTCTAACAAGCCTGATAGAGTTCTTTGAGGAGGTGACCAGGCATATAGATGAGGGTAGGGCAGTGGATGTGATCTATATGGATTTTAGTAAGGCATTTGACATGGTTCCACACTGTAGGCTTATTCAGAAAGTCAGAAGGTATGGGATCCAGGGAAGTTTAGCCAAGTGGATTCAGAATAGGCTTGCCTGCAGAAGGCAGAGGGTCGTGGTGGAGGGAGTACATTCAGATTGGAGGGTTGTGACTAGTGGTGTCCCACAAGGATCGGTTCTGGGACCTCTACTTTTCGTGATTTTTATTAATGACCTGGATGTGGGGGTAGAAGGGTGAGTTGGCAAGTTTGCAGACGACACAAAGGTTGGTGGTGTTGTGGATTGTGTAGAGGATTGTTGAAGATTGCAGAGAGACATTGATAGGATGCAGAAGTGGGCTGAGAAGTGGCAGATGGAGTTCAACCTGGAGAAGTGTGAGGTGGTACACTTTGGAAGGACAAACTCCAAGGCAGAGTACAAAGCAAATGGCAGGATACTTGGTAGTGTGGAGGAGCAGAGGGATCTGGGGGTACATGTCCACAGATCCCTGTAAGTTGCTTCACAGGTAGATAGGCTAGTTAAGAAAGCTTATGGGGTGAGCTTTCATAAGTCGAGGGATAGAATTTAAGAGTCACGAGGTAATGATGCAGCTCTGTAAAACTCTGGTTAGGCCCATTTGGAGTATTGTGTCCAGTTCTGGTCGCCTCACTATAGGAAAGATGTGGAAGCATTGGAAAGGGTACAGGGGAGATTTACCAGGATGCTGCCTGGTTTAGAGAGTGTGGGTTATGATCAGAGATTAAGGGAGCTAGGGCTTTACTCTTTGGAGAGAAGGAGGATGAGAGGAGACATGATAGAGGTATACAAGATATTAAGAGGAATAGATAGAGTGGACGGCCAGCACCTCTTCCTCAGGGCACCACTGCTCAATACAAGAGGACATGGCCTTAAAGTAAGGGGTGGGAAGTTTGAGCGGGATATTAGAGGAAGGTTTTTTACTCAGAGAGTGGTTGGTGCGTGGAATGCACTGCCTGAGTCAGTGGTGGAGGCAGATACACTACTGAAATTTAAAAGACTTCTAGAGAGGTATATGGAGGAGTTTAAGGTGGGGGGTTATATGGGAGGCAGGGTTTAAGGGTTGCCACAACGTTGTGGGCTGAAGGGCCTGTACTGTGCTGTACTATTCTATGTTCTATGATACACATTGTACCGAGAAGACAGGCAGGTAGGTAGAGGGGATAGGGTGACTCTGTTGGTAAAAAATTAAAGGCAATCCTTAGAAAGAGGTGACAGGATTGGAAGATGTAGAATCCTTGTAGGTAGAGTTAACAAACTGCAAGGGTAAGAAAAGAACCTAATGAGAATTATATACAGGGCTCCAAACAGTAGCCAGGATGTGGGATATAAATGACAATAGGAGATAGAAAAGTCACATACACACCCAATCTAGAATTGCCATTCTCCTAGTGGGAGGTTTCAATATGCAGGTAGATTGGGAAAATTAGGTTGGTGCTGGATTCCAAGAAAGGGAATATTTTGAATGCCTATCTTTTTTTTAGAGCAGCTTTGCAGTTGAGCCCATTAGGGGAATGGCAAGTTTGAAGACGATATGAAAATAGGTGGAGGGGCAGGTAGTGTTGAAAGACTTGGATAGATTGGAAGAATGGGCAAAGAAGTGACAGATAGAAAGTGTATGGTCATGCACTTTGATAGGAGGAATAAAGGCGTATGTTATTTTCTAAACGGGGAGAAAATTCAAAAATCAGAGGTACAAAGGGACTTGGGAGTCCATGTGCAGGATTCCCGGAAGATTATCTGGCAGATACAAGTGGAGTGTAGCTCTCACTTGTGGCTACAAATACGTAGCTGTTTGCTTGTGACAGCGGTCACACCCTGGTACACTGCTTTGACAGGTGGGCTAAACCAGGTGAGGGTAGCCAGTGGGCCTCATACCTCAGAGAGGTAGGGACATGCCTGGCCCAGCATGCGACGTCAGCTCTGGTGGACAGGGCGGATGAGATCTACAGTGAGATCCAACAGTCATGAGTGCAGTTCTACCACACACCATGGAGAGTGATGGGCATGACATGGCACAGAAAACGTTATGGTCATCCACTGCAACCAAGGAATACCCCAGTTCGTGATGCTGGTTCGTACCACTGGACCCAGACGTCTGAGGTCGAAAGAGTGGAACTGCCCCAGTACAACGGGACAATCCTCATAGGGGGATCAGAAGTGGAGAGAGTGAGCAGATTCAAGTTCCTTGGTGTCAAGATCTCTGAGAATCTAACCTGGTCCCAACATATCGACGTAGACATAAAGAAGGCAAGACAGTGGCTATACTTTATTTGGAGTTTGAAAAGATTTGGCATGTCAACAAATACACTCAAAAACACCTATAGTTATACCATGGAAAGCATTCTGACAGGCTGCATCACTATCTGGTATGGGGGGCAGGGCGCTACTGCACAGGACCGAAAGAAGCTGCAGAAGATTGTAAATTTAGTCAGCTCCATCTTGGATACTAGCCTACAAAGTACCCAGGACATCCTTAGGGAGCGGTGTCTCAGAAAGGCAGCGTCCATTATTAAGGACCTCCAGTACCCAGGGCATGTCCTTTTCTCACGGTTACCATCAGGTAAGAGATACAAAAGCCTGAAGGCACACACTCAGTGATTTAGGAACAGCTTCTTCCCCTCTGCCATCCGATTTCTGAATGGACGTTGAATCTTTGGACACTACCTCACTTTTTTTAATATACAGTATTTCTGTTTTTGACATGTTTTAAAATCTATTCAATATATGTAATTGATTTACTTGTTTATTTATTATTATGTTTTATTTCATTTATCTTTTTCTCTCTGCTAATTTATGTATAGCATTGAACTGTTGCTGCTAAGTTAACAAATTTCACATCACTTGCTGGTGATAATAAACCTGATTCTGATTCCACTTTAAAAACTCTACCACAGGTTTCCTGTCATCATCGGACGCAATGACCAGCTACCATATCTTGTAGGTTGAGATGGTGGTATGGAAGGCAAATGCAATATTCGTATTCATTTTAAAAGGACTAGAGTAAAAGAGGAAGATGTAAGACAGAGGTTTTGTAAGGCATTCATCAGACCACATGGAATATTGTGAGCAGTTTTCAGCTGCTTATAAAAGAGATGTGCTGCTATTGGAGAAGGTGCAGAGGAGGTTCACAGGAATGATTCCAAGAATGAAAGGGTCAACATTTGATGGCTCTAGGCCTGTACTCACTGGAGTTTGGAAGAATGGGGATGGACCCCATTGAAGCCTATACAGAGTGAATGTTTCTTATAGACTAGGACCAGAGGATACAGCCTCAGCATAGAGAGACATCCATTTAGAACAAAGATAAGGCCGGGGGCAGGGAGAGGGGTGGATTTCTTTAGGTGGTGAATCTGTAGAATTCATTGCCACACATTGCTGTGAAGGCCAAGTCATTGGGTATATTTAAAGTTGTGGTTGATAGGTTCTTGCTTAGTCAAGGCATCACAGGTTACAGGGAGAAGGCAGGAGAATGGGGTTAAAAGGGATTATACGTCTACTTTGATGGAATAGTAAGCAGACTTAATGGGCTGAATGTCATAATTCTGTTCCTATGTATGTCTTATGGTCTTATGGACTGGAGGTTTCCTGGCGTTTCCACATCTCACACAAAGAACATACCACTGAGCCTGGACCCATTCTCACCACATTAGCTATGTACTAAAAAACAGGGAAAGAAAGAAAGTTATGAGAAAGTTACTTAGAGCTTTCACCTCTTTTTCCCTAATCTTCTTGAGCCAAACAGTGATCACTCTAACATTGTTCCAATCATACTATGGCATCTCCGTTTCAACTAATTTAGTTTTACGGCTTTTAGCAAGTGCCTAATAGATCGTGAGGACTGAAGTCTGCTGTTAAGTTCCAAAAGGCACCAGTGGGACTTGGTAGTCCCTGTACAGGATTCCCTGAAGGTTAACTTGCAGGTTGAGTCAGTGGTAAGAAATGTAAATGCAATGTTAGCATTCAATTCAAGACAACAAGAATATAAAGCAAGGCTGAGGCTTTATAATGCATTCGTCAGACCACTTGGAGTATTGTGAGCAGTTTAGATGTGCTGGCATTGGGGAGGTCCAGAGGAGGTTCATAAGAATGATCCAGGAATGAAAGGGTTGATACGTGAAGAGCATTAAATGGCTCTGTGTCTGTACTCACCAGAGTTCAGAAGAACGAAGGTGGATCTCATTCTAACTGATCAAATATTGAAAGGGCGAGATAGAGCAATTGTGGAAGGATGTTTCCTATAGTGGGTGAGTCTGGGATCAGAGAGCACAGCCTCAGAATAGAAGGACCTTCCTTTAGAACAGAGGTGAGGAGGAATTTGTTCAGTCAGAAGGTGGTGAATCAGTGGAATTCACTGCCATGGGCAGTTGTAGAGGCCAAGCCATTGGTTACATTTAAAGAGGAGGTTGAGTAGTCAAGGCATCAAAGGTCACGGGGAGAAAGCAGGAGAATGGGGTTGAAAAGGGTTGTAAGTTGGCCATGATGGAATGGCGGAGCAGACGTAATGAGCTGAATGGCCTTTTTCTGCTCCTATGCCTTATGGGCTAAACCTCACGCCATCTTTCCAATAAGTGAGTGCTCGCGATAATTGAAGTCTCGAAAGGCCCCAAGCTCTTCTTAAACCTCACACAACCTCTCCAATAAGCAAGTGCTCACAAGGATTGAAGTCTGCTGTAAAGCCCTGAAAGGCCCCAATCTCCTTTTAAACCTCTTACCACCTTTCGAACAAACGAGTGCTCACAGCGATGGAAGTCTGCTGAAAAATCCTGAAAGGTCCCAAGTTCTTTTTAAAACTTGCCGCACTCCTCCAACAAGCGAGTGCTCACAGTTATTGAAGACCACCCTGTTGGTGTGTTTTGTTTCCTGCAATTGTTTACACTGTGAGCTTTGTGCATTACATGCAGTGTTTTCTTAAATGCTCTGTTTTCACTGGATTTTTACACCTGTGTGCTGTATCCAGAAAAATATTGCTCAAAAATATACTTTCTTCTATGTACAGAAGTGTTATAATCCAATTTATTGCAACAGTGATTTTGTTACTGAACAACTTATCCAGAGACCAAGAATAATAAGCTGGAATTATAAATCTGAACCCACACAGCTAGTAGGAAATTTAAATTCAGTTAATTAAGTAATCTGACGATAATACTGGCGTCCCTAATGGATGCCATGAAACTATTGTGCTGTAAAATTCCATCTAGTTCACCAGTATTCATATAACATAAAATGTACAGCACAGCCCACAATGTTGTGCTAAAGCTGGTAAATTAGGAATCAAATGGCTAACTAAATTAATCTCTTCTGTCAACACAATGTCCATATCCTTCCATGTGTCTATCTAGACATCTCCTAAAAGTCTCCAGTCTTTCTGCATCTGCCACCACCCCAGGCAGTGCTTTTCAGCACCACTCTCTGTGTAAAATAAAATTGCCCCTCATATCTCCTTTGAAATTAGCCCCTCTCACCTTAAATACATGCCCTCTGGTATTAGACATTTCAACCCTTGGAAAAGGATATTGTCTGTCTACTCTGCCTATGCCTCTCATAATCTTATAAACCTCTATCAAATCTTCACTTAGCCTCTGCTGCTCCAGAGAATGCAAACCAAGTTTGTCCAACTTTTCATTATAGCTCATGACCTCTAATCCAGGTAAATCTGTTCTGTACCCTCTCCATTGCCCCGACATCCACCCTGTAATGGGGTGACCACAACTGTATGCCTAACTAGAGTTTTATAAAGCTGCCACATAACTTCCCGAGTTTTGAACTCAGTGCCTCAACTAATAAAAGCAAACACGCGATATGCCTTCTTAACAACCCTATCAACTTATTTAGCAACTTTCAGTGAGCTATGAAAGTGGGCCACAAGATCCCTCTGCTCATCAATGCTGGTAAGGTTCTTGACCATAACTGTGTACTGTCTGTTTACATTTGACCTACCAAGGTGTAAGACTTCACATTTATGAGTTAAACTGCTTCTGCCATTTCTCCACCCATATCTCAGATAATCTATATCCCACTGTATTATTTGCCAGTCTTACCTGCCATCCACAATACCACCAACCTTTGTATCATCTGTAAACTTACTAACCCATCTATTTACATTTTCATCCATGTCATTTATATACATCACAAACAGCAGAGGTCCCAGTACAGATCCCTGCAGAACACCACTAATCACAGACCTCCAGCTGGAATAAGTCACTTCAACCACTACCCTCTGCCTTCTGTGAGAAAGCCAATTCTGAATTCAAATGGCCAACTCACTATGGATCCCATGCATCTTAATCTTCTGGATGAGCATCCCATGAGGGACCTTGTCAAGCACCTTACTAAAATCCACGTAGATGACATCCACTGTTCTATTTTCATCAATCACCCTCATCATCTCATGAAAAAACTCAGTCATATGGCTCTCCTTAATTATTCCGTGGTTTTCCAAATGCTCATAAATCCTGTCCCTAAAAATTCTCTCCAGTAACTTCTCTACCACTGACATGAGAATCTCCCATCTATATTTTCCAGGATTATCCCTGGTTCCCTCTTGAAGAATGGAACAACATTAGCCTATCACCAGTCCTCTGGGACCTCACTTGTGACTGGAAAGGACATAAAGATACTGGTATAGGTCCCAGCAATCTCTTCCCTTGCTTTTCTCAATATCCCATCAGATCCTGGGGACTTATCCACCTTAATGCTCCTTAAGGGACCCAACATTACCTCCTCCTTTACCTCGAAATGCCCTCGCATATCAAAACACTCAGCACTGATCTCCCTATCCTCAATATCCTTTTGCTTGGCAAATGGTGCTGTAAAGTACTGATTAATGAACTCACTACATTCTCTACATACAATCAAATGATCCACCTCTATCCTTGAGTGGTCTGACCCTCTCCCGAGCTGTCCTTGTGCTCTGGTTCCAATTGGACCGCTACAGCTGCCCCGCCCTCAAGATCCAGATCCTCTGCCTCACAAACTTCAACCTTTGTTTCAAACAACTTCTGCCAAAGTAAATAACCATAAGAATCAGATCACGTAGCATTAGATTCAGTGTCACACGAAAGGCACACCAAGCCCAGCCAGTCCTGGAAACTCATCTTCTTGACCTTCAATGGACCTGCCCTAATGCAGAGGTCTCCTACTCATGGAATAGCAGGAGGCAGGTGCTGTCAGACTCACAGAATCCTACCTTCAGGCCAATATCCTGAAGAACACCTTCACAGTCACTGGCAAAGAAAGCTCCTGTTGATTATCATCTTCCTGCCTCCTTCATTTAATGAGTCATTACTCCTCCATATTGAACAACATTCGAATGAAGAGGACACAAGATGTACTGAGAGGTGAACTTTGATGACTACAACCGAGAATGGTTGCAGAATCAGATGAGTATGAAAGATGGATACAGCAACTGCAACCAGCTTCCCTCTTGAGATTCTTGCAGTCCCAACATCAAAGAAAAAACAGCCTTCAGCAAATTCCATTCATTCTCCCGAGAGAGAACAACGCAGGTTACAGCAGAGAGTTCGCAGCAGTTACAGTCCCACGGCACAAAAACCAGCCATTTGGCCCTTCATATCATCAATCACCAAGTACTTATCTAGATTCATACCATGTACCAGCACTTGGTCTGCAGCCCGTGATTCAAATACTCATGCCTATCATTTTCAATATTGTGAGAGTACCTACCTCCGCCACCTCTCAAGCGGATTCGATCCTGGGTGAAAATATCATTTTTCAAATCTTCTATAAATCTGAGGAAATTCAGCAAGTCCCCGATGACACTCACAATTTTTACTGGTGAACATACAAAGCATCTACCCAAATGCACAGCAGCTTTGTACGCTCAAGACCACAAGAAATTACAGAGAGTTGTGAATGCAGCCCAGCCCAGCACAAAAACAACTTCCCGTCCATTGACTCCACCTACACTCCCCACTGCCTCGTGAAAGCCGCCAACATAATCAAAGCTCACCCTTGCCCTGGTCATTCCCCCCACTGCCTATTGGGTAGAAAATGCTAAAGACTGAAAATACGTACTATCTGGTTCAAGGACAGCTTCTATTCACTGTTATGAGACTCTTGAATAGATTTCTTATATGGCAAAGATAAACTCTCAACATCCATGTTGTCTAGCTGCTCTTCACTTCCTCTGTTACTATAACACAGAAGTAGCAGCAGGTAATGGGGGGGGGTGCAAAATGTTATTCCTTTGTTCAAGAAAGGGAGTAGGGCTAACCCTGGGAATTATAGACCAGTGAGTCTTACTTCAGTGGTGGGCATATTATTGGAAAAGATTCTTGGAGACAGGATTTACGAGCATTTGGAGAAGCACAGTCTGATTAGGGATAGCCAGCGTGGCTTTGTGAGGGACAGGTCAGGCCTTAGGAGTCTGAGTGAATTCTTTGAGGATGTGACAAAGCACATTGAAGACAATACAATGATGGATGAGGTGTATATGGATTTTGGTTAGGCACTTGATAGAAGTCCCATATAGTGGGCTCCTTGAGAAAGTCAGGAGGCGTGGGATCCAGGGAAACAGCTGTGTGGATTCAAAATTGGCTTGCCCATAGAGGCAGAGGGTGGTAGCAGATGGAGCATCATCTGTCTGGAGGCCGACGACCAGTTGTGTTCCTCAGGGATCCGATCTGAGACACTTGCTCTTTGTGATATCTATAAATGAGCTGGATGAGGAAGTGGAAGTGTGGGTACAGATGACACGAAGGTTGGTGGAGTTGTGGATAGTGTGCAGGGTTGTTGCAGGTTGCAGCAGAACATTAACAGGATGCAGAGGTATGCTGAGAAGTGGCAAATGGTGTTCAACCTGTAAAATTCTGAAGCGATAGATTCATTTTGGAAGGTCAAATTTGAAGGCAGAATACAGGGTTAGTGGCAAAACTCTTGTCAGTGTGGAGGGAGGAACGGAGTGATGTTGGGGTCCAAGTCAACATGCCATGCAAGTTGATAGGATTGTTAAGAAGATTGTATGGTGTGATGGTCTTCATTATTTGTGTGATTTTGTTCAAGAGCTGTGAGGTAATGTTGCAACTCTATAAAACCCTGGTTAAGCCAGCCTTGGAATATTGTATTTAGTTTTGGTTGCTTCATTATAGGAAGGATGTGAAAGCTTTAGAGAGGGTGCAAAGGAGATCTACCTGGATGCCACCTGGATTAGAGAGCATGCCTTATGAAATTAGTCTATAGGTTTTCTCTTTGGAGTGAAGGAGGATGAGAGGTGACTTGGTAGAGGTGTACAAGATTATAAGAGCCATAGACTGAGTGGACAGTCAGAGACTTTTTCCCAGGATAGAAATGGCTAATACAGAGGGCATAATTTTTAGGCAATTGAAGGAAAGTAGAGGGGGGATGTCAGAGGGAAGTTTGTTACACAGAGAGTGGTGGGTGCATGGAACACGTGACAGAGATGGTGGTAGAGGCAGATACATTCAGGACACTTAAGAATCTCTCAAATAGACACTTTAATGACAGAAAAATGAAAGGCAATGGAGGATCTTAGAGTGCGTTAAAAGGTCAGCACAACATCATAAGCCAAAGGGCCTGTACTGTGCCGTAATGTTCTCTGTTCTATATTCTGCATTCTGTTATTTGTTTCCTTCCTTCCTTGATGAATTTACGTATAGCATGATCTGTCTGGATGGCATGCAAAACATAAGCTTTTATTTATCTTGGTAGGTGTAGCAATAATAAATCAATTGTCAATCTTTTACTTCTCTGGTTTTATATGCCTCTGTTAGGGGAAGAGTTTACTACTCTCTAAACTATCTAATCCTCTCATCATTTTATACACCCCTATCAGATTAGCCTTCAGTCTCCTCCTCATAACTGAAACGTTTCATTCCAGGCAACATCCTGGCGATTCTCCTCTGCATCTTCTCCAGTGTAATCACATCCTTTCCATAGTGGCTGAGCATAAGTTTTTGAAAGCTGCACTATGACCCCTCTGCTCTTACGTCCATGCACCAGTTTGTGAAGGCAAGCATCTATTAATGGGTTTTTCTTTATACACAGAGAGAGGTGGGTGTCTGGAAGGTGCTGCCAGGGCTGGTAGAGGCTCTTAGAGAGGTACGTGCATTTGTAGAGAATGGAGGGTTATGGACATCACGTAGGCAGAAGGGATTAGTTTAGTTAAACAGTTAATTACTAGTTTACTAATCCACCTACGGTCTTTTATTGGCTCGCCTCCATTATGTCCTGTTTAAGTTTAGAGAAAATAAGAAGTCGGGCATTTGATACATCCTTTAAATTTGAGCAAACCTGGCGACCTTTTATCCAATATTTTCATTTAATTTGACTTATTACTCTCTCAATTTTTTTTTCCAGAAGTTTTAGATTTGATCGGAAAGTCTTTCTTTCTTTTTTTTTTTGGTTGTATCCTCAAAATGGACTGCCCAGTCCCTTTTTTGTGTGTTTTTTTTCTATAGTGTAGTGGGGTTTTTTTTCTTTTCGTTTAAAACTCAATGTTTTTCCTTTTCTCTCCATAAACTGATAAGAGGAGAATTGCTATTTTCATTTTTATTGTATATTTTATACTAGTTTAACAATATCTATCATTTTGACAATGTCTATCTTAATCTCGGTTTATATTGTTACTGATATATATATTTGAGATAATTCTCCTCTTGATTGTATTTATGCTCCTTTTAAAACAATAAAAAGATTAATAAAGAAAGAAAGTTAATTACTAGTTTAACTAGTTTGGTAGAACATCAATGGCCAAAGGGTCTGTTCCTGTGCTGTAATTGTTTACGTTTGAAGCATTACGTCTTTTCTGTGCTGACAGCTTTGGGCATCTGTGAACTTGTACACCAAGGTTCCCCAGCTCCTTAATATACTTCAACTGTATGCCCTATCAACCCTTATAAAACTTCCCAAACTTCATCACCTTGCATCTATTAAGATTAAATTCTTTTTGCCATGCTTTGCTCTGGAGTATAGAGGATCCACACTCAAGAAGCTCTCCTTCATCCAGACACTTGCCCCCTGCCTAAACACTGGCACACAGTTACTCAAGCAGCCTGCTCTGGCCGCACCTCCCCAACCTGTCACCTCCACCACTCAGAACGGGACAATAGGATAAAACCTCCTGCAATTACCTCTTTTGCAGACCTGCTCCATCACCAGGCAAGTAACAGCACTGTGAGAGCACAAGGTCTACAGAACCTCAGCACCGCCTTCTCCAGGGAGGATGGGATGGGCCTCGTTGCCCATGTTCATTGACTGAATGAGAAAGAAGAAACCCAAAATGTATTATGTGACCAGATCTGTATAGCACAGAACCCACGATGTTGTGGTAAACGAGTTAGATCAATGACTCCTAATTAATCTAGTCCTTTATCTCTGCACAGTGACAATATCACTCCCATTTCTGTGTATTCATGTCCCTGTCTAAGAGTCTCATAAGAGCCCCTATGCGATCTCCCACCACCACTACCCATGGCAGAGTAATCCAGCCACCCATTACTCTGAGTAAAAAACTTGCTTTGCATATCTTCTTTGTACTTTTCCTCTCTCACCCTTGAACATTAGACATTTCAATCCTGGGTAAAAGACACTGTCTGTGTCTCCAGGCCTCACATAATTTTATATACTTCTATTGAATCTCCACTGCTCTAGAGAAATACCCCAATGCCATCTGTATAACCATAAAGTAGGCTCTCCCAAGTCCACTTGGATGGAAGGTTTTGAGTGGTAGTTGCACGTCTTCAGCCCGTCTGGCACCTTCTGTCACGTTGAGGAGGAAGTGGGCTGCACCTGCTGAAAGTGCTCAAACTAAACAGCTTATCATGTTAATCAGTGCTGGTTGGGCGCCACCGTTTCACTGTTGACAATTGGCCTTCCATCCTGCGAGCACCATGTGTTCAGCTCACATGAAAAATTCAGGAGATAGCAGTATGAAACGTTTCCCCCCCCCACCCCCCCAGCCCCTGTCCCACCTGTGCTGACAGAGGATCATCAACATCAGGCAGTGAGTGGAGAAAGAGTTGGCTGTGAGGAACTGGTGCTACTTGGCAAAGATAATTACTTTTGAAATGTTTGGAGTCTGCTGTGGCTATGCTATATGTCAGGGAAGCACCCGGATTATGCTGTCTCAGTCCCGAATCACAAAATAGTAGCAGAGAAATGCCATTTGTCTGAGGGAGCATTGACACCCAACACTGACTCCTAATAAAAGAATAAAATGAATTGAGACACTCAGCAGTTTGGGTATGGAAAAAGAGATAGAGTTTCAGGTCTGGGAACCTTCATCAGAATTGGAAAGAGAAAACTTGAAAGTTGAGCTATGGAGGAGAGGTTGAGTAGGTTGGGATTTTACTCACCGGAGCAAAGGACAATGATGGGTGATCTTATAGAGGTTTATAAAATTATAATGGTCAATGCACTTAGTCTTTTTCCCTGTGTTAGGGATTCAAGAACAAGAGGGTATGGGATTAAGGTGAGAGGGGAGAGACTTTGAAAACTTTTTCCATTTAGAGAGTGGCGAGTACATGGAATGAGTTGCCAGAGGAAGTGGTGGCTACAGGTACAATAACAACATTTAAAAGGCCCTTGGACAGACAGATGGATAGGATAGGAGAGTATGGGCCAAATGTGGAGAAGTGAGACTCACTTAGATAAACCTTGCACCAGTTGCACTGAAGGGCCTCTTTCCATGCTGTTTAACCACGTCACTCTAAAACTTTGTGACCAGGTTGTTGATCTATTCATTGAGCTGTTCCTGTTTCTTCAGCCAAGAGTCTTCACCTCAGCTTCAGACCGTCTCTGCCTTCAGAATTCCAAAATCATTTCAGACTGTCTCTTTGTTACCTTATCTTTTATGAAACTTATTTATTTACTGAGACCTGTGTATTGCCAACATTAACAACTCATTAAACAAAGAAGCATTATATGCTACTTAACTGCATTTGGGCATCCGGATTTATCCTATCTGAGGTGTTTCCTTTGTTCTATCATCTCTCCCTCACCTCTTCTACTAAAATCTGACTTGTTTTCTCTCTTTGTTGAAGAATCATTAATCTGAAGCATTGACTGTTTCACTTTTGACAGATGCTGCCTGAACTGTTGAGCAGTTCCAGCATTTCTGCTTTAATCTGCGGGTTTTCGCTTTTGAATTTACCACTTGTTTTGCTTCCTTCAGGGAATTGAAAATAAACACTATCAGAATGCTCTTGCCTATAGTTAAACATACGACCATTCCCTTCTTTGGCCTCCCAGAACATATTACCTCACCCTTCCCTGTGTTGGATTACATTATCTTTCCCACACGACTATTCCATTGATTAGTTCTTACAGTCCAAATCTCTTCTACAATATCACAAGAGACCACAGATGAATCTGGAGCAGCAAAAATCTGCTAGAGGAACAAGGCGAGTTGATCAACATCTGTGGATGCTTTGTGTTGAAATCCTTATCAGGATTCTTTTGTATCATTTGCAAATTTCTTTCTTCAAGGTTCAAAATTCAAAGTAAATTCATGATCAAAGTGCGTAAATGTCACCACATACAACCCTGAGACTCACTCCCTTGCAGGCAGTCGCACGTAAGTACAAGAACAATAGAACCAGTGAAAGTCATTCCTGCCTGTGGCCATCAAGCTTTACAACTCCTCCCTTGGAGGGTCAGACACCCTGAGCCGATAGGCTGGTCCTGGACTTATTTCATAATTTACTGGCATAATTTACATATTACTATTTAACTATTTATGGTTCTATTACTATTTATTATTTATGGTGCAACTATAACGAAAACCAATTTCCCCCTGGGATCAATAAAGTATGACGACTACTACTACTACTACTACTGAATGCACCCAACAGGACAAACAATCAGTGTGCAAAAGACAACAAACTGTGCAAATATAAAAAGAAATAATAATAATAATAAATAACATGCAATAAATATTGAGAACATGAAATGAAAATTCCTTGAAACTGAATCTGTAGGTTGCAGGAACAGTTCAGTGATGGGAGGAGTGAAGTCAAATGAAGCTATGCCTCTGGCTCAAACCCTGATGGTTGAGGAATAATAACTGTTCCTGAACCTGCTTGTGTGGATCCTGAGGCTTCTGTACCTTCTTCCCGCAGCAAGATGAGAGCATGAACTGGATTGTGGATGTCCTTGATGATGGATGCTGCTTTCCTGTGACATTGCTCCGTGAAGATGTGCACAATGGTGGGGAGGGCTTTAACCGTGGTGGACTGGGCTGTATCCACTACCTTTTGTAGGATTTTCTATTCAAGGGCATTGTTGTTTCCATACCAGTCTGTGATGCAACCAGTCAATACACTCTCTACTACACATTTAGAGAAGTTTGTCAAAGTTTAAGCTGTCATGCTGAATCTTCGCAAACCTCAAGGAAGTAGAGGTGCTGCCATCCTTTCTTCATAATGGCTCTTATGTGCTGGACCTAGGGTAGGTCCTCTGAAATGATAACATTGAAGAATTTTAAGTTGCTAACTCTTTCCACCTCTGATCCCTGATGCAGACTGGCCCATGGACCTCTGGTTTCCTCCTTCTGAAGTCAATAATCAGCTCCTTGGTCTTGCTGGCACTGAGCTAGAAGTTGTTCTGGTGGCACTACTCAACCAGATCTCCTTCCTATATGCTGATTTGTCACCACCTTTGATTCAGTCTGTGACAGTGGCGTCATTAGCAAACGTAAATATGGCGTTGGAGCTATGCTTAGCCACACAGTTGTAAGTGTAAAGCAAGTAGAGCAGGGGGCTAAGCACACAGCCTTGTGGTGTACCAGTGCTGATGGAGATTGTGGAGGAGATGTTGTTGCCAATGTGAACTGACTGGGTCTGCAAGTGTGGAAATCAAGGATCCAATTGCACAAGCGGGTACTGAGTAATAGGTCTTGAAACTTATTAGTTAATTTTGAGGAGATGATGGTATTGAATGCATGGCTGTAGTCAATGAAGAGTATCCTGAAGCATGCATCTTTGCTGTCCAGGTGTTTCAGGATTGAGTCAAGAGCCAGTGAAATGGCATCTGCTGTTGACCTGTCGTGATGGTAGGCAAATTGTAGCAGATGAAAGTTGCTTCTCCGGCAGGAGTTAATATGTTTCATCGCCAAACCCCTTAACACACTTCATCACCGTGGAGGTAAGTGCTACTGGATGACAGTCATTGAGGCAAGGTCCCATGTTCTTCTTAGACACCGGTGTAATTGAAGCAGGCGGGTACCTCAGACTGTTGAAGCAAGAGATCTTCTTAGACACTGGTGTAATTGAAGCCTGCTTGAAGCAGGTGGGTACCTCAGACTGTTGAAGCAAGAGGTATCGAAGGACTCTTTAGCACATGTCTTTAGTACTCGGCCAGGTATTTCATTTGTGCCAGATGCTTTCTGTGGGTTCACCCTCCTGAAGGATGCTCTCATGTCGGCCTCAGAGTCTGAGATCACAGGGTCATCGAGGCCTGTGGGAGTTTGCAAAGGTGCCTCCATGTTTTGACTGTCAAAGCGAGCTTAAAAGGCATTGAGCTCACCTGGGAGCTAAACCTTGTTGCCTAGTTTCACTTTGTAGGAGGTGATAGCATTCAAGCCCTGCCACAGCTGTTGAGCATCCTTTGGTGATTCGAGTTAGGTCCGAAATTGCCGCTCAACACGAGGTGCTTTCCTGATATCATACCTGGACCTCTTGTATCTTACTTGGTCACCAGACCTGAATGCCACTGCTCTGGCCCTCAACAGATTGTGGATCTCTTGGTTTATCCAGGACTTCTGATTAGGGAAGACTCTGAATGATTTTGTGGGGACACACTTGTGTTTTTATAAAGCCTGTGACAATTGTGGGTGTATTTATTTTACCTGTATGCAAGTAACACACACAAAATGCTGGAGGAACTCAGGAGGCCAGGCAGCATCTATGGAAAAGAGTACAGTCGACGTTTTGGGCCTTCATCAGGGCTGGAGAGAAAAAAGAAGAGAAAAGAGGGCAGCTAAGTGATCAGATTGAACAGTAGGCAGTTCCAATCATAGTACAGCAGTGGTCGACTGTGTTGGGACCCCCTGGTGCTGCAGATGATAACGTTGATGATAATTGGGCAGAGATTTCTTCGAACAACCTGAATGAAGTCCCCAACAATGATTTCTTCTTTGCTGATGGTGGCATTCATTACCTGAGCACCTGCTTAACATTGGCCTTTGGCAGCATGTGAGCAGCAGTTAGGATCACAGAGGAGAGCTCTCCAGGTAAGTAGAATGGTCAGCAATTAATCAGCAGATGTGCCAGGTCGGGGTAACAAGAATGTGACAAGACCACTGCATCTGAGCACCACAAAGTTTATATCATTAAACACAGATCGCCCCCCCCCCCACCTACTTCCTTCTCTGGTGTGTCAGGAAGCATAAGTGGCATACCCAGAGTGAAATACAGATTTTTAGCAATTCCTCATTTGTTCACTCAAAGGTGCCACACCTGCAAGCTTGAGAGTTAAGTCCAGTCAGTCCCCTCGAAAGTAGTGAAATCGCCAGTTCATTCAGATGGTTCAAAAGTATGTTACTTAATGGGAAATTACAGGCTGCAGATTGTGGTGAGAGTAGTTCAGAAGTATATTTAGAAGATTTTGTAAGCTGCCTGTAACATGTTGCCTTGTTTCACCAGTGTCGTTTTCCAATCATATCTCCTACATCAGTTTCACAACTTTTGGTGTACATTCCATAAAAAAAATCCAATAATTTACCCACTGTTGAACATCTAACTCATCATACTTTTTCTCTGAATGTTAAACAATTAGTTGCTGACTCATAGAAAACTCTTGACACAATTGTCAACCAATCGTCCTTAGGTTCTTAGGCTAGTTTAAAAAGACAGACAACCACTCTGCCCCCTCACCTCCCAGCGTTCGCCCATCGTCCCTCCGGTAAATATCCTGGCACTATGAGATTAGATTATTAGATTAGATTAGATTATGAGGACACACAGTCCTCTTTTATTGTGATTTAGTAATGCATGCATTAAAAAATGATACAATATTCCTCCGGTGTGATATCACAAAAACACAGGACAGACCAAGACTGAAAAACTAACAAAACCACGTAATTATAACATATAGTGGCAACAGTGCAACAATACCATAACTTGATGAAGAACAGACCATGGCACAGTAAAAAAGTTCAAAGTTTCTCTAAAGTCCCACGTCTCACACAGACGGGAGAAGGAAGAAAACTCTCCCTGCCATGCCCGACCGCATTCCGACTCTGAGTCGTCCGAAAACTTTGAGCTCTGATCAGCCCTCCGACACTGAGTACCGAGCACCATCTCTATCCGAACGCTTCAACCTCAGCCTCGGTTGCCAGCAGCAGGCAAAGCTGGGGATTTTGGGGCCTACCCTCCGGAGATTCTTGATCGCACAGTAACAACAGCAGCGAACCAGGCATTTCAGAAATTTCTCCAGATGTTCCTCTGCTTCTCACGTCTGTCTTCATCAAATCAGAATTGTCCACGGCCCCTATTTAACGGATACAATATCATTTCACCGGAGAACTGCGCGTGCTGCGTCGAGCTGCCATCTTCTCCCGCCTCACGCGATGGGGTTTTCTGTCTCCATTATACTTTAGGGCAATGAGTTTCTTTCCCCACCAGACGCTGGGTGAGGGATCCTTTCCTCAACTCTCCTCTACTGTATACCAATTCCTTGGTTATGACCATCTGCTCAAGGAAATGGGTCCTCTTTATTTACTCTAACCTCATATCTCGATCCACTTCATTTAATTCTCCTCTCAGCCTCTGCTGTTCCAAGGAAAACAACTGCAGTCCTTCTAATTTTGCTCGAGGACAGATTCCCAGCCTTGGCAATATGCTAATGAATTTCATCTGCATCCTCTTCGTGCGATCACGTCTTCCCTGCAGCCTGGTAATCTTACCTCTATGCTGCGTTCCAGCTGTGGACTAAACTGTGTGGATACAGTTCCAGCATAATCCTCTCTTTTCATATTCTATTCCTTGTCCAGGAACCCTCTGTAGTTCTCGAGCAACCTCATGACATGTCCAGTCCCCTTTAAAGATTTAACATAGAACATAGAAGAGTACAGCACAGGAACAGGCTCTTCGGCCCGCAATGTCACGCTGAACCAATTACATTTGGAATCAAATGGCCGATTAAACTACTCACTTCTGCCTACACAACGTCCATATGCTTCCACTTTCTTCACATTCATGTGCCTATCCAAGCATCTCTTAAATGTCCCCATCCCCACCCCAGGCTGTGCATTTCAGGCACCCACAACTCTGTGTGTAAAATATTCCTCCCTCACATCTCCTTTGAAATTACCCCCTCTCACCTCGAATGCATGTTCTCCAGTATTAGATACCTTGCCCTGGGAAGAAGATATTGCCTGTCCACTCCATTTGTGCCTTTCTCATCAGATCTCCCCTCAGCCTCTGCCTCCCAAAGAAATCAGCCCAAGTCTGCCTGGACTCTCCTTATACACATGCCCTCTAATTCAGACAAAATCGTGGTAAACCTTTCCTGCACCCTCTCCAAAGCATTGACTTTCTTCCTGTGATGGGGCAACCAGAACTGTATACAGTACTCCAGGTGGGGCTAAGTAGAATTTTACAAAACTGCAACATGACTTACAGACTTTTGAACTCAATGTCTTAACATCTACAAGACGTGGGGATATACCCTCCAAAGTCCTCCTGTAGTTCCTCAACACTCAGCTCCTCCCATTGAAGGTAACTTCCCTTTGCCCTATAATTGTCTGGACTGAATTTCATCAACCTCCGTTTGAGTCGGTGTAGAGATCACTACAGATTTACTGGGGTCATTGTCATGACCTGTTTACGTCTGTTGGACTGTCCCACAATTTCAGGAATGGGCACAACTAGTCACAGTTGGTTCCAGTGATTGAAGGGGGGCTCTTGCCTTCTAATGGGGTGGCCCTTTAGACACACGAACAGCAAAATCAATTTTTCTGTAAGCCGCATCAGCTTTCTCAGGTGACGTTGCTGTAGCTGGAAGGTACAATATGAGGTGTGACTCCTTGATAGAGGGTGACGGGGAACTAGGGTGATGGGGAACTAGGCTGCTGCCCTAACTGGCCAGTGTGTTTTGTAGGGGACACACATTTCAGGTAATGCAGAAAAAAGTTTTAGATGCTGGGCAAGGTGCCAGTCAAGTCCTGAGTGGTGTTGAATTACTTGAAGACCTGTAATCTCCAGATTAAAAACAGGGAAATGGGATTAATTTAATTCCACTTTGGCCAGTATGGACAGTAGGAAATTCCTTTATCCAAACAATTATCTATACTTCTGAGCTTCACATGCAGGCCGTAAGAGAACATTCAGAATCCCCTACATTGTGCATCGTATACTGTACGGAGATCGGTGTACCCACAGGATATGGTACAGAGATTGGTGTACTTGGAGGATACGGTATGGAGATCGGTGTATTCGGAGGATACGGTCTGGAGATTGATGTACCTGCAGGATGCAGTATAGAGATTGGTGTACCCGAAGGATATGGTACAGAGATTGGTGTACTCGGAGGATATGGTATGGAGATCGGTGTACTCGGAGGATACGGTACAGAGATTAGTGTACCCGCAGGATTCGGTACGGAGATTGGTGTGTCTGGAGGTTACAGTATGGAGATTGGTGTAGTCGGAGGATACAATATGGAGATTGGTGTGTCCGAAGGTGAGTTGTTGAACACAGGACACCCAGCCATGCTCCTTATCTTGTAACTATGGTGTTTATTTAATGAATACAAAAGCATAGTTTGTTGAAAGTGGTATCACAGGTAGACAGGGTGATCATAAATGTGCCTAACATACTGGCTTTCATCATTCGAGGTAATGAGTACAACAGCTAGGATATTATCTTGTTGAAGAAGCCATACTTGGACTAATGCATACAGTTTTGGACAGTCTGTTATAGGAAAGGCATAGTTAAACTGGAAGAGTGCAGAGAAAATTTACAAGGATGTTGCCAGGACTGGAGGACCTGAGTAAAAGGGAGACAGTATGTAGGCGAGGTCACTTTTCCTTGGAAGGTAGGAGAATGAGAGGCAACCTTCTGGAAGTGTTGAAAATTCTGAGCGGCAAAGATAAGGTCACTCTTTTCGCAAGGCATGGGAGTCCAAAACTGGGGTCATAGGTTCAAGGTGAAAAGGGAAAGTTTTAAATGGGACCTGAGGACAACTTTTTTACACAGGTGATGAGTATATGGAGCTGCCAGAGGAAGTGGTTAAGGCAGGTTCAATAGTATCACTTAAGAAGTATTTGGATAGGTACATGGAGGGATGGAGCTTGAAGGATATGGGCTGAATGTAGGATATTGGGACTAGCTGAGTGGGCACTGTGGTAAGCATGGACTAGTTGGACTGAAAGGCCTGGTATTGAGTTATATTCCATGACTCTGTGTGACTGGTTCAGTTGAGGTACCGGTCGCTAGTGATCTCAGTGTCCTAGGACTGGTATTGCTCTGACACACACTGCCGTTCCACACTGTAACCTTCCCGTGATTCTGTCTCAGACACTTCTCAGCTCACGCTGGATTTTGTCGCCGTCTTGCTGCATGCATATGTAGGGTAATTTTTTTGACTCACTTAATAAAGCAGAATTTTCCTTCCTAAAGAATGTTTGTGAACTGAATTGGTTTTAACTACAATCTCGAGTCTTCTCAGTACCATTACCAACACCAGCTTCTCAGTCAAGCTTTTTAAGTTAATGAACTAAAATTAAATTACCAAACTATCATGATGGAATTTGACCCAACTATGGTCAGCTGGTGGTGCAGTGAAATTAGCACCGGGCTCAAGAACGGGGGTTCCTGAGTTCGATCCAGTGACAGACCGCCCCTGAGCGTTCTCTCCATCCGTGTCGGGTTGATGTCGAGCTCGCAACTCGGCCTCGTAAAATAATACTGTGAAATGTCTGTGCGAGGACTGGCGCCCCACACAGCCTTTCGAACTGCGCCTTGTAAGGCATGAAAATGCCCGATGCTGGCCTCTCAGGTCTGAGCCGACATCGTCATTATCAAAGGCAACTTTCCACGCCATCGTGCACGGTTCAGTATAGAACCTTGCAAATTAAGTCACCACATATCCACGGTTGTTCCTTAACACTGACAGGGGAGCTGAGAACAACAGTTAGGGCACCAGGACACTAATTGTGTGATAATAAAGTTACTGGCAGACAGTGATAATGGACAGGACCATTAAAGTACAGTAGTCATGGACAAGAACATGGTAGGAGCCATGTAGCAGTCAGGATCACTGATATAGACTGGGAGCAGAATGGTTCATGGAGAGGGATTGGTAGTAGAGAGTACTACTGTTGGAGAATTGTGGTAGATGCTGGTAGCAGACAGGAAAGCCATCAGCAGTTTGATGTAGGTTCAGGCTCATAGTATCGAATCAGAGTCAGAACCAGGTTTATTATCACCGGCAAGTGTCATGAAATTTGAGGTGGTATTCATGGGTTCAATTCTATTTAAGAATTGGATGGCAGAGGGGAAGAAGCTGTTCCTGAATCACTGAGTGTGTGCCTTCAGGCTTCTGTACTTCCTTCCTGACAGTAACAATGAGAAGAGGGCATGTCCTGGGTGATGGGGTCCTTAATAATGGACGTCGCCTTTCTGAGGCACCTCTCACCTCTCCCTGAAGACTTCTTGGCTACTAAAGAGGCTAGTACCCAAGATGGAGCTGACTAATTTTACAACTTTCTGTAGCTTCTTTCAGTCCTGTGCAGTAGTAGCACCCCCCCCCCCACTCATACCAGACAGTGATGCAGCCCGTCAGAATGCTCTCCATGGTACGTTTATCAACGTTTTTGAGTGTTTTAGGTGAGAAAGCAAATCTCTTCAAACTTCTAATGAAATATAGACACTGTCTTTGTATCAATATGTTGGTGCCAGATTAGATCCTCAGAGATCTTGATACCCAGGAACTTGGAATTGCTCACTCTCTCCACCTCTGATCCCTCTGTGAGGATTGGTTTGTGTTCCCTTGTCTTAACTTATTTGAAGTGCACAATCAGCTCCTTCGTCTTATTGACGTTGAGAACAAGGTTGTTGCTGCGACAACTAGCCAGTATATCTCGCTCCTGTATGTCCTCTGTTTTCCATCTGAGATTCTACCAACAATAATTCTATTATGAGCAAATTTATAGATGGCACCTGAGCTATGCCCAGCCACACAATCATAGGTATAGAGGGAGTAGAGCAGTGGGCTATGCACATACCCCTGAGGTGTGCCAGTGTTGATCGTCTGCGAGGAGGATATGTTATCACCAATCTGCACAGATTGTGGACTTCCCGTTAAGAAGTCGAGGATCCAATTGCAGAGGGAGGTACAGAGGCCCAGGTTCTGTAACTTATCTACGGACTGTAGGAGTGATGGTGTAAAACGCTGAGCAATAGTCAATGAACAGCATCCTGACATAAATATTTTTACTGTCCAGGTGATCTAAGGCCATGTGAAGAGCCATTGAGATTGTGTCTGTTGTAGACCTATTGTGGCAATAGGCAAACTGCAGTCCAGATCTTTGCTAGGCAGAAGTTGATTCTAGCCATGACCAACTTCTCAAAGTATTTCATCACTGTAGATGTGAGTGCTACTGGATGATAGTCATTAAGACAGCTCACACTACTCTTCTTGGGCACTGGTATAATTGTTGCTCTTTTGAAGCAGGTGGGAACTTCCGACCGTAGCAGTGAGAGGTTGAAAATGTCCTTGATTACTCCTGCCAGTTGGTCGGCACAAGTTTACAGAACTTTACTAGGTGCTCCATTGAGGCTTGCCGCGTTGCAATGGTTCACCCTCCAGAAAGAGAACCTGACATCAGCCTCCGAGATGGAGATCACAGGGTCACCAGATGCAACAGGGATCTTCACAGATGTAGTTATATTTTCCCTTTCAAAGTGGGCATAGAGGACACTGAGCTCATCTAGTAGTGAAGCATTGCTGCCATTCATGCTATTGGGTTTTGCTTTGTAGGAAGTAATGTCCTACAAACCCTGCCAGTGTTGATGTGTATCTAATGTCACCTCTAATGCCAACCTCGCTCGGAATTGCTCTTGAAATAGCCCTCTGTCGGTCATACCTGGTCTTCTTGTACAGACCTGGGTCGCCAGATTTAAATACCTCCTGGCTCATCCATGGCTTTTGGGTTGGGAATGTACAGCAAGTTTTCGTAGGCACACACTCATCCAGATTTGAAGATGATTCCCTGAGTACAGTCCAGTCTACTGATTCAAAGCAGTCCTGTATGCGCTCCCGTGCTTACCTTGTCCATACCTTCTTGATCCTCACTACTGGTGCTGCAGTCTTCAGTCTCTGCCTATAGCAGAGTCAGGTGATCAGACTCCCCGAAACGTGGGCACGGAACGGAATAGCACAGTAGGCATTCTTAATGGCGGTGTAACAGTATTGCTTCCACTGGTACGACAAGTGATTTGTTGATAATAATTATTTAGTGACTTTTTCAAGCTGGCCTGGTTAAAATCCCCCAAAGTGATGGTGAAGGCACCAGGGTGTGCTGTTTCATGCATGTTGATCACATCGCTCAGATCATAAAACACAGCACTGCACAGGCCATTTGGTGCACTGTGTTGTGCCAATTTATACTAATAACTTCTTGCTGCTATTCACCAGCAGAAGGAAGCACATGATCTACCTTCCTTTCCTATAGCTAAAGAAAACACAGGAGCAGTGTGAGAGGGAGTCACCCTCCACTCATACCTCACTCCACACTTCCTTCTTTGCCCTTGCCCTTGTGTTCTTTCCTCCCTCACCTATTTGCACAGTTTCCTCCTGAATGCATCTTCCCTCTCCACTTAAGCGTTCCCTTGGGGACCAATGTCACGTTCTCACTCCTCTACATACTGATGCTTTTCCTGAATTTGTTCATTCATTGAGATGATAAATATCAGTATCCATATTCTCATTATCTCACTGCACCTTTTTATCATTTGAAGACCTCTGCCACTCCTCTGGCTTTTCATTTCAGGGGAGACATGTTGTGGATATGGGGTGAATGAGAACAATTCAAAGTAAGAGGCCGGGGGAGAGGATGTAGCAAGGGGAGGAGTTGGAAGGGGAGGTAAAAGACTGAGGAGAAGGGAGTTTGGGCTGTGGGAGAATTGAGGGAGATGCGGCAAGGGCAATTTGAAGAAGGTTGTCAATGATTACAACAGAATCTACATAACTGGGAAAGTGGGCAAGAGAATGGCGATGGAATTTCACTTGAACAAGTGGAAAGTGATGTATTTTGTAATATTAAACCATACACTGTGAATGACAGAGCCCAGAAGGGTGTCATTGATCAGACAGACCAAGGGATACAGGTACATAGTTTGCTGGAGACAGAGGTGGACAAGATGATAAAGAAGGTATATGGCATGCTTGTCTTCATTGGATGGGACACTGAGAACAAAAGTAAGGATGCAATGTTACACCTGTTCATGGTGAGACTCCACCTGGAATAGCATGTGTAGTTCTGCTCAACATGCTATAGAAAGGGTAGGATTGAACTAGAGAGAGTGCAGAAGATGGTGCTGGGACTTGAGGGTCAGGTTCTAAGGAGAGACTAGATAGCTAGGGTTCTTTTCCCAGGAACAAAATTGAGTAGTCACTGTTCAAAGTTTTATAAAATCATGAGGGGCATAGATAAAATGAATGGTCATTGTCTTTTTTCTAGGATAAGGGAGCCTAATAAAAGAGGATATAGGTTTAAGTTCAGAAGGGAAAGATTTAAAAGAGGGGGTGAGAGGCAAATGTATGATGAGCATATGGAATGAGCTTCCAGAGGAAGTGGTAGAGCTAGGTACCATTATGATTAAAGGACATTTGGTTAGGAAAGATTTAAATGGGCAAAATAGGACTAGCTTAGGTAAACAGTTTGATTGACATATTTCCATTATGTACGACTCTGTGACTCTGAAGGGGGATAGGGTGAAGTGGAGACTGCATCAAGAGAGGGCAATGGAAAGAGAGGCAGGAAGTGTAGATGATGGGCAGATCAGACAGAAACAGAAACAGAGGAAGCGCTTTGTCCTCAGATGCTACACTTGTTAAGACTTTCAATATTCTTTGCTTCATCCCCTCAAGACTGGAAACTTTATTTATGAGGAATTCAAGGATCATGTACAATTGTACCTTATACAAGTTTGCTGATGACACCACGGTTGTGGGCTGAATCAAAGGTGGTGATGAATCAGTATACAGGAAGGAGATTGAAAATTTAGCCGAGTGGTGCCATAACAACAACCTCTCACCCGATGTCAGCAAGACCAAGAAATTGATTGTGGACTTCTGGAGAGGGAAACCAGAGGTCCATGAGCCGGTCCTCATTGGAGGATCAGAGATGGAGAGGGTTAGCAACTTTAAATCACTGAGTGTTACTACTTCAGAGGATCTGTCCAGGAGCCAACACGAAATTGCAATTGCGAAGAAAGCATGCCAGCACCTCTACTTCCTTCGGAGCCTGTGGAGATTCAGCATGATATCTAAAACTTCAACAAAGTTCTATAGATGAGTAGTGGAGAGTATATTGACTCAGTGCGTCATGTCCTGGTATGGAAACACCAATGCCTTTGAATGGAAAATCCTGCAAAAGGTAGTGGATTTGGCCCAGTACATCATGGGTAAAACCCTCCCAATCATTGAACACACCTATATGAAATGCTGTCACCCATCATCAGAGATCCCCACCAGGTTCAAGAACAGTTACTAACCTTTAACCATCAGGCTCTTGAATAAAATAGGATAACTACACTCACTTGCCTCATCATTGAAATGTTCCCACAGCCAATGATCTCACTTTAAGGATTCTTTATCTTATTATCTCATTTTCATATTATTTATTGCTGTTTACTTGTTTTTGCATTTGCACTGTTTGTTGTCTTCTGCACTCTGGTTGATCTTTCATTCATCCTGTTATAATTACTATTCTATAGATTTGCTGAGTATGCCCACAAGAAAATGAATCTCAGAGTTGTATATGGTGATATATGTGTACTTTGACGAATAAACTCTTCTCTAGGTTCCACACAGGTATAGGTATCGATTTTAGCCAACATTTTGATGACAAACTCTGCCATGTTCATCAGGGATGATGTCTGGGCATATCTAGTTCAGTGGTATACATACTTTTGTCGTCCATCCCTCCTGATTGATTAGTCCTCATAAAATCAGGTTTCCGCTGCCCCACTTTGTTTACAATCGAATTTCACTTTTCCTGGCTGGATGCCCAAGAAGAGTTTATTCGTCATATATGCTGGGAAAGCACTCAATCCTTCTTCATATCTGTACTTTGATAATAAAATTTACTTTGAATTGATGTACATGAAGATCTTAAGGAGTTGATAGAGTACATAAAGACAGACTGTTTCAAGGAGTGAGCTCGTCTACCATTCGTTCATATCAAGTTCAACCAAACTCCTCACACCACCCTGTTCACTCATAGCTCTGGGTTGGTTGGTCTACATTGTTTCCTGTTGAGTCCTCTGTAAATAGAGCTTTAATTTGAACACAGAACAGCACAGCACAGAAATAGGTGCTTAAACCTACCATGTAATGCCAAGCAAATTAAACTAAAGGCACCTAATCCCTTCTGGCTGCACATAATCCCCGTCCCTCCATTCTCTGTAAATTCACTTGGCTCTCCAAGGGGCTCTTAATCACAGTCACCACTTCTGCCTCTAATATCACTCCTTCCAGGCACCCACCACTCACTACATGAAAAAAAACTTGCCTCACACATTTCCTTTGAACTTTCTCCTTCCAATTCAAATGCATACTTTTTGGAGTTAGACACTTCATCTTGAGAAAAGGGTACTGGCTAGCTATTTTACCTATAAATTTCTGTCAGGTCTCCCTTCAATTACAAGAGAATACAATCCAGCTTTGTCCAATCTCTCTTTGTAGCACATGCCCTCTAATCCAAGAAGCATTTTGATAAACCACTTCTGCACCCAAAGGCTCCACATCCTTCCTATAATGTGGTGACCAGAATTGGCTGCAATACTCCTGATGTGACCTAACTAGAGTTTTTGAAAGCTGCAACATGACTTTCTTGAACTCAGTGCCATATGCCTTCTTTACCACCCAACTGACTTGAGAAGCCTCTTTCAGGGAGCTATGAACTTAGGTGCCATGAACCATCAGAACATCAATGGCATTAATTAAGTACCTTCCCTTTACATTTGATCTCCAAAGTACACCACCTCATATTTGCACAGATTCCCCAAAATTGAAATTCTTAATTTAAATTCCCTTTTGTAGCCCCCTTCATGAATTTAAATTCCTAATTTAAATTCCATTTTTACGCCCCCTTCATCAATTCAACTCTTTTGCTTTCTACAAGATCTACAATTTCGGAGATCCTTGAAACATCTCTTTTTTTTTCACACTTGGTCTCTTACACACCTAAAGTCTCCATAAACCTTCCACTGGCCTCTATGCTTCCTCCTCGTGGTGTCTCAAACTCTCTCTTGCAAAGACCCTGCTTGGCTCAAATTCTCTCTGCCTTTCTATTTGAATGTGTTCCTTAAAACCCCCAACTGTGGTCAAGCATTTAGTCTTAAACTCATTTCTCTGTCTTGTATCCACACAGTTAATGTATCTCCAACAAAAAAAGTCCAGAATTAGGTATAAAACACTATCTTCATCTAAGACATCTACATGTGTCATACACAAAGCTGAAGTTTGTTTTGATTTGCTGCCACTCAGTGGGGATTCCTTTACCTCTGTGTTCTGTATCAACCAATTATCAACATAATGCAAGATTTATTCAGTCTTTTATTTTTGCAGTTAACTATGTGCAGAACGTTAACCAATACAGCGGTGTAACATCTCTAGTTTCATGATTTAGAGCATAGAATGTGGTTAGGAGGTATAGGTCTCTACTGAGAGGATGTGTGCATTGAATTATGTTTTGCACCATGTCATCCTCAACAATTGTGAGAGGGAATATGTGCATGGTGCAAGGGAGTGAGACAGGTCTGGAAAGATGGGGTCTTCATGGCAGAGGGAGAGGGAAGGTGGGGTGATGAGGCATGTTGGACCTTATGAGGCCACAGCATTTATATGTAAAACTGAAGTGAACAGCAGGAGAGTCAGCAGTTGTCATCACAGCAGTGGTGGTTATTTTTAGCTTCGAATGTGATGCAAAATGAATCATAATGGCTGGGTGAGTGAGAACAATTTATACAGAGCAGATTATGTTGACTGAACTCAGAGGTTGCATCGGACGTAATGACAATTTGACACAATTAAAAAAAATGGATCTGAATTCAATGCTTGCCAGGAAAATACTTCCATACAATACACTTAATTTCTTTCACAGAAACCTTTCAGAAATACAGACTTCTTCTTTGGTGGCTGCACAGAACCTTGTCTCAAAATGTTTACCCTTCGACCCATCGTCTCTGCTCAGGCTCAAAGGAAACCAAATCCAGTTTATTCCCTGTGTTTCCTATCACTGGTGACACTCTCATATACCACCTTCATTCCTTTCCAAGGCCTCAGAGTCAGATGTATTATCACTGTCTTAGATAATGTGAAATCTGTTATTTTGTGGTATCAGTGTAGTGCTAAGCCATAAAATTGGTATTAATTACAAATAGGTAAACAGCACAAAAATAAGGAATAGTGAAGTAGTGCTCATGGACCATTCAGAAATTTGATGATGAAGGGAAGAAGCTGTCCCTGAATCACTGAGCGTGGGTCGTCAGACTCCCTTACCTCTTCCTTCATGGTAATAATGGGAAGTGGGCATGTCCAGGATTGAGGCATTGCCTGCTGAAGATGGCCTCAATGGTGGGGAGGGTTGTGTCTGTGATGCAGCTGGCTGAGTCTACAACCCTCTGCACCCTCTTATGATTCGATACAATGGAGCCTCCATACCAAGCTGTGATGAATGCCGTCCACCATATATCTATAGAAATTTGAAAGGCACTTTGGTGACATACCAAATCACCTCAAGCTCCTAATGAAGTAGACGCATCTTCACTGCACCCTCTCTAAAGCTTTCACATTTTTTATATAATGACGTGACCAGACTGAGTGCAATATTTCAAGTGTGGTCTAGCCAGTCTTGTAGAGCTGCAACATTACCTTGTGGCTCTTGAACTCAATCCCCCAACAAAAATGAAGGCCAACACACCATACACCTTCTTAATCATCCTACCAACTTCGAGGAATCAATGGACATGGACCCCAACATCCCTCTGTTCCTTCACACTGCCAAGAATCCTGCCATTAACCTGTATTCTGCCTGCAATATCACTTCACACCTTTCTGGATTGAACTCCATCTGTCACTTCTCAGCCCACCTCTGCATTCTGTCAATGTCCTTCTGCAATCTACAACTCTCTACACTATTTACAACTCCACCAACCGTCGTGTCATCTTCAAGATTACTAACCCACTCTTCCTCATCCAAGCCATTTATACAAATTGTGAAGGCAGAGATCCCAGAACAGATCCATGTGGATCACCACTGGTCACTGATCTCCAGGCAGAATACACTCCATCTACTACTATGCTCTCTCTTCTATGGACAAGTCAATTCTGAATCCACACAGTGAAGTTTCCCTGGATGCCATGCCTCCTGACTTTCTGAATGAATCTACAATGGGTAACCTTAAAAATGTCTTACTGAAATCTAGATACACCACATCCACCACTTTACCTTTGTTAGGTCCACAAAGAATTCAATTGGGCTCGTGAAGCATGTCCTACCCCTCACAAAATCATGCAGACTATCTCTAATCAGACTATACTTCTCCAAATGCTTGTCAATCATGTCTCTAAGAATCTTCTCCAAAAATTTGCCCATTCCTAAAGTGAGACTCATTGGTCTATAATCCCAGGATTATCCCAACTCCCTTTCTTGAACAAATGAATAACATTTGCCACCTTCCAATCATTTGGTACTACTCCAGTGGCCAGTGAGGATCCAAAGACCATTGCCAAATGCACAGCAATCTCTTCCCCCAACTCTCGTAGTATCCTAAAGCAGGGATCCCCAACCTTTTTTGCACTGCGGACCGGTTTAATATTGACAATATTCTTGCGGACTGGCCAACCGGGGCGGTGGGGGGGGGAGTAGGGTTGCCAAAGGACAAGAGTAGCAGTCGAATACGTTGTGTTTACCTCGAGAAAGACTACCATGACCATAAAGCCTTGCGCAAGCACCTGTGTGTGCATGCATGTAGGTGCCAATTTTTTTCTACAAATCGTTTTTGGTGATTCTGTTTGGGGGGGGAGTGTTAATCACGACCGTAATATAGGTGATAAGTGGCTAATACACTCAATTTTGTTGCTAAAAGGGGTTATCTAACGAATTTAATATTAAACACACAGCGCATATTTTCCTCGTCTGAATATAGTGATAAGTCAATTATCAGGGGAGGACAGGGGAGCTTGAAGTAAATGTTGAATGAACTTCCAGTAGAAGTGGTAGAGGCAGGTTCGATATTGTCATTTAAAGAAAAATTGGATAGGTATATGGACAGGAAAGGAATGGAGGGTTATGGGCTGAGTGCAGGTCGGTGGGACTAGGTGAGAGCAGCGTTCGGCACGGACTAGAAGGGCCGAGATGGCCTGTTTCTGTGCTGTAATTGTTATATGGTTATATAAGTCACTTATAAGTCAATAGCATCATAACATTCTAAGTAACGTTTGGATATTAAACACACAGCACATATTTTCCTCGTATGAACATATAAAATCATTGCAACACACCAATATCGCTGAATCAGTGGGAGCCCTAGGCTTGTTTTCCTGCAACAAGACGGTCCCATTGAGGGGTGATGGGAGACAGCGATACTCGAAGGGAGTTCCTTATGTCCAGTCTATTCTGCAGTTTAGTTCTCGTTGCATTCATTGCCGAGATATGTTGGAAATGGAAGCAATGTTTTCAGTGTTTTCGTGGCTATCTCAGGATACTTAGCCTTGACTTTGATCCAGAATGCCGGCAGAGATGTTATGTCAAACATACTTTTCAGCGCGCCATCATTTCCAAGCTCGAGGAGTTGATCTTCTTCCCGCGCTGACATGGACAACGCGCGGGTAATGACCTCGCGTGCGTTCAAGCTCAACAGTGGGCGTGACAGGGATTGAGGAAAGGTGCAGCTGACTCATATCGCCAAATCGTATCGTTTCCTCACGATCCGGTAGTACATGCTTTGCGGCCCGCTGGTTGGGGACCACTGTGACCTAAAGTATATTTTGTCTGGCCCCAGGTTCTTATTTATTCTACTCTTTTTCAAAAGTTCCAGCTCATGCTCTTTTTTTTAGCATCAACGGATTCTAACATGTTAGCCTGTTATATGCTGTCCACACAAATGTCAAGGTCCCTCTCATTGGTGATTACTGAAACAAAGTATTCATTACAACCCTTCCCTACCTCCTCTGACTCCAGACATGATGTTCCACATCTCATCAACCTTGGTTCCTTCAAACTATCATTCTTTCCCTGCGTCAATGGGACAGACATATGTAGAACCCCAGGCAAGTGCTCCCTAAACAACCTCTGTCTTACTGTTTTGCATTTCACTGATACATCCATTCCCAATTTATAATCCCCAGTTCCTGCCTAATATCATTATAATTTCCCCCTCCCCAATTAATTAACTACTTTCCCATATCATCTGCATCTATCTCTCTCCAAGGCTAGACTAAAAGTCGGAGAGATGTGGTCACTGTTTCCGAAATGCTTTCCCGCTGAGATCTGACACCTGATTAGGTTCACTGCCTAGCATCAGATCGAGCATAGCTTCCCCTCCCATTGGCTTGTGTCGGTATTGAGTCAAGAATCCTTCCCAGACACACCTAACAAATTCCACCTCAATTAACACACATCAAAGTTGCTAGTGAACGCAGCAGGCCAGGCAGCATCTCTAGGAAGAGGTACAGTCGACGTTTCGGGCCGAGTCCCTTCATTGATTGGATTTCCAGCATCTGCAGAATTCCTCGTGTTTCCACCTCAATTAAACCTTTTGCACTAACAAGATCCCAATCAATATTAGGAAAGTTGAAGTTAACTCTGACAAAAACCCTGTTATTTTTTGCACGCTTCTAAAATTTGCCTCCCAATCAGCAGCCATTCCTGCCCTTGTGACAGCCAAGTCTCTGTAACGGTCATAACATTGTGGTTCCATGGACTGACCCATGCTCTAAGTTCATCACCCTTGTTCCTGATACTTCATGCATTAAAATAGATACACCTTAACCCATCCCCTGACTGCAATTTTGCCCTATCAGCTGTCTATCCTTCCTCACAGTCTCTCTACAAACTGCATCTATCTTTACACTAACTGTCCATCCTCTGACCTATCACTCTGGTTCTGACACCACTGCCAAACTAGTTTAAACCCTGCTCATATTTATGCTCTATTCTTGGTTGGTGCAGCTGTAACGAAACCCAATTTCCCTCGGGATTAATAAAGTATATCTATCTATCTATCTATCTATCTAACAGCTGTAGCAAATCTGCCCACAAGAATGTTTGTCCCACTCAAGTTCAGGTGTAACCTGCTCTTTTATACAGGTCATACCTTCACCAGAAGAGATCCCAATGATACACAAATCTGAAACGCTTGCCCTTGCACCATTTCCTCAGCCACACATTCAGCTGCCAAATCATCCTATTCTTTCTCTCACTGGCACATGGCACAGGCAGCAATCCAGAGATTACCATCCTTGAGGTCTTGCTTTTCAGCTTCTGAATAGCTCCCTTGATTCTCTCTTCAGGACCTCAACCCTTTTCTTACCTATGTCGTTAATGCCAATACATACCATGACTTTTGGCTGCTCACCCTCCCCTGTAGAATGATGTAGACCCGAGCAGAGATTTCCCAGACCCCGGCACCAGTGAGGCAACATGTGATCCGCGTGTCTCTTTCACATTCACAGAATCTCCTGTCGGCTCCCCTAGCTATTGAATCCCCTATCACCACTGCACTCCTTGTCTTCCCTTCCCCTCTGAGTCATGGAGCCAGACTCAGTGTCAGATACCTGGTTGCTACGGTTTTCCCCTGATATTCCCCCTCTCCCCCTCGCCGCAACAGTATCCAAAGCGGTACTGCCTGCCTATTCCGTTTCCCTCTCCTGACAGTCTCCCAGCTGCCTGCCTCCTATAAATTAGGGGTGACTACCTCTCTGTCAATTTTATCTATCTCCAAAATGAGCCATAGGTCATCCAGCTGCAGCTCCAGTTCTCTAGCATGGCTTGTAAGGAGCTGCAGCTGGATACTCTTTACGCAGATGTAGTTATCAAGGAGACAGCAGGTCCGCCAGAATTCCTACATCTGACATGAAGTTCACCAGGTTTCTGGACCCATTCTCACTACGCTAGCTAGGCAGTGACGGACAACGTAAGGAAGAAACCAACCTTAGCCTTTGCCAAACCTTCTTTGAGGCAAATCCTCAAACCCTCACTCTAACACAAGCCCACTCACACTAAGGCTGCTCCCACAGCGGCTGACTTAATTCTAATGGCTTTCCCAAGTGCCTAATTACCCCACAGTCTCAGGCGTGCAGAATGTCCTGGCTGGCCCCGTTCACTTTTTCAGATCTCACTTCCACAATGCGCTCGCCAAAGGCTCCTTGCAGTCAGGCATGCAGAGTGTCCCAATTGGCTCCACTCACTTTTTCAAATCTCACTCCCACAATGCACTGGCCAACTAGGACCAAAGACCAAGTATCTGATTACCATGTGCTACTTAGGCTCTTTGCTACGTGGGAGAATTCTAAAGGGCAGGCAAAACCTGGGAACCAGGCTGCAATATACTGTATGCAAGTCCATTTTTATAAATGGAAGACAATCACAACACGTCTGTGGATTCCCTCACTGAGGGAATCCCTGGAACATCTAGCAATGACAAGGATTCCTGGTGAACGTCACCACTTTCAAGGTTAGTGTATAAACACACCGGGGGTTTTTTGTTATGGTGCTGAAAATACACAGGAGGTCAAGCCACATCTCTGGGAAAAGAAACAGAGTTAATGGTTCAGCTCAAAGACCCTTTGTCAGAATTGACCTTCAACCATCTTTTATGTTGTTTCTTCCACAAATGAGTAAATTGACAATCCCTTGATCATCAGGACAAGAAATGAAAGTAGGATTTGGACATCCAACCCCTGCTCTGCACTTTATCAGGACACTGGCAGATCTGCAATCTCAGTGCAGCTTTCCACCATTGTACCCATATGTCTTCATTCTTTAGACATCTGGTCATCTATCCAGCTCTCAATGACTAGCTTTTCACAAACCACCTAGGAAGAGATTATTAAGGATCCACTTTCTCTGTGTGAATATAGAACATAGACCAGTACAACACACGAACGGGCCCTTTGGCCCCCATTGTCTGCACAAACCAGGAACCAGAACAAACTAGTTCTATCTAGTGCATGATCTATAACCCCCATTTGCCACTTGTCCATGTGTCTGTCTAAATGACCCACGGCCCACCATTCCCCACCTGTCTGTGTGTCTGTCTAAATGACCCGCATCCCACCATTCCCCACCTGTCTGTGTGTCTGTCTAAATGACCCGCATCCCACCATTCCCCACCTGTCTGTGTCTGTCTAAATGACCCACATCCCCCCATTTCCCACCTGTCTGTGTGTCTGTTTAAATGACCCACTTCCCACCATTTCCCACCTGTCTGTGTGTCTGTCTAAATGACCCGCATCCCACCATTCCCCACCTGTCTGTGTCTGTCTAAATGACCCACATCCCCCCATTTCCCACCTGTCTGTGTGTCTGTTTAAATGACCCACTTCCCACCATTTCCCACCTGTCTGTGTGTCTGTCTAAATGACCCACATCCCACCATTCCCCACCTGTCTGTGTCTGTCTAAAAGCCCGTTAAATCCCCTATTGTATCTGTTTCCAGTACCTGCACTCTCAGTATATTCTAGGCACCAGCCATTTTCCATGTTAAAAACTTGACACTCAAGTCTCTATTAAACTAGTCCCATCCATCACCTTAAAGCAATGCCCTCTGGTATTTGACATTTCCAGGAAAAAAACTTTGTCTATGCTATCATAGTTTTATAAAACTATCAATAAATCTATCAATAAATTATAATTTATTTTTAATTATAAACCATAGTTGTATAAACTCTCATTTTATAAACCTCTATCAGGTCTCTTCAATGCTCCAACCTCTCCTCATACCAATATATTTCAATCCAGGCTGCATCCTGGTAAACCACTCCTGCACTCTCGCCAAAGCCTCCACATGCTTTCTAGGGAGCAGTAACCAGTAATACACACAATACTCCAAATGTGGCCTGTACAGCTGCAACATGACTTCCCAGCATTTATACTCAATTTAGACTGATGAAGGCACGCATGCTATATGACTTCTTTATTACCATATCGACGTGTGTTGCCACTTTCAGGGAGCTATGGAATTACACCCCAACAATCTGTATACCTGAGTCCTTGGTGTCATGCCATTTACTGTATACTTGCTTCTTACATTTGATCTTCCAAAGTTTATCACCTCACTCTTGTCCAGATTAAACTCCACCTTCCATTTCTCTGCCCATACTTCCAAGTAATCAATATCCTGCAGTATCCTTTGACAAATCTTCAATTTCATTATCCTCAGCACCAACATTTCCTGTGTCATCTGCAAACTCACTATCAGTCCATCTACATTTTCTTCCAGGTAACTAACGAATAGCAGAGGTCCCAGGACTGATATTCTCAGACCGTCACTTGTCGCAGACCTTCAGTCGGAATAATATCCTTCTATCACTCCAATTTAACATCTCACCATGGATCCCAAGTGAATTAATCAGCCCACCATTAGAGACCCTGTCAGATGCTTTACTAAAGTCCATGTAGGCGACATCCACTGCCCTATCTCCGCCAATCATCGTTGTCACCTCAAAAAACTCAAGTTTGTGAGGTAGGACCGCCCATGCAAAACAATGTTGATGATCCCAATTAAATCCATGCTTCCAAATGCAAGTAAAACTGGTCCCAAAAAAATCTTCTCCAATAATTTACCTCTGCTGTAAAACTCACCTGCCTATAGTTTCCTGATAGTTTCCTGTTGCCTTTCTCAGACAAGGGCAGGACACTGGCTGTGTAATGAAATGTTTTTGTTTCAGTGCTTGCTAACCTCTCCTTGTGGACTCCTCAGCCAAAGTGAACAGTCTCCCTTCAGCAACCCTGTCGAGCCCTGTCAGAAGATTGTATATTTCAATCGAGATCACTTCTCATGTATCTAAACTCCAGTGAATGGAGTCACAGCCTACTGGACCTCTGCACATACAGCAAACCCACCATTCCTGGAGACAGTCTGATGAATCTTCACTGCACCTTCTCTATGTCAAGAACATCAACTTTTTAGGAAAAAAGACCAAAATTTCTCACATTTCCTACCATTGATGCCAGGTTAACTAACAGCATTTCCTTGATCTATCACTTACTTTGAACGTAGCCTGGCAGAGCCGCTGGTTTATCACCTCCCCTGTTATATCCTATGAGCTAGTTTATACAGTGAACGTAGCCTGGTGGAGCTGCTGGTTTATCACCTACTGTGTTATATCCTATGAGCTGGTCTACACAGTGAGTGCTGCAGGAGAAGCAGCTGGTGGAGCCGCTACCTCACAGCTCCAGAATGTGGGGGGAGAATTTGGAAATGTGAGGAAAATAGAATGGAATTAATGTAAGGCATATGCAAATGCATGCAGTCATTAGCATGGATTTAGTGGGCCAAAGGGCTTGGTTCTATGCTGTATGACTATTTGATGCAAATAAGAAAGGTATGACCACATTATCATGAAAGAAGATGAGATTATGAACAGATGGACTGAGTATATTCAGGAATTGTTTGAAGACGATTGAGGCGAAAAACCAGAAATTAAGAAAAACATTGAAGGTCCAAGTATTTTAAAATCTGAAGTTCGTAATGCAATAAATAAGATAAAGAAAGGAAAGGCAGCAGGTCCTGATGAATTAGTAATAGAACAAATTATTGCCTTTGAAGATTATGGAATTGAAAAACTTACTGATTTGATCAATGACATTTATGAGACTGGAATAATACCAGAAGAGATGAAAAAATCAGTATTTATCACTCTTCCTAAGAAAGCTGGAGCAATAGAATGTGAATTACATAGGACCATAAGTTTAATGAGTCATATCACCAAGATACTTCTAAGAATTTTGATGACAAGAGCTAAAAATAAGATACAAGCTGAAATAGGCAAAGAACAATGTGGTTTTGTGAAAGACAAAGGTACAAGAAATGCAATATTGATGTTAAGGATACTATCAGAACAAGCTATTCAAGTGCAAAAAGATTTGTTTGTTTGTTTTATCGACACACAAAAGCATTTGATAAAGTGAAGCACAATACATTATTTGAAATATTACAGAAAACTCTAGATCTAGATTCAAAAGACCTCCGCCTAATCAGAAATCTGTACTGGGAACAAACTGCCGCTGTAAGAATAGATGGAGAAGTGAGTCAGTTTGCGAAAATCAAGAGAGGCGTTAGACAAGGGTGCATTTTCTCCTCTGATTTATTTAATGTGTACAGCAAAACAATATTACAAAAAATAAGAGATATCTTGGGAATCAAAGTTGGTGGTGAAACCATCAATAATTTCAGATATGCAGATGACTGTGTTAATTGCAAGTATGGAGGAAGAACTACAAAACTTAATTGATATAATTGTCGAAGAAAGTGAAAAAATGGGTCTATCTATCAATTGCAAAAAGACAGAATGTATGGTGATATCCAAAAAGAAGAAGAAGGGAAGACATAAAACAAGTAAAGTACTTTTGCTACTTAGGAAGCTGGGTGACATCAGATGGCAGGTGCAACTTGGACATCAAAAGAAGAATAGGGATGGCAAAAGACACCCTTACAAGAACGAAGAGTATACTGACCAATACTAAACTAGGCATGACAACCTGCCTCAGAGTACTGAAATGCTATGTTTATCCAGTTATGTTATATGGCTCAGAATATTGGACAATATCTAGTAACATGAAGAAACAAATTGTAGCAGCAGAAATGTGGTTTTTGAGGAGGACGCAAAGAATATCATGGATGAAATGAATATCTAACAAGGATGTCATGAACAGAGCAAACACAAAAAGAGAAATAATGTATGAGATCATGAAAAGGCAACGTAACTTCATTGGACATGTGATTAGGAAAGAGGAGTTAGAATGCACGGTAATTATGGGAAAGCTTACTTTCATATTCCATATTTACCTTCTTAATTGCTTTTTTAATTGTCTTCTGTTGGTTTTTAAAAGCTTCCCAAGCTTCGAACTTCCCACTATTGCTCTATTATATGCCCTCTCTTTGGCATTTATGTTGGCTTCGATTTCTCATTAGCTATGGTTTTGTCATCTTTCTTTTAGAATACTTCTTCCTCTTTGGGATATATATATCCTGTACCTTCTGAATTGCTTTAGATTCTGGATTAGTTCCTGAGGATTGGAGGGTGGCTAATGTAACCCCGCTTTTTAAAAAAGGAGGGAGAGAGACACCAGGGAATTATAGACCGGTAAGCCTGACATCGGTGGTGGGGAAAATGCTGGAGTCAGTTATTAAAGATGTGATAACAGCACATTTGGAAAGTGGTAAAATCATCGGACAAAGTCAGCATGGATTTGTGAAGGGAAAGTCATGTCTGATGAATCTCATGGAATTTTTTGAGGATGTAACTAGTAGAGTGGATTGGGGAGAACCAGTGGATGTGGTATATTTGGATTTTCAAAAGGCTTTTGACAAGGTCCCACACAGGAGATTAGTGTGCAAACTTAAAGCACACAGTATTGGGGGTATGGTATTGATGTGGATAAAGAATTGGTTGGCAGACTGGAGGCAAAGAGTGGGAATAAATGGGACCTTTTCAGAATGGCAGGCAGTGACTAGTGGGGTACTGCAAGGCTCAGTGCTGGGACCCCAGTTGTTTATAATATATATTAATGACTTAGATGAGGATTCGAGTACAGGAGCAGGGAGGTACTACTGCAGTTGTACATGGCCTTGGTGAGACCACACCTAGAGTATTGTGTGCAGTTTTGGTCCCCTAATCTGAGGAAAGACATTCTTGCCATAGAGGGGGTACAAAGAAGGTTCACCAGATTGATTCCTGGGATGGCAGGACTTTCATATGATGAAAGGCTGGATCGACTAGGCTTATACTCTCTGGAATTTAGAAGATTGAGGGGGGATCTGATTGAAATGTATAAAATTCTAAAGGAATTGGACAGGCTCGATGTCAGAAGATTGTTCCCGATGTTGGGGAAGTCCAGAACGAGGGATCACAGTTTGAGGATAAAGGGGAAGCCTTTTAGGACTGAGATGAGGAAAAACCTCTTCACACAGGGAGTGGTGAATCTGCCACAGGAAACAGTTGAGGCCAGTTCATTGGCTATATTTAAGAGGGAATTAGATATGGCCCTTGTGGCTAAAGGGATTGGGGGTATGGAGAGAAGGCAGGTATAGAGTTCTGAGTTGGATGATCAGCCATGATCGTACTGAATGGCGGTGCAGGCTCGAAGGGCCGAATGGCCTACTCCTGCACCTATTTTCTATGTCTATGTCTATAAATTCCAGCCATTGCTGATCTGCCATCAACCCTGCCAGTGTTCTTTTCCAATCAATTCTGGCCAACTCCTCTCTCATGCCTCTGTAATTTCCTTTACTTCACTGATACATCTGGCTTTAGCTCCTCTTGTCTCAAATTTCAGGGTGAATTCAATCAGATTATGATCGCTTCCTCTTAAGGGTTCTTTTACCTTAATGTCTCTAACCAATTTTGGTTCATTGTGCAACACCCAATCCAGAATAGCTGATCCCTTAGTGGGCTCAATCACGAGCTACTCTAAGAAGCCATCACATAGGCACTCAAGAAATCCCCCCTCTTGAAATCCAGCACCAACTTGACTTTCCCAATCTACCTGCATATTGAAATCCACCATGATTATTGTAATATTGCCCTTTCAGCATTAAGCTCCCAGCTATAATCTTCTTTTAGCCATGATTCAGTGATACCTACAACATCATACCTGCCAATCTGCAACTGTGCTACTAGTTCATCTACCTTATTCCGTTTACTGCATGCATTCAGATATAACACCTTCAGTCCTGTATTCACCCTTTTTGATTTTAAATTTGTGTGTCCTGTTTCAGTCACTGGATCCTTGAACCTGCTCTCCTACATTATGTTTGACATGGTTGTGGCACAATCCAGCATTTGGGACAGAGGATGAGTATTTTTAGATGGATAAGTAAGAGAGAAAAACCGCACATGAGAGATGCAGATTCCCTGGGTGGACAGAGTTGGTAGCCTCGCAAACCTAATGTGGGTTACGGACCGCCTGTGGATTAGTCAGATCAGTTGGATTTCTCTGGCGCTGAAACTGGACACCACATCCCATCCATACTTAACTTTTTAGGGTTTCCCAGGGGAAAAGGGAGTCAAAGGGATGCTTTCTAACTGCTTGCAGCTATGGTAAAGCACCAAAACAAGCAGCTTAAGGATGAGATTGCAGAGTTGCGTGAGTGCTGTATTGCCATGGGGGAAGCCGCCACAACTGCACAGATCTGGGCCACAGCGCTAGAAGTTAAGGGTACAGAGATATCCTGTCGGCTAATGAAGGTACAGAGTTTAGAGGCCGCTCAAAGGGCTAACTGACAACCAGATCCCGTTAAGAATTGAGCCATGATGAGGCGGGGCAATGATCTCTACGCGGGGATATGGAATGGGGAAGTCTGGCTGGAAGGTGACGATGTGGAAGAGAGGATAGAAGGGCTCATATGTCCAAAGATAAACTATCTCGTTATTATTCTTATATTAATCCAATATGTGATAGATGTCATTTCGAGATAGCTTCTTTAACTCACATGTTTTGGTCATGTCCTTTGTTGGAAAAATATTGGAAAGATATTTTTGACATTATTTCAACGGTTTTGAATATAGACTTACAGCCTCACCCAATTACTGCTATCTTTGGATTACCAATGATAGATTCAAATTGTTGAACCTCTTCAGCACGTAGGATGATGGCATTTCTTATTTTAATGGCTAGAAGATCCATTTTGCTGAATTGGAAAGAGATTAACCCTCCTACTGTATTTCATTGGTTTTCACAAACTATGGTGTGTTTGGATTTGGAAAAAATTAGAAGTGCGGTTTATGACCCTTCCATTAGATTTGAAAAAACTTGGAGGCCATTCATTCAGCATTTTCATTCGATGTAATTTGACCATTTCCAAACTTGTTTTATCTCTCTGTACTGTTGGTTGAGAGGAATGGAGTCGTCAACACTAAGGTTTTCTTCTTTCCCATTTTTAAGTTGTTAGTATTTCCCAAGTCTTTTAGTTTAGTTGACTAATTCTGTTTTGTTTAGTTTTTTGGGGGGATGGGGTTTGCTTTTTTTTCTATTTTTTTTTCTTTTTCATGATTTTTCTTCAGTTTTTTTTGCTTTGTATTTTTTGTTTGCTTTGTATTGCTATTCTACATGATTGGGAGCTTTGTCAATTTATACTATTTGGTCTTACAATTACTCATTTTAAGTGTAACAATGTATCTCCTACTATTTGTATTATTGCTATGTTATATTTTCATTCTATGAAATTAATAAAAAGATTGAAAAAGAAAGAAAGAAAGAGAGGATAGAGTGGAGTTCTGGGATTTCCTCTTGAAAAGATTGCCCACACTGAAGTCCTTATAGGCCAGGCCAGTGACCACGTGGTTCTATACTCGGCAAGCAGCCTCTCCCACTCCAGAGGTCAAGGAGGTTGGTCACGAATGGGTCAGTCGTAGTACAGTGATCACAGTGACCAGGGAGTTCTCCGCTAAGGAATTGATGGAATTAGCAGATCGGTACAGGCAGAGGTCTGTGGAGTCTCTGGCCACGAAGATGTGAGGATATGGGATGAGGGATGTACAGGAGTGACCCTATCTAGTGCAGAGATGGGTATTTTAGGGGCTTATCATTTCAACATATGATTAATAATGCCCTGAGGTTCCCAGGAGGCAAATTTAGTGCTATGGGAATGAGTGGCAGCTGCAGTTATGGTCAGGTATGCTCCCCTCCATGAATGGGATTTAAAGCCCTGGTGGAATGGAGCACAGTAGGGGGAGGATCTAAGAACCTCCACCAGTGGGCTCCCATTACAAAAGCCAAGAGAGGGGTCTCATTATCTAACCTCTCCTCGGACAGAAGCTTGCCTGATCAAGCCCCAGTTTCCACGTCTGAAGGTCAGGATTCCATATATCCTGTGCTGGAGTCATTGTAAAGGGCCACAGCTGACCTCCAGCAGCAGTGGGTGCCCACCCATGGGTGGCGTGCCCCTGTCTCGTTCCTGTTGGGGTGTGGTCAGGACTCCTGGTGGTTATGCTTGCCTGCCCTTTCCCTGCTGGGGGCACTCAGGGCCTTACATACCTATTGTGATGCATTGGGGTGAGGGGAATGTGCAGTGATGGACGGCACTGGTAGATACCAGCGCCGGGCATGCACTCATTCTGGGTAATCCTGACATTTGGCAGTGTCTCTGGGTTACCATAGACGGCTTGAGGGGTTACCTTCTTCCTGCCTGGGAGGTTACTTTGTGGGTAGCCCTCAGAACAGGACCCATGATTGTCTGAGGTGCAGCATCTCCTGTATGTATTCTGGGCATGAATGTGTTGAGGGGCAGATCTAAGGGCAATTTTTCCTTTGGGGTGGCCCGGGCGAAGGTGTTGGTGGGATTGGCTAAGTGGGAGTGTTGGTGATTCTCTCCCATTGAAAGACGTCAACACCGAACAATACCAGATCCCAAGAGGCACCAAAGAGATTTGGGAGACTGTACAAGCTCTATCACGTGAGGGAGTCATTCACCCTGTCGTGCCTCCTTATAATAGTCCGGTGTGGCCAGAGCAGAAGGGAGTTGGGACATGGTGCTTGATGGTCGATTATCGACAATTGGATAAACAGCCCCTCACAAGTGCTGTTACCCTCACTGAGGACATAGGGGGTAGAAGGAGGAAGCATTGGTATGCAGTAGTGGAATTGGCCAATGCCTTTTACTCCATTCCCCTGAGTCCCGAATAGCAGGACCAGTTTGCCTTTACATGGGAAGGTCACTTTCTGCTGCCTCCCCCAGGGGTATGTCCACATGTCCCACTTACAGGAGATACAGTTAGATCCTAGTGTCTCTGTGTCTCACCACATAGACAACGTGTTGTTACAGGGGCCCTCGCAGGAGGCAGTGCAGCAAGCATTAGGTGACTTCGTTACCTCCCTGAGGGATCAGGGGTGGTCCATTAACCCCAGTAAGATACAGGGTCCCAGTCAGAATATTCTGCTCCTGGGAATACAATGGCATTCTGAGCAGCAGGAGATACCCGAAATGGCTAAGAGTAAGATTTAGAATATTGCCGCCCCACCGCTAAGGAGAAGTCACAGCATTTTGTCCGACTCCTGGGGTACCGGCACCAACATTTACCCCATCTGACAATGATATTACGCCCCTATATCAGGTTTCCCACAAAAAGACCGATTTCCGAACAGCAGGCGGCCTTTGAGGCTGCCAAGCAGGCCGTGGAACAGGCTCTTCCAGTAGCCCCGTGACACAGTGGGGTACCCTTTGAGCTGTAGGTTTCTGCTACTCCTCGGGAGGCTGCGCGGAGCCTGTAGCAGGCTTTGAAGGAGTGTCCCATGCCCTTAGGGTTTTGGACTAAGACTCTCCCCGAGGCAGCGACCCTTTACACCTCCTTTGAGAGGCAGTTACTGGCCTGTTCTTTTGGCTTTACGGGCCACTGAACATCAGGCAAGTTGTGAGACGACTGCATCGCCCCATCATACAGTGGGTAAAATCTGACAATGCAACTCACAAAGAGGCCGTGCCCAACGGTCTTCGATCATCAAATGGAAATGGTATGTCGCAGACCGGGCCAAGAAAGGTCCTGGCGGGGTGAGCTGCTGACTGCTGCCCACACCCTTCAGGGGTGGCTGGGAGTGCTACCTGAACTCCCGGCTGGTAAGTCCAAGCGGGTCCCTGATGTCCTCGCACTTAGCGGTGTCTGACCACCCCCCCCCCACCCCCGAGTGAGAGGAGGTTTGAGTTAGAGGAGGGATCAGGGAAGGTTTGGGTACAACAACCACAAAGGGCTCCTGGACCGGGTGGTGGGGGGGGGGGTGAGATCGTAGCGCGCCGTCCGGGAGAACCGGGAATGAGATGATTAACTAAGGGAGAGTGAGCATGTGTTTGCTGTACATTACAGAATGGCAAAGTGTTGGAAATTGGTGCCATTGAGGTGGGCGATCCTACAACACGTCCCTGCCAATGGCGTATGAATATGCAAATAGGACCAATGTGTCAGACTGCCGGATTTGTTTGCCGAACAATGAAACTATTAAAATCAATCCCTTTCGATGATAAGAAATGTCTTACTATCTCTTCTTTCAGTTAGTCCTGACGAAGGGTCTCGGCTCAAAACGTCGACTGTACCTCTTCCTATAGATGCTGCCTGGCCTGCTGCGTTCCACCAGCATTTTGTGTGTGTTGCTTGAATTTCCAGCATCTGCAGATTTCCTCACATTTGCACCCATAGTATGGCAACAGCTTTAAGGAACTTGGGCCTTCGTAACTCCTGGTGGAGTAAGTAATTTGTTTAATTCCAAGGTCTCAACTCTTCCGACGGGGAAGGGAAAGGAACGTTGATACAGACGGTATGATGAGCACAGGTCAAACCAGTCAGTGGGGTACAGTGAGTACGTGCGGGAAAGGTACCTGGGGATGGTTGTGTGTATACCGAGTGGTAGGTACTCCATGGACGCTAAATGGCACTTACTGGAAATGTGGCTCTCGGGCCTCCCGGCGGCTTCTGATGGATGGGATGGTTGTTGCCATCCGGGATACGTTATGCCGTTCATACACCACCTCGGTGCTCCAGGTGAATTCCCTGCCTGTGTTGGTCGGCGTACAAAGAGGGCTCTTATGGAGGCAGAACGGTTCTGGATGATAGCCTTTCCCTGCTAGGCTGTCCCGGGAAATTATATGCATGGCCTCTGCAATGGAAACGTTGGCTAACGAGATGGCCCTAGCTCTCAGAGATACTGAGGAAGCGTTAACCCAGATTTCGGCTGAGGTGGGTAGCTGTTCGAATGGTTGCCGTACAGAATCGGATGGCTTTAGATTACCTGCTCGCAGAGAAAGGTGACACTTGTGCAGTTATTGGTCAAGAATGCTGCACCCACATTCCTGATGAGTCGGGGAACATCACTCATTTGGCTGATCACATTAAACTATGAAAGTAGGAGATCAGTTCCATAGCCATTACACTCCAGGGGAAAGTTGGTGAGCTTTCAGGGCACGGGGACGGGAGTTGGTGGACTATAATAATGTACTGGCCTGTAACTATTGGACTTATAATACCGATGTTATACTTCTGTCTTATGTCTGTAGTTTAATGGGGCATCTACGGGAGTTTTACTAACCTGAGGACAGTTGTCATGAAATTTGTGACTTTCCAGGGGTGATGTGTCCTCTGGAGGGTGCAGCCTATTCTGCTCGAAAACCGCTTCAATCGTGCTGATTGGTCTGTTTAAAGTTTGCAATGCTTTTTTCCCATTGGTTGGTTTGTGGGTGCAACAGAGCCCATCTCCGGTTCTGGGCACCTTAGGGCTATAAAAGGCAGCATGTGTTGAGGGTTCGCTCTCTTTCTTTCCTGCCACCCACGGGGTCTAACCTCAGGCTGAATTTGTGACCAGTCCTGAAGGACCGCTGAGAAAGAGTATTGCAGACATAGATGGGGGCCCCCGCGGTTTGTTAAGTTAAGCATCTGTTTGTAGCATGCTTACTTCTTGGGTTTTATAAATCGTTGGGGTTTAGTAGAGTTTCATTTAAAGGGTAAAACTGAACGTACAGTGTACTCGTTTTGGGTAGCTAGATGTGCGATTTAGAGTTTCGCTGTTCATTTCTAAAATACAGGTGTCCCCTGCTTTTCGAACATTCGCTTTACGAAACCTCACTATTATAAAAGACCTACATTAGTACCCAGATTTTGCTTTCAGAAGGTGTTTTCACTGTTACGAGAAAAAGCAGCGCGCAGGGAAAATCAGCACGTGAAAAAATCAGCGCGCGATAAAAGGCAGCGCGCGCGTCCCGAGCAGCCGCTCTCCCCCGGATTCAGAACTGCATTCTCACTGGCATTGCTTAAACATGTGCCTGTGAGCAGCCGTTAGCAAGATGAGTTCTAAGGAATTGGAAAAGCCTAAAAGAGCTCGTAAGGGTGTTACACTTAGCGTAAAACTAGACATAATTAAGCGTTTTGATCGTGGTGAACGAAGTAAGGACTAAGTGAATTTGGCTTGTCGAAGCTGACGAAGATGATGTTGAAGAGGTTTTGGCATCCCATGACCAAGAACTGATAGATGAAGAGCTGATGCAATTGGAAGAGGAAAGGATAACAATTGAAACCGAATGCAGTAGCGAACGGACCGAAAGTGACTGCGTGAGATTTTCACTGCAATGATAAAGTACGACTTTAATTTTGAAAGGGTATGTAGGTTTAGGGGATATTTGCAGGATGGTTTGAGTGCTTACAAAGAACAGTATGATAGAAAAATGTGCGAGGCTCAGCAGTCAAGCAAGCCTTCCGCATCAGCCACAGCAGACGACGAACCTTGATCTTCGACATCGAGGCAGGCAGTCATCGGAGAAGATGAGCTGCCTGCTGTAATGGAAACAGACAACGAGATGACACCCCAGTGTCCCACCACCCCGCAATTCGCGGAGAATGCAGCGGTAGCCGGAAGGCACACAGCACATCTTTAAGAAAAAAACCGAAATAAACATGCTAATTAATTAGGTGCCGCCCGACACATAATTAATTAGCATGCTTATTTCGGCTTTTTTCTTAAAGATGTGCTGTGTGCCTCCCGGCTACCGCTGGACCCCTGCATGCTTCACGGTTCGGTATCTGTCGGCGGCCTGGAGTGTGGGGGCCACTGCACCACCCAACCTGCGACGACTCAGTCTAACACACCATCATCAGTGTGCTCGGCAAGCTGTCCCAATTTTCGGTAAGTGATACTACACTGTACATACATTATTTCTACTTTATATCGGCTGTGTATTTTTACGTGTTATTTGGTATGATTTGGCAGCTTCATAGCTTAAAGGTTACTGGAGAGCTCTTGCGCCGCGTTTTTGCTAACAGCGCTTGCGTGAGATTTTCTGCTGACGGCGCTTGCGCGAGATTTTTGCTACGGAGAGCAAGTTCAGTAATGATTGTGATAAAGTATTTCTACTTTATATAGGCTGTATATTTATCATATCATTCCTGCTTTTACTATATGTTACTGTTATTTTAGGTTTTATGTGTTATTTGGCATGATTTGGTAGGTTATTTTTGGGTCTGTGAACGCTCACAAATTTTTCCCATATAAATAAATGGTAATTGCTTCTTCGCTTTATGACATTTCGGCTTACGAACTGTTTCATAGGAACGCTCTACCTTCGGATGGCGGGGGAAACCTGTACCTCAAATACCGATTTTTAAATTTGTGTGTCTTGTTTCACTCATTGGCTCCTCAAATCTGCTCTCCCATTTGACAAGTGGACACGATGAAGACTATCAAATTTTGCAGCAGGACCTGGACCATCTGGAAAAAATGGCAGATGAAATTTAATGCAGAATAGTGCGAATTGTCGTACTTTCGTAGGACCAACCAGGATGGGTCTTACACAGTGAATGGTAGGCCACTGAGGGTTGTGGTAGAACAAAGGGACCTGGAATTTGCTGAAGATGGCAACACAGGTAGGGGTTGTAAAGAAATTTTTGGCACGTTGGCTTTCATAAATCAAAGTACAGTATTTGGTACAGGAGATGGGATGTTATTGAAGTTGTATAAAATGTTGGTGAGGCCTAATTTGGTTTATTGCATGCAGTTCTTGTCACCTATCTTGAGGAAAAATGTATAAGATTGAAAGAGTACAAAGAAAATTTACAAGAATGTTGCCGGGACTGGAGGACCTGAGTTATAAGGAAAGATTGAATAGGTTAGGACTTTATTCCTTGAAACATAGAAGATTGATGGGGATTTGATAGAGGTATACAAAATTATGAGGGTGTGTATAGGGTAATGCAAGCAGGCTTTTTCAACTGAGGTTGAGTGGGACTATTGGAGGTTATTGAATAAGGGTGAAAGATGAAAAATTTAAGGGGAACATGAGAGGAAACTAATTCATTCAGAGGGTGGTGAGAGTGTGGAACAAGCTGCCAGCACAAGTGGTGCATGCAAGTTCAACTTCAACATTTTCAAGTTCGAATAGGTACATGTTTAGAATGGGTGTGGACTCAAGTGCAGGTTGATGGGACTAGGCAGTTTAAATGGGTTGGTATGGTCAAGATGGACTCAAAGAACTGTTGCTGTGCTGTACTTTTCTATGACTCAATCGACTTTGGCCATGTTCTCCCTCATGCATCTCCTCTCTTTACTCCGTTGTAATATTAATACAGCTGACTTCAGCTTCTCCCTCTCAATCTGCAAGATAATTCTATCTCTGCTTCCTAAGCGTTTCTTTATCTTAAACGCCCTAATCAAATCTGGGTCATTTCACAACACTCAATCCAGAATTGCCACCCTCCTAGTGGGTTCAGCACAAGCTTCTCTAAAAAGCCATCTTGTAGGCATTCTACAAATTCACTCTCTTGGAATCCAGCACCAACCTAATTTTCCTAATCTACCTGCATTGAAATCCCCTATGATTATCACAACACTGTCCTTTCTACATGCATTATCTGTCTCCTATGTAATTTGTATCTCACATCCTAGCTACTGTTCAGTGGCCTGAATATAACTGTCAACAGTTTTTTTACCCTTGCGGTTTGATAACTTTATCCTGATGATCATCAAGAGCAAGAGAATAACTCGGGAGGGGGTAGGACCACTCAAGGATAAAGAGGGGAACATTTGCTTCTTTGTCGAGAATGTGAGGGAGGTACTCAATGAGTACTTTGCTTCAGTTTTTAGCAAGGAAGAGCTCAGGGAGGACCAGAATATCAGTGCAAAGTGCATAAATATGTTAGGGCATTTAGAGATCAAAGAGGAGAAAGTGTTGGGTCTCCTAATGAGTATTAAGATGGAGAGGTCTGCGGGCCTGATGGGATTTACCCCAGGTTACTGACGGAGGCAAGAGACAAGATTGCTGGGGCCTTGACCAGTATCTTTGTGTCCTCTCCAGGAGTAGGTGAGGTCCTGCAGAATTGGCAATTGGCTAATATTAAACCTTTGTTTAAGAAGGGACCAAGGGAAAAATAACAGGGTTGTTATCATGGGTGACTTTAACTTCCCTAATATTGATTGGCACCTGATTAGTTCCAAGGGTTTAGATAGGGCAGAGTTTGTTAAGTGTGTCCAGGATGGATTCCTGTCACAGTATGTGGACAAGCCGACCAGGGGGAATGCCATACTAGATCTAGTACTAGGTAATGAACCGGGTCAGGTCACAGATCTCTCAGTGGGTGAGCTTCTGGGGGACAGAGACCACCGCTCCCTGGCCTTTAGCATTATCATGGAAAAGGATAGAATCAGAGAGGACAGGAACATTTTTAATTGGGGAAAGGCAAATTATGAGGCTATAAGGCGAGAACTTGCGGGTGTGAATTGGGATGTTTTTGCAGGGAAATGTACTATGGACATGTGGTCAATGTTTAGAGATCTCTTGCGGGATGTTAGGGATAAATTTGTCCCGGTGAGGAAGATAAAGAATGGTAGGGTGAAGGAACCATGGGTGACAAGTGAGGTGGAAAATCTAGTCAGGTGGAAGAAGGCAGCATACATGAGGTTTAGGAAGCAAGGATCAGCTGGGTCTATTGAGGAATATAGGGAAGCAAGAAAGGAGCTTAAGAAGGGGCTGAGAAGAGCAAGAAGGGGGCATGAGAAGGCCTTGGCAAGTAGGGTAAAGGAAAACCCCAAGGCATTCTTCAATTATGTGAAGAAAAAAAGGATGACAGGAGTGAAGGTAGGACCGATTAGAGATAAAGGTGGGAAGATGTGCCTGGAGGCTGTGGAAGTGAGCGAGGTCCTCAATGAATACTTCTCTTCGGTGTGATATAGATCAGTTGCAACTTTGGGCTGAGAAGTGGCAGGTGGAGTTTACATAGAACGTAGAAATTTGTAAGCCTTTCGGCCCACAGTGTTGTACTGACCATGTAACCTACTCTAGAAACTACATAGAATTTCCCTACCACATAGCCCTCTATTTTTCTAAGCTCTATGTAACTATCTAAGAATCTCTTAAGAGATTCTATTGTACTGGCCTCTACCACCATCACTGGCAGTGTGTTCCATGCACCCACCACTCTGTGTGGAAAAACTCTGCCATCCCTCTGTACCTACTTCCAAGCACCTTAAAACTGTGCCCTCTTCTGATAGCAATTTCAGCCCTGGGAAAAAGTCCCTGACTATCCACACAAATCAATGCCTCTTATAATCTTGTACACCTCTATCAGGTCACCTCTCATCCTCCATCACTCCAAGGAGAAAAGGCCAAGTTCACTCAATCTATTCTCATAAGACACACTCTCCAATCCAGACCACATTCTTGTAAATCTTCTCTGCACTCTCTACAGTAACCACATCCTTCCTGTAGTGAGGTGACTAGTGTAAGGGGTTTCTTCTTTTATGTTACTGCGTAGGCTAATTAAAATGACTTCTTTGTTATGTTAACTGCTGAGAAAGTTCTCTCACTAACAGCTTGTTTAGGTTATATTATCGTTAAGAGAGCAAACGAACCAATTGGGATAGATGTTATTCTTTCTAGTGTGTCTGTAAGTTATTGTGATGTGTGGGTTTTTGGGCAGAAGGCGCAAGAGAGAGGGAGAGAATGGACAAGGTGCTGTGAGCTGGCTAACGGGGTCGGACCCTGAACAGGAGTCCGAGGTCCAGGGTCTTCGGCGAGGAGAGGAGACGGAGACAGACTCGTGTTTGGTCCCAGACGGCGGGTCGAGGTGGTCAGGGGGGATCGAATGGTGAAGTGAGGATCGTTACTAGAGCTCCAACTGTTGTGGAAGAAGAGATTGAACTTTGATAAGTGTGATACCTTTTATTTTCTTTTTCTTTTATCTCTATTAATTATATAGTTCCAGTAATATCTATAAACTGTAATTCATTTAATTGTATATGGTGAATTGTCTGTTATTTGGCAGGGTGGGATACATCACACAGCATCCACACAAACTTTATTACCAAGTTTGGCGGGGCTGAGGGCTGTTTCCCTCGACGACAGCGAGCTGAGCGACCCTGAGGCTTGCCAGGGGGCTACACTATAACTGAACACAGTACTCCATGTGGGGTCTAAATAAGATATAGCTGCAACATTGCCTCACAGCACTTGAACTCAATCCCATGACCAATGTAGATAAATGTGCGGTGTTGCACCTTGATAGGAGACTGTCCAAAGTTAAGGATAAGATCCTTAACATGTTGCTGAGCAGAGATCTTGGGATCCAAGTTCTTAGCTCCATGAAAGTGGCTACACAGATCAATAGAGCAGTTAAGAAAGTTTATGGAATGCTTGCTCTTATTAGTCAAGGCACTAAATTCAAAAGTCAAGGGGTTATGTTGCAACTTCACAACCCTAGTTAGGCCAATCGTGTACAGTTCGGTCGCTCCGCTCTAGGAAGGATGTTGAGGCTTTGGAGAGGGTGCAGAAGGATGCTGCCTGGTTTAGAGGACACGTACTATCATGAGAGACGGGATGAACTTGGGTTGTTTTCTCTGGAGCAGTAGAGGCTGAGGGGAGATCTAATAGAGGGTTATAAGATTATGGGAGGCATAGACAGAGTAGACAGGGAGTTTCTTTTTCCCAGGGTTGAAATGCATATTACTAGGGGGCATGCATTGAAGGTGAGAGGGGGTAGGTTCAAAGGGGATGTGAGGAGTAAGTATTTTACTCAGAGTGGTGAATACCTGGACTACACTGCCTGGTATGGTAGTACAGGCAGATACAGTAGAGGCTTTTTAGATAGGCACCTGAATATGAGGAAGATGGAGGGATATGGACATTGGGTAAGTAGGAAGGATTAGAATTTGGGTTTTTTTAATTTACTTTTTAGTTGGTTCAGCTTAACACTGTGGGCTGAAGGGCTTGTTCCTGTAATGTACTGTTCTATGTTCTATGATTCTACATTTTCCTCCTATCCTATGTCACCTCGTTCTAAGTATTTGATTTCATTTTTTACCATCAGCACCATCCCACCCACTCTGCCTAGCTGCCTGTGCTTTCGATACAATGTGTATCCTCAGATGTTAGCTCCCAGCTATGATCTTTTACAGCCACGACTCAGTGATGCCCACATCACACCTGCACTACAAGATCATCCACCTTATTCCTATACTGTCATCATCATCATCATCGGGTGCCATACCCAGTTTGAGCTTTGACTGCCATGGCCCATACTCTCCTGTTTCGGGTCAAGTGGATCAATTCATTGGTATTCACTTCCAATTCTCTGGCTGCTGTCTCCATCATCATTTGTCTTTGTCTTTGTCTTCCTCTTGCTTTCTTCCCTTCAATCTTTCCCATAATTACCGTGTATTCTAACTCCTCTTTCCTAATAGTCATAGTCATAGTCATGGTCATAGTCATAGTCATACTTTATTGATCCCGGGGGAAATTGGTTTTTGTTACAGTTGCACCATAAATAATAAATAGTAATAGAGCCATAATAGTTAAATAGTAATATGTAAATTATGCCAGTAAATTATGAAATAATTCCAGGACCAGCCTATTGGCTCAGGGTGTCTGACCCTTCAAGGGAGGAGTTGTAAAGTTTGATGGCCACAGGCAGGAATGACTTCCTATGACACTCTGTGCTGCATCTCGGTGGAATGAGTCTCTGGCTGAATGTACTCCTGTGCCCACCCTGTACATTATGTAGTGGATGGGAGACATTGACCAAGATGGCATGCAACTTGGACAGCATCCTCTTTTCAGACACCACCGTCAGAGAGTCCAGTTCCATCCCCACAACATCACTGGCCTTACGAATGAGTTTGTTGATTCTGTTGGTGTCTGTTACCCTCAGCCTGCTGTCCCAGCACACAACAGCAAACATGATAGCACTGGCCACCACAGACTCATAGACCACCCTCAGCATCGTCAGGCAGATGTTAAAGGACCTCAGTCTCCTCAGGAAATAGAGACGGCTCTGAGCCTTCTTGTAGACAGCCTCAGTGTTCATTGACCAGTCCAGTTTATTGTCAATTCGTATCCCCAGGTGTTTGTAATCCTCCACCATGTCCACACTGACCCCCTGGATGGAAACAGGGGTCACCGGTACCTTAGCTCTCCTCAGGTCTACCACCAGCTGCTTAGTCTTTTTCACATTAAGCTGCAGATAATTCTGGTGACACCATGTGACAAAGTTTCCTACCGTAGCCCTGTACTCAACCTCATCTCCCTTGCTGATGCATCCAACTATGGCAGGGTCATCCAAAAACTTCTGAAGATGACAAGACTCTGCAGTAGTTGAAGTCCGAGGTGTAAATGGTGAAGAGAAAGGGAGACAAGACAGTCCCCTGTGGAGCCCCAGTGCTGCTGATCACTGTGTCGGACACACAGTGTTGCAAGCACACGTACTGTGGTCTGCCAGTCAGGTAATCAAGAATCCATGATACCAGGGAAGCATCCACCTGCATCGCTGTCAGCTTCTCCCCCAGCAGAGCAGGGCGGATGGTGTTGAACTAGGCAAACTGGAGGGGATCTAAGTGTGGCCTGACTATAGGCCGGAGCAGCTCCAGAACAAGTCTCTCCAAGGTCTTCATGATTTGGGAGGTCAATGCCACCGGTCTGTAGTTATTGAGGCCGCTGGGGCACGGCGTCTTCGGCACAGGGACAAGGCGGGACGTCTTCCACAGTACAGGAACCCTCCGGAGCCTCAGGCTCAGGTTGAATACATGGTTTATTCACATGTCCAATGAAGTTACGTTGCCTTTTCATGATCTCATACATTATTTCTGTTTTTGTGTTTGCTCTGTTCATGACATCCTTGTTAGATATTCATTTCATCCATGATATTCTTTGCATCCTCCTCAAAAACCACATCTCTGCTGCTACAATTCGTTTCTTCATGTTACTAGATATTGTCCAACATTCTGAGCCATATAACATAACTGGATAAACGTAACATTTCAGTACTCTGAGGCGGGTTGTCATGCCTAGTTTAGTATTGGTCGGTATACTCTTCATTCTCATAAAGGTGTCTTTTGCCATCCCTATTCTTCTTTTGATGTCCAAGTCTCAACTGTCATCTGATGTCACCCAGCTTCCTAAGTAGCAAAAGCTCTTTACTTGTTTTATGTCTTCCCTTCTCCTTCTTTTTGGATATTACCATACGTTCTGTCTTTTTGCAATTGATAGATAGAGCCATTTTTTCACTTTCTTCAATAATTATATCAATTAAGTTTTGTAGTTCTTCCTCCGTACTTGCAATTAACACAGTGTCATCTGCATATCTGAAATTATTGATGGTTTCACCACCAACTTTGATTCCCAAGATGTCTCTTATTTTTTGTAATATTGTTTCACTGTACACATTAAATAAATCGGGGAGAAAACACACCCTTGTCTAATGCCTCTCTTGATTTTCGCAAACTGACTCACTTCTCCATCTATTCTTACAGCGGCAGTTTGTTCCCAGTACAGATCTCTGATTAGGTGGAGGTCTTTTGAATCTAGATCTAGAGTTTTCTGTAATATTTCAAATAACTTATTGTGCTTCACTTTATCAAATGCTTTTGTGTAGTTGATAAAACAAACAAACATATCTTTTTGCACTTGAATAGCACATTCTAATAGTATCCTTAACATCAATATTGTGTTTCTTGTACCTTTGTCTTTCATAAAACCACATTGTTCTTTGCCTATTTTAGCTTGTATCTTACTTTTAGCTCTTATCATCAAAATTCTTAGAAGTATCTTGGTAATATGACTCATTAAACTTATGGTCCTATGTAATTCACATTCTATTGCTCCGGCTTTCTTAGGAAGAGTGATAAATACTGATTTTTTCATCTCTTCTGGTATTATTCCAGTCTCATAAATGTCATTGATCAAATCAGTAAGTTTTTCAATTCCATAATCTGCAAGGGCAATAATTTGTTCTATTACTAATTCATCAGGACCTGCTGCCTTTCCTTTCTTCGTCTTATTTATTACATTACAAGCTTCAGATTTTAAAATACTTGGACCTTCAATGTTTTTCTTAATTTCTGGTTTTTTGCCTGGATCATCTTCAAACAATTCCTGAATATACTCAGTCCATCTGTTCATAATCTCATCTTTATCCATGATAATAGTACCGTCCTTTGTTTTCAAACATCCACCTGAAGAACAGAGGAGCTTTTTACTAGTGATATTCTTGATTTGTTGATGTAACCTTTTTGGATCAGTAATAGGGATTCTTTCTATTTGCTCACATTCCTGGCTTAACCATTCTTCTTTGGCTTTTTGACATAAGCTTTTAACCTTTTTATCTAAGGACTTATATTCTATAGGATTTGCTTTCTTCCATCTCCTTTCTTCCATTGCATTTTTGATTTCATCTGTCATCCATTTATTTTTTTTTGCTTTTTTCTTTTTTAAGAATCACTGACTTTGCTGATTCTACCAAGGCATCCTTTAGAGAGTTAAATTTCATTTCTACATGATTGCTATCATCTTCAACAGATTCTATATCTAGACTTTGAAATCTATTCCTTACTTCAATTGTAAATTTTTGTCTTAAGTTTTCTTCTTTAATTAATTGCAAGTAGTCAAGGGATTGTTCAGGTTTTTGCTTCTTTAGTTTTTTAAGTTTTACTTTTACATGACATACTACTGGGTTACGGTCACTATTACAGTCTGCATCTGGATATGTTTTGCATTGAGTCACTGAGTTTCTAAATCTTTATTTATAGTAATAAAGTCAATTTGATTTCTTGTATTATCACCTGGACTTTTCCAGGTCCACAAGGGTCTTGGATGGTTTTTAAAGTAGGTATTCATAATGACCCGATTATTCACCTTGCACCATTCTACCCATTTCTCACCTCTTTCATTTCTTTCCCTTAGTCCAAATTTTCCTATGGTATTTCCATCAGCACCTTGTCCTACTTTAGCATTTAGATCTTCCATGCCAATAACAATACCTTGAGATTTGCATCCATTCTTTGCTTGTTCAAGCTCTTCATAGAATTTATCTATATCCTCATTTGTTCCATCTGTTGTTGGTGCATATACCTGTATGATTGCTAAATCAAATGGTTGTCCTCTGAATCTAACAAGGAGCATTCTTTCTGATATTGCTGAATGTCCTAAAACACTTTTTGCCATGTTTTCATCCACAAGGATTCCCACTCCATTAGTATGGGATGTTCCACAAGAATAAACTAGTGTTTTATTTCTAATCTGACATGTTCCAGCACCTATCCAATGAACTTCGCTAATTCCCAGGATGTTAATCTTTAGTCTTTCCATTTCATTTCCTATACTGTATGCATTCGAATATAGGCCCTTCAATCCTGCAATCATCACCAATTTTGATTTTTTCCCCCATGTTATATTTCGGCTCATCCCACTGACTGCAATTTTGCCCTACGATCTTCTTGTCCTTCCTCACAGCCTTAATACACACTGCATCTACTTGTATATCAGTTGCCCCATCCTCAACCCTATCTCTCTGGTTCCCAGTCTCCTGCCAAGTCCATTTAATCCCTCCCCAACAGCTGTAGCAAATCTCCCTTAAGTTCAGGTATAAGCTGTCCTTTCATACCTTTTTCCTCAGAAGAGATCGCAGTGATCCAGAAAGCTGAACCCCTGTCCCCTGCTTCAGTTCCTCAGCCGCGCAATCATCTGTCAGATCATCCAGGCGTATGCCACAGGCAGGAATCCAGAAATTACTACCCTGGAGGTCCTGCTTTTTAGTTTTCTGTTTAACTCCTTATTCGCTCTTTGGGACCTACTCCCTTTTCCTACCTATGTCATTGATACCAATACGTACCGCAAGTTGTGCCTGCTCACCTTCCCCCTTTGGAATGCTGTGGACCTGATCTGAGACATCCCTGCCCCTGGCACCTGCGAGGCAACATACCATCCAGGTTCCTCTTCCAGAATCTCCTGTATGCTTTTTGAACTATGGAATCCCCTGGGGCACTATGGTAGGATGGTGGTTAGTTTCGCTCTTGCAGCTCGGGGCTTCGGAATTTAGTGCAATTCCGGTGCCCTCTGTGAGAAAGCCTGTACGTTCTTCCTGTGTGCGTGTGGGTTTCCTCCGAGTGCTTGCTCCAATTTTTTCTCCTAGTTCAAAGATGTAGGAACAAGATATATCAGCTAGTTGATGTAAGAACCAGATATATCAGCTAGTTGAGATATATCAGCTAGTTGATGTAGGAACGAGATATATCAGCTAGTTGAGATATATTAGCTAGTTGAGTCGAGATATACCAGCTAGTTGATGTAGGAACGAGATATATCAGCTAGTTGAGTGGTGTCACAGCAATAACCTTGCACTCAACATCAGTAAGACCAAAGAACTGATGGTGGACTTCAGGAAGGGTAAGCTCAGGGAACACACACCAGTCCTCAGAGGGAGATAAGAAATGGTAAGAGTGAGTGATTTCAGGTTCCTGGGTGTTAACATCTCTGAGGATCTATCCTGGGCCCAACATATCGATGCAGCTACAAAGAGGGCATGACGGTGGTTATATTTCATTTGGAGTTTGAGCAGGCGTGGAATGTCACCAAAGACACTCCATGGAAAATCTGGCTGCATCACTGTTTGATACGGTGGGGGGGCTACTGCACAGGATCAAAATAAGCTGCAGAGAGTTGTAAACTCAGTCAGCTCCATCATGGGCACTAGCCTCCGTAATATCCAAGACATCTTCAAAAAGGTGGCATCTATCATTAAGCACCTCCATCACTTAGGACATGCCCTCTTCTTGATACCATCAGGAACCAGGGGCAGAAGCCTGAAGACACAATGATTCAGGGACAGCTTCTTCCCCTCTGCCATCTGATTTCTGAATAGACATTGAACCCATGACCACTACCTCACTAGTTTTATTTTTATTCTTACACTACTTATTTAATGTAACTATTTTATGTATATTTACGGTAATTCACAGGGTTTTTTTTTTCAATTATTATGTATTGCATTGTACTGCTGCTGCAAAGACGACAAATTTCATGATGTATGCCAGTGATATTAAACCTGGCTAATTGGTCATTGTAAATTGTCCCATGATTATTTCTTCACTCAGAGGGCGGTGAGAGTGTGGAACAATGGTGCATGCAAACTCAAATTCAAAATTTAAGGGAAGTTTGGATAGGTACGTGGATGGTAGAGGTATGGAGGGCTATGGCCCTGGTACAGGTTGATGAGATAGGCAGTCTGAATGTTTCTGACATGGACTAGATGGGCTGAAGAGTCTGCTTCTGGACAGTACTACTCTATGACTCTAAATGGGTGGGTTGCAGGGCAGAGTGTCTCTGTGGGCCTGAAGGGCCTCTTCTGTGCTGTATTTCTAAAATAAATAATCTCAATGGCACTCTCCTTCTCCACCCTTCCCTACAGAACCAGATTTCCTGCCTGAGACCCGGCCACTGTGGCTCCCCTTGGTAGGTCTCCCTCCAACTGTATCCGAAGCGATATATTTATCTTTGAAGGGAATGGCTACAGAGGTCCTCAGCACTGTCTGCATATTCCCTTTCCCTCTCCTGACAGTCACACAGAGACCTGCCTCCTACAACTTAGGGGTGACTACTGCAGCCTCAGTCCCTTAACACAGTCTCTAAGGAGCTGCGGCTTAGAGCACTTCATACAGATACTGTAATAGTTATCAGGGAGACTGGTCCAGAGTTCCCACATCTCTCATGAAAAACCGACCACTATCGCTTGACCTACTCTCACTGCACTAACTATGTACTAATGGACAAATGAAGAGAGAAACAACCTGCTATAAACATACGTAACACCTATGCTTGTGTGAGGCTTCTGTACTTGCTGAAGCTTAACCACTTTAATCCTGTCCACTCACACAATGGCTGCGCCTGCAATGGCTTCTTTTTATTGGCCTTTGCCTAGTGCCTCATGGATTGTAGTGACTGCAGCCCGCTGAAAGGTCCCAAATGGTCCCGAGCTTTTTTTTTTAAACCTCGCAGCGCCTCAACCAAACAAGTGACTGCTCGTGATGACTGCAGCCCGGTGAAAAATAAGGGTGATGAAGGGTGATGAGTATGGGTCAATAAATGCAAACATTATGTTGTAGCTTTTATAGAAGCTTGGTTGAGAGGCATGGGATTGTTTGCTTAATGTTCCAGGGTTTCAATGATTTTAGAACAGATACGGGAGGAGGTGAAAGGATGCTGGGGGTGGGGGTTGCACTATTAATCAGGACAACATCACAGCTGCAATCAGTGCCTCGGCTGGGGGTCGAACTCACGACCTTCAGATCGCTAGTCGAATGCCTTAACCACTTGGCCACGTGCCCCCCCCCAATAGCCATTAAGTATAAGAGATAAAGGCATATTAGGGTAAAGTGCAAAAGAAACAGCATTGTTGTCATTGGTTACCTCAACTTCCTGAATATACACAAGGTTTCATAAATCAGATAGTTTGACTAGAGGAGGGGCCATACTGGACCTGCTGTTGGGAAATGATCTTGTGCAGGTGACTGACCTTTCAGTTCAAGAACATTGAAGAAATAGTTTTAAGAAAGCTATTCACAGATCGTGCTTTTCAAATTTGGAAGACTAAGGGTATTTCACGGTTTTTGGATTTATTTTTAGATGGTTCCCTTATGTCTTTTGAACAATTATCTAATAAATATAATTTATCAAGAATACATTTTTTTAAGATATCTACAAGTTAGAAATTTCCTAAGTACTATACTTTCTTCCTTTCCAATGCTTCCTCCTACATATATTTTAGATACTATAATTAACCTTAATCCATGTCAGAAAGGTGCATCGGCTATGATTTATAATATTATTATGAAACTTAGGAAAGCTCCATTTGATAAGATTAGGGTAGATTGGGAACAGGAATTGGGTTCTATCATTTCCGTGGATTACTGGGGGCAGATTTTACAATTAGTCAATACTTCCTCTATCTGTGCTAAACATTCCCTAATTCAATTTAAAGTTGTTCATAGAGCACATATGTCCAAAGATAAATTAGCTCGTTTTTATTCTCATATTAATCCTTTTTGTGATAGATGTCCGGGGCAGATAGCCTCTTTAACTCATATGTTTTGGTCTTGTCCTACTCTGGAAACTTTTTGGAGAGACATTTTTAATATTATCTGAACAGTATTGAATATAGATATCTCTCCTCACCCTATTACTGCTATCTTTGGATTACCTAAAATTTCCAGTAATCTTTCTCCTTCAGCCCGTAGAATGATTGCATTTCTTACTTTAATGGCGAAAAGATGTATCTTACAACATTGGAAAGAGCTTAATGCTCCAACTACCTTTTTTTGGTTTCCTCAGATGATATTATGCTTGAATTTGGAGAAAATTAGAAGCAATCTCTATGATTCCTCACTTAAATTTGAACAGACCTGGAGATCTTTTATTCAATATTTTCATTTAATGTAATTTTTTTTCTTCTCTTTTTTGCTCCATATTTATATTCCCTTCTTGTTGTTTTTTACTGTTTTTAATGGAGGTCGGGTTTGAGGACGTGATTTTAAGTTCTTTAAATCTACTTGGTTCCAAGTTAGCCCATTGCTTTGCTTTGCTTTTAGTTTAGTTGCACGGTGGGTTTTTTTTTGGGGGGAGGGTTGGGGTTTTTTTTCCTTTTCTCTATTGATATATATATATATATATAAATTAGTATACTATTATGTTACCTTATTATGTTAAGTTTAAATTACATTGTTTGTATCATTTTTATCTGTATTAATATCTCCTGTAATTTTATTATATTCTAACAGTGTATTAGTGCCTATATGGCTTACCTTTTTGTATACTTAGTCAATAAAAAGATTTAAAGATCAGATCAAGAAAGCTATGAATCAGGATATGTATATATGAACAAGGACATGGGAGAGTGTTGTACAGAGACAGTTAAATTACAAGGGTATCAGCCAGGAACTGTCGAAGTTCATTGACGAGCTACTTCTGGGTAAGTTCACATCTGACATGTAGAGGTTGTTTCAAGACTAACTGCACAGGTACGTATGTTCCAGTAAGAAGGAAGTACACAGATGGCAAGGTATCATAATCTTGCATGCTGAAAGAAGTGGTGAATTTAGTTCAGAAAAAAATTGTGTATTTAAGGTTTGGGAAGCTAAAATCAATCAGAGACCTTGGGGATTATAAGGATGCTAGAAAAAAAATATAAGAAGGCAATTAGGAGAGCCAGAAAGGGCCATGAAAAGCCTTTGGCAAGTAGGATTAAAAAGAATCCCAAGGCAATGTACACTAGGTCAAGTCCACAAGGTGGTAGTGGGTAGGACTACTCATGGAACATGTGCTTGGAGGCAGAGGATGTAGACAAGGTCCTAAATGAGTATTTTATTAGTATTTACCAAGGAGGATTAAGTGGAAGTTAGTAAGATCACTGTGGGCACGCTCATTTTCCAGGGCATTAAAGAAGAAGTTGTGCTGGATCACCTGAAGAATATTAAAGTGAATAAGTCCCCGGGGCCTGAAGGGTTATTTCCCAAGTATTGAGCGAGGCAAGAGATGAGATTGCTGGGGCTTTGCCCAATCGTTATAGGTTAGGTCCTGGACAAATGACAAGTGGCTAATGTTGTTCCATTGTTTAAAAATGAATATAGGGATAATTCTCAAAACTGTTGTCTGTTGAGTCAGTAGTAGGGAAACTTTTGGAGAGGATTCTTAGTGATAAGAATTGTGAGCTTTTGGAAAACCGTGGACTAACTAGGGACAGTTAGCAGAGCTTCGTGCAGGGCAAGTCGTGTTTTACTTGACTGAGTTTTTCAAGGAAGTGATGAAGAGGATTGATGGGAAAGAGCTGTGGATATTGTCCTCAAGGATTTTAGAAGGCTTTTGACAAAATCCCTCAGGTAGGCCCATCTAGAAGATTAAGCTTCTTGGCCTCTATGGCTATTTGGCCATTTGGATTCAGAATTGACTTAGCCATAGACATCATGGGGCAGACTTATTCTGGCTTGAGGTCTGTGACTAGTGGTGTTCCACAGGCTTCCATACTGGGACCTCTGTTGACTGTGATATAAGACCATATATAGGAACAGAATTAGGTCATTTGGCCCATCGAGTCTTCTCCATCATTTCATCATGCTGATCCATTTCCTTCTTAGCCTCAATCTCCTATATTCTCCCCATATCCCTTCAAGCTCTGACTAAACAAGAATGTATCAATTTCTGCCTTAAATATACTCGTTGACTTGCCTCCACAGTGGTCTGTGGCAACGAATTCCACAGATTCACCACCCTCTGCTAAGGAAATTCCTCCTCTTCTTCATTCTAAATGGTCATCCCTCTATTCAGAGGCTAAATCTTCTAGTTTTAAACTCCCCAACCATAGGAAACATCCACTCTTTCAAGGCCTTTCAACATTCAGTAGATTTCAATGAGATCCTCCCTCGTTCTACTGAATTCCAGTTAGTACAGGCCCAGAGCCATCAAACGTTCCTCATTTGATAAGCGTTTCAATTCTGAAATCATTTTCATGAGCATCCTTTGAACCCTTTCCAATGTCAGCACATCCTTTCTGAGATAAGGGACTCAAAAATTGCTCACAATACTCCATGTGAGCCTTGCCATCTCCTTAGAAAGCCTCAACATTACATCCTTGCTTTTATATTCCAGTGTTCCTGAAATGAATGCTGACATCGCATCTGCCTTCCTCACCACAGACTTGACCTGTACAAAGATTCCCAAGTCCCTTTGCATCTCAGATTTTTGAATTTTTTTTCTCCATTTAGAAAATAGTATATGCGTTTATGTATTTTACCAAAATGCATGACCATACACTTCGTGATACTGTCTTCCATCTGCCAACTCTTTGCTCATTCTCCTAATCTGTCAAGTCCTTCTGTAACCACCCTGCTTCTGCAAAACTACCTACCCCTCCACCTATCTTTGTATCATCCACAAACCTGGCTACAAAGCCACCAATTCCATCATCCAAATCATTGACATATGATGTGAAAAGAATTGGTCCCAACACAGTCTCCTGTAGAACAACACTAGTCACCTGCAGCCAACCAGAAAAGGTTCCCTTTATTCCCACTCTTTGCCTCCTACCAATCAGCCACTGCTTTATCCATGCTAGTATCGTTTCTGTAATACCATGGGCTCTTAACTTGTTAAACGGCTTCATGTGGCAGCTTGTCAAAAGCCATCTGAAATTCCAAGTACACAACATCCACTGATTCTCTTTTGTTATTTCTTCAAAGAATTGCAAAAGATTTGACAGACGAGATTTTCTCTGAGGGAAACCATGCTGACTATGGACTATTTTTCATGTGTCTGAAACTACATCATTAACAATCAACTCCAACATCATCCCAACCACTGAGATCAGAGTAACTGGCCTATAATTGCCTTTTTCTGCCTTTCTCGCTTCTTGAAGACTGGAGTGACATTTGCATCTTTTCAGTCGTCCAAAACCATGCCAGAATCTATTGATTCGTGAAAAAATGCTTCCACAATCTCTTGAGCCACCTCATTCAGAACTCTGTAGTGTAGACCGTCTGGTATAGGTGGCCTATCTACCTTCAGACCTTTTCGTTCCCAAAGCACCTTCTCCCTAGTAATGGAAACTTCACACATTTCTGCCCCCCTGGCATCCTCGAACATCTGGTATACTGCTAGTGAAGACTGATGCAAAATACTTATTCAGTTCATCTGCCATTTCCTTGTCCCCCATACTACCTCTCCAATATCATTTTCCAGTGCTCTGATATCTACTCTTGCCTTGCTTTTACACTTTATATATCTGAAGAAACTTTTGGTATCCTCATTAATATTATTGCCTCACTTACCTTAGTATTCCATCTTTTCTTCCTTTATGTCTTTTTAGTTGGTTTTTTAAAAGCTTCCCAATCCTCTAACTTCCCACTAATTTTTGCTCTATTACTGCCCTCTCTTTGGCTTTTATGTTGGCTTTGACTTATCTTGTCAGCTGCAGTTGTGTCATCCTACCTTTAGAATACTACTACTTCTTTGGGATGAATTGCTTCCAGAAATTCTCACCATTGATGCTCTGCCATCATCCCTACCAGTATTCAATTCTGATCAATCTTGGCCTGCTCCTCTCTCATGCCTCTGGAATTCCCTTTACTCCACTGTAATATAGATACATCTGACTTTAGCTCCTCATTCTCAAATTGCATGATGAATTCTATCATATTATGTCACTGGCTCCTAAGGGTTCCTTTACCTTAAACTCTCTAATTGGTTCCAGTTCATTGCACAACACCCAATGCAGAAGAGCTGATCCCTGATTCGGCTCAACCATGAGCTGCTTTAACAAGCAACCTCATGGGCATTCTAGAAAATCTCCCTTTTGGGATCCAGCACCATTCCGATTTTCTCAATCTACCTGCACATTAATATCTCCCATGAATGTCGTAGCACTGCCTTTTTAACATGCATTTTCTATCTCCCATTGTAATTTGTAGACCTCATCTTTGCTCCTGTTCTGTGGTCTGTATATAACTTCCATCAGGGTCTTCTTACCCATGCAGTTTCTGAGCTCTACACACAATAATTCTACACCTTCCAATCCTCTGTCACGTCTTTCTAATGTTTTGATATAATTTTTTACCACCAAATCCACCCCACCCCCTCAGCCTACCTGCCTGTCCTTTCAAAACAATGTGTATCCTTGGACATTAAGCTCCCATCTCTGATCTTCATTCAGCCTCGACTTAGTGATTTTCTCTCAGCTACAATTGAATGATGCCCACAACATCAAACATGCCAATCTGTATCTGTGCTACAAGTTCATCTACCTTATTCCATATACCGTGTATACTCAATTATAACAGCTTCAGTCCTGAATTCATCACCCTTTCTGATTTTGTCCTCCTTTTATGTTGCAACTCATCCATTCACTGCAATTTCACCATCAGCCTTTCCTTGCTAACATTCTCACCACACACTGCCTCTGTTTGTAAACGAATGACCCCATCCTCAGCACTAGCACTCCAGTTCCCATCCCCCTGTCAAAATAGTCTAAACCCTCCCTGACAGCTCTTGCAAATATGTACAAATGACCTGGATGAAAATGTGTATGAGTGGGTTAGGAAGTTTGCAGTTGACACAAAGATTGGTGGTGTTATGGATAATATATAAGGATGCCAATGGATAGAGTGAAATTATAGATCTTTTGCAGATGTAAGTAAAGAAATAGAGATCTCCTGCTGGTTGTTGATGGAGTAACAGCCTTTTGCAGTCGCTCCTACTTACTTACTTTCCTGTTTCCAACCTGTTTTGAAACCTTCCTTTTAAGAGTGATATTGCTTTACTAAGATTACTATGAGTACAAGGGGTGCCAAATGTACTAAAGAAGAAGACCCTCCCGCATCTTTGGAAGCTCTAATAGGTTTGCTTCGAAAACACAGAAAAGAATCCTTCGACGGGTTTCAGCAGCAGTTCCAACAACTCAGCTCTGAAATTAAACAAATAGGTGCAAAATTGGATTCTATTCAAAAAACCTTAACTGAACATGATAAACGAATAGAAGAGCATAAAGAAACTCTGATGATTTTGGATGCGAAAATGGATGACCTACAAAAGCTTTGTGAAAAACAATCTAAGTCTAATGAAAAATTAAGACAAAAGATTATCGATTTAGAAAACAGAAACAGAAGAAATAATCTATGAATTCTGGGTCTTGAAGAGTTAACGGAAGATGATCAGCCTACTGAATTCTTTGCAAGCTTTTTGGCAAAATTATTTCCTAAAATCTTACCGTCTTTACCTATGATTGATTGAGCTCATAGATCGCTTGTGTCTAGACCACTTCCAGGAGCAAGACTCAGATCAGTAATAATCTGTTTTCATGAATTTTGAACAAAGGATCATTTAATTCGTGAATCCTATTGAAGAGAAATGATTGATTATAATGGTCAGAAGATCAGGATCGTCGAGGATTTTTCACCCGAGGTCATGAATGAGGTTGCTAAGTTCAAAATGGTTATGTCGGAACTTTTTAACAAAGGTTTCAAACCTTCTCTTTGTTATCCCGCTCTGCTCAGAATTATACTGAAGAATGGCTCGAAGGAATGGTTCCATTTGAGTGAAGAAGCTCAGAAATTCTTAAAATCAGAAGATTAACTGTTCAGTAACCAGTGTAGCTAACTCTCCTTTTGAAACTTTAAATGCTTTACTTAGAGAACAAGATTTTAATGACTTAATATCTTGTGTGTTCGTATGTTTTGAATTAAGATGGGTTTTTTATTATTTTATATTATACTTATTTTTCTTGAGGTTTTTTTCTGTCAATAAGGCTTAGTTTGGGTATTTTTCATTTTATCATTTTGAAAATGTAATAATTAATCCATATGTGTTCTTGTTATGAGGGTTATGTTATTTTTCTTTGTCTACTGTTTTGTCTAGGTTGGAATGCAGTTAACCTTGAAACTAATTAGGAGCTAAATCAATAGGTTTTTTTGGGAGGGTGACCTCATTAGATTTAACTGTCAGCTTTCTCTTGGCCGGCTTTCTGACTTTGGGTGGGGGGATAGTTTTTTTTCTGGAAGCTGTTTTGGATTTTTAGCCAGATCTGTTGCTTGGTTACCACATTTCAAGGTTTATTGTTTGGTTTTAATATACATTCCAGTGGTTATTACTTTAACCTTTCTATTAAATAGTATTAAAAATGGATCAAACTATTAACTTACTTAGTCTTAACGTGAAAGGATTAAATCACCCTGTGAAATGAATAAGAATTTTGCATATATTAAAAAACTTAAGGTTCCAATTATTTTTCTACAAGAAACTCACGTACGTAATTGTGACAATTTACGCCTTTTCAGTAGATGGAGAGGATCTCATTTTCATTCCTCTTTTCAGAGTAAGTCTAGGGCAGTTTCGATCTTTATAGATAATACAGTTCCCTTTGTCCAACATAAAGTAGTGTCTGATACTAATGGGTGCTTTGTCATAGTGTCAGGAAAATTAGATAATAAATTAATGGTATTTGCTAATCTGTATGTCCCGAATACAGTTGACCCAAGATTCTTTAAGCATTTTTTTCATTTTTGCCAGATTTGAGTCTTTACTCATTGGTGATGGGAGGAGACTTTAATTGCTAGTTAGTTCCAGCTTTAGATTGGTCATCTTTTAAACCAGCGACACTTAATAAATCAGCTTTGTTTATTCAATCTTTTTTAATGAAATGTGATATTGTTGATGTATGGCGTTTTTTTTACATCCACAAGACAGGGAGTATTTGTTTTTTTTTCTCATGTCCACCATAGGTATTCCAGGATTAATTTTTTTTTAATTGATAGCCAAATAATTCCATTAGTTCGATCCTGTGAATATAAAGAGATTGCTGTCTCAGATCATGCCCCCGTGCTTTTATCTTTAAATCTCCCTGGTCTTCCTCAAACAAACAGATCTTGGCACTTTAAACTAACTTTGCTATCTGATAAGGATTTTTTAAAATTTCTGGAGAGACAAATTATTCTTTTTTTTAAAGAGAATACACCGGAAGAGACTTCTAGTCTTATTATATGGGATGCTTTTAAGGCCTATATTAGAGGACAAATTATTTCATATACTGTAAGTTTCAAGAAAAAAGCTAATAAAGAAAGAATTGAGTTAGCTAATCAGTTGAAACAATTAGTCCAAAATTATGCTTTGGCTCCAGATCCTGCTTTGTATAAAAGGCATGTTGAAATTCAAACTAAATATGATCTCCTTTTAACATATCCAATTGAAACTCAACTACTAAAAGATAAAAGTCGATTTTGTATTCATGGAGAGAAAACAGGTAAATTACTGGCTAACCAATTAAAAACCTTTATAGCTAAATGGCAAATTAAAAAAATTTGTAAAGCTAATGATGATAGGACAACTGACCATTCAGATATAAATGATATCTTAAGAGAATTCTATTCTAAACTTTATAGTTCTGACCCTCCTAAAGATAATACTATTATGAATAATTTTTTAGACCAATTAAACATTCCTACACTTTCTGTTGATAACCGTAAATAGTTGGATCAACCTATTTCTTATGAGGAAATTGCCGAGGCTGTACGTTCATTGGACTCAGGGAAGATTCCAGGTCCTGATAGATTTTCTGCAGAATTTTATAAGGTGTTTTCCTTACTGCTTATACCTTATTTATGTTCAGTTTTATTGGATTCCTTTAAGTTGGGTAAGTTGCCACAATCTTTCTATGAAGCTTCTGTTTTGCTTATCCTTAAAAAGAATAAGAACCCAACTGAATGCTCTTCATACAGACCAATTTCCTTACTTAATGTTGATACTAAAATTCTATCCAAAGTTTTGGCCTGTAGGATTGAAAATATTTTACCATCTATCATTTCTAATGATCAGACTGGATTTATTAAAAATTGATATTCCCACTTTAATATTCTTGTTTATTAAATGTTATTTATTCTCCTTCTAAGGAGATATCGGAATGTGTGATATCTTTAGATGCTGAGAAGGCTTTCGATCGATTGAATGGAATTATTTATTTAAAATCTTAGAAAAATGTAATTTTGGGCCCAATTTTATTCAATGGATTAAATTACTTTATTTATCTCCCTCGGCTCAGGTTCTTACTAACTTTCAGAATTCTAAACCTTTTAAACTTGAACGTGAAACCAGACAAGGTTGCCCCTTGAGCCCTTTGCTCTTTGATCTGGCCTTAGAAGCCTTAGCCATTGATTTTCGGGAATCTAATGATATTATTGGTATTTCAAGGAGAGGTACTATCCGTAAAGTTTCGCTTTATGCTGATGACCTATTGCTTTTTATTTCTAATGTTGAGACTTCTTTACCTCCTGTGCTTTCTTTACTCTCTTGCTTTAGCCAGTTTTCAAGATATAAACTGAATTTACGTAAGAGTGAACTTTTTCCTTTGAATAATTTTGTATCAATTAGTGCTAACCTTCCTTTTAAAATTGTAAGAAATCAATTTATCTATTTGAGTGTAACAATTACTAAGAATTATAAACACCTACTTAAAGAAAATTCTCTTACCCTTCTGAATTATGTAAAAAGGGCACTAACAAACTGGTCGCCCCTTTCGTTATTGTTGATTGGTCGAATTAACTCTATTAAAATGAATATTTTACCTAAATTTATATACCTTTTTCAGGCCTTACTCGTTTTTATTCCTGAATCCTTTTTTGACTCTCTTGATTCTATTATATCTTCATATATATGGAAAAATAAACATTCTGGACTAAATAAAGTTCATCTTCAAAAAGCTAAAAAGCATGGAGGTTTAGCTTTATCAAATTTTAGGTTTTATTATTGGGCAGTCAATATATGAAATCTTACGTCTTGGTCATATTATATTAACCGTGAGGACTGCCCGATATGGTTTTCTTTAGAAACTAACTCTGTTAATAAATTTTCTATCATTTCTCTTCTTGGATCCTCACTTTCTTTATCCTTAAGTAAATTAACTGATAATTTGGTAGTTAAACATACCTTGAGGATCTGGGTACAATTTAGAAAATATTTTGGTTTAATGGGATTTTCTCCTTCAAGTCCCATTTTTTCTAATTATTTTTTTAAACCCTCTATGACCAGTTTTTAAAGAATGGGATAGATTGGGTATTGAATGCTTCCAGGATTTGTTTGTTCGAGGAAGTCTCCTTTCATTTAGCAATTGTCAGCTAAATATAGCTTACCAAAAACCCTCTTTTTCCGATATCTACAAATTAGAGACTTTCTGCGTTCTCAATTATATTCATTTTCTAATAGTCCGGGTAAGGACTTAGTAGATGTAATTTCTAATTTGAAACCCTTTCATAATGGATCAATATCCAATATTTATGGCATGTTGTTAGGAATGAGAAATGCTCCTTTAGACAAAATTAAAAATCTCCGGGAACAAGTTTTACAGACTTCAATTCCTGAGGAAACTTGGAATGAAATTTTAAAATTTGTTAACACTTCTTCGTTATGTGCCCGCCACTCCCTCCTACAATTTAAAGTTGTCCACAGGGCTCACATGTCTAAAGATAAGCTATCTCGTTTTTATTCGGATACATCTCCCTTTTGTGATAGATGTAACAATGGAGAAGCTTCATTAATTCACATGTTTTGGACATGTCCAAGTCTTGAAAGATACTGGAAGGAAATATTCCAAACTTTCTCAGTACTTTTTAAGGTAAATTTTAAGCCTAACCCTTTGACCGCCCTATTCGATATTGTTGGAGGAAAAGGTATTATTTTGGAGACATCCGATTTGCACATTTTGGGGTTTAATTCTCCTATAGCTAGAAGGGCGATCCTATTTAAATGGAAGGATGTCGTTCCACCTACTCACGCTCAATGGTTAAGTGATGTTATGTCATGCTTAAATTTTAGAGAAGATCCGTTGTTCAATTTCTGAATCTATTCAAGACTTTCAAACATTGTGGGGACCATTTTTGAACTATTTTCAAAACCTTTAAATTGCTGTTAAAGAACAGATGGTGGCTAATAACATATTTCACTTTATGATAAGGATTTTTTTCCTTTTTCCTTTCTTTACCAAACAGCTTTGATCTTGGTAGTGGGTTTAGATTTTTTTCTGTATAATAAAATTATTACATTTCAATACAGTATTATGATTTAATTTAATTTACATGAATATAGGGTAATGTGATTGCAAGTGTGATTCTAATATAATGTATTTGGAATTATTTTATCTTTTTTTTGATTATAATATATATCTTCTTGTACTCTGTATTCTTTTATGTAGAAACTAATAAAAATATTGAAAGAGAAATAGCAGATGGAATTTAACATGGACAGGAGTGAGGTGATGCACTTTGAAAGATCAGATGTAGAGGGACAGGACATAGTTAATGGTAGGGCCTGAAACAGTGTTTATGGACGGAGGGATCTTGGGGTATGGCTCCATGGCTCCCTGAAAATGGTTGTACAAGGAGATGGTGTGGTAAAGAAGGCATATGGTATGCCTGTGGCACAAAAAAATGCTGGAGGAATTCAGCAGGCCAGGCGGCATCTATGGAAAAGAGTATACAGTCGATGATTTGGGGTGGGACCCTTCATCAGGACTGGAAAAAAAGATGAGAAGTTAAAACAAGAAGGTGGGGGAGGAGAGGAGTATGTTCCAGGTGGCAGGTGATAGGTGAAATCGGGAGAGGGGGAGGGGTGAAGTAAAGAGCTGGGAAGTTGATAGGTGAAAGAGGTAAGGGGCTGGAAAGAGGAAATCTGATAGGAGAGGACAGAAGACCATGGAATAAAGGGAAGGGGGAGGAGTACCAGCTGGAGGTGATAGGCAGGTAAGGAGATGGGCGAGGGAGGGAAACAGGAATGGAAATGGTGCACGACGGGGGGTCAATTACTAGAAATTCAAGAAATCAATGTTCATGCCATCAGGTTGGAGGGTACCCAGATGGACTATAAGGTGTAGATACTCCAACCTGAGTGTGACCTCGTTGCAACAGTAGAGGAGGCTGTGGACTGACATGTTGGAATAGGAATGAGAAGTCAGATTGAAATGGGTGGCCACTGGGAGATCCCACTTTTTCTCTGATGGACTGAGCGTAGATGCTCAGCAAAGCAATCTCCCAATCTACATTGGGACTCACCGATATACAGGAGGCCACACCAGGAGTACTGGATGCAGTAGATGGAGCCCTAAATGGTATTGAGGGAGGAAGTGTAGGGCAGATATGGCCCTTGTTCCACTTGCATGGCTAGGTACCAGGAAGGAGATCAGTGGAGAGGGATGAACAGACAAGGGAGTCGCATATCCCTGCAGAAAGTAGGAAGTGGGCATGGGGGGAAGATGTGGTTGGTGGTGGGATCCTGTTGGAAATGGAAAAAGTTATGGGAATTTATGTGCTGGACATGGAGGCTGGTGGGGTAGTAAGTGAGGACAAGTGGAACCCTATCCCTAGTGGGGTAGCAGGTGAACGGGGTGAGGACAGATCTGTGCAAAATGGAAGAGTTGTGGGTGAGGCAGTGTTGATGGTGGAGGAAGGAAAGCCCCTTTCTTTGAAGAAGAAGGACATCTCATTCCTGGGGTTCTGAAGGAGGTAATGGTTGAGATTGTGGAGATATTAGTAATGATCTTTCAAAGTCATTGGACTCTGGCATGGTGCTAGAGGACTGTCACTCCACTCTTTAAGAAAGAAGGAAGGTGGCAGAAAGGAAATTATAGACCAGTTAGCCTGACCTCAGTGGTTAGGAAGGTGTTAGACTCAATTGTTAAGGATGAGGTTATGGAGTACTTGATGACACAGGACAAGATGAAACAAAGTCAGTATGGTTTCCTTAAGGGAAAATCTTGTCTGATGAACCTTTTGGAATTCTTTGAGTAAATTACACGTAGGATAGATAAAGAGGATGCAGTGGCTGATGTATATTTGGACTTCCAGAAGACCTTTGGCAATGTGCCACACATGAGGCTGCTGACCAAGTTAAGAGTCCATAGTACTACAGGAAAGTTACTGGCATGGTTAAAGCATTGGCTGATTAGTAGGAGGCAGTGAGTGGGAATAAAAGGACACTTTTCTGGTTGGCTGCCAGTGACTGGTGTTCCACAGGGGTCGCTGTTGGGACCACTCCTTTTTATATTGTATATCAATGATTTAGATGATGGAATAGTTGGCTTTGTTGCCAAGTTTGCAGATGATACAAAGATTGGTGGAGGGGCAGGTAGGTGGCTGAAAGACTTAGACAGATTAGGAGAATGGGTAAGTGAAATACACTGTTGGAAAATGCAGTTTGGTAGAAGAAATAAATGTGTAGACTATTTTCTAAATGGAAAGAAAATCCAAAAATCTGAAATGCAAAGGAACTTGGAAGTCCTTGTGCAGAACCCCTAAAGGTTAACTTGCAGGTAGACTCAGTGGCTAGGAAGGCAACTTCAATGTTAGCATTGATTTCAAGAGGTCTAGAATACAAGAGCAGGGATATGATGCTGAGGCTTCATAAGGCACTGGTGAGGCCTCATCTTGAGTATTGTGAACGGTTTTGGTCTCCTTATCTAAGAAGAGATGTACTGGCATTGGGGAAGTTCCAGAGGCGGTTCACAAAGATGATTCTGGGAATGAAAAGGTTATCATATGAGGAACATTTGATAGCTCTGGGTCTGTACTTACTGGAATTTAGAAGAATGAGGGGAGATCTCATTGAAACCTTTCAATTGTTGAAAGGCCTAGACAGAGTAGATGTGGAAAGGATGTTTCCCATGGTGAGGGAGTGTAGGACAAGAGGGCACAGCCTCAGGATAGAGGGGCGTCTATTTAAAACATATGTAGAAAATTTTCTTTAGCGAGATGATGGTGAGTTTGTGGAATTTATTACACAGGCAGCTGTGGAGGCCAGGTTGTTCGGTGCACTTAAGGCAGAGCTTGATAGGTTCTTGATTGGACAGGGCATCAAAGGTTACGGAGAAGGCCAGGGAGTGGGCTGAGAAGTGGGGGGGGAAGGGTCAGCCATGATTGAATGGTGGCGCAGACTTGATGGGACAAATGGCCTAATTCTGCTCCTTTGCCTTATGGTCTTATGATGTCATTCGTTCTGAATGAAAAACCTCATCCTGAGAGTAGATGCGGCAGAGATGGGGGAGCTGGGAAAACGGGATGACATTTTGACAAGTGACGGGTGGAAGAGGTATAGTTAGTGTAGCTGTGAGGATCAGAAGGTTTATAAAAGATATCGGTAGACGGTGAGATCAAGAAAAGTGAGGGAGGTGTCAGAAATGGACTAGGTAAATTTGAGGGCAGGGTGGAAGTTGGAGGCAAGGTTAATGAAGTCAATGAGCTCGGCATGGGTGCAGAAAGCAAGCCCAATGCAGTGTAGAAAAAGTTGGGGGGGGGGCGAGTTGGCTTGGAACATACACTGTTCCACGTAGATGAAGAAAGGCAGGCGTAACTGGGACCCATGCAAGTGCCCATGGTTACACCTTTGATTTGAAGGAAGTAGGAGGAAGTTGGAGGAAGGTGAAATTATTGAGAGCAAGGCCTGATGGAGTAGAGAGGTGGTGGAGGGGAACAGGTTGAGCCTGTTATCTAGAAAGAAGTGGAGAGCATTAAAGCCTTCTTGAAGGGGGAGGAGGTGGATAGGGACTGGATATCCACGGTGGAAAAGTGAAGATCGAGGCCAGGGAACTTGAAGTAATTGAAAAGATCCAGAGTGTGTGACGTGTTCTGGATACAATATAGATATTTAAGAGGTTCTTCAATAGGCACATGGATAAGCAGAGATTGGAGGGATATGGACCATATACAGACAGTTGAGATTAGGTGCCATTAGCTTATTTACTTCAGCATAACTTTGTGGGCAGAAGGACCTGTTGTTGTGCTATACCATTTTATAATCTAGAACCAAAAAGTCAGGGAGCGAATCAGCAATCATTTGGACAGATGTGGATTGGTTGGTGCATTCATTAAAGGTGATTTCTTTCAAAGTTGGGTGGCAGGGTGGAGATACATCTCTATCAAAGGAGGTGTAACTCACTCTTTCTCTCTGCTAGCTCATAGGTCACCCTTGGACAAGGTGTAGCACCTGTTTATCTCACCCCCCCCAACCCCCCCACCGATCAGAATCATGTGAAGCCACGGGAGCAGGTGGTGGATGGTCATATGAGCAGCAGGTTCATATCGCATGTCCTGGTTATGTGACCACTGATACCAGGCAGACAATCTCTGTAGAATATTGATAACGGCTGGTGTCACCTGTCTTGTAAAGACACTGCCCAGAAGAAGGCAATGGCATACCACTTCTGTAGAAAAATTTGCCAAGAACAATCATGGTCATGGAAAGACCATGACCGCCCACGTCATATGAGATGGCACAGCACGCACAATGTCAAAGTAACCTAATAAACTTTTTATAAGAAGTAGCTGCAAGGATGAATGGGGGAAATGTGGTTAATATATGTTATGGACTTCAAAAGGCTTATGATAAGGTTCTTGTCATCAAAATTGAAGGCCAAATGCTACCAAATGAGTCAGACCCATGAAACACATTAGAACAACTTACTTCATAGATTTAATTTAGAAAATGGGAATGGAATGTATTTATCCAGTCTACATTGTTAGTGAGAAATTGGTGAGATTACATTCTGAGTATTGCATGCAATTCTGATTGTCTAGCTCTGGGAAGGATGTCACTAATCTGGAAAAGATGCAGAAAAGATTCACAAGGAGTTACTGGGACTAGAAGACTTAAGTAAAGAGAGAATGGGTAGGCTATTGCTTGTTTTCCTTGGTAGTTGAAGGGTGATTTAAAGGGGATCTTGAAGGGCGTATTTTGCAAACAGGGGGAAGTGAGTGTATGGAATGAGCAGCCAGAAGAAGTGGCAGGTGTGGGAGCAATTATGACAATTAAAAATCATTTGGACAGATGCATTGATATGAAAGCTTTAAAGGGTAAGAGCCAAACACAGTTTAATGGGACAAGCTTGGGCAGGACTGGTGAAATTTAAGGCTCAGTTTAATTTTGATTAGCAAATGAAGCGACGGGTTGGAAAGTGGTAAATTGTCAAAAGTGGTTGAATTAGTAAGAAAGTTGTTAACAAATAACAAAGGAATCCAGTGTTCATAAACAGAGGCATGGAATACAGGAGCAGGGAAGTGATGATCAACCATTATAAGTCATTGTTTCAGCTACAACTGAAGTTTCTGGGCTTACACTAGAAGAGATGTAAAGCAGGGATCTAATCGAACCATGTGAGGAAGAATAGGGGGAGATTGTTGCCGTTGATGGAGGTGTCAAGTATAAGGGAGCATCAATTGAAGGGTAACATTGTGGTTCAGCCCCACTGCTCCAGATTCAGTCCTGACCTCTGGTGCTGTCTGTGTGGAGTTTGCACGTTCTCCCTTTGAGTCTTCTCCCTCATTCGTTAGTGGGTTAATTAGTCAATGCAGATTGACTCTAATGTGGAATCTGGGAGCTGTTGCTTAGGAAATGGGGAGATTAGGTTAGAGGAGAAATTGGTGGGGAATGGAACTTCTCTGTGAGCTGGAAAAAAAACTTGATTGACAAGAATGTCCTCCTGGCAAAAGAACCAAAGGTGACAAGAATAGTTGTCTTAAAAATGCCTGGGGAAGCAGTGGGAGCAGATGTAATTGCAGTTTTCAATGGGAAATGGAATGCTTATCTATAAAGAAAGAAATAGCAGACAATGAGGAGAGTGAACAGTAGTTTACTTCAGTATTAAGATCCAAGTTTATCCTTTGAGTCATTGATCAGTGAGTGAGTGGCTGCTTTCAAAAAAAATCCATCTGAAATTCAATTTGGCTTCACATTCAACTGACTATACTTTTCAGAGTTTTGCCAACAGTAAACAAGCTGTGTCCCAGCGGTAATTAATGTTAATTGGATGGTCATTTAGAACTGGTACCACAATAGCTGGCAATTACAATCAGCAGGGGCTGATTCAGGTCTTTTGGATGTGAACAGATCATGCTGACACACAAATTGAATAGAGTGCAGAGCTCGGAAATCTGATGCACAGGAGGAAGGAATCAATGTTCTCAGACTTGTGTTACTTAAATGGGAGGTTGAAATAAAAGAGGATGTTCCATCAGAATAACAAGGTAATAATGAGCCTCACTACAAAGGGAGTAGAGAAGTAATTCTCAGATTCCCCAATCATTAGGAGCTAGTTGAGACCGGTAATCCCTATACCATAGCAACTCCAGAAGACCTGATGTCCTGCAGACCAAACTGCAAGTCATTGGTGAGACAACACTTGGAGTATTGTGTCCAGTTCTGGTCACCCAGCTACAGGAAGAAAGTCATCATGCATGAAATGGTGCAGAAGAGATCCACATGGATGTTGCTGGGACTGGAGGGCTTGAGGTATAAGAAAATACTTGGTCTGCTTTCCCCGTAGCATAGGAGGCTGAAGGGTGACCTTTTAGAAGCTTATAAAATCATGAAAGGCATCAAGAAGCTGAATGGTTACAGTCTTTGTCCCAGGGTAAGGAGTCTAAAGTGAAAGGGATTAGATGTAACGTGAGGTGGCAATGATTCAAAGGCAAAATGATAAGCAACTTTTTCACACAGAGGGAGGTGGCAAATTGCTAGAAGAAGGAGTGGAGGCAGGTACAATTACAATGTTTAAATTGGTCAGCATGGATGAACTGGGTTGTAGCGCATAGGAACGGCTGGAGGTTCCAGAGAGAGACCATCCGGAAACCACTGACAGGATGTGGGACAACCTCCACTGCATGTGCCTCTACCAGACGACAGTGGGCTGACGACATCTTGAAGAGAAACTTTTCAGAACATAGAACTATGGGGCACAGAGGACAAGCGAGACAACAAAATGCAGTGAGCGTAGGGACTGTTTCAGTAACTGAGGACTGTATCATATGCTGTGTTCTTAGTACTGGGGTAAAGGACCTCACACAGATAGAGATGAAACTTCCGTAGGACCTGGGTTGAGGGTCAAGTGGCTCCTGTATCAATGGAAGACTTGGGCTGTAAGTCATTGTATCACCAGAGTGTTAGATTAATAGTCAAGAATGACACGGGGAAATCCAATGCGGAACTTCAAAAATTTCTGAAGATATTTAAAGGAATGAGGAGGGTTTCAACCAAGACAGAGTGAAGGCAACAAGAAATCTAGGCCACAGACTGAGTGCAGATGTCTGTAATGTGGAGCAAAAAACAACAGACTTGCTGGAGGAACTCAGTGGGATGGGCAGCATCAAAAGCGCCTTCATCTTTTCACCTCCCAGACCTCCAATCTCCACTCACTCACCTGGCTCTATCTGCCCTCATTTCCGTTCATCACCTGGTTCCACTGATCACCCAGCCTCTGCCTTGCCCCTCCTCTCACCTCTTTATACTAGCCATTTCCCCTCCACTCTCAGTCCATTTGAAGAGGCTGGATCCGAAATATCCCTTTCCTCCACAGATGCTGCTTGACCTGCTGAGTTTCTCCAGCAGATGTGAACAAATCACCTGGACCAGACAGGATGCATTTAATAAATGTGCTACCGGGTTGGGGGGTCCAAGAAGATATAACAGAGATGTAGAGAATGGAGGGATTTGGAGCTTGTGCAGACAGCAGACATTTGCTGTTGTTAGCTTTATTAAGTCAGCACACCATTGTGCGCTGTACTTTTTCCTGATCAGTACGGTTTTATATTCTATGATTCAACAGACCAAGTTATAGAAAGAGGCAGGCTAAGACTTCATTTCTTGAGCATAAGAGACTGAGGGGTGACCTTGAGTATAAAATCAGGAGGGGCATAGATAGAATGAGTTCACACAGACATTGCAGGAAGAGGGTATCGAAATGTAGAGGGCGTAGACTTAAGGTGACAGGGGAAAGATTTAAAAGTGAGCTGAGAGGCAACTTTTTCTCAGAAAGCGCGGTGGCCATATGGAATGATTTGCCAAAGGAAATAGTTGAGGAAGGTAAAATTATGGTGTTCAAAAGATACCTGGGCAGGTGTATAGAGAGGATGGGTTTAGAACAGGGGTACTCAACCTGGGGTCCACGGACCCCTCGGTTAATGGTAGGGGTCCATGGCATATTAAGGTTGGGAACACCTGGTTTAGAGGGATATGGGTCAAGTACAGACAGATGAGATTAGCTTAGATGGACATCTTGGTTGACATGGACCAGTTGGGTTGAAGGGCCTGTTCCTTTACTGTGTGAAGCTATGACTCATTCCGTCCTGTTGAGTGGGATAGGGTTGGGGAAAGGTTGGTCAGTGTAACCTCATTTATAGAGAAACTTTTGAAACCAATGATCCTGGAAAAAATTGACACCCAGTTAGGGAAGTTTAGTTTGATTAAGGAGAGCCAGGGCAGATAATTAAAGGGCAGTGTTGATTTGTCACAGAGTCACAGACCAGAAAAGTGATCCAATACTGTGCTGACTATCAAGCTCTTGTTTACACTAAAATTACACTAATCTGAGTATCTATCAAGTAAGCTGCTTTATCCAGATGGTGCCGAGCTTTTACAGAGTTGTTGGAGCTGCAGTAATCTGCAAGCTGGAGAGGAACCTTATCTCAGCGTCTCTCACAGCCTTTCATGTCTCAGTGAAATTACCATTCATTTAACTTGGGAAGAGGGCAGGCTCAAACTGTTCAACTTTCTCTCATAAGATGTTTCTATCATCCAGATGGACTGAGGGCAGAAACAGATATGTTGGAATATGATATGGAGAATAAAGTCAAGCTGCTGGAGGAACTCAACAGGTCAGGCTCCATCTGACATGGGTTTGCTGCTGGGCCCACTTTCGTTGGTCATTTCTATCAATGAATAGAATGACAATGTTGTTCACATGGTTAACATTTGCAGAAGACACACAATTGAATGTGAGTGGACAGTGAAACAAGTTGCCCAAGTTTACAAGGAGATCCAGGGCAACTTGGGAAGAGGGCCAGAGGATGGGAAATGGAATTTATTTTGGAGAAGTACATGGTGTTGGGTTTTAGTAAGTTAAACCAGGGCAAGACTTACAAAATGAGGACCCTAGAACAGTGAGACCTAGGGTATGGGTACCTAGTTCACTAAAAGCGATGACACACAAAGCATTTGACATGCTTGCCTTCATTGGCCGACGCATTGAGTGTAAGTTGGTTTATTGTTGTCACGTGTACTGAGGTGCAGTGAAAATCTTCACTTTATACGCCTTCTATTCAAATCATTTCATCACATCAATACATTGAGGTAGTACAAGGGAAAAGCAATGATAGAATCCAGAAATTTTAGTGTTAAAGAGAAAGCGCAGTGCTTTGTTTTTCTTTTTGCTACATTCTTGGAAGGATGTCATTCAGCTTGGAAGAGTGCAGAAGATTACTGGGATTAGAATGCGTGTGTTAAAACTAGAGACTAGACAGGCTGGGACTACGTTCTCTAGAGCAGAGGAGACTGAGGGTGACTTTGTATATAATGTCATGAGGGCATAGATAAGGTGAAGTCTTTTACCCAGGATAGTGAAGTTTAAAACCAGAGGACATAGGTTTAAGGTGAAAGGGGAAGATTTAAACAGTAACTGAGGGACACGTTTTTCACACAGTTGGTGATGGTTATATGGAGAAAGTTTTAGAAGTGGATGCCATTACAATATTTTAAAGGCATTTAGATAGATACGTGGATATTAAAAGGCATGAGGATATGGGAAAAATGGAAGGAAGTGGAACTAGCTCAAGTAGATAGCTTGGTTGACATGGACAAGTTGGGTGAGGGGCCATTTTTTGTGTTGTATAACTGGATGACCCCAGATGACATTTAACATTATACAGTATGTCATAATGGTCATACTGAAATCTAGCTTGGAGGTGCAGCTAAACACTCCTTGTTACAGGGTTTTCAGGATGAGATAGTTCATGGGACGTAGGGGGATCATTGAGGGGGTGGGGTAAACAAGGAGGATATGTAGCAAAGTTAGTTAGCGAAACAATTTTAATTCTGTGAGTGGGTGAAGTGCTAGAAAAATAAATAAAACTGGAGAACAAAACAAGAGGTCGTCATATTGAGGAGAATGTCACGGGCAGGGTCAGGTGAAAGTGTTAATTACGTGGGCGGATTTCAGAGAAGTCAGAAATAACAAGGCAGAGAGAGTTGGGAAATAAATCACAGTAATATTAGCTGGGATAAAAGCACAGATAAGGATATAGGATGCAAGGGCAGAAGAAACAGGGAGAAAAGTGGGCCAATAAGGTAGGCCTTGAGCCATTCAGTAAGGTCATAGCTGATCCAGCTGTTGACCTCAACAACACTTTCCCGCTGTTTCCTAAACCTTTGACTTTCTTGAAAGTTGACTATCAGTCAGCATCTGCTCTGAAGGCATTCAATGTCTCCACAATCTCTAAATTAGGGAATTCCAGTGAAATACCGCCCACTGAGAGGAGAAATTCTCATCTTTTTCTAAAACTCCTTAACCAATCTGCACAACCCTAATCACTACCTCTGTAAAGTATAACCACTTTGCATTACAATGGACTTTAATGTTTGTGCTCATTGTGTTCTTTCTAGTATAATATGTTTATGTTTCTCTTGTGAATGTTGTGAATCTGTTGTTACGCTGCTGCAATTGCACTTGTACATGCATGTACCTGTGCAAATGACAGTAAGCTCCACCTCAACTATATTGCTCCCTGTTCTAGGAATAAAAATAAAGAGCTGGAAATGCTCCATAGATCAGGCATCACTGGTAGAGAGAGAAACAGAACTGGAAAAGTATTGGATACCCTCACACTTGGAAACATCCTCTCAAAATCCACCCTTTTATGATCCAGAATCTTATATGATTTAATGAGCTTGGCTCTCATTCTTCTAAACTCCCGTTAGTTTAGCTCAACATGGAGGCACCTTTATGAACTCCCAGAGACTTCAGTCTCTGAGGCTGACATGACAGCATCCTTCAGGAGGGTGAACCCACAGAAAGCATCTACTCCAGAGAGTGTACCTTGCTGGATACTGACAACCTGTGCTATTCTACTGGCCGGAGTGTTCACTGATATCTAACCTCTCGTTTTGGCAGTCTGAGGTAGGCATCTGCTTCAAGCAGGCTTCAAAATAGCAATATTTTGCTATAAAATAGCAAAATAGAAGAACGTGGTAACTTCCCGAATGACTATCATCCAGTAGCATTTACACTCACTGTGATGAAGTGCTTAACACATCAACTCCCACCTGAGGTACGACTTGGATCCACTCCAATTTGCCTACCATCATAACAGGTCAATGGGAGGTGCCATTTTATTGACTCTTCACTCAACCCTGGAATCTCTTTATGGTTAGATATTATTGCCTTCATACCTGTAACTTCAGGACGATTGGATACCACATGTTTGAAGATGGAATCAAGTGTGAGAATGAGGAGGAATTGCAGAGGGTGGTGAGAGTGTGGAACGAGCTGCAAGGGTTCAGACACAACGCGGGAGGAGTATGGAGGGTGATGATCCAGGTGTGACTCGAGGGGAGTACGCAGCACAGACTTGCTGGGCCAGGGGGCCTGTTTCTGTGCTCTGCTTCGCTATGATTCCGAATGCCAGGGAACGGATAAATAATAGTTGGAATTAAAACCATTGGTGTGTTGGAAGTTGTGTTGATAGTTGCCTGATCCTGTTTGATCCAATAAGCACAGGACTTCAGCACTGGAAAAATATCTCCAAGCATGAAGCGAAATCTTGTTGTCATGTTCAGCTGCAAGGGACATCTCCTCTACAATCACCATCAGCATTGGTACACCACAAGGCTGTGTGCTTAGCCTCCTGCTCTATTTGCTTTACTTATGAATGTGAGGCGAAGTACAGCTCCAAGGCTATATTTAAGTTTGCTGATGACACTGTTGTTGGCCAAATCAAAGGTGGTGACAAATCAGCATATAGGAGGGAGATCTGGTTGAAAGATGCCACAGCAACAACCTCCCACTCAACATCAGCAAAACCAAAGAGCAGATTATTGATAGCAAGAGCAGGAAAATGGGGAGTCCTTGAGCCACTCCTCATTGGCGATCAAAGGCGAAGAAGGCCAAGAACTTTAAATTCTTCGGCTTTATCATTTCAGAGGATCTGTCCAGTGCCATTACAAAAACTGGCATGGCAGCACCTCTACTTTCTTAGAAGTTTGCAAAGATTCGGCATTTTATCAAAACTTTTGACAAACTTCTATAGATGTGCAATGGAGAGTATACTAGCTGGTTGCATCACGGCCTGGTATGGAACTGCCAATGCCCAACATTGGAAAAGCCTACAAAAAGGAGTGGATGCAGCCCAGACTATCACAAGTAAAGCCCTCCACACCATTGAGCACATCTACAAGGAGCGCAACATCTGTCATCAAGGACCCCCAGCATCCAGGCCATGCTCTCTCTCGCTTCTGCCATCAAGCAGGAGGTACAGAAACCTTGGGTCCCACAAGACCAGCTTCAGGAACAATTATTACCCTTCAACCATCAGGCTTCTGGACCACTGTGGATACTTCATTCATCTCAACTCTGAATTGACAACACGGTTGGCGGATGGAGTGGAGGTGCTCGATGAAGCTGTCTCCAAATTTACAGTGGGTATCACCAAAGTAGAGGAGGCTGCATTGGGAGCACTGGATACAATAGATGACCTCAGCAGATTTGCAGGTGAAGTGTTGATGCCTCGCCTGGAAGGTCTGTTTGGGTCCTGAATGGAGGTGAGAAACGTGAATTGGCAGGTGTAGCACTTTGACCGCTTGCAGGGATAAGTGCAGGAAGGGAGATTAATGAGTAGGGATGACTGGACAAGGGACTCACCAAGGAAGTGATCCCTGGAGAAAGGGAGGGAGGGAAAGATATAATTGGTAGCAGGACCCCTTTGGAGATGGTGGAAGTTGTTGAGAATGATGTACGTGGTGCAGAGGCTCATGGGATGGTAGGTAAGAAACAAGACAAATTCTATCACTGTTAAGATGGTTGGAAGATGGGGTGAGCACAGATGTTCAGGAAATAGAGGAGATGCGGTTGAGAGCAACATCAATGGTGGATTGGGAAATGGAGCACACTACTGACCTGTAGTCTCACCAATGTCTTGCACTGTTGTGGAAGAATTGCCCCTTTTTTATATCCATCCTTTTCGTACTAAAGACCAGCATTTCATTCACTGTCATGTTAGCTCCTGTACTTGCTAGCAAGCTATGTGTCCTGAAAAGGACACTGTAACAGCGCTCTGTAGATTCCTTCCTGTTTCTTCACATGAGATTTTCTGGTCAAGGTGACACCGAACTGTAAAGTCCATTGAGATCGTGGCTCAGAGATAGTTGATCTTTAGGTTTACAGGTTAGGGCTTAGGGACACAGATGATGGAGAGTTAGAGGTCAGGCTGGAGTCCAGGTTGGAGCACTCTATGGTCAAAGGCCATCGATCCCCCTGGACTGATGTTGGGTTGGCGGGCACTATTACGAAGACCAGCGATCTGCATGGCCAATGACCAAGGTCAACAGGACTTGTGGAAGAGGGCTGGTGACACCCCAAGTCAGCGAGCCCCCACGGGTCGGTGGGACCCGGGATCAGAGTTTCGTGTGGACAGGAGGCACGGGGGTTGGTGATCCCCAGATCAGCGAGCCCTGTGGTCAGAGGTCTGTGCAAGCCTGGAGTTCGGTGTCACGTGATCGATGAGTCCTGCGTTTGGTAGCAAAGACTGAAGACTGAAGGTCAAAGGCAGAAGTTGACAAGTCCAGAAGTTTGTGAGACCCCTGGGCGCTGGAGTCTGGAGCCACCAGTAGACCGCAGGTGTGTGGGTGGGAGGGAGAAAAGGGGCTTGTTTTGCTGTTGTTTTGTTGTCATTGCTTGTGTTGTTCTGCTGAATATTGTGGCCATGACAGACTGGTGCTGGAATGTGTGGTGACACCTCCAGGTGACCCCCAACTGTTCTTTAGGTTGCAAACACGAAGAAATCTACAGATGCTGGAATTTCAAGCAACACACATAAAAGTTGCTGGTGAACACAACAGGTTAGGCAGCATCTCTAGGAAGACGTACAGTCGGCGTTTCGGGCCGAGACCCTTCGTCATGACTACCTGAAAGAAGAGCTAGTAAGAGATTTGAAAGTGGGAGGGGGAGGGGGAGATCTGAAATGATAGGAGAAGACAGGAGGGGGAGGGATGGAGCCAAGAGCTGGACAGTTGATTGGCAAAAGGGAAATGAGAGGATTATGGAACGGGAGGCCTAGGGAGAAAGAAAAGGGGGAGGGGGAAGCCCAGAGGATGAGCAAGGGGTATAGTCAGAGGGACAGAGGGAGAAAAAGGAGAAAGAGAAAAAGAATGTGTGTATGTAAATAAATAAATAATGGATGAGGTACGACGGGGAGGTGGGGCATTAGTGTACCCCATCCGTTATTTATTTATTTATATACACACATTCTTTTTCTCTCTCTCCTTTTTCTCCCTCTGTCCCTCTCACTATACCCCTTGCCCATCCTCTGGGTTCCCCCCCCCCTTGTCTTTCTCCCCGGACCTCCTGTCCCATGATCCTCTCATATCCCCTTTGCCAATCACCTGTCCAGCTTTTGGCTCCATCCCTCCCCCTCCTGTCTTCTCCTATCATTTTCGATCTCCCCCTCCCACTTTCAAATCTCTTACTAACTCTTCCTTCAGTTAATCCTGACGAAGGGTCTCGGCCTGAAACGTCGACTGTACCTCTTCCTAGAGATGCTGCCTGGCCTGCTGCGTTCACCAGCAACTTTTATGTGTGTTGCTTGTTCATTAGGTTGTGTTGGTTGTTAACACAAACCACACATTTCACTAGTTGTTTTGATGTTTGTTGTTCAGTCGTTAAGTCGAGTCTGACTCTTCGTGACCTCGTGGACCGTCGGGTTTTCATGGCAAGATTCGGAAGTAGGTTGCCAGGCCTTTCTTCTGCACAGATACTGCAGCTGCCCAGGTTGGGACCCGGCTGGGTTTGAACTCGGGTCCATCTGCCTTGAAGTCCAGTGCTGATGCCACTACACCAGCAGCTGGCCTGTTTGATATATATGTGATAATAAATCAATCTGAATTTGAATCGACATCTCTGTATTGTCGAAGGAACTGTCTCTGAAGCTCTGACTTAAGACCTGTATGTCTCCATTTCTGTGGAACTGTTCCTGTGGTAATCCAGTGAAAAATCATTTTTATTCCATTGATAAACAACTGGGAGTCAATATGTATGGAACTGCCAGTTCCTGAAGTTGGAATGCGTGGGAGCCATAGCACACTAGGAGTCAGTAAACCAGTTTCTATGCCCTTGGGCACGAGTGCTAATCCACATCTGTCTATCCAAGTGTTGCTGATTCCTGACTTTCACAATGTGTATGCATATTTAGTGTACAATAATACTGATTTTTATCCCAGTGACTGCCCCTATGGGACTAATCTCCTGCTCTCCGACCCAGCACTCAATCTCTGGAAGGTCACTCGATATCTGAAACAGTGCACAGACAGCTGTCACAGTGGAACAGACAGCTGTTGTGCTGGAACATCAGGACAACAGCTAGTATATTGGAAGCTGCTACCACCTCAGAGTGGAAATCTGGCCTATCAGAGCAATGATCTGTCTGCAGTCAATGGGTTACTATATAGTCCAGTCCTGAGGCAGAAGATGGTAGCCACTGTGACCAATGATGGCCATTGTGGTATGATTCCGGCGTGAGTCAGTGCTTCTGTGAGGTGATAAAATACTGTCCATCTGAGAACATCAGCATTTTCAATCTACTCCCAAACCCCTCGTCTACTCTCACCCATTTGGAAAGTGCAGCAGGCCACCTGCACACTCCCACAGAGAGAGAACAGGCTTCCACCAGTCTGCAAACAACACTGCTCCCAAACTTCAGGGCCAGAAAGATAATGTGGAAAACTGCTCCGTTACGGAAGCTTTTGTGTGATTGTAAACTGTAACCGTGTAAATTTCACTGATTACAGCCTTTACCTAGTTCTGGTAATTGTAGACCGCTAGCATCTGGCCTCACTGGAGTATGTGATAGTGTGAGAAGGACTGCTATGGGGAGAGGAACAGCACGTGTGTAATAGTGTGTCATCTTCAGACTGCATTCAATGCACATGCATGACCTTACTGGTAATGTAAACGTAAGCTTACTGTGATGAGTTAACAGCCAAGAGAATGCTCAAAATAATTTCTTTATACACCTGCAGGCTGCTTATGTAGAAAGAAAATAACCAGAAGCGGTGGCCTCAGTTAGTTACAAGCATGTAGATTTCAAATGCAAGGAAATCACATTATGGTGGTGTGTGTCACAGGGATTGCATCTTCTCCCCAAGCATAGGCAGTGGGTTATTCTGCCTTGGAAATGTCTGTCAGGGGGTTATTCTGCCTTGGAAATGTCTGTCATAATGCCTTGTGGAGCATTGAGGCTCACAGTTCCTCATTGGAGAAAGGCTTGGTTTTCTGTGCTGTGCGCCAATATGTTTGAAAGCACTGATGTGATATAATTATCAGCATTCAGTGTTTGAGGGACAACTGGCAGCATAATCGTTCCCACAGATCAAACTAAAAGTAATGGAGAGGAGCATTCAACCCATAACATCTCCCAGAGAAATTACAATTCAGTCCCATTCCCCTCTCATATTTCCCTGTAACGCTGCACCTTACTCTCTCTTATTTACCCACTCTCTCTTAATTACCCTTACTTACCCACACTGGAGGTAAGTTACATCAGCTAATTAATCTATAAGGCACACGAGAAGGACATGCGGGCAATTTGACATAAAAGCAGAGGATGCTGGAAAAACTCAGAGAAAGAGTTTCTAGTCTGGGATCATTCACTGGACTGGGACATTTCACAAGGAGAATATGCAAACTGCACACGAGCAACACCTGAGGTCAAGGTAGAGCTCAGATCTCTGGAGCTACAAGCCAGCAATATCTTATCCACAGTGGTACCTGTTATCATGTCAAAGGCACATTCCAGAAGAGCTGTGACCTGCTGAAGTCCAGCATTCATTCTGCAGCTCCCTTTAGTACATCCCCAAGAAAGTTACGTTGTCAGTCTGAGATTACACAGTGTTTGTGGGAATCAGTTACTGAAGACTGCAGAAGAGGATAGTGCACTGTGATGAAATAGCTCTTCTGTCCACTGTTTGTGTCCACCAGCTAAGGCAACCGCCCAGGGCTACTCAAAATTCTGCAAGTATTGTAAAATGCAGCAAAAAGACATATGAAGTAAATATGAAGTTTGGAGACAGTGGATGAAGAGCTGGGAGAGAAGAAATGTACACAATACTCCATGTGTGATCTCTCCAATGACTTGTACAGTTATAGCATGATAATACCCTAAGACGTAGGAGCAGAATTAGGCCATTTTGCCCATCAAATCTACCCCTCTATTTATTATCCTTCTCAACCCCATTCTCCTCATAACCTTTGACACCCTTACTAATCAAGAACCTATCAACCTCCACCTTAAATGTACCCAATGACTTGGCCTCCATAGTCGTCTGTGGCAATGAATTCCACAGATTCACCACCCTCTGTCTAAGAAATTCCTCCTCATCTCTGTTGTACAGGAATGTGCTTCTATTCTGAGGCTGTGGCCTCTGGTCCTAGGATCTTCCACTATAGGAAACGTTCCTTCTGCATCCATTCTATCCAGGCCTTTCAATGAGATTCCCTCATTCTTCTGAACTCTGGTGAGTACAGGCCCAGAGCCCTCAAACACTCCTCATTCATTAACCCTTTCATTCCTAAGAATATTCTCATGAATCTCCTCTGGACCCTCTCCAATGCTAGAATATTCTTTCTTAGATAAGAGGCCCAAAACTGCTCACTATACAGTACTCCAAGTGAGGTCTTATAATACCTTATAAAGCCTCAAAACTACATGCTAGCAGACAAGATGTCACCACTCTATTACTCAGTGCCTGAGTAATGAAAGCAAGCATACCAAACACCTTCCTCACCAACTTGTCTACCTGTGTCACCACATTCAAAGAGTATGTACCTTTCTTTGTTCTAAAATTATCTTTAGGGTCCTAGTGTTTACCAGGCCCTGGAGACTTACTAACCTTTATGACATATAGCAACTCCTCTTTTTAATACTAAGATGTTCCAGAATTTCATCATTCCTTGCCCTAAGCTATCTGTTTACTTGGTGAATACAGAAATGTTAATATATGCCATTGCCCACATCTCCAGCTCCCATTGTCTTTTCCTGTTACATCCTCCCCCCACCTTAACATACTTGCACAAGCTTTGGAATTGAACTTAACCTTGTCTGCCAATGATATTTCATGGCCCTTTATGTCCTCCTAATTCCTGAGGATCCTGTATCAACACATTCCAGGTGAAACACCTACCTTCTTTGTAGTTACACTTCTCTGGCCCTGACCAGGTGACTTCATAACTGAAGAGCTATGAGCATCTCCTGGATGGAATTGTCCAGGTGACGTTCCTCCTCTGAAGGTAATTTAGGCTGCAGTCCAACACCCTGAGCTGATGCTCCTTAGGAAGCATGCTGTTGCCGAGAGCAGTTGCTGGGTTTCACCAACCTCCTGTACCGAGCTGGCCAATTAAACAGCAGGGATACAACCAATGCGAAGGACTCCAATCAGCTATGTTTTCAGTTTGTTTACATTTCTGTTTACTACACAGGTAGTGTGTTTTTGTCTAACTAAATTGCCACAGAGTATTGGAGTCATGCAGCACAGAAACATTCCTTTCAGCTGAATCTGTTCATGTTGACCAAAATACCCATCTCAGCACGACCCATTTGTTTGGCCCATGTTGCTCAACCATTTCTGTGCATGTGCCTTTTAAATGTGCCTAATGTACCCGCCTCAACCACTTCCTCTGGTAGCTCATTTCATATTCTGACCACTGACCTCTTGGTGAAAACGTTGCCCCTCAAGTTCCTATTAAATCCCCCCCCCACTCACCTTAAACCTCTGACCTCCAGTTCTTGATTTCCCAACCCTTGGCAAAAGACCCTCAATTTCATACACGTCGAAAAGATAACCCTTCATTCTCCTATGCTCCAATGAGTAATGTCCCAGTTTATTCACCCTCTCTCAGTAACTCAGTCCCCCAGTCCTGGCAGCATCCTTGTAAATTTCCTCTGCACTCTTTCCAATTGAATAACATCGTTCTCATAGCTGGGTGACAAAACCTGAACATGATTTCCAAATGAAGCCTCACAGGTGTCTTGTATAACTGCAACAAACACGCCCCTTCTATACTCATTGTCCTGACTGGTGAAGGACAGAATGCCAAAAGCCTGCTTCACCACCCTATCTATCTGTGACATCACTTTCAGGGCAGTTTGCCAGATCCCCCCGCTCTGCCACACTGCCCATGGCCCTGCAGTTCACTATGAGTCCGACTCTGATTTGTCTTACCAAAATGCACACCACATTCTTATCAAATTAAATTCCATTTACCACTTCTCAGACCACTAATCCAGCTGATTGAGGTCCTTCTGTAAATCTGATAACGATCTTCACTGTCAACAATAGAACCTATCTGTACCATCTGCAGATTTACTAACCACACCTTCTGCATTCCCAACTAAATCATTGCTAGCGATGACAAGTAGCAATGGGTAGGCACACCACTAATCACAAACATTGAGTCCAAAATCAGCCTTCCACCATCACCCATTGCTCTCCACCATCAAGCCAATTATGCAATTAGAGCCAATCAAACCAATAACACAACCCCTTCGCTACTCCAGTACATTCATGACCACGTGGGCAGATTCTGCTCTGACTCCATCTACAAGATTGCAGATCTCATGTTATCAGCTGTATCCCACATAGCGATGAGTCAGAGTACATCAAGGAGACAGAGAACTTCGTGACAACAGCCTTTTCCTCAATGTCAACAAAACAAAAGAGCTGGTCATTGACACCAGAAAAAGGAGGGGTGGGGGGAGGCTGTGTACATGCTCCTATCTATGCAACACAAACAAATGCTGGATGAACTCAGCAGACCAAGCAACATCTATAGAGAGGAGTAAACAGTTAACATTTTGGGCCAAGACCCTATGCTCTCATCTACATCAACAGTGCTGAGGTTCAGAGCTTCAAGTTTCTAGGTGTGGACATCACCAATAGCCTGTCCTAGTCCAATCTCGTTGATGTCACAGCAAAGAAAGCTCACCAACACCTCAGGAGGCTAAAGAAATTTGGCATGTCTCCATTGACTCTTAAAAATTTCTATCCAGGCATTCTGCCTGGCTGCATAACGGCTTGTAATGGGAATTGCTCTGCATGTGACTGTGAGAAACTGCAGAGAGTTGTGATCACAGCTGAGCACGTCACAGGAACCAACCATGCCTGGATGGACTCAGTCAACACTTCTCAATGCAATAATGCAGCCAGCATAATCAAAGACCTCACACACCCTGGATGTTCTCTCTTCTCTCTCCCATCCCATGGAAGATAAAAAAAATGCCTGAAAGCACATAACACCAAGCTCAAGGACACCTTCTATCCCACCATTATCAGTCTCCCGAATGGATCTCTTGAATGATAAGCTGGAACCCTGGCCTCACAATTTACTTCGTTATAATCTTGCAGATTATCTCTTACCTGCACTGCACCTTTTTGGTAGCTTTTACACTTTATTCTGCATTAGAAGTATAGAAACATACAGCACAATACATCCCCTTCGGCCCACAAAGCTATGCCGAACATGTCCCTACCTTAGAACTACCTAGGCTTTACCCATAGCCCTCTATTTTTCTAAGCACCATGTAGCCATCCAGGAGTCTCTTAAAAGGCCTTATTGTTTCTGCCTCCACCACTGCCACCGGCAGCCCATTCCACACACTCACCACTCTCTGCATAAAAAACTTACCCCTGACATCTCCTCTGTACCTACTTCCAAGCACCTTAAAACTATGCCCTCTCGTGCTAGCCATTTCAACCCTGGGAAAAAGCCTCTGACTATCTGCACAATCAATGCCTCTCATTATCTTGTACACCTCTATCAAGTCACCTCTCATCCTCCATCACTCCAAGGAGAAAAGGCCGAGTTCATTCAACCTGTCTTCATAAGGCATACTCCTCAATCCAGGCAACATCCTTGTAAATCTCCTCTGCACCCCTTCTAGGGTTTCCACATCCTTCCTGTAGTGAGGCGACCAGAATTGAGCACAGTACTCCAAGTGGGGTCTGACCAGGGTCCTATATAGCTGCAACATTACCTCTTGGTTCTTAAACTGAATCTCATGGTCACTGAAGGCCAATGCACCATATGCCTTCTTAACCACAGAGTCAACCTGCGCAGCAGCTTTGAGTGTCCTATAGACTCGGACCCCAAGATCCCTCTGATCCTCCACACTGCCAAGAGTCTTACCATTAATACAATATTCTGCCATCATATTTGACCTACCAAAATGAACCACCTCACACTTATCTGGGTTGAACTCCTTCTGCCACTTCTCAGCCTAGTTTTTCATCCTATCAATGTCCCGCTGTAACCTCTGACAGCCCCGCACACTATCCACAACACCTCCAACCTTTGTGTCATCTGCAAATTTACGAACCCATCCCTCCACTTCCTCATCCAGGTCATTTATAAAAATCACAAAGAGTAGGGGTTCCAGAACAGAGCCCTGAGGCACACCACTGGTGACCAACCTCCATGCAGAATATTACCTGTCTACAACCACTCTTTGCCTTCTGTGGGCAAGCCAGTTCTGGATCCACAAAGCAATGCCCCCTCGGGTCCCATGCCTCCTTGCTTTCTCAATGCATTGTTACTGTTTTCCCTGATTCTAGCTCAACGCGCCGTGTAATGATTTGAACTGCTTGAACAGTATGCAGGACGACAAGTCCTTGCTGGTGTTTGGGAGTAGGAGGTTGAAATGGTTTTGGCATGAAGTGGATGGGCTGAAGGGCCTGTTTCTGTGACAAGCTTTTCAATGTATCCTGGTACCCGTGACAATAATAAACCAATGGCAATACAATCTAACCCACAGGAGCTTCCTGTTTTCGTTCTCTTTTCCTTATAAATCCCCGGATCATGCAATCTTGTAAAGCATTCGCAACCTCCCCACCCACATTCACATGCAGTCAGGTTAGTGTGCTCCAGCGTGCTCTTTCATATTGTGTTATTCCACCTCTATTGTCTCATCTTGTTTCTGCCAAAGTGAATCAGTTCACAACTCTCTGAATTATATTTCAGCTCCCACTTATCTGCCCACTCTGCCTGTCTCCTTGTCTCTTCTTGCAGTCTATCACTACACTGCACGTAGCTTAACTTTCCAAATCCTGATGTTTTTGCAGGTTTGGGACGAAAACCCTGCTTGTCCTGGCAAAATCACTAATGCACATCAGAACATAAGACAGGGTCCCTGTAGACCTCCACTTTCTGTTATTCAACACAGACCCAGAATCTTCACTTTTTGTCATCCCCCAAGAGCAGTGATTGTCAATTATCTGGCATTCACCAGACCCCAGTCTCCCTCGCCATCTGTCACCCCCATAGACCACAACCCCAGTGACATCCACAGTCTGACATATCCCATTGAGCACATGTCAACAACCATAACTATCAGTCATCCCCCACTGACCACACCCTGTGTGAACCCCATTGATCACACCGTGGGGCCATCGTCATTCATCTGCCCCCTGTATTCTCCCGGTTTTCTCCATTAACCACACCGCTGTGCCCTTTACACTCTTCGATCTCCCATGACCCAGATGCAGTCTATTTGCCATCCGTCCTAGTCCAACTGCCCAAACAGCAGGGACCTTCCCTGCCTGCCTTCCCTCATTGACCACACACAGACCTCACTAACCACATCCCGGGATGATCACTGCCTGCTTTCCCACAAGGACCACAGGCTGGCAACCTTCACTGTCTGTCATTGATCCCTCATTGACCATCGCCCCGGACGGTCACTGTCTACTTTCCCAGAATGACCTTCATTGTGGGTCAACCATAAAATCAAAAGACCATAGTACATAGGAGCAGAATTAGGCCATTCAGCCCATTGAGTCTGCTCTGCCATTCCATCATGGCTGATTTACTGTATTATCCATGTCAACCCAATTCTCCTGCCTTCTCCCCATAACATTTGAGGCCGTGATTAATCAAGGACCTATCAACCTCCACTTTAAATATACTCTAAGACCGTGCTTCCATAGTGGTCTGTGGCAATGAATTCCACAGATTCACCACTCTCTGGCTAAAGAAATTCCTCCTCATCTCTGTAGTAAATGGATGTCCTTCCCTTCTGAGGCTGCATCCTCTGGCCCTAGACTCACCCACTACAGGGAAGTCCATCCTCTTCACATCAATTCTCCCAATCTCCCAATCTGTTTAAGTCCTTCTGCAGACTCTCTGCTTCCTCAACATTCCCTGCCCCTCCACCTATCTTTGTATCATCTGCAAACTTGGACACAAAGCCAATAATTCCTTCATCCAAATTATTGACATATAACGTGAAAATAAACAGACCCAATATCAACCCCTGCGGAACACCACTATTCACCCGCAACTAGCCAGAAAAGACTTTATCTCTTTGCCTCTTGCCAGCCAGTCAATCTTCTCTGCATGCTAGTATATTTCCTGTAATACCATGGTTTCTTATCTTGTTAAGCAGCCTGTCAAGGTACCTGTCAAAAGCCTTCTGAAAATGCAAGTAAGCAACATCCACCGACTCTCCTGTGTCTGTCCTGCCTGTTATTTCCTCAAAGAATTCCACCAAGTACCTCAAAACCACATCCTTAACAATTGACTCCAACATCATCCCAACCACTGAGGTCAGACTAGTTGGCCTATAATTTCCTTTCCTCTGCCCCCCTCCATTCTTAAAGAGTGGAGTGACATTTGCTATTTTTCTGTCCTCCGGAACCACACCTGCAGGATCTTAACTGCCTGCCAAACCCATGAACCTCAACACTCAAAGGACCTTCACTGTCATTAATTCCTCATTGACCACATACCTGGGATGATCCCTGTGTGCTTTCCCAGAATGACCACATGTAGGAGATCTGCATTGTAAATCATCCTCCACTGACCACATCATAAAAACATTCAGTCTACCATCTCCCATGGACCAAGACCTCCTCTGTCATAATCCTTCAATGACCACACTCGTATGACCTCAATTGACTGTTATCCCCATTTCACCAGATCCCCAAGACCTTCACTGCTGACATCCCACCTGGAGTGCACCTCAAAGAATTTTACAGTCTGTGATCCCTAATTGACCACAGGCATGAGGCCCTAACTGCCAATCATCCCTCTTTGATCACACTTTGTGGATCTTTACTGTCTATGACTTCCAATTGATAATACACTGAGGACTGATACTGTCTTCCTCCACTGACCATAGACTGGGGTCCTTTACTGTCTGCCATTCCCCAGTGACCAGAGTCTGCTGATCTTCACTGTCTTGTTTCCCCAGGGCAACTGTTTTAGTTCTTTGGCCCATTCACATTTTTGAACAGAATGCAGTTAAAATGCTCTAGTTTTCCAGCACCTGTCCTATATCTCGCGAGGATTGGAAAATTCTGATCATCCCCTATAGCCCCCAATCTGTCTCCCTCATTCAACCTGGGAGGCATCCAACGTTGACCAGATATGACATGTTCACTTCAAGTACAGCCTATTTTTGAGTTTTGCTTTACTCCTTTTAATTTTGACACTCTCCTGTTGCTTGGTAAAGATCTGTACATATGTACATCCAGTATTCCAGCTAGTTTAGAAATATCTTCTTTATTCATAATTGTACCTAAACAAGGATTAGTTTAGTAGGGCATTTAATTACTAGTTTAATTAGTTTGCACAACATTGTGGGCTAAAGGGCATGCTCCTGTATTGTACTTTGACATGCTGTATGTTCTTACAAATGTTCTCCGACTGCCTACCAACAGGTAGCTTCTACCCGCTGTTATAAGACTATTGAACGTCCCCGGTGCAATAAAATGGACTCCTAACCTCACAATCTACCTCGTTAAGGTCTTGTCTTTTACAGCACTTTCTCTGTAACTGTAACACTTTATTCTGAATTCTGCTATTGCTTTTCTCTTGTACTACCTCAATATACTTAAAGATCTGTGTGGATGGTAGCAAAACAATGTTTTCCCAATGTACCCTTGGTACGTGACAATAAGAAACTAACTTTCTAATGACTGGTTTACAGTACATATATATCACTATATACTATCCTGAGATTCATTTTCTTCTAGTCATGCACAGTAGAACAAAGAATTGCAATAAAATCGATGAAAAATTACACATAAGTGAAGACTAACAAGCAACCAATGTGCAAAAGAAGATATACTGTAAAAATGAAAAAATAATAATATTAATTATCTAAAAGTACAAATAAACAAATAAATACGTAATACTGAGTTGTAGAGTCCTTGAAAGTGAGTTCATAGGTTGTGGAATCTGTTCAATGTTAAGGTGAGTGAAGTTATCTGCACTGGTTCAGGAGCCCGATGGTTGAAGTGAAGGGATATGGGGAGAAGGCAGGAAAAGGGTACTGATTGTGGATGGTCAGCCATGATCACAGTGAATGGTGGTGCTGGTACGAAGGGCTGAATGGCCTACTCCTGCACCTATTGTTCATTGTCTATTGTCTATTGAAGGGTATTTTCTGTTCCTGAACTTGGTGGTGTGGGACCGAAGGCTCCTGTACTGCCTTCCTGATGGCAGCAACAAGAAGAAAGCATGGCCTGGAGGATGGTGGTGGTCATTCTTCTCTTTTTCATTTTCCCTACAGCTTTTCGCTTTAGCCAGATTTTCACTCAAGCTGTTCACCGACCTACATCATTTCTGCCTTATTCTGAGCTAAGGAGCTCAGGCTTGCTTTATTTACCTTTAATCTGTGTGGGCATGTACATCGCCTGCATATAAAAAATCTCCGCTTTGAAAGTCATTCATTTTCTTATTATATTTCTACTTGTCACTATTCTGCTTTAGTCTCGGTTAGTTTTGTTTAAATTCTGTCTGAGTTATCTACAACTCAATGGCATGGATACTTTTAGATATTTTAGGTATCCCCATTTATTGTCCTACTTCCTCCCCCTCCACCCTCCTGATCCTCTGGTCCTTTAGTCTTCCCATGTTAGTCCCTTTTTCCACGCTCTCCCCAGCCCTCCTTTACCTTTCTTTATCCCTTTCCATCTCCTGAATCCTTCCATCCACTTCACACACAGGTCTTGCCCCCAATCCCTCACGTGGTTCCAAGGGTTGTTTATCTTGACCCTGATGATTTCCTTTCTCACCTCCTTTACATCAAGTGTTCAGTAGTGTTCCTGTGCATCTAGATGGGGTAGAGGTTGTCAACTGTGTTCAGGAAAGTTTTATTCACCAGTACGTCGAAGTCCCAATGAGAGGACATGCAATACTGGGGAATGAGACAGGGCAGGTGACAGAAGTTTGTGTAGGGGAACACTTTGCATTCAGTGACCACAATGCCATTAGATTCAAAGTAAATATGGGAAAAGGTAAGCCTGGTCTACGGGTTAAGATGGTATCAGAAATGATCTGGCAAGTGTGGATTGGGAGAGGCTGTTTCCTGGCAAAGGTGTACTTGGTAAGTGGGGGCCTTCAAGAGTGAAATTTTGAGGGCACAATGATTGTATGTGCCTGTCAGAATGAAGGGTAAAGACAACAAGTGTAGAGAACCTTGGTTTCTAAGGCCCTGGTTAAGAGAAAAAAGGAGGTGCAAAGCAGGTATAGGCAGGTAGGAACAAATGAGCTGCTACAAGAAGTGCTTAAGACAGAAATCAAGAAGGTGAAAAGAAGAGATGAGGTTGCTATAGAAGACAAGGGGAAGGAAGAATCCTAAGGGATTCTACAGATATGTTAAGAGCAAAAGGATTGTACGAGACAGAATTTGTCCTCTGGAAGACCAGAACGGAAATCACTGTGTGGAGCCAAAACAGGTGGGGGAGATCTTAGATTTTTTTTGCATCTGTATTTATTCAGGAGGTGGACACAGAGTCTATTGAAGTGAAGCAAAGTGGCATCAGCTTCATGGACCCTATACACATTACAGAAGAAGAGGTGTTTGCCATCCTGAGGCAAATCAGGGCCTGACAAGGTATGGGAGGCAAGAGCAGACATTGCAGGGGCCCCAACAGAGATATTTAAATAATACTTAACAACAGGAGAGGTTCCAGCGAATTGGAAGAGAGCCAAACTTGCTCTACTGTTTAAAAAGTCTCTAAGCATAAACTAGGAATTTACAGGCCAGTGAGTCTGACATCAGTTGTGGGAAAGTTATTGGAAGGTATTCTAAGGGATCGGATTTATAAGTATTTGGATAGACATGGACTGATTAAGAATGGTCAGCATGGCTTCATTCATGGTAGGTCATGTCTAACTAATGTTATAGAGTTTTTTGAGGAAGTTACCAGCAAAGTGGATGAAGGCAAAATAGTGGATGATGTTTACATGGACTGTAGTAAGCCATTTTATCAGGCCCCGCATGGGAGGTTGGTCAAGAAGGTTCAGTCACTCAGCATTCAAGATGAGGTAGTAAACAGGATTAGACATTGGCTTTGTGGCAGAAGCCAGAGAATGGTAGTAGAGGTTTGCCTTTCTCTCTAGTGACTAGAGGAGGCCTGTGGCTAGTGGTGTGCTACAGAGATAAGTGCTGGGTCCTTTGTCGTTGTCATCTGTATCAATGACCTGAATAAGAATGAAGTCTGATGTCTGATGAAATTGATGTTGGATTTTGACCCTAAATGTTGACAATTCCTTTCCTCCACAGATGCTACTTGACCCACTAAGTTCCTATTTCTATGTTTCTATGTTTTCTACCTTAGTCTGTTGTGACACGGAAGTTGTCCTTCCTCTAGTTTATTGACGTTCTATTTCAGATTACCCAATACCTTTCTCTCACCGGTCAAGATGATCACTGCTCTCCAAATGTTCTCCCATTTATTGGCCATCCCTGTCCCAGATACAACGACACCTCCTTCTATAATGAGCCAAAACATTCTTATCAAGGAAGTTCTCCTGGACATACTTCAGGGAGTCTTCTCCTCCTTGAGCTCTCAGGTGGGGAAATTATCTCAATTAAACCAAAGGTTATGACTTTAGTCCCTGAAGTGTGGGAGAATGAGGGGAGAATTGATGGAAATATACAAACTTATGAGGAGTATAGATAGGGTAAATGCAAACAGGCTTTTTTTTCACTGAGGTAGGGTGACACTTAGCCAGCTGGTGGCGCAGTGACATCAGCGCCGGACTCCGGAGCAAAGGTTCCCGAGTTCAAACCTAGTTGGGCTGCTCCTGGGCACGCTTTCCATCCGTGCCAGGTTGAATGTCGAGCTCACAACCCGGCCTCGTAAAAAAAAACTGCGCTGTGAGAAGGACGTGGGGGGCCACTCACAGAATCTTTCCTCCAAGACAACCACTTGAAATGTGGTCGCTGAGGCTCTGGCAAAGTATGGCACACAAAAAAGGGTGACACTTGAACTAGAAGTCTTGGGTTAAGGGTGAAATGTGAAATATTTAAGGGGAACATGAGGGGAAACCTCTTCACTGAGAAGGTGATGAGTGTGTGGAATGAGCTGCCAGTGGAAGTGGTGGATGCAGTTTCAATTTCAACGTTTGAGAGAAGTTTGAATGAGTGGGAGGGTATGGACGGCTATGTCCCAGATGCGTGTCCCAGGCAGAATAATAGTTTGGCACGGATTGGATGGTCGAAGGGCTGTTTCTGTGCTGTACAGCTCTATGACTATAATACTAAGCTATTATTACACCATCTCCAACTCAGTATTTGGTGATCTCCAGAAGATCCCAGAGCTGTGATAACTCATTTCTGGTTTACACCCCACAGTAGCGAGGCGGTTAGTGTGACGCTATCACAGTTCAGGGCATTCCAGAGTTCAGAGTTCAATTCCAGTGCCATTTGAAAGGAGTCTGTACGTTCTCCCTCTGACCACGTGTGTTTCCTCTGGGTGTTCCAGTATCCTCCCACAGTCCCAACATGTATTGGTTAGTAGGTTAATTGGTCATTGTAAATTTTCCTGTGATTAGGCTAGGATTAAATAAATGGGCTGTGGGTGGTGCAGCTTGTTGGGCCGGAAGGGCCCGTTCCATACTGTATCTCTAAATCAATAAATAACTTGAAACCAAATGGGTTCTGCAATTGACTTCTCCAGGACATCCTCTGTCTAACATTGTAGTACTTTTCTTAATTAGTACTTACTTTCTTGTTTCCTTCCTTATCTTTTCTAAGCACTTCATACCAAGAATATTAAGTGCCCTGTTCTACCTATTTTGAGTCATAGACTCATTACAGCACAGAAACAGCCCCTTTGGCCCATCTAGTCTGTGCTGAACCATTTAAACTGCCTCCTCCCATCAACCTGCACTGAAACCATAGCCCTCCATACCTATCCATGCACCTGTCCAAACTTCTCTTAAATGTTGAAGTTGAGTTTGCATGCATCACTGATCCACATTCTCACGACCCTCTGAGTGAAGAAATTTCCCTTCATGTTCCCCTTAAACTTTTCACCTTTCAGCCTGAACCCATGACCTCTGGTTGTAGTCCCACTCAACTTCTGTGGAAGGGCTTATTTCTGAGCAAAATTCCAGTTTTTGCAACTATATTATCCACTCAGTGGCCACTTTATTAGGTACATGAGTATACCTGCTCGTTAATGCAAATATCTAATCAGCCAAACATATGGCATAAAAGCATGCAGATGTGGTCAAGGGGTTCAGTTGTTGTTCAGACTAAATATCTGAATGGGGAAGAAATGTGTTCTAAGTGACTTTGACCATGGAATGACTGGTGGTGCTAGACAGGGTTGTATGGGTACTTCAGAAACTGCAGGTCTCCTGGGATGTTCATGCAAAATCGTCTCTAGAGTTTACAGAGAATGGTGCATGAAACAAAAAACACCATGAGCGGTAGTTCTGTGGGTGAAAACGTCTTGTTAATGAGAGGAGTCAGAGGAGAATGGCCAGACGAGTTCAAGCTTGCAGGAAGGCGACAATAACTCAAATAATCATGTGTTACAACAGTGATGTGCAGAAGAACATCTTTAAACATACAACATGCCATACTTCGAAGTAGATGGGCTATAGCAGCAGAAAATCACAAACATACACATAGGTAATAAAGTGGCACATCCCTTTGGTATGTTTGTGATGTCTACCCACCAGCCCTATTCACCACACTGTGTCAACACAATCAAGACCTTTCTTTGAGTTTCCTTCAACCACTCTCCATCTGCTTCCACTGAAAGTTATGTTTTCAATTAGTCTCAGGCCCGGGACTCAACACCTCCCTTTTCAAATGGATCCAGGTCTTCCTCGCTAGCAGACCGCAATTAGCCGATCCCTCGTTTAAAAAGGGTAGCAAAGACATGCATAACAGTCTGATCTCCGTGGTGGGGTAGTTCTGAGGGACATGAGCTATCAGAATTCGGATAGACAGAGTCTGCAGGACTTTGTGTGTGGAAAGTTGTGCTTGATGAACCATCTAGAATTTTTTGAAGAAGTAACCAAAAAGGTAGACGAAATTATTAGCAAGTCCTTCAACAAGGTCACGCATGGTAGACTGGTCTGGAACATTAGGTCTGGCAGGTTAAGTCCCATGGAATCCAAGCAGAGCCAGTTAGGTGGATTCAAAATTGGCCCACAGTGGGAAGTGGTTGAAGGTTGTTTCTCAGAATGGAAGCCGGTGACTATTGCTGTACCACAGGGATTAGTGATGGGACCGTTGTTATTTCTTATCTTACATGCCAAAGACATTTTGGTCTTCCTAATTTCTTGTTTAGATTCTTTCCTGCTTCCTTTATATTTCTCAATGGCCTTGTCAGATTTCAAGTTATTAAATCTTACATTTGAAGGAAGGCAGTGCCCATCATTAAGGATCCCCACCATGCCTTCTTCACACCGTTACCGTCAGGAAGGAGATACAGGAGCCTGAAGGCACACACTCAGTGAACCAGGAACCTCTGCCATCCGTTTTCTAAATGGACATTAAACCCATGAACACCACCTCAATAATTTTTTATTTCTGTTATTTTGCACTACTTATTTTATCTTAACTATATATATGTCTTAACTATATAGTTTATATAAATACACTTAATGTAACTCAGTTTTTTCCCGATATTTCCTTATCATGTATTTCATTGTACTGCTGCCATAAAGTTAACAAATTTCACAACATATGCCAGTAATATTAAATCTAATTCTGATTTGCTTCCAACAAACTAAACTTACACTATCTCTTGCCATCCAAGGTTCTCAAACCTGGCCTCATCCTCGATCCTCACAGGAGCATGCTGATCCTGAACTCCAACAGTCAATGGAAACTTGAGGAGCAGATGTGTAGAGAAATTGCTCATGATTGTAAGAATAATTAGATTGCACTTTTACTGGGAGATGATAATTTTCCAGTTTTGACTGTTAGGGGTTTATTTGGAGTGGAATTTGTGAAATATGTCCTGGAAAGTTTCCTGAGTCAATATATGGTCATACTTAAGAGGTGCAACACTGGATCTTCTTTAGGGAACAAGGCCAGTAACTGAAGTGGCAATCAGGGAGCACTTTGGCTCTCATGACCGTAATTCTATTGGTTTGAAGGTAGTGATGAAAAAGTAGAGGTTAGGTCCATAGGTTAGGGAGCAGGGCTAGTGATGGGGTTATCAGGCAGGATCTAGCAGCACTGGTCTGGCGGAAGGGAAAGAAACAAATATCAAGTGGGATATCAAGATCCAGCAGCAGCATGTTCCTGTTTTGGGGGAGGATAAACCTGGCAAGTTCAGAGAACCTTGGCTAACAAGAGATATTGAGGCTCTAGTCAAGAAGAAGAAGGTAGCATACATTGGGTTTAGGAAGTCAGGGACAATTGAATCCCTTGACCATGGCAAAGAGATTAAAAAGACATTTCAGAGGGAAATAAGGAGGGAAAAGAGAGAATATGAGATGGATTTAGGGAAAATCCCAAGAGATTCTATAGCTATATTAGGAAGAGTAGGGTTACCTGTCTTGAGCTGCAGGGGATGGGTGGGATTATAAGGAAGTCAGCAGGCAAGTTGATGAAAGCAAGGCAGTGGATGCTGTATAAGTGGACTTTAGTAAGGTTTTTGACAGGGTCCTGCGTGGGAGGTTGGTGAAGAAGATTCCATTGCTCGGCATTCAAGATGAGGTAGTAAATTGGATTAGTCATTAGCTTTGTGAGAGAAGTCAGAGAATGGTAGCAGATAATTGCCTCTCTGACTGGAGGCCTGTGACTAGTGGAGTGCTGCAAGGGTCAGTGCTGGGTCTCTTATTGTTTGCCATCTATATCAACGATCTGAATGATAATGTGGTTAACTGGATCGGCAAATTTTTGGATGACACCAAGGCTGGGGGTCTAGTAGACAAGAAAGACTATCTGAGCTTGCAGTGGGATCTGGACCAGTTGGAAAATGGTTGAACAATGGCAGATGGAATTTAACACAGGCCAGTGTGAGGTATTGCGTTTTCGCAGGACCAACCAAGATAGGTTGCACACAGTGTACAGTAGGCACTGAGGAGTGTGATAGAACAAAGGGATCTGTGATTACAGGTTCATAATTCATTGAAAGTGGTGTCACAGGTAAATAGAGCCATAAAGAAAGCTTTTGAATTTCATAAATGAATGTATTGAGTACAGAAGATGGGATGGGATGTTGGTGAGGCCTAATTTGGAGTGTTGTGTGCAGTTTTGATCACCTACCTTTCAGGAAAGATGTAAACAAGGTTGAAAGAGTGCAGGGAAAATTTTCAAGGATGTTGCCGGCACTGGAGGACCTGAGTTATAAGGAACGATTGAATAGGTTAGGACTGTATTCTTGACAACGCAGAAGATTGAAAGAAGATTTGATAGAGGTATACAAAATTGTGAGGGGTATAGACAGGGTAATTGCAGGCAGGCATTTTCCACTGAGGTTGGGTGAGACTACAACTAGAGGCCATGGGTTAAGGGTGAAAGGTGAAAAGTTTAAGGGGAATATGAGAGGAATTTCTTCACTCAAAGGGTTGTGGGGTTGTGGAATGAGCTCCCAGCACAAGCCATGCATGCAAGTTCAATTTCAACACTTAAGAGAAGTTTGAATAGGTACTTGGATGGCAGGGGTATGGAGGGTTATGGTCCGGATGCAGCTCAATTGGAGTAGGTAGTTTTAATGGTTCGGTATGGACTAGATGGGCCAAAGGGCCTGTTTCTGCGCTGTACTTTTGTATGACTCTTTGACTCATATGGATAAATCCCAAGTGCATCTTCAGAACTTTTTGGGAGTCTAGAGGAGAAACTGTGGAAGCCCTTATGAAAATATTTGCTTCATCATTAGCTCCTGAAGACTGGAGGGAAGCTAATGCTGTTTCCTTGTTTAAAAGGGGTAGCAAGGACACGTTAGAGGACTACAGGCTGGTCAGCCTCCATCAGTGCTGAGAAAGTTACTGAAGGGAATTCTGAGGTTACAGGATGTACTAACGTATGGTGAGAAAGAGTCTGATTAGAAGGAATCAACATGGCCTTGTGCGTGGAAAGCTACACTTGATAAACTCTCCAGAATTATTGGAAGAAATAACCAAAAAGGTAGATGAGGATAGGTCAGAGGCTGTTGTCTATTTAGACTTTAGCAAGGTTGGTCACGGTAATCTGGTCTGGAACTCTTGGTCCCACGAAATACAGAGAGAGCTGGTTAGCTGATTTCAAAATAGGCTCAGAGATAGGAAGCAGTAGATGGTGGTTGAGGGTTGTTTGTCAGAATGGATGGTGATGACTTGCGCTGTAATGCAGATATCACTATTGATACCTTTGTTATTCGCTATTTATAGAAATGTGAATGCACAAGACTTGATCAGTAAATTTGTGAATGACACGAAATTAGGAGCTGTTGCTTATAGTGATGAAGATTATCATAGATTACAGGGACATCTTGATCATTAAGGGGAAGTGGTACAACGTGTGGCAAATGGATTTTAACACAAGTAGTGTGAAGTGATACATTTTAGAAAGTCAAACCAGGGTAGGACTTATAAATGAATGCTAGGGCACTGGGGAGTGCAATGCAGTGTACAACAGCATTCTGTAGTTCTTTGAAAGAGGCATCACACATATACAGGGTGATGAAAAAAGTATTTAGCATGCTGGCCTTCACAGAACTGAGTATAGGAGCTAGAAAAATATGTTGAACTTGTATAAGTCAGTGGTGAGGCCACACTTGAAGTATTGAGTACAGTTTTGGTCACCCTGTTATAGGATGGCCATGGTTAACTGAAAAGGGTGCAGAAAAGATTTATGAGGATGTTGCCAGGCTAGAGAGCGTGAGTTATACAGAGAGGTTGTCCAGGTCTTTATTCCTTAGAGTGCAGGAAAATGAGGTGTAATCTCCGAGAGAATCACGAAGGACACAGACAAGATGGGTGGCAGCAGATATTTTGCCCAGGGTAGTTAGAGGAGTCCAAAGCTCGGAGGCATAAGTTTAAAGTGAGAGGGGAAAGATTTAAAAGAAACCTGAGGGGCAACATTTTCGTGCCCGAGTTGTGAATATATGGAATGAGCTGCCAGAGAAAGCAGCTGAAGCAATAGTATCATTTAAGAGGCACTTGGAGCGGTAAATGCAGCAGTGGGGCTTAGAGGAATATGGGCTGAATGCAGGAAGTTGGATCTAAATGGGTGAACCTCATAGTTGACATGGAGTCACTGGGGTGAAGGACCTATGTGTCCTCCATGCTGTGCTGCACTGAGAAGCCATGACTATTTCACTGAATCAGTGTTAGAAAGCACAGAAACACATCCTTCAGGCCAACCCATCCATGCTGATCATGGTGCCTTCCTGTTTGCCTACATTTGGCCCAAATTTCAATTCAGCAACAAGTTTCTCGACATGTCAGTGGTAATATACCCGATTGCTGTTAAACTTCCCCCCTTAACCATATGAGTATGTCCTCTGTTATTTGACATTTCTACCCTGAAGAACAAGTTATGATTGATTATCCTATCTTTGCCTCTCCTAATTTTAAAAACCTCTGTTAGGTCTCCCCTCAGCCTTTGGCACTCTACATGCAGAAATCAACCCACACTCGTCCAAGTTTTCCTCGTAGCTCACACCGTGTAATCCATGCAACGTCCTAATAAACCTCTTCTGCACTTTTTCCATAATCTCAGCATCCTTCCTATAACAGAGTGAGCAGAACTGCAAACAATTTGCCGAGTATGGTCAACTAAGATTTTTCCTACAGCCTTTCCCAATCAACCTTTGCAAGTTCCTGTCTAATGTCATCAAAAATTAGCGTTGCTGCAAAGGAAATGCTAAAGAATACAACCATATCCACATCATAAGAAGAGAATAAGGAGAGCATATTAAGGTGGCTAAATCCCCAGGATGTATCAATCTAGGACATTGTGGAAATCTAGTGCACAATTGCAAAATGTTTGGCCTCTCCTGATAGGCCACCGCTTTCAGCCCAGGAGTTATCTTGGCGAATCTCCTTTGGGTTGTTCCAATGCTACTAGATCCTTTTACCAGGTGCATGAAATGTGCTGCCTGGGGTGGTGGTAGAGGCAGATACATTAGGACTACTTAAAGAACTCTTAAGGAGGCATATGGATGATAGAAATATGGAGAGTTATGCAGGAGGGAAGGGTTAAATTGACCTTAGAGTAGGTTAAAAGGTTGAAACAAAATTCTGGGCCCAAAGTCCTGTACTGTGTGGTAATGTTCTATAAGACCATAAGATAATAAGATATATGGGAGCAGAATTGGGCCATTTGGCCCATCAAGTCTGCTTCGCCATTTCATCATGGCTAATCCAATTTTCCTCTCAGCCCCAATCTCCTTGTATCTCTTCAGGCTCTGACCAATCAAGAATCTATCAATCTCTGCCTTAAATATACATAAAGACTTGGCCACCACAGCTGCCTGTGGCAAAGAATTCCACAGATTCACCACTCTCTGGCTAAAGAAATTCCTCCTCATCTCTGTTCTAAAAAGACACCCTTTTATTCTGAGGTTGTGTTCTCTGGTCTTAGACCAAAGGAAACATACTCTGCACATCTTAAGTTCTATGTTTTCTGGGTAAGGGGCCCAAATCTGTGCATGATACTGCAGTTGCAGCTTCATCAACACCCTGTACATCTGGAACAAAACCTCCCTATATTTAAACTCTAAATGTTTTTGTAATAAAGGCCAAAATGCTATTTGATTCAGCTGCTTGGTGCATCTGCCTGCTAAGCTCTTATGATTCATGCACCACAACAACTAGATCAGTCTTTCCATTTTGATAATAATCTGCCTTTTAATTCCTGTTCCTGAAGTGCATGACCTCACTCTTTTCTATATCATATTCTGTCTGTTAAGTTTTTGCCCACTCACTCAATCGATCTTTCTTCCTCTGCAAGGTTACAATATCTGAACACAATGCAACATGCCTTTCGGTTATTTTTGTGTCGTGCTCTTCTACTCAAGACCTGCAGCAGTTAAGACCAATGCTCGATGCCACTGGGCACCACAATCATCAAGCTGTATAGGGTTGTGATAATAAATGGGATTTGTATAGATCAGGGGTTCCCAGCCTGGGGTCCACAGACTCCTTACTTAAAAGCATTGGTCCATGGCATAAAAATGTCCCTGGTCTACATGGCACTTGATGCCTGGCACCAAGAGAGTGTGCCACAGGGCACAGTGAGGGTAGGAACAGGATGCTCTGCAGGAGGAACTGGTGTAGGGGGCAGGGTTTCAGATTTCAGGATCATTGGGACCTCTTCTGGGGCAGGTGGGACCTGTACAAGAGAGACGGGGAACTACAGGGGGACCAATATCCTTTCAGGGAGGTTTGTTAGTGCTACTGGGGAGGCTTTAAACTAGATTTGCAGGGGGATGGGAACCAGAGTACCAGAGCTGACAGTGTGGCTGGGGTGAAAATAAATGATGTTAAAAGTTCAAGCAAATCCACTAATAGAAAGGTTGTGAGTGGTGGTAAAAATCTTCTGAGGTGTATATATTTCAATGCTAGGAGTATTGCGGGGAAGGCGGATGAGTTGAGGGCGTGGATTGACACGTGGAATTATGACGTTGTAGCAATTAGTGAAACTTGGCTACAGGAGGTTGGCAGGACTGGCAGCTTAATATTCCAGGGTTCCGATGTTTCAGATGTGATCGAGGCAGAGGAATGAAAGGTGGGGGAGTAGCATTGCTTGTTAGGGAAAATATTACAGCAGTGCTCAGGCAGGACAGATTAGAGGGCTTGTCTACTGAGTCCTTGTGGGTGGAGCTGAGAAACAGGAAAGGTATGGCCACATTAGTGGGATTGTATTACAGACCACCCAATAGTCAAAGAGAATTGGAAGTGCAAATCTGCAGAGAGATAGCAGGCAACTGCAGGAAACATAAAGTTGTGGTGGTAGGGGATTTTAATTTTCCATATATTGATTGGGTCTCCCATACTGTTAGGGGTCTAGATGGTTTAGAGTTTGTAAAATGTGTTCAGGAAAGTTTTCTAAATCAATATATAGAGGGACCAACTAGAGGGGATGCAATATTGGATCTCCTGTTAGGGAACGAGTTAGGATAAGTGACAGAAGTCTGTATAGGGGGGCACTTTGGTTCCAGTGATCATAACACCATTAGTTTCAACTTGATCATGGACAAGGATAGATCCGGTCCTAGGGTTGAGGTTTTTAACTGGAAGAAGGCCAAATTTGAAGAAATGAGAAAGGATCTAAAAAGCGTGGATTGGGACAGGTTGTTCTCTGGCATGGATGTGATCGGTAGGTGGGAAGCCTTCAAAGCAGAAATTTTGAGAGCGCAGAATTTGTATGTTCCTGTCAGGATTAAAGGCAAGGTGAATAGGAATAAGGAACCTTGGTTCTCAAGGGATATTGCAACTCTGATAAAGAAGAAGAGGGAGTTGTATGACGTGTATAGGAAGCAGGGAGTAAATAAGGTGCTTGAGGAGTATAAGAAGTGCAAGAAAATACTTAAGAAAGAAATCAGGAGGGCTAAAAGAAGACATGAGGTTGCCTTGGCAGTCAAAGTGAAGGATAATCCAAAGAGCTTTTGCAGGTATATTAAGAGCAAAAGGATTGTAAGGGATAAAATTGGTCCTCTTGAAGATCAGAGTGGTCGGCTATGTGCGGAACCAAAGGAAATGGAGGAGATCTTAAATAGGTTTTTTGCATCTGTGTTTACTAAGGAAACTGGCATGAAGTCTATGGAATTAAGGGAAACAAGTAGTGAGATCATGGAGAATGTACAGATCGAAAAGGAGGAGGTCCTTGCTGTCTTGAGGAAAATTAAAGTGGATAAATCCCCAGGACCTGACAGGGTGTTCCCCTGGACCTTGAAGGAGACTAGTGTTGAAATTGCAGGGGCCCTGGCAGAAATATTTAAAATGTCGCTGTCTACAGGTGAGGTGCCGGAGGACTGGAGAGTGGCTCATGTTGTTCCGTTGTTTAAAAAAGGATCGAAAAGTAATCCGGGAAATTATAGGCCAGTAAGTTTAACGTCGGTAGTAGGTAAGTTATTGGAGGGAGTACTAAGAGACAGAATCTACAAGCATTTGGATAGACTGGGACTTATTAGGGAGAGTCAACATGGCTTTGTGTGTGGTAGGTCATGTTTGACCAATCTATTGGGGTTTATCGAGGAGGTTACCAGGAAAGTGGATGAAGGGAAGGCAGTGGATATTGTCTACATGGACTTCAGTAAGGCCTTTGACGAGGTCCCGCATGGGAGGTTAGTGAGGAAAATTCAGTCGCTAGGTATACATGGAGAGGTGGTAAATTGGATTAGACATTGGCTTGATGGAAGAAGCCAGAGAGTGGTGGTAGAGAATTGCTTCTCTGAGTGGAGGCCTGTGACTAGTGGTGTACCACAGGGATCAGTGCTGGGTCCATTGTTATTTGTCATCTATATCAATGATCTGGATGATAATGTGGTAAATTGGATCAGCAAGTTTGCTGATGATACAAAGATTGGAGGTGTAGTAGACAGTGAGGAAGGTTTTCAGAGCCTGCAGAGGGACTTGGACCAGCTGGAAAAGTGGGCTAAAAAATGGCAGATGGAGTTTAATACTGACAAGTGTGAGGTATTGCACGTTGGAAGGACAAACCAAGGTAGAACATACAGGGTTAATGATAAGGCACTGAGGAGTGCAGTGGAACAGAGGGATCTGGGAATACAGATACAAAATTCCCTAAAAGTGTCGTCACAGGTAGATGGGGTTGTAAAGAGAGCTTTTGGTACATTGGCCTTTATTAATCAAAGTACTGAGTATAAGAGCTGGAATGTTATGATGAGGTTGTATAAGGCATTGGTGAGGCCGAATCTGGAGTATTGTGTTCAGTTTTGGTCACCAAATTACAGGAAGGATATAAATAAGGTTGAAAGAGTGCAGAGAAGGTTTACAAGGATGTTGCCGGGACTTGAGAAACTCAGTTACAGAGAAAGGTTGAATAGGTTGGGACTTTATTCCCTGGAGCGTAGAAGAATGAGGGGAGATTTGATAGAGGTATATAAAATTGTGATGGGTACAGATAGAGTGAATGCAAGCAGGCTTTTTCCACTGAGGCAAGGGGAGAAAAAAACCAGAGGACATGGGTTTAGGGTGAGGGGGGAAAAGTTTAAAGGGAACATTAGGGGGGGCTTCTTCACACACAGAGTGGTGGGAGTATGGAATGAGCTGCCAGACGAGGTGGTAAATGCAGGTTCTTTTTTAACATTTAAGAATAAATTGGACAGATACATGGATGGGAGGTGTATGGAGGGATATGGTCCGTGTGCAGGTCAGTGGGACTAGGCAGAAAATGGTTCGGCACAGCCAAGAAGGGCCAAAAGGCCTGTTTCTGTGCTGTAGTTTCTATGGTTTCTATGGTTTCTATAGCTCTGAGCTGTATGATTCTCTGGGGCTAATCTGGATCTGTACTTCACTATGAATTTTGGAAGCGATTTTGTTTCTTATGAAGTCAGATATTCTCTTAATTTCCTTGCTATTATTCCACCAGGATCCCTCTCCAGCCCTTTACCTTTCCCACCCATCTGGCTTCATAGCCTTCTAGCTTGCCTTCCTTCCCCTCCCCCCACCTTTTTATTCTGGCTTCCCCCCACCCCCCTGCTTTCCAGTTCCGATGAAGGGTCTCAGTCCAAAACAGCGACTGTTTATGCATTTCCACAGATGCTTCCTAACCTGCTGAGTTCCTCCAGTTTTTGAGTGTTGCTCTATAATAATTTCTCCTGTCTTGGTCCCATCTTAAACTTTCCATACTTTGAGAGATTCCAGTCTTGTTTCTTGCTCGCCTACTCTCATTTTCTGCTTTTCATTTCCTTATTGATGTCTTATTGATGTCTTGATCTTCCTTTGCTAAATTCTAATATTTTCGCAATCTCCAGATCTAACCGTCTTTTTGACAAGATTATGTATTATTTTCCTTTGATCAGTAACTTTTCTTGAAAGTCACAGCTGGTCCACTTTACCTATTGGGTTCTGTTTGCCTTAATGAGATATACTGTATGCTTACTTGCGAGCTATGCATTAATTCCTTCAACATTAGCCATTGTTTGTCGATGCCACATATTTCAATGTAGTTTTCTATTCAATCAGAATTCCAGGTTAAACAAGATCACTGCCAATTTTTAATTTACAACTCGTATCATACACTGCTCCCTAAATGCCCCATAACAACCATAGAACATAAGATGTGGCACAGTACATCACACGTACAGGTCCTTCAGCCCACTAATCCTGTGTCAAGCAATGCCTAAACCCCTTCAGCCTTTAGAAACATAGAAACCCTACAGCACAATACAGGCCCTTCGGCCCACAAAACTGTGCCAAACATGTCCTTACCTTAGAAATTACCTAGGGTCACCCATAGCCCTCTATTTTTCTGAAGTCTTGTACCTATCCAGGAGTCTCTTAAAAGACCCTATCGTATCCACCTCCACCACCGTCGCTGGCCGCCCATTCCACGCACTCACCACTCTCGGCATTAAAAACTTACCCCTGACATCTCCTCTCTCTCTACTTCCAAGCACCTTAAAACTGTGCCCTCTCATGCTAGCCGTTTCAGCCCTGGGGAAAAGCCTCTGACTATCCACATGATCAATGCCTCTCATCATCTTATACACCTTTGCATAATGTACTTCGCTCCATGCTATGAATATTTATGCACCCATCTAAAACCTTGTAAACGTGTCTATTGTATTTGCCTCCACCAAAATCTTGGCAACTTCCACCCTCAATGTGGAAAACCTGTCCTGCACATCCTTTGGAAGATCTCCATTCTCACCTCAAATGAATGACCTCTAGTATTTGACTTTTCTAGTCTGGGAGAAAAATTCTGACTCTATCCTATTACTGTCTCTTGAAATCTTACGAACAGTCAGAAACATAAAATATAAGAAAAATAAGAAACTAGCACCCACCATCATGAAGTGCTTCGACAGGCACCCAGACAACCCGACAGTTTCAGTTCAGCACTGCCCTCACTGCCATAATTCATTCAGCATTCAGTTCAAGAGGTCCAGAAAACAAGAGCGAGGATGTGATGCTGAGGCCTTATAAAGCACTGGCGAGGCCTCACCCCGAGCTTTGTGCCCCTCATCTTCGAAGAGATGTGCTGGCATTGGAGAGGGCCCAGAGGAGGTTCACAAGGATGATTCCAGGAATGAAAGGGTTATTATACGAGGAACGTTTGATAGCTCTGGGTCTGTACTCACTGGGATTCAGAAGAATGAGAGGGGATCTCAATGAAACATAGAAACATAGAAAATAGGTGCAGGAGTAGGCCATTCGGCCCTTCGAGCCTGCACTGCCATTTATTATGATCATGGCTGATCCTCCAACTCAGAACCCCGTCCCAGCCTTCCCTCCATACCCCCTGACCCCCGTAGCCACAAGGGCCATATCTAACTCCCTCTTAAATATAGCCAATGAACTGGACTCAACTGTTTCTTGTGGCAGAGAATTCCACAGATTCACCACTCTCTGTGTGAAGAAGTTTTTCCTAATCTCGGTCCTAAAAGGCTTCCCCTCTATCCTCAAACTGTGGCCCCTCGTTCTGAACTTCCCCAACATCGGGAACAATCTTCCTGCATCTAGCCTGTCCAATCCCTTTAGGATCTTATACGTTTCAATCAGATCCCCCCTCAATCTTCTAAATTCCAACGAGTACAAGCCCAGTTCATCCAGTCTTTCTTCATATGAAAGTCCTGCCATCCCAGGAATCAATCTGGTGAACCTTCTTTGTACTCCCTCTATGGCAAGGATGTCTTTCCTCAGATTAGGGGACCAAAACTGCACACAATACTCCAGGTGTGGTCTCACCAAGGCCTTGTACAACTGCAGTAGTACCTCCCTGCTCCTGTACTCGAATCCTCTCGCTATAAATGCCAGCATACCATTCACCTTTTTCACTGCCTGCTGTACCTGCATGCCCACTTTCAATGACTGGTGTATAATGACACCCAGGTCTCGTTGCACCTCCCCTTTTCCTAATCGGCCACCATTCAGATAATAATCTGTTTTCCTATTTTTGCCACCAAAGTGGATAACTTCACATTTATCCACATTAAATTGCATCTGCCATGAATTTGCCCACTCACCCAACCTATCCAAGTCACCCTGCATCCTCTTAGCATCCTCCTCACAGCTAACACTGCCACCCAGCTTCGTGTCATCCACTAACTTGGAGATGCTGCATTTAATTCCCTCATCCAAGTCATTAATATATATTGTAAACAACTGGGGTCCCAGCACTGAGCCTTGCGGTACCCCACTAGTCACCGCCTGCCATTCTGAAAAGGTCCCGTTTATTCCCACTCTTTGCTTCCTGTCTGCTAACTAATTCTCCACCCACACCAATACCTTACCCCCAATACCGTGTGCTTTAAGTTTGCACACTAATCTCCTGTGTGGGACCTTGTCAAAAGCCTTTTGAAGATCCAAATATACCACATCCACTGGTTCTCCCCTATCCACTCTACTAGTTACATCCTCAAAAAATTCAAAAAAATTCAAAAAAAAACCTTTCGAATGTTGAAAGACCTAGACAGAGTAAATGTGGAAAGCATGTTTTCCATGGTGGGAGAGTCTAGGACAAGAGGGCACAGCCTCAGGATAGAGGGGTGCCTTTTCAAAACAGAGATGCAGAGAAATTTCTTTAGCCAAAGGGTGGTGAATTTGTGGAATTTGTTGCCACATGCAGCTGTGGAGGCCAGGTCGTTGGGTGTATTTAAGGCAGAGATTGGTAGGTTCTTGATTGGACATGACATCAAAGGTTATGAGGAGGAGGCCAGGAACTGGGGTTGAGGAGGATAGAGGAAAAAGGGATCAGCCATCATTGAATGGCAGAGAAGACTTGATGGGCCAGGTGGCCTATTTCTGCTCCTATGTCTTATGGTCTTCTGGTCTTATTCTGAACAAGCTCATCTCTAAACTTCTACACCTGGGACATAACACTTCTGTTTGCTACTGGATCCTTGACTTCCTGGCCAATACACCACAATCAGTAAGGACCAGCACCACCATGATTATCCTCAACACTGGCACCACACAATGTTGCATCTTCAATGCCCTAATTTACTCTCTGTATGCTCATAACCGTGGGGACAGAATTTGCTCTGACTCCATCTACAAGTTAACAGATGACACAACTGTAGTGGGCCATATCATAAATAATGATGAGTACAGAAAGGAGGTAGTTGTGTTGTATAGTTTCAGCAACCTTTCCCTCAATAACAGCAAGCCAAAGAGCTGGCCTTTGACTACAGAAGCAGGGTCGTGCACAGGCTCCTGGTTGCATCAACGGCTCTGAGGTCATGAGGAATGAGAACTCCAGGTTCCCTGGTGTAAACATCACCAATAACTTGTCCTGATCCAGTCACATAGATGCCATGGCAAAGAGCGAGCACTGGTGCCTCTACATCCTGAGAAGGATAAGGAAATGCAGCATGTCCGCATTGACCAGTTTTATTGAGGCACCATACAAAGCATCCTATCCAGATACATCATGCCAACTGCTCTGCCTGTGACCACAAGAAACTGCAGAGTTGGTGGACACAGCCCAGTCCAACACAAAAACCAGCCTCCCCTCCGTATACGCCACAATAAGTTTCTCTGCCTCAGTAAAGCAGCCAACATAATCAAAAACCTTGTCCACCCCAGACATTCTCTCTTCTCCTTCCCTCCCACTGGGCAGAAGATATAAAAACTTGAAGGAATGTACCACCAGAATCAAGGACACCTATCCTGCTGTTTTTAGACTATTGATGGACATCTTGACATGACAAGCTACCTGGTCTTTACACCTTCTTGTCTGTCTGCACTGCATTTTCTCCAACAGTAACGCTATATTCTGCATTCTGTATTTGCTTTCCACTTGTACTACCTCAATGCACTGATGAGATGAAATTATCCAGATGGATCTGTATGGAAACAAAGTTTCTTCCTGCACCTTACTACACAGGGATTTCGCTCAGACCCACTGACCGAGTAGAAAAGGCAGCAGTGGGTCGCTGTAATAAAGCTTTGACCAGTGACCAACTGGTCATCAGAAGTTTTGAGAGGACGTGATTTCACTCAGGTCTACTGCCTGAGCAGAAAAGGGAGCAGCAGTCAATGCAGTGCAATAGAGCTTTGACCAGCGACCAATCCTCGTTTGGGATTGATTAGCAAAAGCAAATTAAAGAAAGGCAATGGCTGTCTTCTGAGTGAACAGAGTGAGCGTGGTGAGCTTGAGGGTTTAGCTCTTCAAAGGTTCGGCAAAGAGAAGCTTCAGTGAGAGAAAGCAAAGAAAAGTTCTAGGTTAAGTCTTTTTCTCTCCTTCCCTTCTTTATATCTGCTCAGCTAGTACTGTAGAAAACTCAGGCAGGATAGCGGAACGCACTTCTTGCAGGATGTGGGAAGGCAAGGAGACTTCCAGTGTCCCGGACGACTAAAATTGCGAGAAGTGCATCCAGCAGCAGCTTCTAGTAATCCACGTTAAGGAGTGGGAGCTGGAAATGGATGAACTCCGGATTATTCGGGAGGCTGAAAGGGTGAAAGATAGGACATATAGAGAGGTAGTTACACCCAAGGTACAGGACACAGGAAACTGGGTGACAGTCAGGAAGGGGGAAGGGGTTAAGGAGCCAGTGCAGAGTACCCTTGTGACCATCCCTTCAACCACAGGTATATCACGTTGGATACTGTTGGGAGGGGTTGACCTAACAGAGGAAAGTCACGGTGGTTGGGTCTCTGGCACAGAGTCCAGCACTTTGACTCAGAAGAGAAGAGGGATAGAAAGCACATTATGGTGATAAGGAATTAGTTAGTTAGAGGAAGGAACAGGAGGTTCTGTGGGTGAGAACGAGATTCTCAGATGGTATGTTGCCTCCTGGGTACCAGGGCCCAGGCCATCTCGAATCGAGTCCTCGGCACCCTTAAGTGAACACCCAGAGGTCATGGTCCATGTAGGTACCAATGACATGGATATGATGAAGTTCTGCATAGAGGGTTCAGGGAGTTAGGCGCTAAGATAGAGGGCAAGACCAAGTTGTGATCTCAGGACCGATACCCGTGCCAGGTGCTAGTGAGGCCATAACTAGGAAGGTTATGCGGTTCAATACGTGGTGAAGGAATTGGGAACCAGAATACCAGAACAGTTAGTGGAGAGGTTGTGGAGGCAGATATTGGTAAAACCTGAGGTAAAGTTAGAAATCAAAAAGGTTCAGTTTGGTGTGACTAGTGCCCTGAGCTGCCTATATTTCAATGCAAGAAGTATTGTGGGAAAGGGGGATGATGGTGCTGAAGATGAGGTGGCTGGTTTACAAACAGAGGCAACGTGTAGTGAGGAAAGTGTTGAAAGGGCAAAATTGCAGTCAACAAATGAGTTGCAACGTAAAAGGCAGACAAAATTGAAAAGGGTGAATACAGGATTGAAGGTGTTTTATTTGAATGCACGCAGTAAACGGAATAAGCTAAATGAACTTGCAGCACAGTTGCAGATTGGCAGGTATGATGTTGTAGGCAACACTGAATAAGGGCTGAAAGAAAATTATAACTGAGAGCTTAATGTCCAAGGGCACACATTGTATTGAAAGAACAGGCAGGAAGGCAGAGAGGTGGTGTTGCTCTGTTGGTAAAAATTGAAATCAAATCATTAGAAAGAAGTGATATAGGGTCAGAAGGTGTTGAATCATTGTGGATAGAGCTAAGGAACTGCAAGGGTACACTTTTACGCTTTATGTATCTGAAGAAATTTTTGGCATTCTTTTAAATATTATTTAAGAGGATGCCAATCCAGAATAGCTGATCCCCTAATGGGCTCAACCATGAGCTGCTCGAAAAAGCCATCTTGTAATCATTCTAGAAAGTCTCCCTCTTGCAATCCAGCACCGAACTGTTTTGCCTAATCTACCTGCATACTGAAATCCCCCACGCCCTTGCAGTCTTGCCCTTTTTATCTCTCGTAATTTATAGTTCACATCCTTACTGCTGTTTAGGGGTCTGTGTATAACTCCCTCAGAGTCTTTTTACCCTTGCAGTTCCTTAGCTCTATCCACAGTCATTCAACACTTTCTGTCTCTCTGTCACCTCTTTCTAATGATATAATTTCATTTTTTATCAACAGAGCAACTCTGTCTTCCTGCCTATCCTTTCAATACAATGTGTATCCATGGACATTAAGCTCCCAGCTATTATATTTCAGCCATGATTCAGTAATGCCTACAACATCAAACCTGCCAATCTGCAGCTGTGCTACAAATTCATCTACCTTACTCAGTATACTGTGCGCATACAGATACAACATCTTCAGTCCTGTATTCACCCTTTTCGATTTTGTCTGCCTTTTACGTTGCAACTCATCCTATTGACTTCAATTTTGCCCTTTCAACAGCCTCACCTCACTACACATTGCCTCTGTAAACCAGCTACCTCATCTTCAGCAATATTATCCAACCTTCCTACAATACTTTTGCATTGAAATGTATGCAGCTCAGGACACTAGTCGCACCGTGCTCAACCTTTTGGTTTCTATCTTTGTCTGAGGTCTTACTAACATCTGCCTCCACAACGTCTCCACTAACTGATCTGGCACTCCGGTTCCCATCCCCCTGCAACTCTTGTTTAAACCCCTCTGTGCAGCATTAACAAACTTTCCCACTAAGATATTAGTTCCCACTCCAGTTCAAGTGCAAGCTGTCCCTTCTGTATAGGTCTCACCTTCCCTGGATGAGAGCCCAATGATCCAAAAGTCTTGTCCCTCCCTCCTACACCAACTCCTTAGCCACGTATTAAACTGTATAATCTTCCTAGTTCTGGCCTCACTAGCATGCGGTAGCAATCCTGAGATCACAATCCTGGAGATCTTGACCTTTAACTTAGCACCTAACTTCCTAAACTCCCTGTACAGAACCTCGTCACTTGTCGTACCCACGTCATTGGTACCTACACCGACCATGACTTCTGGCTGTTCACCTTCCTACTTAAGAATGCTGAGGACTTGATCTGAGATATCCCGGGAGGCAACATAGCATGTGTGATTCTCGTTCTCACCTACAGAACCTTCTGTCCATTCCCCAAACTAACAAATCCCACTTTAACCACAGTGTGCCTCTTCTTCCTACTTCCCTCTGAGGCACAGAGGCAGACTGGGTGCCAGAGAGCCGACCACTGTGATATTCCTCTGTTAGGTCATCCCCACTGATAGTATTCAAAGTGATATACCTGTTTTTAAAGTGAGGGGGGGTGGCCACAGGGGTCTCTGAACTGGTTCCTTAACCCCCTTCCCCTTCCTGACTGTCACCCAGTTTCCTGTGTCCTGCACCTTGGGTGTAACTACCTCTCTATATGTCCTGTCTATCACCTCCCAGCCTCCCGAATGATGCGGAGCTCATCCAGTTCCAGCTCTGACTCCTTAACGTGGATTGTTAGTAGCTGCAGGTAGATGCACTTCTTGCAGTTGTGGTCATCAGGGACACTGGAGGTCTTGCTGCCTCCCAACATCCCACAAGAGATGTATTCCACTCTCCTGCCTGTCATCTCTACCTAGCAGAGCAGATATGAAAAAGAGATGGAAAATCTTGAGCTTTTCTTTCCTTTGCTTTCTCTGAGTGAAGCCTCTTTTCACTGAAGCCCTGAAGAGCTAAAGCTTCAAGATCACCACTCTGACTATGTCCACTCAGATGACAGTCACTGCAACGATGGCTGCCGCATTTGCCCTGCCTTCCTTTAATTTTCTCTTACTAATCAATCTCTGACACTGATTGGCTGCTGATCATAGGTTACTGGAGAGGGTCAGTAACCCTAAATTCCTGGGTGTCACTATCTCAGAGGACCTGTCCTGGACCCATCATATAAATATAATTGCGAAGAAAGCACGACAGTGCCTCTACTTCCTCAGGAGTCTGCAGAGGTTCGGCATGTCATTAAAAACCTTGGCAAACTTCTATGGATATTGGGTGGAATGTCTGCTAACCGGCGGCAGTACAGCCTGGTATGGGAACACCAATGCTTCTGAGCAGAAAGGCGGTGGACTCAGCCCAGTACATCACAGGTAAAACCCTCCCGACTATTGAGCAGCATCCATCATCACAGGTCCTCACCACTCAGGTTATGCTCTTTTCTCACTGCTACCATGAGGTAGAAGGTACAAGAGCCTCAGGACTTACACCTGGAGGTTCAAGAACAGTTACTACCCTCAACCATCAGGCTCTTGAACAAAAGAGGATAACTACACTCATTTAAGGACCCTGTTTCATGCTCGTTATGTATTGCTATCTATTTATATCTGCATTGGACAATTTGTTTATAGTTCCTGATGTTTACAGTTTACAGTTACTGTTCTATAGATTTTCTAAGTATGCCTGCAGAGAAAGAACCTCAGGGTTGTATGTGGTGACATGCATGCACTCTGATAATAAACTTTACTTTGAACTTTGATTCCGTGATGCCTACAACATCATACATGCCAATCTGTAACTGTGCTACAAGTTTATCCGCCTTATTCCATATACTGCGTGCATTCAAATATAACACCTTCAGTCCGTATTCACCCCTTGCAATTTTGTCCACCTTTTACATTGCAACTCATTCTGTTAACTGCAATTTTGCCCTTTCAACAGCCTCTCCTCACTACACATTGCCTCTGTTTGTAAACCAGCTACCTCATCTTCAGCACAATCATTCCAGTTCCCATCACCCTGCCAAATCAGTTTAAACCTTCTTGAGTAACCCTAGCCAACCTGCCCGCAAAGATATTGGACCCCTCTGGTTCAGGTGTAACTTGTACCTTCCCCGGAAGAGATCTCAATGATCCAGAAATCTGAACCCCCGCCCCCTGCACCATTTCCTCAGCCACACATTCAACCTGCCAAATCATCCTATTCTTACTCTCACTGGCATGTGGAACAGGCAACAATCCAGAGGTTACTACCCTGGAGATCCTGTTTCTGCACTTTCTACCTAGCTTCCTAAAATCTTTCTTCAGAACCTCCTCACCTTGTCTACCTTGGTCATTTGTGCCAATATGCACCAAGACATCTAGCTGCTCACCCTCACCTTTGAGAATGTCATGGACCTGATCAGAGACATCCCTGATCCTGGCACCAGGTAGGCAACATATCATCCATGTGTCTCTATCGCACCCACAGAACCTTGTCTCCGTTCCTTTGACTAAGGAATCTCCTATCAACACTGCAGTCCTCTTCACCTCTCTGCTCTTCTGAGCCACAGCACCAGACCCAGTCACTGTGACTCCCCTGGTAGCTCATCCCCCTCAGTAGTATCTGAACCCGTATACTTATTATTGAGGTGAATGGCCACAGGTGTACTCTGCACCTGTGTGCTATGTGCTAACAGGAAGAAAAACTTCCAAGAAGCTTCCTTACTTACTTATTTAGAACCACCACCCGTGCTTGCCCAAGCCTGTTGAGACAAAGCTGTACTACTCTATCATTGCACACTTTATCATTGCCCACTCCAACAATGGCCACAGCAGCAATAGCTGCTCCACTTACACGTTCTTGCTTTTTATTAATGCCCACTGAGAAAAGTCCAAAAACACCCAAGCTTTTTAAACCTTGCGCTGCGTCACCAATGAACAACTTCTCGCACTGATTTCCGCCCACAGAGAAAAGGGGTAAGCAGTAACAGAATGCAGGATTGTGTTACAGTTTCAAAGAAAGTGCGGTGCAGACAGACAATAAGGTGCAAGGCCATGACAAGGTAGATTGTGAGGTCTAGTGTCCGTCATATTGTACTGTAAGACTTGGTGACAATTGAAATGCTGGCATTTTTGCTTTGATGTCTTAAGACTTCTTTCTCCTAGAGAGCTTCTGGTGTGAAAGCACGTGAAAGTGGTCAGATATCCCTTTAAATAGCACAACCGTAGTGAGTCAAGTGATGTGAGAAGCTGCTTCTATTAGTATGACCCACAATGTTTCTTAGTCAGACACCTACCATAGATTATGCGGTTTCTCCAAGGCATGGTTCATATGCAAGATACATCAAGTATGACAAAATCCACCTGAATGGTACACATGAAGCACAAAGGTCATACCACAGACTGTGGTGCTGGGCACAGTTTGGTGTCCACAGATCACACAAGTTCCCTGCACGTTGCACATATGCTCCACAGCACTGTCACCCAGTTCTCCATGTAGAAAAGACCACATTACAGGCAGTTGATGCGGTGCAATAGATTGGAAGAAGCATACAGGAATTGCTGCTTCATCCAGAAGGGCTGTTCGGGTCACTGGGTGGTGCAAAGAGAGGAAATAAAAGCAAAGGTAACATTACCTCTCCTGTGGTTGTGCTGGAAAGTGGCTTGGTAGAAGTGGAAGAGTGGTTCATAGAGCTATTAAAGACTTGTTCCTTTCAGGAGGAGAAGACAGGTGTAGTGGGGGAATTGCTCTACAGATGTCAACAATTACAGAGGATGACCTGTTGAATGTAGGGGCTGATGGGTGTAAGGTGTGAACAAGGGGAACTCTATCCTTGGCTGAAGGTAGAAGGGAATGAAATGGAACTGGTACTGTTGAGGTCCCTGGCAAATGGCAGCGAGGAAGCCACTGTTAAGAAAAAAGGAAGACATCTTAAAGACATTAATGTAGAAATTTGTGTTATCAGACATAGAATGGGGATGGAGGAACTGGGAGATTGGATTGTAGAGTTTTGGGTGGCAAGGTGTAAGGAGGTGTCATTAAGTTGGCTATGGGAGACAGTAGGCTTGTAATGGATCTTGATGGTGAACTGATCTACTGAGTGGGAAAAACAATTGAGGAAAGGCAAGACGCAGTCAGGAATGGATCACGCAGAAATGAGTCCTGATGGAAGTTGGCAGCAAAGGCGATGAATCTCTGAGTTTTGTACAAGAGCAAGATATAGCACCAAGATCATCATGAATGTAAGTCTGAGGTCTTATGGGCAGACTCATCTCCTCTCTCAAGGAATAGCACCTCATCTTCTGACAGGTCTCATTACAACCATCAGGGCTTAACTTTGATTTCAGTGATTTCATGTAACCAATCCTTAAATTGTGTGACAAAAAATTGCCAGATTTGATGGAAGTTTATTCCATCTGTAATATTAAACTCAGGTGTACTCTCTTCACAGGTGCTCTCATTTATTTAAGATTTCCTGCAATTCCTCACTCTCTCATCACCCTCCTATATCCCTCCATTTACATCTCATTCACACTTACCAGCAGTAATTAATAAATCTTGTAAAAGTGCCTTCCCCTTCTCTCAATTCCTCTGTCTCTGCCGCATCTGCTCTCAGGGTGAGGCTTTTCATTACAGAACTAATGAGATGTCTGCCTTCTTCAAAGAAAGGGGCTTTCCTTCCTCAATCGCATCTTTTCCATGTCGCGCATGTCTGCCCTCACCCCATTCTCATGCCATTCCACCAGGGACAGGGTTCATCTTGTCCTCATCTATCACCCCAGCAGCCTTCACATCTATCACATAATTCTCCATAACTTCCACCATCTCCAATGGGATCCCTTCACCAAGCACATCTTTCCCTTTCCCCCCACTTTCTGCAGAAGTCTCTCGCTACGTGACTCCCTTGTCCATTCGTCCCTCCCCTCTGATCTCCCTCCTGGCACCTATCCTTGTAAGTGGACAAGTACGACAGCTCCTCCCTCACTACCATCCAGGTCCCCAATCAGTCCTTCGACACTTCACCTGTGAGTCTGTTGGGGTCACCTACTGTACACAGTGCTCCTGGCTTGGCCTCCAGTAAAGCGGTGAGACCCTGCGTAGATTGGGAGATCACTTCGCTGAGCACCTATGTTTCGTCAGCCAGAAAAAGTGGAATCGCCCAGTGGCCACCCATTTCAATTCTACTTCCCATTCCCATTCTGACGTGTCAGTCCATGGCCTCCTCCACTGTCATGATGAGGTCACACTTAGGTTAGATGAGAAACAGCTTACATTGCATCTGCATAGCCCCCAACCTGATGGCATAAACATCGATTTCTCAAACTTATGATAATGCCCCCCCTTCACCATTCCCCATTCCCTTTTCCCTCTCTCACCTTATCTCCTTACCTGCCCATCACCTCCCTCTGGTGCTCCTTCCCCTTCCTTTTCGTCCGTGGCCTTCTGTGCTCTCTTGTCCGAATTCCCCTTCTCCAGCCCTTTATCTCTTTCACCCATCAGTTTCCCATCTCTTTACTTCATCCCTCCCCCTCTCCCGGTTTCACCTATCACCAACTACCTTGTCCTTCTTCCTTCCCTCCCCCTACCTTCTTGCTCTGACTTCTCATCTCTTCTCTCCAGTTCTGCTGAAGGGTCCCGACCCGAAACATTGACTGTTTACTCTTTTCCTTAGATGCTGCCTGGCCTGCCAAGTTAGCCAGTGGTTTGTGTGTGTTGCATTGATAAACCTTTGCCACTCTCTCTCAGCCAGCACTGCAATTTGAACCACTCGGTCTCTCTGGGCTCCACCCAATCACTGACCCTCTTTGTTCTCGCATTCCTGACCCTCCTCAGATATTTAAAACGTGTTTGATTCCTAGCTTCTGTCAGAGCTGGAACACAGACATTCATCCTGACCTGACAAGTTATTTTGTTTTTAACCCAGTAGGTGAGTAGAGGCCCCAATCCCCAGTGAGTGTTAGTGTCACTGCAACAGTAACCAACTAAGTATCCTAACGATTGTGCCTACCTAGCGAGAGTCAGGTATTAGTGTCAGGTATTAGGTCAGCTGTTAGTGTTGGTGACCCTTGGGAGTAATGGTGTATCATTTATGGGAGCTGTAACCTCAAGAGAGCCAATGGGTGTTGGATGAGAGCTGCTGACAGTGGAGTAGCTTCTGTGTGAGCATCAGTGCCCAATGAAAGGAACCCTGAACCTCTATCCCAGTGAGAGTGGGGTGCATGGAATCATTAAGTGGACAGAGTCAGTGGGAGTGGAACTAAACCGTAGAGATAGCTACTGTCCGTCTGGCTTCTGCCCAACGTATCTTGGTTTGCTCAGCGCTTTGGATCAGTACTAAAATCTGGCAAAAATTACTGATCTGAAAGTTGGACACGTACCCTGAGCTGTGCCTGTTGTGGGAACACACCCAGATCTCTGTGTCTTGCCCTGCTCACACACTTGATGGCTAACTTGATTTGGGCAGTATCAGATTCAAAGCAAGTTCCACTCAAAGACGTGAGTCTGGCAATTTATTTGTCAGAATATACAGCAATTCCATGAGACATAAACCAAAACATGTCTTCAAAGGCTGCGAGCCTGTTGAATGCTCTGAAAAGAATGATCGAATCAGTGAAGCATTATTTTCAGTTGAATGTGCTTGTTGAATGCTTGTCAGCAGCAGACAGAATGAGGCAGGAACAGGCAGCAGGCTTCATCACCTTCAAGATCGCCTTTGTGTGAACGCTTCTGCCGATGTGTGTGAGAGAACCAGCTGGCGACAAAGTGAGGCTCCACACCAACATGAGCCATTCACTCACACAGTCCCAATATATAAAATGTAACGGGCACTTACCTGAGTTGAGTGTGTGCTTCGTGTGTCAGCTTCGGAGCCCTTCAAAGTAAGCTTCCTTGAAGAGGCAAGAGAGAGAGAGAGTGACAGAGAGAAAGAGTGAGTGAGGGACTTGCTCAGTCACTGCAGAATGATACCAGAGGGGGCAGTGAACAATGGCTTCAGCAAATCCACTCACATCTCATATGAAGCTCACTGCATCGATCCTCACTCTCTCTCACTCACATGTGCACACACACACATATGTACACATACACACACATGCACATAAACACAGTAAGACACAGATACATTTTCCCATGAACATACACAGACACAACACAAGCACACACTTGTAATAACAAAACCCAATGAAGACATGGGCAAACGCAGATATACAGACTGTACAATAATAACTTGCACATGTATACACAGTAACATAGTAAAATTTAACATAGTAACATTTCCCATTTTCCCAAGGGATAAAGACAAAGTTCGAAACAGGGTAAGTTAAGGTAGAATAAAGGTGATCAAAAGTTGGACAGAGGTAGGTTTGAAGAAACTGAAGAGTTAGAGGGAGGCGAACAGAATGGATTGGAGTAGGGTGAAGGTCCAGAGGGAAATGAATGGAATGGAATGGATTGGAGTAGAGTGAAGATTCAGATGGAGGTGAATGGAATGGATTGAAGTAGGGTGAAGATTCAGAGGTAAGTGAACAGAATGGATTGGAGTAGGGTGCAGATTCAGATGGAGGTGAATGGAATGGATTGGAGTAGGGTGAAGATTCAGATGAAAGTGAATGGAATGGATTGGAGTAGGGTGAAGATTCAGATGGAAGTGAATGGAATGGATTGGAGTAGGGTGAAGATTCAGATGGAAGTGAATGGAATGGATTGGAGTAGGGTGAAGATTCAGATGGAGGTGAATGGAATGGATTGGAGTAGGGTGAAGATTCAGATGGAGGTGAATGGAATGGATTGGAGTGGGGTGAAGATTCAGATGGATGTGAATGGAATGGATTGGAGTAGGGTGAAGATTCAGATGGAAGTGAATGGAATGGATTGGAGTAGGGTGAAGATTCAGATGGAGGTGAATGGAATAGATTGGAGTAGGGTGAAGGTTCGGAGGGAAGTGAATGGAATGGATTGGAGTAGGGTGAAGATTCAGAGGAAGGAGAAAGGAATGGATTGGAGTGGGGTGAAGATTCAGATGGATGTGAATGGAATGGATTGGAGTAGGGTGAAGATTCAGATGGAAGTGAATGGAATGGATTGGATTAGGGTGAAGATTCAGATGGAGGTGAATGGAATAGATTGGAGTAGGGTGAAGGTTTGGAGGGAAGTGAATGGAATGGATTGGAGTAGGGTGAAGATTCAGAGGAAGGAGAAAGGAATAGATTGGAGTGGGATGAAGATTCAGATGGATGTGAATGGAATGGATTGGAGTAGGGTGAAGATTCAGATAGAAGTGAATGGAATGGATTGGAGTAGGGTGAAGGTTCGGAGGGAAGTGAATGGAATGGATTGGAGTAGGGTGAAGATTCAGAGGAAGGAGAAAGGAATGGATTGGAGTGGGGTGAAGATTCAGATGGATGTGAATGGAATGGATTGGAGTAGGGTGAAGATTCAGATGGAAGTGAATGGAATGGATTGGAGTAGGGTGAAGGTTCGGAGGGAAGTGAATGGAATGGATTGGAGTAGGGTGAAGATTCAGAGGGAGGAGAAAGGAATGGATTGGAGTAGGGTGAAGGTTGAATATGATGAACAATAATCAAAGACTATAGGAACACTTAATAATGTACTGCTACACCTGACGCCTGAAGGCAGGGGAATCTGGGGGAGAGCAAAGGATATGAGGGTGGAAGAAATTATGGACAGAGAGCCAAGGGCTAGTTAGGGAATGGAAACATGGAACTGATGGATTGCTTTGCTGGTGCTGTGATTCGTGGCCTGAATCTCATCTCAGAGTGGGTGGGAAGGCACCTGGTAGAGAGGTGTGGGCTCGATATGGTCACTTGCAAATGGATGCTGTGTTCCTGAATGATGCCACTGAGGGACAGGACACTGAGGAGTAAATAAAGGGACCAAAATCTTCAGTTCCTGTTTCTTTCTCCTCATGTGCAGTTCCTGTTTCTTTCTCCACGGATGCAGGGTATTTCCAACATTTTCTGTTTTGAATTCAGATTTGCAGCAGCTTGGTGCAAGCTGCTTACGCTACTCCTATGAAGTGGGACCACTGGAGCACCTTCTTCATGTTTATATCAATGTGTTGGGTCCAGGATAGATCCTCTGAGATGTTGAAGCCCAGGAACTTGCAGCTGCAAACTCTTTCAAGTGCTGACCCCTCAAAGGGGGCTTGGGTGTTTTCCCAACTTCTCCTTCCTGAAGTTCTCAATCAGTTCCTTGGTCTTGCTGATGTTGAGTGCAAAGTGTTTGTGGCAACAGCACTCAACCAGTCAATCTGTCTCACTCCTGTAAACCACCACACTGCCATCTGAAATTCCACCAACAGTCCTGGTGTCATCAGTAAATTTATAGATGTTTATGCTGTTCTTAGCCGCAGTCATGGGGATAGAGAGTGGAGCTGTTGATTAAGCTTACATCCTTAAGGAGCACCAGTGTTAATCGTCAGTGTGGAGGTGATGTCATTGCCTTTCTGCACTAATTGTGGTCTCGCAATAAGGAAGTAGAAGATACAGCAGCTGTAGGCAAATTGCAGCAAGTCCAGGTCCTTGCTCAAGCGGGAGTTCATTCAAGCGAGAACCAACTACTTGAAGAACTTCATTACGGTGGATGTGAGTGTTATTGAACGATACTTATTGAGGAAGCTCACCCTGTCCAACCTTCCCAACTTCATGGCTTTCAAAAAACACATTGACTGTGCCTACCAGGTCTTTACCAGATCCTTATTATTTTCCATTATTTTCACAAAACATAACATTTAATTTGCCGAGTTCCCAATTTTAATGCTTCCGCTTTCAAGTGGCAGTTCAAATTTTCTGCTTCTGATCACAAGTTCTTTTCAGTATTGTAAATATTCACCAACAAAAATTCCATTTTCAATGGGGCTGTCTCTGTTAGATTTTAGTCCCTTTAATTTCTTCAAGCATACTCATTCACCGATATAACTTGCTATAAGTCTGTCACTCACATGGCAATGAATTGTGGTTACTGTTAAAGAAGATGTTAAAAATGTATTTGTTCAATAGCTGAGTGAGTTACACAGATAGGTAGTTGCGTAACTGGATGGATAGATACTGTGGTGTCTTGGTGAGCTCATGATGGAAACGGATGGAAGGTCTCAGATATAATGGGTAACTATAATTACTTGGTGCAGGCTAGTGCAGGTAGGAATGGGGTGATAGCATGGATGAATGAATGAAAAAGGAGATGGTGCACCATCATACCGAGTTCCTGGATCACTGGAACCTTTTCTGGGGAAGGGGTGACCTATACAAGAGGGATGGTAGCACCTGAACTGGAGGGGAACTAATATCCAGGCTGGGAGGTTTGCTAATGTTACTCAGGAGAAGTTAAACTGGTTTTGCAGGCAGCTGGGAACAGGAGCACCAGGTCAGGAAGTGAAGGATTGAACAGGAAGGTAAATGTCATGGAAATTATTGAAAGGCAAAATCAAAATAACAGGTATGATGGGTCAGATAGTTTGAAGTGCGTGTCCTTTAATGCTGGAAATATGATGGGTAAAGGTGATGAACTTAGAGCATGGATCAGTACATGGAACTACGATGTTGAGGCCATGACAGAAGCTTGGATGAGAGAGGGGTTGGAATGGATGGTTCATGTACCAGGTTTTTAAGCTTTAGAGAAGATAGAGAAGGAAGTAAAGGGGGTGGGGGAGTTACACTACTAATCGGGGACAATATCACAGCTGCACTTAGGGGAGACATAATGGAGGGTTGAGAAACTGAGTCCGTTTGGGTAGAGGTCAGGAATAGGAAGGGTTCAATCACACTAATGAGATTGTATTACAGACTCCCCAAAAGCCATTAAGGAACAGATATGTAAACAGATTAAGGAAATGTGTAAAAATACAGGCCACGTTTTGACCTGTATCTGACATTTCAACATCAGTCTGGTGCTTAGACTCCGGGTCTTTCCTCGCTCTCGGTTTTGGTGCATTGGACTCGCCTTTGCTCACCTATACTCGCCTCGATTCTGCCTCACCTCCACCTGCCTCGACTCTGCCTCACCTCCACCCGCCTCGACTGTGCCTCACCTCCACCCACCTCGACTCAACCTCACCTCCAGCTGCCTCGACTCTGCCTCACCTCCACCCGCCTCGACTCTGCCTCACCTCCACCTGCCTCGACTCAGCCTCACCTCCACCTGCCTCGACTCTGCCTCACCTCCACCTGCCTCGACTCAGCCTCACCTCCACCTGCCTCGACTCAGCCTCACCTCCACCTGCCTTGACTCTGCGTCACCTCCGCTCACCTCGCCATTGTTTGCAGTAATCCTTACCAGAAATTTTTACCAGAGGAAGTGTTATTAATAAAGTATTTAGTTGTATTTGTTTTGTTTGCTGCTGATGAGTAGTTGCTGGGCCTCCCCAGTGCCATCTTAAACCAGACTTTCTAAGTATGATGACAATTGAGTTTTTTGAGGCAGTGTCATGGAGTCAGCCTGAAACAGGCCCTTCGGCCCAACTGGTCTATGCTGGCTAAGATGCCCATCTGATTTAGTCCTAAGTGATGTCTGGAAAGTAGGTAAAGAAACATATATAAAATATTCCTTATGAGCTAACCGGCAGCAGGGACTCCAGGAACCAACCAACGTCCATTATTAAGGACCTCCAGCACCCGAGACCTGCCCTTTTCTCACTGAAGAAGGAGGTACAGGAGCCTGGAGGCACACACTCAGTGATTCAGGAACAGCTTCTTCCCCTCTGCCATCTGATTCCTGAATGGACACTGAACCTGTAAACACTACCTCACCTTTTTAACATATGTTATTTCTGTTTTTTGTATGTTTTTTAATCTATTCAATATACGTATACTCTAATTTATTTATTTGTTTGTCTGTTTGTTTGTTTGTTTGTTTATTTATTTATTCATTCTCTTCTATATTATGAATTGCATTGCTGCTGAGAAGTTTAACAAATTTCATGACACATGCCGATGATAATAAACCTGATTCTGATTCTAAAGACGACAATCTTGAGTCAGGAGTCAGAGAAAAACTTGTCAAGATCAAACCCTGACAGCTTCAGCTAGACTGGGTGAGATCGAAATGCAGGCAGTGGCTTCTGGAAGTTGTGGAAGTGAACTGAAGGGCTGAGTTGTGAAAATAAGCTACCAAGATAATGGTCTTGTTTGAAACTATGCACCGAATCTGAGTTGTCTGAACCGATTGTGATTAATAACGTATAGTTGTTAGGCAAAGTAATTGTCTGTGTGCTACATTTCACTGGCGACATGGGTGACATGATTTCTGCAATACACCTCAGGGTCCTACACTTCACTCTGAAAGTCTTCCCACAAAGCAACACCTTGCACTTATCTCAATTAAACTCTGTTTGCCATTCCTTGGCCCACTTACCCAGCTGATGAATATCCCGCTGTAATCCTTAATATTCCTCTTCACTGTTTATGATACCAACTATCTTACAAACCAGGCCTTGCACATTTCATCCAAATCATTGTTATAGATAACAAACAACAATGGACCCTGTACTGACAAACCGCTAATCATAGACCTCCAGTCTAAGAAAGATCACACTCTCTTTCCTGCCATTGAGCTCACCACATATCCAGTTAGCTACTTCTCCCCTGATTCTCTATGATCTAGCCTTCCAGAGCAGCTGACAGAAGTCTGTGTAGACCATGTCTACTGCCCTGTCCTCATCGACCTCCGTGATCGCTTTGTCATAAGTGACTGACTTATAAGGAGGTAGTGTGGCACATGGCCGAGTGGTTAGGGCGTTGGACTAGCGATCTGAAGGTCGTGGGTTTGAGCCTCAGCCGAGGCAGCGTGTGTCCTTGAGCAAGGCACATGACCACACAATGCTCCAGTCTACCCAGCTGAGAATGGGTACTGGCAAAAAATGCTGGGGGTTAACCTCGCGATAGACTGGTGTCCTATCTGGGGGTGGGGTCTCGTACTCTCAGTTGCTTCACGCCACAGAAACCGGCATAAGCACTGGCCTGATGGGCCACACGGCTCGTGACAGACTTTAATCTTTATAAGGAGATGTTGGTGAGACTGGCACTTTACTAGCTGGAAGTATAGGAGTGGAGAAGTGATCTTACAGAGATATATAAAATCACAGGAAGCATAGGTAGGGTGAAAGTTGCTCAGTCTTCAGGGTTGGAAAATTAAGAATTAGAGGGTATAGGATCAAAAGAGAGAACGAGATTTAACAGGAATTTTAGGGGCAATTGTTTTAACAGAGAGTGGCACACATAAGCATATTTTTATTTACAGTACAGGTCCTTCCAGACCAACGAGCCCACACCACCCAACTACACCCATGTGACTAATTAACCGACTAACGCATACCTTTGGATTGTGGGAGAAAACGGGAGCACCTGGAGGAATCCCACACGATCCCGGATCACCGGCACTATGAAAGAATATGCCAACTGCTACACAACCAAAGGGGTGGCTTATTGAATATACAACTGGCCAGAATGTTGTGACAAAGCAGGCGTGCCTTGAATTGTGCATTAAATGGCAGGAATATGTATTCAATGACGCTTAGTGCAGGAGGTGGCCACTAAAAGCCTTTGGTTATCTCAGCCAGAACTTTTTGATGGCCACAAATTAACATGAATATTCTGAGAACAGAACTGGAATGAACTGCAAGAGGCAGTTACGATAACAATATTTAAGGAACACTTGCAGGTACATGGATGGGAAATGCTTTGAAGGTTCTGGACCAAACTCGGGCAAATAGGAATAAATCAGATGAGCATCTTAGTCAGCATGAACCTGTTGGGCCAAAGGGCCTGTTTCAGTGCTACATGACTCTGACTCTGTGACACTTCATCAAAAAACTCAATCATAATTATATGACACAATCTCCCACACACAAAGCTGTGATCTCTACTGCTAATCAATCCTATCTTTCTAGATGCACACAGCATATACCCTTCCCCTCAGAATCCTCTCCAGTATCATACTTATTAGAGGTTATGTCTCAGCTAGGGTCCCCTCAATTTCTCCCTTAGCCATCTGTAGTGTTGTTGAATATACCTGATCAGGACCTGGTCTGCCTACATTTATAATGTCTATCACCTCCTCTACTGGAATGCACTTTTTCCAAGACATGTCCTTTTACCTCCGTATGTCCCCAAGTTTTCAAATGTTTCTCCACAGTAAAACAGAGAAGAAATGCTCATTGAGGATCTTGATAAGCTCCTACTGCTCCACAAATAAATGTCCCAAATAGCCTGTAACTTTCTCCCGAGTTACTTTCCTTAATCTTCTTGTTTTTTTTTATTTCCTGCTGAAGCTATCTCATGTCCCCTTGTTACTCTCCTGATTTCCTTCTTAAGTAAACTCCTGCATAGAGAGAGATACATACAATATATGCATCCTCAAGGCATTCACTTGTCCCCAGCTATCTTACCCTTCTCTCCAATAGGAACATGCAGACCTTCAGCACTCATGATCTCACCTTTAAAAGACTCCCATTTACCAGACGCCCCTTTGCTAGCAAACACACTATTCCAATCAACTTTTGCAAACATCTGTCTCATCCCATCAAAATCTGCCCTGTTCCGGTTTGGAATGGACTACATCCAGCTGGAGTTGGGTGTACTCAAGATCATCGGCAGGCTGAGGTTACTATGGACGAGACTTTTAAAAAAGTGTTCGCACCCAGATTACAGGCTTCGCTCAGTAGATGGGTGACCCCCAGCAGAATAAGGGAATTAAGAAGTACTGTGCAGGGTTCCCCTGTGGCCATTCCCCTCAGCACAAGTATACTATATGTCTTTGGATACTGCTGAGGGAATGACCCATCAGATCATGGCAGCTGAAGCCAGGCTGCTATCACTGTGGCTGCTCTGAGGACTGACAGGAAAGGGTAAGGTCAGGCAGTGCAGTAGATATAGGGGACTCGATACTTAGGAGGATAGACAGGAGATTCTCTGGCCATTGAAGAGACACCAGGGTGGTGTGTTGCCTCCCGAGTGCAAGGATCCATGATGTATCGGAGTGGCTGCAGGAGATTCTCAAAGGAAAAGTGGAACAGCCAGAGGTCATGGTGCATATTGGCACCAATGACACAGGCAGAAGAGAAGAGGTCTTACACAGTGAGTGTATAGTGTTAGGAAAAAGGCCAAAGAGAAGGACCTCCAAGGTTGTAATCTCCAGATTACCCTCTGTGCCACAGGCTAGTGCAGGTAGGAATGGGGTGATAGCATGGATGAATGAGTGGCTGAGAAGATGGTGCAGGATACAGGATTTCAAGTTCTTGGATCATTAGAACCTTTTCTGGGGAAGGGGTGACCTGTACAAGAGGGACAGGTTGAACCTAATCTGGAAAGGAACCAAAATCCTGGCCAGGAGGTTTGCTGATGCTGCTCAGGAGAGTTTAAACTAATTTTGCAAAGGGCTGGGAAATAGAAACCCAAGTCATTAAGGGAAAGATTGGACCAGAAGGTAGATGGCAGGAAAAGTATAAAAAATTAAAGTCAACATTACAGGTATGATGGGTCAGATAGTTTAAAGCGTGTATATTTTATTCCAAGGAATATTATCACTAAGGATGATGAACTTAGAGCATGGATCAGTACATGGAACTATGATGTTGTAGCCGTTACTTAAACTTGACTGAGCTAAGGGTAAGAATGGATTATTAACGTACCAGGATTTCAAATTCTCAGAAAAGATAGAGAAGGAGTCAAAGAGGAGAGGTGTAGTTGCACTATAATCAGGGACAATATCACAGCTGAGTCCATTTGAGTAGAACTCAAAAATAGGACATAGAACATAGAAAACCTACAGCACAATACAGGCCCTTCGGCCCACAATGCTGTGTCAAAAATGTCCTTACCTTAGTAATTACCTAGCCCTCTATTTTTCTAAGCTCCATGTACCTATCCAGGTATCTCTTAAAAGACCCTATTGCATCCACTTCCACCACCATTGCCAGCAGCCCATTCCACGCACTCACCACTCTCTGCATAAAAAACTTACCCCTGACATCTCCTCCGTACCTGATTCCAAGCACCTTAAAACTGTGCCCTCTAGTGTTAGCCATTTCATCCCTGGGAAAAAGCCTCTGACTATCCACATGACCAATGCCTCTCATCATCTTATACACCTCTATCAGGTCACCTCTCATGCTCCATCACTCCAAGGAGAAAAGGCTAAATTCACTCAACGTATTCTCATAGAGAATTTTCCCTAATCCAGGCAACATCCTTGAAATTCTCCTCTGCACCCCTTCTATAGTTTCCACATCCTTCCTGTAGTGAGATGAAGGCCAATACACCATATGCCTTCTTAACCACATGGTCAACCTGCGCAGCAGCTTTGAGTGTCCTATGAACTCAGACCCCAAGATCCCTCTGATCTTCCACACTGCCAAGAGTCTTACCATTAATACTATATTCTGCCATCATGTTTGACCTACCAAAATGAACCACCTCACACTTATCTGGGTTGAACTCCGTCTGCCACTTCGCAGCCCAGTTTTGCAACCTATCGATGTCCCACTGTTACCACTGACAGTCCTCCACACTATCCACAACATCCCCAACCTTTGTGTCATCACCAAATTTACTAACCCATCTCTCCACCACCTCATCCAGGTCATTTATAAAAATCACAAAGAGAAGGGGTCTCAGAACAGATCCCTGAGGCACACCACTGGTCACCGACCTCCATGCAGAATATGACCCGTCTGCAACCACTCTTTGCCTTCTGTGGGCAAGCCAGTTCTGGATCCACAAAGCAAGGTCCCCTTGGATCCCATGCCTCTTTACTTTCTCAATAAGCCTTGCGTGGGGTACCTTATTAAATGCCTTGCTGAAATCCATATACACTACATCTACTGCTCTACCTTCATCAATGTGTTTAGTCACATCCTCAAAAAATTCAATCAGGCTCATAAGGCACAACCTGCCCTTGACAAAGCCATGCTGACTATTCCTAATCATATTATGCCTCTCTAACTGTTCATAAATCCTGCCTCTCAGGATCTTCTCCATCAACTTACCAACCACTGAAGTAAGACTCACTGGTCTATAATTTCCTGGGCTATCTCTACTCCCTTTCTTGAATAAGGGAACAACATCTGCAACCCTCAAGTCCTCCGGAACCTCTCCCGTCCCCATTGATGATGCAAAATTCATTGCCAGATGATCAGCAATCTCCTCCTTCGCCTCCTACAGTAGCCTGGGGAATATATAACCTGGAGGGTGGCTAAGGTAACCCCACTTTTTAAAAAAGGAGGGAGAGAGAAACCGGGGAATTATAGACTGGTTAGCCTAACGTCGGTGGTGGGGAAACTGCTGGAGTCAGTTATCAAGGATGTGATAACAGCACATTTGGAAAGCAGTGAAATGATCGGACAAAGTCAGCATGGATTTGTGAAAGGAAAATCATGTCTGACGAATCTCATAGAATTTTTTGAGGATGTAACTAGTAGAGTGGATAGGGGAGAACCAGTGGATGTGGTATATTTGGATTTTCAAAAGGCTTTTGACAAGGTCCCACACAGGAGATTAGTGTGCAAACTTAAAGCACACGGTATTGGGGGTAAGGTATTGGTGTGGGTGGAGAATTGGTTAGCAGACAGGAAGCAAAGAGTGGGAATAAACGGGACCTTTTCAGAATGGCAGGCGGTGACTAGTGGGGTACCGCAAGGCTCAGTGCTGCGACCCCAGTTGTTTACAATATATATTAATGACTTGGATGAGGGAATTAAATGCAGCATCTCCAAGTTTGCAGATGACACGAAGCTGGGTGGCAGTGTTAGCAGTGAGGAGGATGCTAAGAGGATGCAGGGTGACTTGGATAGGTTGGGTGAGTGGGCAAACTCATGGCAGATGCAATTTAATGTGGATAAATGTGAAGTTATCCACTTTGGTGGCAAAAATAGGAAAACAGATTATTATCTGAATGGTGGCCGATTAGGAAAAGGGGAGGTGCAACGAGACCTGGGTGTCATTATACACCAGTCATTGAAAGTGGGCATGCAGGTACAGCAGGTGGTGAAAAAGGCGAATGGTATGCTGGCATTTATAGCAAGAGGATTCGAGTACAGGAGCAGGGAGGTACTACTGCAGTTGTACAAGGCCTTGGTGAGACCACACCTGGAGTATTGTGTGCAGTTTTGGTCCCCTAATCTGAGGAAAGACATCTTTGCCATAGAGGGAGTACAAAGAAGGTTCACCAGATTGATTCCTGGGATGGCAGGACTTTCATATGAAGAAAGACTGGATGAACTGGGCTTGTACTCGTTGGAATTTAGAAGATTGAGGGGGGATCTGATTGAAACGTATAAGATCCTGAAGGGATTGGACAGGCTAGATGCAGGAAGATTGTTCCCGATGTTGGGGAAGTCCAGAACGAGGGGTCACAGTTTGAGGATAGAGGGGAAGCCTTTTAGGACCGAGATTAGGAAAAACTTCTTCACACAGAGAGTGGTGAATCTGTGGAATTCTCTGCCACAGGAAACTGTTGAGGCCGGTTCATTGGCTATATTTAAGAGGGAGTTAGATATGGCCCTTGTGGCTACAGGGGTCAGGGGGTATGGAGGGAAGGCTGGGGCGGGGTTCTGAGTTGGATGATCAGCCATGATCATAATAAATGGCGGTGCAGGCTCGAAGGGCCGAATGGCCTACTCCTGCACCTATTTTCTATGTTTCTATGTTTCTATGTTTCTATATCATCCAGTCCTGGTGACTTAACCAACTTGATGCTTTCCAAAATCTCCAGCACATCCTCTTTCTTAATGTCTAAATGCTCAAGCTCTTCAGTCTGCTGTAAGTCACCCCTACAATCACCAAGGTCCTTTTCCGTAGTGAATACTGAAGCAAAATATTCATTAATACAATGAAGGGTGCAATCACACTGATGAGAGTGTACAACAGACCCCGCCCCCCTCCCCCAAATATCCACCAGGACATTGAGGAATAGATATGTAATCAGATTAAAGAAATATGTAAAAATAATCGGGTTGTTGTCATGGAGGATTTCAACTTCCCTGATATAAACTGGGACCTTCTTAGATCAAGGGGTTTAGATAGGACTCCTGGAGGGTTTCTTAAATCAGTATGTGGACAGTCCAATGAGAAGAGGAGCCATACTAGTCCTAGTATCGGAGAATGAGCCTGGCCAGGTGACTGAACTTTCAGTGGGTGAGCAGTTAGGGAACAGTGACCACAACTCCTTAACGTTCAGGATAGCTACAGATAAGGATAGGTTTGGTCCTTGAGGGAGAATCTTCAATTGGAGTAGGGCAAATTATGAGGGCATTAACAGGAGTGTTAATTGGGGACACTTTTTCTCTGGCAAGTCCACATTAGACATGTGGAGGGTGATTAAAGATCAATTGCACAAAGTACAGGAAAGGTATGTTCCTGTTAGAAGGAAGGACGGGGATGGGAGGCTAAGAGAACCTTAGACATCCGGAGAGGTGATGAATTTAGTCAAGGAAAAAAAGGAAAAGTATGTAAAGCTTTGGAAGTCGGGATCAAACAAAGCACATGAGGATTATAATGAAGCCAGAAAAGAACTAAAGAAGGGAATTAGGGAAGACAGGAGGGGGCATGAGAAGTCCTTGGCAAGTAGGATTAAGGTGAATCCCAAGGCATTCTATACATACATCAAGAGTAAGTGGATAACTAGGGAGAGGACAGGACCACTCATGGATAAAGGGAACATGTGCTTGGATGCAGAGAACGTGAGTGAGGTACTTCGTGAGTACTTTGCTTCAGTATTACCAAGGAAAAGGACATGGAGGACCAGGAAATCATTGCTGAGTGTATATGTAAATATGTTAGGGTGTTTAGAGGTCAAGGAGGAGAAAGTGTTGAGCCTCCTAATACGTATTAAGGTGGATAAGTGCCCAGGGCTTGATGGGATTTACCCCAGGTTATTGAAGGAGGCAAAAGACGAGATTGGTGGGTCATTGACCAGTATCTTTCTGTCCTCTCTGGCTACAGGCGAGGTCCCAGAGGACTGGCAAGTGGCTAACGTTGTACCTCTGTTTAAGAAGGGGGGAACAAGGGAAAATCCTGGCATTTATAGACTGTTGAGTCTCACGATAGTTGTAGGGAAATTCCTGGAGAAAATTCTTCGGGATAGCATATATGAGCATTTGGAAACCCATGGCCTAATTAGGGAGAGACAACACTGCACTGTGTTGATAGAGTTTTTTGTCAAAGTGATGACAGAGATTGATGAAGGTAGAGCAGTGGATGTTGTCTGCATGGATGAGCGTAGAAGAGGGAGGGTAGTGGTTGAAGAGACTTATTCGAGCTGGAGGTCTGTGATTCATAGTCATAGTCATAGTCATACTTTATTGATCCTGGGGGAAATTGGTTTTCATTACAGTTGCACAATAAATAATTAAGTAGTAATAAAACCATAAATAGTTAAATAGTAATATGTAAATTATGCTGGGAAATAAGTCCAGGACCAGCCTATTGGCTCAGAGTGTCTGACCCTCCAAGGGAGAAGTTGTAAAGTTTGATGGCCACGGGCAGGAATGACCTCCTATGACGCTTTGTGTTGCATCTCGGTGGAATGAGTCTCTGGCTGAAATTCCACAGGGACCTCTGTTGTTTGTGATGTACATAAATGACCTAGATGAAAATGTAGATAGGTGGGTTAGTAAGTTTGTGGATAATATCAAGATTGGTGGAGTTGTGGAGCGTGTAGAAAACTGGCAAAGAATACATGGCAAAGAATAGATCAGTTGCAGATGTGGGCTGAAAATGGCAGATGGAGTTTAACCCAGATAAATGTGAGGTGTTGCACCTTGGTAGGGCAAATGCAAGGAGACAGTACACTGTGGATGACAAAGGAAATCAAAGACAGCATAAAAGCAAAAGAGAGGCATATAATATATCAACATATAGTGGGAAAGTTGGAGGATTGGGAAGTTTTTAAAAATCAACAGAAGGCATCTAAAACAGCGATAAGGAGGGAAAAGATGAACTATGAAGGTAATCTAGTCAAAGACAAGTAGATGAAATGTCTGAGAATGTGGAAGACACATTGTGAAACATACTTAGGACAACAGAATTTGCTCTGCAGTGGATGAGTCAACTTTGCCAGGCAACGAATATTTGCTTCTTGGTTATGCTTGCTTCATAAATGCTGAAAGCATGGTTCAAGAGTTTTCATCTGCAAGGGGACGAGAAACAGATATGAAGTGGGAGTCAACATTTCAGGGTTGCTGAGCAATTTTTCAAAGAGAATGACATTCCACTCACCAACATTCTTACTTGAGCAACAAATGGGGGAACCATCAATGACAGGACACCACCTCTGGGTTATTATTTTCTTGAAAAAATGCTGCACCTAACATATTTACCATTCCCTGTGTAATTCACAGTGCACATCTTGCTGCATAAATCATTAAATATTGTTATCACAGCGGTAAATATAATCAAGTTCCATGATCTCAATTCTTGATATTTCGAGATTTTTATATTGAGAATGATAATCAGTTTGAATGCTTCCTGTTGCACACAGAAGCCAGATGTCTGTCAAAAGAAAAATGCCTGAGATGCTTTTATGCGCTTTTTGATAAAATTCTTTGAAGACTCCAATGCTTCATTCAGTAATCAAGTTATTAGGCATGACATTGCTTATTTATCAGAATTATTCACAAAGTTTAATGAAATCAGTCTTCAATTACAAGGAAATTATGTGAATCTTACCAAAGTCTAATCAGTCATCGCCATATTTCTGTCCAAGTTAACCTTATTTGAGTGCAATACTGGCTGTCCTGACCTTTTCCAATTTTCAAGCTTCTCTGAGTTGGAAGAAAAAGAATGAATGCCAGATGATGATCTGCAGGTATACTGTGCGCACCTGGATGAGCGGTACAGAGACATGTCAGAGAGATCACAGGAGCTTCCCTTTATCCAGATTCCACATTGGGTAATAAATTGATTCCTGAACAGTTGTAATGAGGAATTAACAGGAAGGACGGAGCAAGAACTGATCTTGATACAAAAATGAATTTTTTAGATTATGAAGACACGCAGTCCTCTTTTATTGTCATTTAGTAATGCATGCATTAAGAAATGATACAATATTTCCTCTGGTGTGATATCACAAAACACAGGACAGACCAAAACTGAAAAAACTAACAAAACCATATAATTATAATATATAGTTACAACAGTGCAACAATACCATAACTTGATGAAGAAGTCCATGAGCACAGTAAAAGTTCAAAGTCTCTCAAATGTCCCACATCTCACGCAGATGGGAGAAGGAAGAAAAACTCTCCCTGCCATATCCGACCACGGTCCGACTCTGAGTCATCCGAAAACTTCGAGCTCTGATCAGCTCTCCGACACCGAGTACTGAGTGCCATCTCTATCCGAGCGATTCGACCTCCATCTTGATCACCAACAGCAGGCAAAGCCAGGGATTTTTGAGGCCTTCCCTCCGAAAGGTTCCGGATCACACAGTAACAACAGCAGCGAACGAGCGTTTCAGAAATTTTTCCAGATGTTCCTCTGTGCTTTCACGTCCATCTCTATCAAATCAGAATTGTCCACAGCCCCTATTTAACGGATACGATATCATTTTTCACCAGAAGGCTGCGCATGCGCGGTGCACTGCTTTCTCTCCTCCCGCCGAATTTGACTTGAAGATCATAAGATATAGGAGCAGAATTAGGCCATTTGGCCCATCAAGTCTGCTTTCCCATTTCTTCATGGCTGATCCATTTCCCTCTCAACTCCATTCTCCTACCTTCTGAAGCTGAGGTTCAAAAATTCAAATCAAGACTTTTGGTTGCAGAAAGAAATCTCTGAACGCTATCCTGCAGTGCAGAAGAAGGTCAAAATGTCCTTTGTTGTCTTTCCAACATCATATTTAGAGAATTGCCCTTCAGTGCAGTCACCCAACTTCTCTCAAACAATGAAACAGGCTGCAAATTACTGGAAGTGGGGATCTGATACTCCTTCTAAGTGATATTCAGCCTGATGCTGAGAAGCTGATATCACTGCACCAAGCCCATCCATCTCATTGAAAGGTGAAAAAGCAATGAAGTACTGAATACTTGGACTACTAATGTAAGCACTAAAATTGCTGATGAAAATAGTTTTTACTGCAAAATAAAGAAATAATTTTATTTCAATACTTCAATAGTTCAATAGTTCCATTTAGTATCAGAGAATGCATACAATATAGACCCTGAAATTCATGTTCTTTGCAGACATCCACAAAACCAGAAGAGTTCCCTAAAGAACGTTAGAACCCCAAAGCTCTCCCTACTCCCCCTCCCACGCACAAACAGCAATGACCCTACCCCACCCCCACTTATTTCAGCAAAAAACATCAGCACCCTCCATCCACCAAGTAAAGCCCCCAATAAAGACCATGATATGCAGCACAATGAAAACAAATAATTCACCAGGCAATTCGACAGACCACAGGCTTTCTTTCTCCCTAATAAAGGGCCAGAGAAATGTTCCCCTTTCACAGCGAGAGAGAAGACATAAGGAAAACAACTTGCTGATCTTATGGTGCTAAAGTCTGCTGCATCGCTCTTTTCCCTGAGTTCTCCAACCCGAGAATCGGCAGCAACCTCTCCCTCACCAGTGAGAGGAAGAAAGAGAGCACGCGATTCGCCAAGTACAGAGCCCCCGACAGCCAATCCACTATTCCCAATCTTCCGTTTTCTCCCATGATGTTTCAGTTGGTGGCACCGGCTCATCGCCAGCACTGCAAAATCTCCGAATCCTGAAGGCGTGCTCCTCGTCTAGGCCGTGTTCTTGAGAGATTGAGAAACGGCCGGTCGGAAGCCCCCAGGAGTGGTTCCCATCCCATGTAGCTTTAGATAGATTTGAATCATTTTTGCAATAATTTGTCACCGTTTGCATGTGCAGTGTTTTCTTTCACTGTGAATCCTAAATCAAAGTTCTGTATAGTTTTTATGTGATGGTCAGAAAGGTAGGGTGGGCACTGGCATTGTGCTTGCAGTGTCCCTGTTTTCTTTCACTGTACATCTTAAATCAAAACTCTTTATAGTTTTATGTAAAGGTAGAGGAGGGCACTGGGGATGTGGTCTGGAAGCCAAGGAGGTGGTAACTGGTATAATGGTCACTTTACGGTCAACAGGCTCCCTTTCCCTGTTTCTTTCCCAGTGTCATTGTTTAAATTCTTCTCTTTCCTTTTCAAATAAACATTTTATTAATTCATTATCCCCAGTAAACCACACCGAACCCTACATGGTGTTCTTTGTGTTGTATCTGTTTGGTTTTGAAATACAATTAATGAAACAGCTTTATTATATAATGCATTAGTCTAGATAATAGCCTTGCTTGTTGCTAATTTTAATTATATATGTCTTGCTGCAAGTTGCAACACAACCAACAGCCTCTCAGAAGAGGGAACAGTCTTCCTATACAGTCATCTCTGATTTTATTTTCAAAAACTTCCCCCACACTCCTGATTACTCACAGGTCTACTCCCACTGACTGCTCCAGGTAGCTCCAGCATGAAGAAAGCCAAGTTCTTGTGCTGAAGCTGAACTCTATCTGAGCTGTTCTGATGATCGCTTACACAATAGCGATAGGTTTAGGGTGACAGAGTCTACAATAATACAGCACCGAAGCATTGCAACTTGTCCATGGCAACCAAAAATTCTCATCTAAACCAGTTTCATTTTCCTGCATCCCTCCTGTCTGTCTGATGCCTCCATTGGATGTTGCACCCTGGCTGTCCAGATACGCAAGCCCGGGTAGTACGATATAGAGAGCGAGCTATGGCCCGTATAGCAAGCTCCCCCTCTCCTCGCATCTGATGAACCCACAGGAACGGCACAGACCGATACAGTTTGGTACCAGAGTTGCCAGTCAGGACTGAACACAGTGTAAGACTGCCTGAGGGACTCCAGTTCCGGAGTTTTCCTTGGGGTTTACTCCCGAACTTTCCTCATGAGTGGGTATAGACACTAAGGCAGCTCAAGATTGAGATCAGAGTTTTCCTTCTTCAAGATGAGCTGCCATCCACAGCTGACGAGCCCCTTATCCCTCCAAACCTTTCTTGTCCTTGTACCTGTCTAGATGTCTTTGCATAACATCACTTCCTCTGGCAGCTTGTTCCACAAACCCACCAAGGACTAGAGGGGGAGTAGTAGTATGCGACAAAGGGTAGAGCCCTGCCTCACTGCTTCAATCCGTTCTCTCTATGTTATCCCTGTGACCGTATGATTTCCCTGGGTGCCCTGGTATTACCAACCATGCACGTTGTTAGGTGGGCAGTGAAAGAATCAGAAGGAATTGAAGCTGGCATAGTCATGATGGACGAAGTACTCTCCTCCTATGTCATGAGTAATGTGAGAAAGACGTGAAAGGGTTTCTCCCGGATCTGCGTGAGGTAGGTTGGGAACAGCTGCGAGAGGGGAAAACAACATCTGATAAGTGGGTGTTTAAAAGCAAGAAAGTAAGAGTTCAGAGGCAGCTTCTCCCTGTAGGGGAGAGAGACAGAAATGATAAGTTTAGGGAACCTTGGTTAACGGAGGATATTGAAGGTGGTAGGAGAAGAAGGGAGCACATGTCAAGAGAAGGAAATGTTATTTGTGGTTTACAATGCATGCAGGAGAGATCAGAGAAATTAAAAGGGCAAAAAGGGGGCATGAAATTAACTTGGCAAGTAAGATTAAGGGGAATCCTAACACTTTTTCTAAGCACATTATAAGCAAGAGTGTAGTGGAGAAGGGAATAGAGCCCTTCAGGAACCAGAGAAATGTGTGGTGTCAGGAATTTGAATAATTATCAGTATTCATCAGGGAGAAGGTTGTAGAGACTGGGAGGTTAGGTTGATTAGGAAGGAGGAAGTGTTAGAGTTATTGGAATATATTTGGGTAGATAATCCCCAGAATCTGTTGGCATCCATCCCAGGATGTTAAGAGAGGAGATTGCTGGGCCCCTGAAGTAATATTTGCATCATTGTTAACTACAGGTAAGGTACCAGAAACCTGGAAGATAGCTGATGTTCTCATCTTGTTCAATAAGGGCAGTAAGGAGAAGTTGGAAATTAGAGGTCAGCGAGCCTTATATCAGAGGTAGGAGAATTGTTGAGGATTCAGAAGGACTGTGAAGGCTCTTAAGAGGGGAAATCTGGAGGGCAAAAGTGGGTGCGAGATGGATCTGGCAGGGAGAATTAATAAAAATCCTGAGATTCTTTAGAAGTTTTGAAAATAATAGGGTGGCTAAACTGAGGCACTGAGTATGAGTTGGGTTGTCATATTGCTGTTATACAGAATATTACTAACACTGCACTTTGAGTACTGTGTACTGTTCTGGTCACCACATTAGAGGAGCTGTGTGGTAGCAATAGAGAGAGCTGCAGAGATTCACAAAGATGTTGTCTAGAATGGAGAGCTGTAGCTATAAGCAGAAGCTGGATAGAACATTGAACAGAGAAGAGTATAGGGTAGGAACAGACCCTTCAATCCACTGAGTCTGTCAAGAAGAGATGTTAAATTAAATTAAATCTCAGTGCTTGCTTCTTAAACAGATCTATCGATTTCCATCCAATATCACCCATGGCAGCCTATTCCAGGCAGCTACCACTCTGTGTAAAAAATATGTTGAGATCCAACGCAAACTAGAAGAACAACATTTCTGTCTGGGCATCCTTCTGTCACATTTACATGATCCACCTCTAACACTTCCTTTACTAAATATCTGTCTCCATCTCAGGAGATGTCTGGCTACAAGGCCCTCAGACTGCCTGAGCAAGCATCCTCTCAGCCTGCCTCCCATAAGGAGGCCATTTCTTTTCCCCAGTTTCTTGTCTCTGTAGCCCCCCCGGCAAGCCTCAGGGTTGCCATTGCATTTGTTCCAGACATGAGAATATCTATTGTGGTGCCTTTGAAACACCTCCGTCTTCCTCAAGAATAGCTTCCTCTCTGCCATGATGGTGAAGCTATCAACAGCATTTTTCTCCATTTTCTGCTTTTTGACTGTCAAACTTTTTGCCCCGGGATAGGACAAAGAGCTCCCCTCATCCCCAACTTCCAGCCCACTAGCCTTCACATTCGATGAATTATCTTATTTTCCACCGGCTCCAGCATGGTTCCACCACCGGTCACATTTCCCCCTCTCTACCCTACCATGTTTCAAAGAAACCAATCACTTCATTACGCCCCACTATCACAGCACCTTCCCATGTAACCAGAGATGTAACACCCGAATATTCATCATCCACAGACCAAAACAGACTTTCCAGGTGAAACACCGATTCTCATGTACAGTATGTGATGCAACACCATTTAAAACGATGGAGTCAGGCGGCGTCTGAGATGGAGGGGAGAAAACAGTCAACATTTTGGGCTGAGACCCTTCATCAGGACTGGAAAGGAAGAGACAGAAACCACAATAAGAAAGTGGGGGGAGGAGAAGTTCAAACTGGCGGTGCTGGTTGAGACCAGGTGAGGGGGAATGAAGGAGCTGGGAGAGGATAGGTGAAAGAAGTAAACAGCTAGAGAAGAAGAAGAAATTGAATAGCAGAAGACAATGGACCATGAAACAAAGGGAAGAGGGGAAGTGGGCCAATGGGAGGTGATGGGCAACTGAGGCGAAGGGGCAGAATGGATAATGGAGAAAGAGAAAGAGGGAGGAGGGAAAAATTTGCAGAAGTTCTAGCAATTGATGTCCATGCCATCAGGTTAGAGGCTACCCAGATACAATATGAGGTGTTGTTCCTACAACTTGAGTTTGGCCTCCCATTGGCAGTCGTGGGAGCCATGGACAACCCTGTCAGAATGGCAATGGGAAGTAAAATTAAAATGGGGAGCCTCTTTAATAAGATGCTGCCTTTTGCAGTGGACAGAGCAAAAATGCTCAATAAAGAGGACCCAATTTACGTCAGGTCTCATCGATGTAGAGGAGGCCGCATTAGGTGCACTGGATACAGTAGATTGCCCTGAAAGACTCACAGTTGAAGTGTTGCCTCACCCGAAAGGACTATTTGGGGCCCTGAATGGTGGTGAGAGAGGAGATGCTGGGCCATTTGGGACATTTGTCACACTTGCAGGGATAAATACTGGGAGGGAGAACAGTGAGGAGGGGTGAGTGACAAGTGAGTCACGTAGAGAGCAATCCAAATGGAAAGCAGAGATAGGGAAGGTAAGAAAAGTGTGCTTAATGGTTGGAACTCATTGGAGATGGCGAAATTTGCAGAGAATGGTACTGGGATAGGAAGAAAAGAGAGCAGGAACCCCATCCCTGTTATGATAGTTGGAGGATGGGGTGAGGGCAGGTGCACAGGAAATGAAGATGTGGGTAAGTATAGCATCAACGGGGGTGGAAGAGAAATGCTGTTCTTTGAAAACAGGGGAGCAATATATCTTTATGCATCTTCCCCCATATTTGTGCTCCATTTAACTTACTTTGTTCTCCCTGAAGTGCACCAGTTTGAACCATTTTAGCCAGGTTAGCCAAACACTGGACTAGGATTACCTCAAGGCACACACAAGCCTGGCTCTACACCCACCTCTGGAGATTCTGCACAGTAAAGTCACCTCTGTCGGGTGATAGTTTATTGACTACAGCTCTGCCTTACTATCATTCCAAACAAACTCATCACCAATTTCTGTATCCTGGGAGTCAATGCCTTCATCTGTAATTGGTTTGCTAACATCATGACCAACAGACCACTATCAGTAAGAATAGCCTTCAACACCACTGTTACAATGATCCTCAAAACTAGTGTCCCACAAGACTGCGTCTTCAGCCCCCTACTCTACTCCCTATACACCCACGACTGCCTTGTCAGATTCTGCTCCAAATTCATCTACAAAATTGCAAATGATACCAGTGTAATGAGCCATATCGCAAATAATGATGTTGGAATCAAGGAAGGAGATGGAGAACTTAGTAACATGGTGTCATGACAACAACATTTCCTTCAGTGTCAGCGAAACAGAAGTACTCATTGTTGACTTCAGGATGGAGGCAGTACAGGTGCTCCTGCCTTCTCAATGATGCAGAGGTTGAGAGCATTGAGAGCAACATGCAAATAACAGCAGTATAACCTGTCCTGGTCCAAGCAGGCAGACGCCATGGCCAAGAAAGCTCATCAATGCCTCTGCTTCTTCAGGAAGCTGAAGATGTTTGCGGTGTCCCAGTTGACCCTTACCAATCTTTATTAATCCACCAGAGAAAGCATCCTAGTTTGTTGCATTATGGCTTGGAATGTCAGCGGCTCTATACGAGATCACAGAAAACTGCAAATGATACCAGTGTAATGAGCCATATCTCAAATAATGATGTTGGAATCTAGAAATCTAGGACTTGCTAATGCAGCTCAACACATCATAGAAACCAACCTCTCATTCATAGGCCACACTCAGGTTGGAGGAACAACACCTTATATTCCGTCTAGGTAGCCTCCAACATTGACTTCTCAAACTTCCACTAATGCCCCACCTCCCCCTTGTACCCATCCGTTATTTATTTATTTATATATACACATTCTTTTTCTCTCTTTCCTTTTTCTCCCTCTGTCTCTCTCACTATACTCCTTGCCCATCCTCTGGGCTTCCCTCCTCCCCCTTTCTTTCTCCCTAGGCCTCCTGTCCCATGATCCTCTCATATCCCTTTTGCCTATCACCTGTCCAGCTCTTGGCTCCATCCCTCCCCCTCCTGTCTTCTCCTATCATTTCAGATCTCCCCACTCCCCACTTTCAAATCTCCTACTAGCTCTTCTTTCAGTTAGTCCTGACAAAGGGTCTCAGCCCGAAACGTCGACTGTACCTCTTCCAAGAAATGCTGCCTGGCCTGCTGCGTTCACCAGCAACTTTTATGTGTGTTGCTTGAATTTCCAGCATCTGCAGGTTTCCTTGTGTTTGCACTCTCATTCATAGATTCTGTTTCTACTTCTCGCTGTAGTAAGGCAGCCAGCAAAGAACTCACACACACCCTGGACATTTTCTTTTCTCCCGTCTTACATCATGCAGAAGATGCAAAAATGTGAGGATAAGATGGACAGTTGACCTCACGGTCTACCTCATTATGATCTTGCATCTTATTGTTCACCAGGACTGCACTTTATTTGCTTTGTCATTTTACCTTGATCTATTTCAAAATGTACTGATCTCTCTGAAAAGTATGCAAAACTATCTTTTCACTGTGCCTCAGTACATGTGACAATAATAAACCAATTCCAGTTCATTTCTACCAAACCAAATAAACAGCTTATTATTTGGAAATTATCTCAGTTTTTGTAACTCATCAACGGGGACCTTGCCGTATCCACTTTCAATTACTCGGATCAGCACATCCCTGATCAAAAACTGGTTCACGGTTTCACAGGAGTGGTGGCTTCAAAAAGAGTCTCACAAAATGGCAGTCTCTATTCCTTCAAATATTTGGCAAGAGCAAATATTTGGTTTGTCTGTTTCCACAGTGCTAGTCTCATTTCAATTTGCTGCTTTGTAGATCCTAATTGCTTGCTGGCCAAAACCTCACTGACCCGTCCGCACCCCGAGATGTGCTTTCAAAACTGTAAGCCCTCTGCCATCCCTCTGTTCTGTGACAGGGTGCCCTGAAATGTCGGATTAGTTTCTCCCCCCACAAATACTGTTTGATCAGCTGAACTCTTACAGTATTTCTGCCCTTTTGCATTGTTAAAGTGGGTCAGGCAGTGCAGAGTGATACCTACCTTTAGTTACGCCCCTCCTTCCCTTTACTTCATGGTCCACTGTCCTAACTTACTGGATTCTTTCTTCTTCAGCCTTTTACCTCTTCCATCTATCACCTAGCTTCTCACATCATTACCTTCCATCCCACCTCCCTCACCTGGACTCCACTATCCCCCGTTCCACAGTCCTCGGCGTTCCTTGACATCCAGGATTGTGTGAATTATTGTCCTTATCTATAACCCTCACAGGAGCATGTTAGCTCTGAACTTCCACTTTTAACAAACTCCAAGTTGTCCAACATAGATTTGTCTGCACGTAGCTGGTCAAAATCAATTTTTTTCCACATCCTAACTTCTCATTTCGGAATTAGCTTTCCTCCAATTCGGGACCGTTTCAGATTAAGGGCAGTAGTTGTCTGACACTCAAAAGTGAGGGATATAAAAAAGCATTTGCAGGTAGAATTTAATCCCAATGAGGGCAAGGCATGTGGAACAGTGCTCGAGCCGATGGAGTAAATGGGAGTGGTAATGAAGAGTCCCAGGGGGCGGGGCGTCTGACAACTAAGGATAAAGATGAAAGTAAAACAGCATTCATTCTAGAGCCCCAAGGTCATCTGGTGCAGGGCACAGTGGGTCAAACTATTAATGATCACTTGGAAAGGAGATGACTGACTCTGATAGCGTCTGACCAATCTGACTGAGGTTTTTGAGGTAACAGTCATGTCAATGAGGGGGGTGTAGCAGATGTGATTTACATAAACCTCGGTAAAGCCTTTGACTAAGTCCCTCTAGCAAGACCAGTCCTAGCAATGAGGGCTCATGGCGATCCATAGCAGTTCGGTAAATTGGATCTGAAACTGGCTTGGCAACAGGAGACAGGGAATGAAGTGACGATTTGATTTTGTAATTGGATATTTGTGACTAGTGGTGTTTCACAGGGGCTGGTGCTGTGTGTATAATGTGGATATAGGAGGCACGACCAGTGACACGTGAAGATTGGTGGAGTTGTTGATAGTGTCAGGTCACAGTATGAAAGTCCGTGAAGTGAGCTGAGTAATAGCAGATAGAGTTTAATCCTGATAAATGAGAGGTAATGTATTTATTTAGTGATACAGTGTGGAGTAGGCTCACTCGGCCCTTTGAGGCACACCGCACAGCAAACCCACAACCCTGATTAACCCTAGCCCAATCACAGGACAATTTACAATAACCGGTTAACCTACCTGGTACATCTTGTGGGAGGAAACTGGAGAACTGGGGAAAACCCATGTATTCTACAGTGAGGACATACAGACAGACAACAGCTTACTGGAGGTTCATAAAGCAAAACGCACAACTAAATACTTCATTAATAGCACATTTTCTGTGGAAACTTGTGGTAAACGATCACCGCAAGCAATGAAGAGGTGAGCAAAGGCAAGGCTGACTCGAGGGTTGAGGTGCCAGGGTGTGATGCAAAGTCAGAGAGAAGTCATGGCATGTTGGAGGTGAAGTGTTCGGGGCAAGGTCCAGACATGGTCGAGATGGGCTTGGTGCATGCAAAGCGGAGAAGAGTCAGAGTGGAGGAGTTTTGGAGCTCACCCACCTAAATCGAGACAGAGAGGGAGAGAGATGGGATCCATCAGGCCAATTTGGAAAGTTTGGGTGTGGTCTGAAACATGGCAGTGGGGTTCAGGCCCAGAGTGTGTTGATGCGACAGGGCCCAGGTCCTAGCACGAGGGACGACCCAGTGCTTGGACAACTTAATGGGTGGATTGAAAAGGCCAGGTGTCAGGACCAGAGGTGAGGGTCAGCTCACTGCTCTGCGACCTTTACTCTGCTCTCCACAGCACGAAAGCTGAGGCTGCGACCTGCTGCGGCTGCGTGGGCCTTTGTGGCTGTGAGCTCTGTTTTGTTCTACTGCTCCTTGGATGTTTGTTAGTCATTTTTTAATGGGTTCTTTTGGGTTTCTTGTTTTGTGGCTGCTTGTAAGTAGACGAACCTCAAGGCTGTATAATTTACTCGTACTTGGATAATAAATATACTTTGAACTTTGACCTTTGACTCCTTACAGAACAGCACCAGAATTGAACTCCAAACTCCGAAACCCACCGTGCTGTAACAGCATCGTGCTAACCACTATGGTCCTGTGGTGTATTTTATGAGTACTAATGAAACTAGGACATATACTATGAATGGCAGGCTCCCAGACAGACGTCAGTGTACATACAAAGCTAGCAGTGGAGATAAATTACATGATTAAGACTGCACATGGGATACTGGCCTTCGTTAGATGGGATATTGAAAACAAGACCACTGAGGTCTACACTCTACACTCCAACTTTATAGAACATTGGCCAGACCTTGGCTGGAGTAGTGTAAGCAGTTCTGGACACCACACTGAAGAAAGTCTGTGATGGTGATGGAGAGGGTGCAGAAGTGATTCACCAGGAGCATTTCAGTTACGAGGAGAGACTGGAGAGGCTGCATCTGTTTTACCTGGAGTGAAGGCGGTTAAGAGGAGTCATGATTGAGTTACGGAAGATTTTAAGGGGTATAGATAGGATATAGGTAGGAAAGTGATTGATAGAACCAGAGGGCTGAGATTTAGGGTAAGGGATAAGAGATTTAGAGTGGTTCTGGGGGGGAGCCAGAAGGGTGAGTATGGAGTTTGCTTTCATTTGGGTGCTCAAGCTTTCTCTCACATCGCAAAGGTTGATTGGCTTGCTGTAATTTGCCCCTAGTATGTGGGTGAGGGCAAGAATCCAGAGATGGAGCAGTTGATGGGAACCTGGGGAGAATAGGTTCATTGCAGAATTAGTGGAGGAATAGGATTTCTCTAAGATAGACCTGATGGGCCGAATGGCTTCCTTCTCTGTCAGAAGGAGAAATAGGGAAAATATGAAATATGCAAACATTGACAGGAGCCCATGGACACACTTTGCTCACAGGCTTACATGCAGAGAGTGTGGAGAAGATTTATCAGGATATTTTCTGAATTGGAGCACCTCAGGTTTGGGGAGAGACTTCACTGGAGTGAAGGAGGTCGAGGCATGACCTGACAGAAGTATATCGAGTTATAAGAGGCAGACATAGGGTCGATAGTCAGTCATTTCCCCACTCTAGAGGTATTAAAAACAAAAAGAGAGGGTTTAAGGTGAGAGGAAAGAGCTGAAAAGAGTATTTAAGGGATAATTTTTTTTAAACACAAAGTGGGTGATAGCTGGAACATGCTGCCTGGCGAAGTGTTGGAATTAATAAAATCATGATGTTTAAGAGATTCTTGGACAGGCATCGGAATAAGCAAGGCTAAGAAGGATTCAGTCCTAATGTAGATAATTGCAGAAACAAGTCAGGCCTGTGTGTGTAACGATGCATCATTGGAAATTAACAAACACAAAAACCTGGCAATGCCCCATACGGTATGCTGCAGCGAGTCATCACCATGGGCACAGCCCTTTCCACCACAGGAGGTACTACCCCAAGAACCTATCATCAAGGATACCCACATTCTCAGTCATGTCCTCTTCTCGTTGAAAGCGCCAGGCAGGACCCCCAAGTCCCACACCACCAAATTCACAAACAGCGACTTTCCTACACACATCAGGGTCTCAAATGAGCCTGCACAACCCCAACCCTACCCCAACAATGGAACACTAGGAACCTCCTTCAGTACCATGGACTTGTCAGTGATTGCACTAGTCATAGTCATACTTTATTGATCCCGGGAGAAATTGGTTTTCGTTACAGTTGCACCATAAATAATAAATAGTAATAGAACCATAAATAGTTAAATAGTAATATGTAAATTATGCCAGTAAATTATGAAATAAGTCCAGGACCAGCCTATTGGCTCAGGGTGTCTGACCCTCCAAGGGAGGAGTTGAAAAGTTTGATGGCCACAGGCAGGAATGACTTCCTATGACGCTCTGTGTTGCATCTCGGTGGAATGAGTCTCTGGCTGAATGTACTCCTGTGCCCACCCAGTACATTATGTAGTGGATGGGAGACATTGACCAAGATGGCATGCAACCTGGACAGCATCCTCTTTTCAGACACCACCGTCAGAGAGTCCAGTTCCATCCCCACAACATCACTGGCCTTACGAATGAGCTTGTTGATTCTGTTGGTGTCTGCTACCCTCAGCCTGCTGCCCCAACACACAACAGCAAACATGATAGCACTGGCCACCACAGACTCGTAGAACATCCTCAGCATCGTCTGGCAGATGTTAAAGGATCTCAGTCTCCTCAGGAAATAGAGACGGCTCTGACCCTTCTTGTAGACAGCCTCAGTGTTCTTTGACCAGTCCAGTTTATTGTCAATTCGTATCCCCAGGTACTTGTAATCCTCCACCATGTCCACACTGACCCCCTGGATGGAAACAGGGGTCACCAGTACCTTAGCTCTCCTCAGGTCTACAACCAGCTCCTTAGTCTTTTTCACATTAAGCTGCAGATATTTCTGCTCACACCATGTGACAAAGTTTCCTACCGTAGCCCTGTACTCAGCCTCATCTCCCTTGCTGATGCATCCAACTATGGCAGAGTCATCCGAAAACTTCTGAAGATGATAAGACTCTGTGCAGTAGTTGAAGTCCGAGGTGTAAATGGTGAAGAGAAAGGGAGACAAGACAGTCCCCTGTGGAGCCCCAGTGCTGCTGATCACTCTGTCGGACACACAGTGTTGCAAGCACATGTACTGTGGTCCGCCAGTCAGGTAATCAAGGATCCATGATACCAGGGAACCATCTACCTGCATCGCTGTCAGCTTCTCCCCCAGCAAAGCAGAGCACTACTCATTTTGTAAAGACTTTTCTTCACTGTCACATATGATTTATGTATTTCTGTTTCTCACTGTACCTGTGCACATGACAATAGATCTGCAGGAGAACAGTGCTCCTGGCCCTGCCCTCCCGTGAAGGAGGAGGCACTGCTGAGAGAGGACTCATTGATTCCACCCCTCCTTGCCCAGATGCTGCCTAAGCTGCTGAACATTTCTGGCAGTTTCTTTCACACAAGAGTTATTCTATCGGATGTGAATCTGAAACTAACTGCTCAAGCCTCAATTTCCAGCCACAGCAGGGAGCCCTCCAGAAAGGTGTATGATCCATTGGTCTTTGGGTCTGCTCAGCTCTTTGTGCTGCACCCCCTAATACACTTCACAATGCAAAGCTGATGCAAGGGGCAGGGCTTCAGAAGCACAAGAGATTCTACTGATGTTGGAGATCCCAAGTAACATACTTTTCCTAGTTCCTTTGTCTCTAATGCATCTGTCCCAAAATGAAACTTTCCTGCCCAAATCATCAGAGATGTTCTTCAAAGAGCAGGGGTTCCATCCCTCCACCACTGATGCTGCCCTCGCCCGCATCTCCTCCATTTCTCGGGCATTCACCCTCACCCCATTGCCTTAACAGGGATAGAGTTAGGATTGGAGTTAAAATGCAGAACTTCCTAATTCCCATTCTGACAAGCATGGAATCCAGGGAATCTTGGCTGTGTGGATACAGAATTGGCTTGCCCATAGAAGACAAGGAGTGGTAGTAAATGAAGTGTATTTTTCCTGGAGGTCAGTGATGAGTAGTTTTCCTCAGGGATCTATTCTGGGACCCCGGCTCTTTGTGATTGTTTAAAATGATTTAGATGAGTGAGCTGGGGTTCACTCTCCAGAGCGAAGGAGGATAAGAGGTGAGTTGATAAGGGTGCACAAGATGATAAGAGGCATGGATTGAGTGGATAGACAGAGACTTTTTCCCAGGGCAGAAGTGGAAATATGACGGGACATAATTTTAAGCTGATTGGGGGAAAACATAGAGGGAATGCCAGAGGTAGTTTTTTTAAATCAGAGAGTGGTGAGCACATGGTATGCTCTGCCAGGGGTGGTGGTAGAGGCAGACATATTAGGGGCATTTAATAAACTCTTAAATAGGCACGTAGATAATAAAAAAAATCATGAGCAATGTGGGAGGGAAGAATTAGATTGATCCCTAAGTAGAGTAAAATATGGGCACATCATGGGACGAAGGGCTTGTATTGTGTTATATGTTATGCTCTGATTCCACCCTTAGTTACAGAGACTCTTCTGGCATCTCTGCGGTAGTGCAGCACTCCTTCCGGGCTCCCCTCTCCCCTCAGTGCCACAGACCCCGGCTCCACTTCTCCAGCATTGCTGCACTCCCTCAGAAATATTCCGTACAAGAAACAATCCCTCATAGAAAACAGCGCTTCTTCAGTCTTGCACCGACTGACTCACCCTGGCTAAGCGAAATATCAAGAAACAGCTTGGCGAGCTGCGTTAAGTGTACAATTTGATTTCCCATCTGAGGCCCCAGCAGTATCCATGGAAAACACCTTGGGTGCTAATTTGCTGCAATGCGCTGTGTGGCTTCTCTGCTCCTTCATTGTTTTACCTTCTTTATTAGGCAGCACAAAGACACAAGGTGAAAGTTCAGATTCGCATGACAAGGCTTTCTGTTGTTCGCAGCTTTCGCTTTGCATGTGTGGCAGGACTTGGCAGCCATGGCAACGGAATGCCACTTCGTGACACGTGCCGAGATCGTGTGAGTCCCCGCTGCTCCTCCTGTCAGTCACCGCACGTACTGGAGCCTTGACAATGGAGATCCCTCATTAATCTTGATCCTTGGGTTAGCCACTACCAAACTACACTGCATCATGGACACACGCTTCATTATTTGGAATTTAGCCCGGGTCGCATAGCACAGAGACAGAGCTCAAAGTTTATTATCAAAGTACACATACATCACCATTTACGATCACGGCTGCCAAGTCCTGCCACACTTGTATGCTACCCTGAGATTCATTTTCTTGCCATTCTACCCTGCCATTCACAGAACATACAAAGAAACACTACAGAATCAGTGAAAATCAGCACTGAACCCGTCTATTCCTAATCCGAGAGTGTACAATAGGAGAGGTGCGGAGAGCATCATTCTGTCAGCACAACAATGTGCAACAGGAGATTGACCTCCTGCCGTGTCTGCCCGGAGAGCATTTGATGGAAGAAAGGGGCTTTATCCACGCTACTCTGGGAATCCATATTGGAACAGAGCATTTAGCTATACCTCTAACCCACAAAAACCTGCCAGGAGTATTTGATGAGTGGGGGCAGCAATGTGTATGCTGTCTGTGTCCCAGGATTGTGTGATGGGACAGTGAAAAAGGAGCTTTACTGTGTCTAATCCACATTTACAATGCCTGGGAACCTTGGATAAATTAGGCGGTGGAGGATGTTACTGATTAATTTTCTCAATATTGTTTTCACATTCTTGTATCCTGGATGCAGCAACTGTCTCTCCAGACCACTGCGCCACTTGTATCAGTGTCATTATCACGTTGGTGAGTTATTATAAAATAGTCAATCGCAGGAACAAGTTCTTTGGCCCACATTGTTTGCGGTGAATATGCCAGGTTAAACTAAACCTCTTGCCTGCATATGATCCAAATCCCTTCATTTGCTGCATATTCGTGTGTTTATCTAACACCATCGTATCTGCCTCCCCGAGTGCCGGGGTAAGGGGAGCTACCTTTCAGTCTCGACTGTGATCGAGGAAGTTTAATACCATTATGGGCTGGTTGGGTAGAGTTGTTCAGGATGGCTTAAGCTAATTTTGCAGGGGCATGGGAACTGTTGTGATAGGGCTGAGGATGAGATAGCTGGTTAATGAACAGAGGCAATGTGTAGTGAGATTCCTAACAAGGATATGCAGATGACAGGGCAAAATTGCTGTCAACAGGATGAGTTGCAATGTTAAAGGTGGACAAAATGGAAAGGGGTGAATACAGATTAGAGATGTTATATCTGAATGCACGCAGTATATGGAATAAGGCAGATGATCTTGTAGCACAGTTACAGATTGGCATGCATGATGTTGTAGGCATCACTGAATCATGGCTGAAAGAAGATTATAGCTCGGAGCTTAATGTCCAAGGACACACATTGTATTGAAAGGATAAGCAGGAATGCAGAGGGAGTGGTATTACTCTGTTGCTAAAAAATAAAATCAAATCATTAAAAAGAGGTGACATAGATTTGGAAGGTGTTGAATCATCGTGGATGGAGCTAAGGAACTCCAAGGGTAAAAAGACCCTGATGGGAGTCATATACAGCCCCCAAACAGTAGTAAGGATGTGGTCTACAAATTACAACGGGAAATAGAAAATGCATGCTGAAAGTACAATGTTACTATAGTCACTGGGGCATCAATATGCAGGCAGACTGGGAAAATCAGGTTGCTGCTGGATTCCAGGAGGGGGAATTTCTAGAATGCCAACGAGATGGCTTTCTAGAGTAGTTTGTGATTGAGCCCACTAGGGAATCAGCTATTCTGGATTGGATGCTGTGCAAAGAACCAGAATTGATTAGAGAGCTTAAGGTAAAAGAACCCTTAGGGGAAAGTGATCATAATGTAATCAAATTCACCCTGAAATTGGAGATGAAGCTGAAATCGGATGTATCAGTACCTCAGTGGAGTAAAGTAAATTACAGAGGCATGATAGGCGATTAGCCAGAATTGACTGGAAAAAGAACACTGGCAGGGGTAATGGCAGAGCAGCAATGGCTGGAATTTCTGGACGTAATTCCGCAGGCACAGGGTATGTACATACCAAAGAGGAAGAAGTATTCTGAAGGCAAGATGTCATAACTGTGGATAACAAGAGAAGTCAAAGCATACAATAGAGCAAAAATTAGTGGGAAGTCAGAGGATTGGGAAGCTTTTAAAACCAATAATATGCAACTAAAAATTCATTAAGAAGGCAAAGATGGAATACCAAAGTAAGCTAGCCAATAATGCACTCCCCTAAGGAACTTCTGCGGTGATGTCCTGGGGATGAGATGATTGACCTCCAACCACCACAACCATCATTTCCTACTTGTAGACTCCAGTCAGTTCAGATTGGCAAAAGCATCTCCTCCACAATCTCCATCAGCACAGGAGCACTGCAGGGATGAGCACTTGGCCCCCTGCTCTACTCTCTTTACACCTATGACTGTGTGGCTAAGCACAGCTCCAACACCAGATACAAGTTTGCTGATGACCCCACTGTTGTGGGCCATATCAAAGGTGGGAATGAATCAGCATACAAGAGGGAGATTGAAAACCTGGCTGAGTTATGTCACAACAACAACCTCTCACTCAATGTCAATAAGACCAAGGAATTGATTGTAGACTTCAGGGGAGGGAAACCAGAGGTCCATGAGCCAGTAATTATCGGAAGATCAAAGGTGGAGAGGGTCAGTAACTTTAAATTCCTGGGTGTCACTATCTTAGATGACTACCCTGGACCCATCATATAAATGTAAAGGTGAAGAAAGCACAACAGCCCCTCTACTCCCTCAGGAGTTTACGGAGATTTGGCACATCATCAAAAACCTTGGCAAACTTCTAAAAATGTGTGGCTTTTGGTATGCTGGCCTTCATCAATCAGGACATTGAGTTTAAAGGTTGAGAGGTCATGGTGTGGTTGTGGGATGCTGCTGAGGCCTTGGTTCAGTAATAGTAATCAGGGAAATGCTGGGCACCACAGTAGCACAGTGGTTAGCGCAATGTTATTACACCTCAGCAGTTCAGAGTTCAATTCGGCACAGCTCTGTTGGGAGTCTCTGCATATCCGCGTGTGAAATCCCCAGGAGCTCTTGTTTCCTCCCACAGTCCAAACGCATACCAGTAAGATCAATTGCTTCGTTGTAAATTATATAGGGGGTGATAGCCCCCGACCCAGCCAAACTTAAAAAAATCTCGTTTGGGTGGATGCTGCGCAATGTGTCCACTGTTACAAATCAGTACCCTGAAATAACAAACAGTACACAATATGCGATTAAACAATTAAGCTTTGTAATTCTTACTTTGACGATATGGTTAGTAAAGACAACGAAAAAGAAAGAAAAAGGGCCCAATCTTATGAAACAGTCTATGGCGCAATGTTGGAGCTCACTGATAAGCCGATCGTCCACATCGACCTCCTCCGATCGTCGCTGCCCTTCGGACCCTCGCTCGGTCCACTCCGTCCGGTGGTCTACCAACTCCCACCGTTCGCGTCTTCTCTCCTCATCTCTCCCCGGCAAAAACCCATGAAATCTCTCTCCAGACTCACAAGAAAGAACAACAGCATGTTACACTCTCCCCCCGCCACCCCCCCCACCCCCACCAAATTTAGTCAGGTCCTCATGATGTTGAGATAATTCACCAACCTTTCTTGCAAAACACTAAGTCCAATCCAAGTGCACAAGGCAGTGACATAGCTCCCCAAAATGGTAGAGGTCACATTCTGCTCTGCTGGTGCTACGTAGGCCAACCTATCCGGTGGTCTCCTAATTCTCTGAGACCTCCGCACCCCATCATCTGACTCTTCAGGTTCCAACACTACTGGGCATACTTCCAGTCCACCTGGCGAGGCCTCCCCCGGCCTATCACTCGTGCCCACCTGCAACTCGGACCCCTCTGTCCCGTGACCAAGCCCCGCTTCCTCCTCTGCAGAGTCCCGCTGCAACCCAGGCTGCCCACAGATAGCCCCCACCCCACTTCACCCGTCTCAATGGGAGAAGGGCCAGGAGTCTCTTCCTTAATCAATGGGGAGTTAGCAAAAGGCAGCATATACCACACATCCAGGTCCTCATCCTCCGAATCAGTATCCCTCTCAGGGGTGGGGGCCGGCCTAACTTCACCTGTTGGGGGCCTGGTAGTCACCCTGTGTTTCTGCAGAGTCCTCTTACTAGGTGTAGGCTCCAAGTCGGGCTCTGGGTCTACCTGAAACTCTTGACCCAGGGGCAACAGGTGGTTCAGATGGAGAACTTTGACAGGCCCATTCCCATCCTCTGGTTTCACCCGGAAAACTGGTAGGTTTGGCATCTGACTCTCCACCACAAAGGGCGTAGCCGCCCAGTGGTCAGCCAACTTGTGCTTTCCAGGTAGCCCCAAGCTCCTTATGAGGACTCGGTCTCCCGGCAGGAGTTGGGAGAACCTCACCCTTTGATCACACCTCCTCTTATTTCCTTGATTCCGTTTGGCAGCCGCGACCCCAGCTAATTCATAAGCCCTTTTCAACTCTTTTCTCAAGTCAGACACATACTTCAGATAAGTCTTTGGTGGTAAGTCACCCTTGTCAATCTCAAAACAAAGGTCAATGGGCAACCTTGCCCCGCGCCCAAACATCAGATAATATGGTGAACACCCAGTAGCTTCATTTTGTATACAGTTGTAACTGTGAACCAGGTTCCCAATATGTTGACTCCACTTGCTCTTCTTGCTGATCTCCAGGGTCCCGAGCATGTCTAGCAAGGTCCAATTAAACCTCTCTGGCCAGGGATCACCCTGCGGGTGATAGATAGGGCGTGGTCCTCGACTTCTCGACTTAAGCATGCCCAGTAACTCACAGATGAGTTTGCTCTCGAAATCCCGTCCCTGATCACTATGTATTTGCCTGGGAAGGCCATGATAAATGAAATACTTCTCCCATAACACTTTTGCCACTGTAGATGCCTTCTGGTCCTTGGTAGGAAAAGCCTGAGCATATCTGGTGTAGTGGTCTCTGATGACTAAGGCATTCGCCGTGTTGCTGGCATCGGGTTCTATTGCCAGGAAATCCATACACACCAGGTCCAGAGGCTCCGCACTCTGCAGGTGGGACAAAGGAGCTGCCCGCATAGGCAGTGTCTTCCGCCGTATGCATTGAATGCATGACTTGTAGTATTCTTCGACGTCCGACTTCATTCGGGGCCAATAAAACTGGTCTCTGAGTGATCCATAGGTCTTTTCCACCCCCAAATGTCCAGAATCATCATGAAGTGATTTCAGCGCCATCCTCCGATACTTCTCGGACAGAACCAGCTGGCAACGCTGGGATCGGTCTGGGGATGACTTGACCCGGTATAAGATCTGGTTCTTCAACTCCAACTAGTGCCATTCTCATAGTAATGGAGGCACTGACGCATGTTTCGTCCTCTCCAACTGAGCCATGTCTCCCTTTTCGACCGCAGCCCAAATGGTACCAATGCCCGGGTCAACTCACTGAGCAGCAGCCACTTCCCCAGAACTCCATTCCAGCAGCTGATTTGTCTTCAGAGCAGTCAGGTCACAATAAACTTGGGGGATTTATTCGCCGGAGAAGTAAGGGCGGATACTAACTCAGAATTCTTACTCTTCACTGGGGGACGTGGACTAATTAGACATTCCAAACCTGACCACTCTTTCCCCTCACTCCACAGAAACAAGAGAATGCTTTCTTTGAAATCTCCGGCCCCAGCTACTGCTACCTCAGCAAAGGTCTGCATTAAAATGAGAGCTGCACCAGCCAGTTTATCAAACCTTCGCCTACAATCGCAACTTTAACTGTACTTAACAGGCGAATTAACAATTCATCCAGAGTACAAATATCTACCCCACCAGTTCATTGCTCAGGGTAATCACACCAGTATCCAACGGAACCAATCCCGAGCGTAGCGCCCACAATTGTAACTCTCGCTTCAGCGAGCGGCTTAATATAGAGGGTGGTAACCCCCTGTCCGGCCAGACTTCAAAAATATATCATTTGAGTGGATGCTGTGTGATGTGTCCACTATTACAAATCAGTACCCTGAAATAACAAACAGTACACAATATGCGATTAAACGATTAAGCTTTATAATTCTTACTTTGACCATATGGTTAGTAAAGACAACGAAAAAGAAGGAAAAAGGGCCCAATCTTATGAAACAGTCTATGGCGCAATGTTGGAGCTCACTGATAAGCCGATCGTCCACATTGATCTCCTCCGATCGTCGCTGCCCTTCGGACCCTCGCTCGGTCCACTCCGTCCGGTGGTCTACCAACTCCCACCGTTCGCGTCTTCTCTCTTCATCTCTCCCCGGCAAAAACCCATGAAAATCTCTCTCCAGACTCACAAGAAGGAACAACAGCATGTTACATAAAAAAATATATATATTTAAGGGGAAAGAATGCAGAAAAGATTTACAAGGATGTTGCCAGGATTTCTGGGACTGAGCTTTAGGGAGATGTTATCTGAGAGAGGTAAATAAAATCATAAAGGGCATTGGCAGTGTTAATGCACATAATATTTTTACTAGGGCATGAGGGCTCTGACATAGTGTCAGGTTCTGGGGCCTCCGCTGTAGGAGTTGACTCTGGGACTGCAAGAAACAGTTCTGTCCCCTCTGGACACCTTTCTTCTGTACGTGTTGGCATCCTGAATGGTGCATGGCAATGGCAAGCTGATCTGTACCAGGCCACCAGGCTAAGCTTTGAGCCCACGCTTTCATTCTGACCACACCTAGATGACCAGTGGGTCCAGCAGCTCCTCCAACACTTCAGCCCTCAGCTTGTATGGTCTAACAATTCTCACTCCCCACATAAGACAACCCCTGTCAAGGGCAAGTTATCCCAGCTGGTAAAAATGGGGGATCTGGAACTTCTGCTGCACATTCCAGCCAGGTTGGGTTGCCGTGAGGATCTGAGGCAGTGTGAGGTCTTTTCTGGTTTCCCTTTGTGTTATCTCTGCCATAATAAGGAGACTTACGACGAGCATTAGGGAAAATATGCCAAGAGGAGTGTCCCTTTTTGTAAATGTTCCTGTATTTCCTTTTCCATGGGTAAATGTAACAATCCATCAGCATGTCCATGATTAGTTGTCCTCTTGAATCCAATCTTGTAACTGTGTCCTCCAAGAAACAATTCACACTGCTGCTTTCATGGAACACCCTTCTGTAGATTGAAAATGGCACCAGTGGTTGATGATCAGTAATGAGGGTAAACTCTCTCTCATACATGTACTAGTTGAAACAGTTTGCAGCATAGACTTGTGGTTACACAAGTCAATAGGGTGGTTAAGAAGGCTTATAAAGAATACTTGCTTTATCAGTTGATGCTTTGAGTTCAAAAGTCAAGAGGTTATGTTGCAACTTTATAGAACTCTTGTTGGGCCACACCTGGAGTATTGGATACAATTCTGGTTTCCCCACTATAGGATATTGAGGCTTTGCAGAGGATGCAGAGGTTATTCACCAGGATGCTGCCTGGTTTGGAGGGCATGTGCTATCACGAGAGGCTGGATAAACTTAGGTTGTTTTCTCTGGAGCACTGGAGACTGAGGGGAGATCTGACAGATTATGAGAGGCATAGACAGAGTGTACAGGGATTATCTGTTTCCCAGAGCTGAAATGTCTAATACCAGAGGGCATGCATTGAAGGTGAGAGGGGGTGGTAGGTTCAGGGGGGATGTGAGGGGTAGGTTTTTTACTCAGTGGTGGATGCCTGGACTGTGCTGCCTGGTACGGTGGTAAGAGGCAAATACATTAGAGTCTTTTAAGAGATGTTTAGATAGGGACATGGATGTGAAGAAGATGGAGGGATATGGACTTTGTGTAGGTTGTGTTTGTATGGAGGGATATGGACCTTTACGAGAATGAAGAGTATACTGACCAATACTAAACTAGGCATGACAACCCGCCTCAGAGTACTGAAATGTTACATTTATCCAGTTATGTTATATGGCTCAGAATGCTGTACAATATCTAGTAACATGAGGAAATGAGTTGTAGCAGCAGAGATGTGGTTTTTGAGGAGGATGCAAAGAATATCATGGACGAAATGAATACCTAATGAGGATGTCATGAACAGAGCAAACACAAAAAGAGAAATAATGTATGAGATCATGAAAAGGCAACGTAACTTCATTGAACATATGATTCGGAAAGAGGAGTTAGAATGCACGGTAATTATGGGAAAGATTGAAAGGAAGAAAGCAGGAGGAAGACAGACAAATGATGATGGGGAATTGGAAAGGAATGCCAATGAATTGATCCACTTGACCTGAAACAGGAGTGTGTGGGCCATGGCAGTCAAAGCTCAAACTGGGCATGGCACATGATGATGATGATGTAGGTAGGCGGGATTAGTTTTTGTTTTTTTAATTTACTTTTTTGTTGGTTTGCCACTGCATTGTGGGCCAAAGGGTCCATTCCTGTGCTGTACTGTTCTATGATCTATGTTCTGTTATTCGTATGTCCAATTCTCTTTTCACTATCTGCCAAATCGCTCCCAGTAAGTATCAAAATAAAGCACTAGTTTATTACCTCGACCACTTGCTTTGACTTCAAGCACAAGGTCCCCCATCCTTAAGTGGTGCTGTACATTTAATATTTCAGTGTATTTAATACATATATAGTGCTGTTGTTTACATAATTCATTGTGGGTTATATGTAAAAGTAAGTGAATGACATACATCATCATGGCACTACATGATGAGTGTGCACCTCACAAAAGTAAAAACTTAAGTACACACATTATCCTGGGTTCCCGTGTTTTTCTTTTGATTAGTATTATATTTTGGAGTTACAAAACATAACAGTGGTGATTAGGTAGTTTTGAAACAAACCTGAGATGACCGCCTACCTGGTGAAGCACAGCACGTCTCTTTGGAAGTGGAAAGTGGTGGTTGAATTAAAGAAAGGCAGGAAACTGACAAAATTCACAGGTTCATTAACAGCGTGCACTGGGTGATAATAATACATCAAAATGCAGTAATGGCTGGCGACATCAGAAAGATAGACACATTTGATTCCACAACAGATGGCTGGATTATTTATACTGAATGAATTGAGCAGTATTTTAAAGCAAATGAAATAGTCAAGGAAAGCGAGTGCCAGTTTTGCTGAGGGCAATTGGTGGAAAAGCTTACAGTTTCCTCAGTAGTTTAACTGCATGAATCAACCCAGCTGAGATGAGTTTTGCTAATATTGTGAATGTAATGCAGGAACATTTAGAATCAAACCCATTGTTGATTGCAGAACACTTTAGGTTTCATAAGTGGAATCAAAACGAAGGGGAGTCCATGTCAGCTTATGTGGCTGAATCGAAGAGATTATCTGATCATTGTCAGTTCAGTAATGGGCTTAATGATGCACTGACAGATCATTTAGTTTGTGGAATCTTACATGAAAGCATTTAAAACAGCTCTTAATTGCAGCATAACTCACATTTACAAGAACAGTTGAAATCACTCTATCAATGGAAACAGCAGAGAGACACAATTGAGTTGCAGTCAGGAATTGAAGTGAGTATGAACTAAACAGAAACCTGCCTGGCTGAACACATTACGTTACTGTTGTGGCAAGGGCTCACATATACCCGACCAATGCAGGTTTAAGGGCAAAACTCGCAGAAAATGCAACAAAGTAGGATACACACAAAGAGTATGTTGGGCAGACAAAAATAAATCAAGAGAAGAGAAAAAGATAGAAAGTCAAGTTGCAGTTTCAAAAAGTGTACTGATCTATGTGCTGTTGATACATAAAAAAAAATCTGATAATGATGAGAGTGACACAGGACTGAGTAGTCCTGAGAATTACCATATGAAAACTAGCAGGAGACAAACAATATGGCTTACACCAGAAGTAAACAGCAAATTAATTGAAATATAATTGGAGGCTGGCTCAGCTGAGTTTGAATGGCATTTCAAAGAACTGAAGCAGCACTCTCAACACGCTGGAGGAACTCAGCAGGTCGGGCAGCATCTATGGAAATGAACAGTCAATGTTTCGGGCCGGAACCCTTCGTCAGGACTGAAGAGGGAATGGGCAGAGGCCCTATAAAGAAGGTGGGGGGAGGGTGGGAAGGAGAAGGCTGGTAGGTTCCAGGTGAAAACCAGTAAGGGGAAAAATAAAGAGGTGGGGGAGGGGAAGCAGGGAGGTGACAGGCAGGAAACGTGAAGAAGGAATAGGGGAAAGCACACTGGGTAGTAGAAGGAGGCGGAACCATGAGGGAGGTGATAGGCAGCTGGGGGAGGAGGCAGAGTGAAATAGGGATAGGGGAAGGGAGGGGGAGGGAATTACCGGAAGTTGGAGAATTCTGTGTTCATACCAAGGGGCTGGAGACTACCTAGACAGTATATGAGGTGTTGCTCCTCCAACCTGAGTTTAGCCTCATCATGGCAGTAGAGGAGGCCATGTATGGACATATCAGAATGGGAATGGGAAGCAGAGTTGAAGTGGGTGGCTACTGGGAGATCCTGTCTGTTGTGGCAGACGGAGCGGAGGTGCTCAACGAAGCAGTCCCCCAACCTGCAACATATTTCACCGATGTAGAGGAGGCCGCACCGGGAGCACCAGATGCAATATATGACCCCAACAGACTCACAAGTGAAGTGTTGCCTCACCTGGAAGGACTGTTTGGAGCCCTGAATGGTGGCAAGAGAGGAGGTGTAGGGACAGGTGTAGCACTTACGCTTACAGGGATAAGTGCCGGGTGGGAGATCCATGGGGAGGGACGTGTGGACCAGGGAGTCGTGGAGGGAACGATCCCTGCAGAAAGCGGAGAATGGTGGGGAGGGAAAAATGTGCTTAGTGGTGGGGTCCTGTTGAAGGTGGCGGAAGTTGCGGAGGATAATGTGCTGGATCCGGAGGCTGGTGGGGTGGTAGGTGAAGACAATGGGAATTCTGTCCCTGTTGTGGTGGCGGGAGGATGGGGTGAGGGCCGAAGTGCGGGAAATGGAGGAGACGAGGGTGAGGACATCATTGATGGCGGCAGAGAGGAAACCACGATCCTTAAAGAAAGAGGATATTTGAGATGTCCTGGAACAGAAAGCCTCATCCTGGGAGCAGATGCGGTGGAGGCAGAGGAACTGGGAATCTCCCCCAGCTGCCTATCCCTCCCTCATGGTTCCGCCTCCTTCTACTACCCATTGTGTTTTCCCCTATTCCTTCTTCACGTTTCCTGCCTATCCCCTCCCTGCTTCCCCTCCCCCATCATTTCCACGGACGCTGCCCGACCTGCTGAGTTCCTGCAGTGTGTTGTGAGTGTTGCTTTGACTCCAGCATCTGCAGAGTATTTTGTGTTTATGATACTGAACTGAAGCCTGCAGATATCCAACTAAGAACTTAAACAGGAGAAAAGATACCTCCTGTGGAAATAATATTCATAAGAGTGAAATATAACCAACAAGACATATTGGGCTTGTATGTGGTAAAAACGGGAGGGCCAGCATTGTGGGTCTGTGATTGGCTGAGACAGCTACAACTTGATTGGAGGTCTATCCACCATTTGCATGCCACATCCCCTGCAACAGAGTCAACTCAAAGTGAATTAAGAAAGGTACTGGATGATGCCACAACAATGTTCGAGGATGGCATTGGAAAACTCAAACATCAAGGGTAAAATAATGTTAAATAAAAATGCTACATCAAAGTTTTACAAAGCATGCCTCGATCGTTGTACCATTCGTGATAAAGTAGCAAGCAAGCAAGATCACATGGAGGCTGAAGGAATTCTTTCCAAGGTTGGTTGGAGCCCATGGGCAATGCCAACCATCCCAGTAGCCAAGAGAATGGGTCTGTCAGGATCTGTGGTGATCTTAGGGTCACCGTCAACCCACAGCAGAAATTAGTTCAATACACTCTGCCCAGGATAGAGGATATCTATGCCAACCTTTCTGGAAAGAAACACCTCAAAGTGGCAGAGTGGCAAAGTGGAGAGGGATAGTATGATTAGGAATAGTCAGCATGGCTTTGTCAAAGGCAGGTTGAGCCTTACAAGCCTGATTGAATCTTTTGAGGCTGTTACTAAATACATTGATGAAGGGAGAGCTGCAGATGTAGTGTATATGGATGGGCATTTAAGATACCCCATGCAAGGCTTATTGAGAAAGTAAGGAGGCATGGGATCCAAGGGAACATTGCTTTGTGGATTCAGAACAGGCTTGCCCACAGAAGGCAAAGAGTGGTTCTAGACGGGTCATATTCAGCACGGAGGTCAGTGACCAGGGATCTGTTCTGGGACCCTTAATCTTCGTGATTTTTATAAATGACCTGCATGAGGAAGTGCAGGGATGGGTTAGTAAATTTGGTGATGTTGGGGGTGTTGTGGATAGTGTGGAGGGCTGTCAGAGGTTACAGCAGGACATTGATAGGATGCAAAACTGGGCTGAGAAGTAGCAGATGGAGTTCAACCCAGATAAGTGTGAGCTTAGTTCATTTTGGTAGGTCAAATATGATGGCAGAATATAGTATTAATGGTAAGACTCTTGGCAGTGTGGAGGATCAGAGGGATCTTGGGGTTCAAGTCCATAGGACACTCAAAGCTGCTGCACAGGTTGACTGTGTGGTTAAGAAGACATGTGGTATATTGGCCTTCATCAACCATGGGATTGAGTTTAGGAGCCGAGAGGTAATGTTACAGCTATATAGGACCCTGGTCAGACCCCACTTGGAGTACTGTGCTCAGTTCTGGTCACCTCACTACAGGAAGGATGTGGTAACTATAGAAAATATGCAGAGGAGATTTACAAGGATGTTGGCTGGATTGGGGAGCATACCTTATGGGAATAGGTTGAGTGAACTTGGCCCTTTCTCCTTGGAGTGATGGAGGACGAGAGGTGACCTGATAGAGGTGTATAAGATGATGAGAGGCATTGATCATGTGGAGAGTCAGAGGCTTTTTCCGAGGGCTGAAATGGCTGACACGAGAGGGCGCAGTCTTAAGGTGCTTGGAGTCAGGTACAGAGGAGATGTCAGGGGTAAGTTTTTTTTTGTGTAGAGAGTGGTGAGTGTGTGGAATGGGCTGCCAGCGACGGTGGTGGAGGTGGATACGATAGGGTCTTTTAAGAGATTCCTGGATAGGTACATGGAGCTTAGAAAAATTGAGGGCTATGGGAAACCCTAGGTAATTTCTAAAGTAAGTACATGTTCAGCACAGCACTCTCCACTCTCTGAGTAAAAAACTTACCCCTGTCATCTCCTCTGTACCTACTCCCCAGCAACTTAAACCTGTGTCCTCTTGTGGCAACAATTTCAGCCCTGGGAAAAAGCCTCTGACTATCCACACAATCAATGTCTCTCATCATCTTATACACCTCTATCAGGTCACCTCTCATCCTGTCACTCCCAGGAGAAAAGGCCGAGTTCAGTCAACTTATTCTCATAAGACATGCTCCCCGATCCAGGCAACATCCTTGTAAATCTCCTCTGCACCTCTTCTGTGGCTTCCACATCCTTCCTGTAGTGAGGTGACCAGAACTGAACACAGTACTCCAGGTGGGGTCTGTCCAGAGTCCTACATAGCTGTAACATTACCTCTCAGCTCCTAAATTCAATTCCATGATTGATGAAGGCCAATGCACCATACACCTTCTTACCCACAGAGTCAACCTGCACAGCTGCTTTGAGCATCCTTTGGACTCGGACCCCAAGATACCTCTGATCCTCCACGCTGCCAAGAGTCTTACCATTAACACTATATTCTGCCAACATATTTGACCTACCAACATGAACAACTTCACACTTATCTGGATTGAACTCCATCTGCCACTTCTCAGCCCAGTTTTGCTTCCTATTAATGTCCCGCTGTAAACTCTGACAGCCCTCCACAATATCCACAATACCTCCAACCTTTGTGTCATCAGAAAACTTACTAACCCATCCCTCCACTTCCTCATCCAGGCCATTTATAAAAATCACGAAGAGTAAGGGTCCCAGAACAGATCCCCAGGCACACTTGCATGCCGAATATGACCCGTCTACACACTCTTTGCCTTCTGTGGCCAAGCCAGTTTTGGATCCACAAAGCAATGTCCCCTTGGATCCCGTGCCCCCTTACTTTCTCAGTAAGCCTTGCATGAGGTACCTTATCAAATGCCTTGCTGAAATCCATATACACCACATCGACTGCTCTTCCTTCATCAATGTATTTAGTCACATCCTCAAAAAATTCAGTCAGGCTCATAAGGCACGACCTGCCCTTGACAAAGCCATGCTGACTATTCCTAATCATATTATACGTCTCCTAATGTTCATAAATCCTGCCTCTCAGGATCTTCTCCATTAACTTACCAACCACTCTGGTAAGACTCACTGGTCTATAACTTCCTGGGCTATCTCTACTCCCTTTCTTGAATAAAGGAACAACATCCACAATCCTCCAATCCTCCAGAACCTCTCCCGTCCCCATTGATGATGCAAAGATCATAGCCAGAGGCTCAGCAATCTCCTCCCTCGCCTCCCACAGTAGCCTGGAGTACATCTCATCCGGTCCCGGTGATTTATCCAACTTGATGCTTTCCAAAAGCTCCAGCTTTCTTAATATCTACAGGCTCAAGCTTTTCAGTCTGCTGCAAGTCATCACTACAATCACCAAGATCCTTTTCCATAGTGAATACTAAAGTAAAGTACTCATTAAGTACCTCTGCTATTTCCTTCGGTTCCATACACACTTTCCCACTGTCACACTTGATAGGTCCTATTCCTTTATGTCTTATCCTCTTGCTCTTCACATACTTGTGGAATGCCTTGGGGTTTTCCTTAATCCTGCCCGCAAAGGCCTCCTCATGCCCCCTTCTGTCTTTCCTAATTTCCTTCTTAAGCTCCTTCCTATTACCCTTATAATCTTCTAGATCTCTAACATTACCTAGCTCTCTGAACCTTTTGTAAGCTTTTCTTTTTTTCTTGACTAGATTTATTACAGCCTTTGTACACCACGGTTCCTGTACCCTACCATAATTTCCCTGTCTCATTGGAACGTACCTATGCAGAACTCCACACAAATATCCCCTGAACATTTGCCACATTTCTTCCGTACTTTTCCCTGAGAACATCTGTTTCCAACTTAAGCCTCCAATTTCCTGCCTGACAGCCTCATAATTCCCCTTACTCCAATTAAACGCTTTTCTAACTTGTCTGTTCCTATCTCTCTCCAATGCTATGGTAAAGTAGATAGAATTGTGATCACTATCTCCAAAATGCTCTCTCACTGAGAGATCTGACACCTGATCAGGTTCATTTCCCAATACCAAATCAAGTACAGCCTCTCCTCTTGTAGGCTTATCTACATACTGTGTCAAGAAACCTTCCTGAACACACCTAACAAACTCCACCCCATTTAAACCCCTTGCTCTAGGGAGATGCCAATCGATATTTGGGAAATTAAAATCTCCCATCACGACAACCCTGTTATTATTACACCTTTCCAGGATCTGTTTCCCTATCTGCTCCTCGATATCCCTGTTACTATTACATGGCCTGTAAAAAACACCCAGTACAGTTATTGACCCCTTCCTGTTCCTAACCTCCACCCACAGAGACTCTGTAGACAATCCCTCCATGGCGTCCACCTTTTCTGCAGCCCTGACACTGTCTCTGATTACAGCCAAACCTGGCTGCTGTGCTCCACCTCTTGAACTCAATTACTACAGATTTGGAAGAAATGACACTGGACAAAGCAGTGTGGGTGGCGTTATTGCATTTAAATAATAATTTGCCACTCGGTTAAACAGTAGCTTGCTGTTTTATACCTTTTTAACTAGTTCTATAAGACTCTGGCTAATTGGATATCCTCTGTATTGGGCCTAAAGGAATGTTCCTGATGTGTCCTTATTAACTGGAATGCGTTGTATATTTCTTATTGTAATTCATAGCTTTTAAAATTATGTACTGCTGCTGCAAAACAACGAATTTCACGACATATGCCAGTGATAGATGTTGAATCTGATTTGGATTCTCTGCAGGAGATTAGTAACCACGCAGACGGCAGAAGTTCAAGCCTTAGACTCCTGAGACTAAGTTGTGTGTGGTTAATAAACTCTGGTCCTGCCAGGGACACCCACACATCAGGGGCCACATAGGGAGGAAAGCTATATCAGCCAGTATGTGGGGAACGCAATTCCATCACTACAGATTTTTATTGGGATTTATTTCAACTGGAGACAAAATGCCTGATTAAAGAAGTAAGGTGTAACCAGTAGTCAGGGAGTGTCAGAACTGAGGGAGTGTCAGAACTGAGGAAGTGTCACACTGTGGGAGACAATGCTTTACAGAACCAGCGATCACACATCAGGGTACAGTTCTTGCCCTGCTGCCAAAGAGGGGTGCTCTCCGTTGCCTGAGGAATTGGTGCCCAGTATCCCTCCTTAGTGCGGAGTACAAGATCTTTGCCCAGGCAATGGCCAATCGTCTGGCGCAAGTGCTCCACCCTGACCAGTCCTGCACGTTCCCGGGGAGGGGGGGGGGGTCAATCCAGAACAATATCCACTTCATCCGGGATCGGGATTCTGTGCCAAGAAGCTGGTCTGTCAGTTGCCTTTCTCTCCCCTGACCAGGAGAAGGTGCTTGACAAAGTGGGTCATGATAGCGTTTCTGGGGACTCTGCAAGCATTCGGGAAAATGTGGCCTGCGTCTGACTGTTGTACACTGCTGCAGAGTGCCTTGTTAGGGGTAATGGGTCCTTGACAGCACCCTTGTGTTTTTGGGAGGGGGGTGCGTCAGGGATGCCCCATGTCGGGGCAGTTGTACTCAGTGTGGAGCCATTCCTGTTTTTTTTTTCTCCATAGGAGGTTAACGGGTTTGGTTAATTGGGAAAGGGCCCTGGTTAGAAATCAGCTGATCGCCTCCATAATTTGGTACCAGCTGATTATTTCAGTCCCACCCACTTCTTTTGACTCCAGGACCCAGAAGAGGCTGGTGGATGATTTCTGGGGGAATAGGAGGCATTGGGTCTCTGCTGTGCTCCTGAGCCTTCAGATCACGGAGGGCAGTGTGCAAGTGCACCCTGCTGACAGCTCTCTGCCTCAGGGCTTTGCAACGATACCTGTACAGCAGCCACACTCCGAGATGACATCGCTTGCAGCCGCTCAGACAGCGCTGAGTTTTTTAACACCACATGAACTTCCCCTTTCTTTTTTTCCCTTCCCATCTCGTCTTATCTTGTCTCTGAACTGTTCCTTTTTGCGTGGTTGCCAGTGTTGTGCTGGGTGTGGACTGTGTAGTATCCCAGCGGTGGTGTTGAACTTTTAAATTCAAACTACATCATGGCGGGGTGCAGCTCCAAGATGTCCGCAGCATTGTCGTATGCTGAGGCTGCAGGCTCGATAGTTATGGCTGATGAAGCGGACCACCCATTCGAATTACTGACTCTAAAGAACGCTGTACCTACTGTGCCTACTTCAGTCGGTAGGAATGCCGCCAGAAGAGCCAAGGCGGAGACTGTTGGAGGCCGTGAGGGTATTGTTGTGGTAGCGGTTCTGAATGGGAAAACTATTTTCTATTTGAAGTCACCGAGGGGTGTGTTTTGGGCCCTGAGTCAGGGATTAAAGGTGGGGAGGGTTTTTATGCAGGTGGAGCCAGTTGGTAATACTCCCTGACCTATATACCTGTTAGGACCCTCTTCCCCGACCTGCGCTCCCAAGGCGAGGTGGCATCAGAAAGTCGGGGGGCGGGCGGTGTGATATCGGAGACTGAGGGTGTCTCTGTAATGGAGGTCAGCGTGCCTCAGCATATCTGCGGCCCGAAACAACGGAGGGACGTGTCCCCTGAGACTGAGGATCAGGGGCCACAGGAGGAGGATTTGCCCCAGGTAAAGGCCATTTGTGCGGTGTATGTCCCCTCGAGCTGCAGGATAGCCCAGTCATACAGGGCCTCTCTGCTAGGGAGACATCTCCTGAACACGTGACCTCCGGGCTGGGGAGCGGCCCCAATGTAGAGGGGCCGTGTGGGGAGGCAGAGTTGCCTTTAGTTGAGATTAGGCACTCGGAGCACGTATTCTCTGGGGAGGGGCAAAATCCTGTAGAACAGGGGTTGCCTGTGGAACAGGGTCACCAGTGGGATTAGTTTTCCAGATGGCTGCCTCATTCAAGGCAAAGTGCCCTGCCAAAGAGTGTGTAGTCAACGAGGGGAACCAGAGCAGCCCTGGATTGCCATCTCGTGCAGCTAATCAGTGGAAGTGTGTCCCTATGGGTGAGGAGGGAGGCGTCTCACCTTGTGCTGATTCCAGAGAGGATGACAAGGGTGAGATGGGCCCAGCCCAATCGGCTTGTATTCTGGCTGTGAGAGGGATTCTAGATCCAGGGGTGGTGGGGCCTCCTTCTGTCACTGGTCCTGGGGATGGGGTAGAGCCCGCGATGGGCATGTGTCTGGTTGTGTGCGCGGACCACCAGCTATGGGGGTGGGTGGGGCTGAATGCGTTGCCCGCACAGATGGGGTCCACGTACTGGCATTTCAACAACTGGCTGCTGGAGGACGGCCGGTTCCAGATTTGTTCTGGCAGGAGGAGTGGGGAAGTTTCCCTTCTCTGGGGCTCTGGTGTGATGTGCAGACATCCCACCCTGCAAAAACTCATTTCACGGGGGTAGCACCATCAATTTGCGGGAGACTCCCGGAACTTCCGGGAGAGGTGGGATGTCTGCAATAGAGTAGCTCCGTAGCAGCTAGCCAGCTAGTTTAAATAACGTTAGCTATGCTAATGAACAAATGACACCTGTTAAACTCACCTCACCATGTCTTTTACAGTCTTAACCCACCATGGGCAATAGAAAAGTCACTGTTGCAAACAGTGCAGCGAGCAACACTGTCATTATTTTTGACCCCTATTAGGCAGGGGTACACTTTGGGGTGACGTACGTTTTATATTTTCTTTTTTTGGAGCACTCTCCCATGGTGCGTGCATTCTCTCTCTCTCGTGGTCGCTCTCTCACTCTCGCTCTCTCTCTCTCTCGTGGTCACTCTCTCACTCTCGCTCTCTCTCTCTCTCGTGGTCGCTCTCTCACTCTCGCTCTCTCTCTCTCTCTCTCTCTCATGGTCGCTCTCTCACTCTCGCGCTCTCTCTCTCTCTCGTGGTCACTCTCTCGCTCTCGCTTTCTCACTCTCGCTCTCTCGCTCACTCTCTCTCTCACGCACACTATCGCTCTCTCATGCTCTCTTTTGCTCTCTCTCTCTCTCTCTCTCTCGCTTGCTCGCTCTCAAAAAAATTGATTTCCGGGACATTGTATATAATTTGAGGGCATCAGGGATATGCGGGAGACTCCTGGAACTTCCGGGAAAAGGGAGATGTCTGGATGTGGGTAAGACTCACATCTGAATGTTCTGCCAGGAATATGCGCATGGGCCGACCAAGTGGCAGATGTCCGGGATCGATCGGCTTGAGAAGGAGCTGATCGACCTGGAGTTTGGACTAGCCCCTATGGGATGAGTGGGTAGACAGGGGAAGTCGGTGCCGTGTTGAAAACCTCAGCACTGTCCATGCCACTGTGAATGGAAGAGTCTTCCCAGGCCAGACAGTTCTGCCACCAGGGCTGCAGCTCCACGATGTTGGTACTGCGGTCGAATGTGCAGGCTGTGGGCTCGGGAGCTGTAGTTCAGGAAGAGGACCACCCGTTCAAATTACTGACGTTAAAGAACGCTGTTTAGTGCACCGTGCCCTCTTCAGTCGGTAGGAATGCCACCGTTAGAGCCATGGCAGAGACTGTTGGAGGCTGTGAGAGCATTGTTGCGGTAGTGGTTTTGAATGGGAAATTGAAGTCGGAATTGAATGGCATTTGAAGTCACCGAGGGGTGTGTTTGTTGCCCTGAGTCTGGGGTTAAACCCGGGGAGGGTTTTTATGCAGGTGGAACCGGTGTTGGCCCCGGTGCAGTTGGTAATACTCTCTGACACCCACCCCATGACAAGGCCCTCTTCCCCTGTCTGTGCTCCATCGGCAAGGTGCGTTCGAAAATAACCCCGATACGGTACGGGGCACCTCCGCGGGGTAATGAGCACCGATTCTCATTCCAGCGCCGTCTGCTTATGCAGCTGGAACGGAGTGGGGGCGGGGATGCCAAGGGGCGGCTTCAGGTTTATTTTGAGGGGCATTACTATACCGTCCCGAGGGCTATGGGTCGCCCCAGGTGCCATGCCTGTAAGGAGTTTGTGCACATTCGGAAGAATTGCCCCAACTGTTGGATGGGCAACTCTGCCTTGGAGCCAGAGACAGAGGGATGTGTCCTCTACGCCTGGAGATCGGGGGCCACGAGGAGGAGCACTTACCCCCAGTAAAGGCCGTATGCACCGAGTATGTCCCCACAGATCTGGAGGATAGCCCTGTCTTACAGGGGGCTCTCTGTTGGGGTGGCATCACCTGAACATGCATCCTCCGGGCTGGTGAGGGGCTGTGTGGGAAGGCAGTTGAGGCTGCACACTCAGAGCACGTATTCCCCGGGGAGGGGCAAAGCCTTGTAGAACGGGGGTCGCTTGAGGATACAGGGTCACCAGTGGGATAGGTTTCCCAGATTGTTACCTCAATCAAGGCAAAATGCCCAGCCGAGGAGCACGCAGTCCACAAGGGGAACCAGAGTAACCCGGAATTGCCATTCCGTGCAGGTAGTCAGGGGGAGTGTGTCCCAAGGGGTCAGGAGGGAGGGGAGTCTCCTAGTGTTGTTTCCAGGGAAGGTGACGAGGGTGTGGAGATGGGTACGACCCAGCAAGCTTGTGTCTGGGATGTGGGAGGAATTCTGGATCCAGAGGTGGAGGGGCCTCCCTCGGTCACAGGTCCCAGGGATTGGGAAGAGCCCGTGGTCGGGTCTACGGTTAGGCTGAGGAGTGAGGTGGTCACATCAGGTGCAGATGAAGACCGCCTGGAGGGTGATGAGTACATTGGACCCGGTGAGGGGGAAGAGGGGAACTCCTTTGAAGCTGGGATGGCAGACTTCCTCGACCCAACACCGAGTCACAGCCTGTCTCTCTGGAGGAGATCCGGCAGTTCGTGAGGGACTACGGGAGGAACCCTTTCAAGGCCCAGTTGGCCACTGATCACTGGTCGGGTCTGGGAGGGGTCATTCAGTCAATCTGCACGATCCTCCAAAAGAAGGGGAGGGGAGCTGAGGTGACCCGTGAGGAGAGGTGTCAGTTTAAGAGACTCCTGGAGTCCCTGGAGAAGGGTTGTTGGGCAAAGGCGGGAGAGGGCTGGAAGGAGAGCTCTGCTTCTTCCCCCAGGGTCTCTGGTAAGGGGTCTCAATAAGATGCGTCATGAAGCTGGGGTGTTGTGACCCTTAACATCAATGGCGGTAGGGGGAATCTCTGCAGATTCCATCAGCTCTCTGTCCTCCATGATGGGAGATGTGCGGTGAGACCGTAAACACAAAATAATCTGCAGATGCTGCGGTCAAAGCAACACTCACAAGACGCTGGAGGAACTCAGCAGGTCGGGCAGCATCAGTGGGAACGATGAATGGACGTTTCGGGCCGGAACCCTTCGTCAGGACTAAAGAGGGAAGGGGCAGAGGCCTTATAAAGAAGGTGGGGGAGGGTTGGAAGGAGAAGGCTGGTAGGTTCAGTTGAAAAACCAGTAATTTGAAAGATAAAGGGGTGGGGGAGGGGAAGCAGGGATGTGATAGGCAGGAGGTGATTTGGCCAAACGGCAGCTCTCTGACACCTCCTCTTACTTACCCCTGGAACAGGACCCCACCAAAAAACATCAAACAATGGTTTCCCGTACCATCACTGCCCTTATCAACTCCGGAGACCTTCCATCCTCAGCCGCTAAAATCATTATTCCCACACCCCGTACCGCTCGGTTTTACCTCCTCCCCAAGATCCACAAGGCTGACTGTCCCGGTAGACCCATAGTTCCTGCCTGCTCCTGTCCCACCGAACTTGTATCTGCCTACCTGGACTCCATTTTGTCACCCATAGTTCAGTCCCTCCCCACCTACATCCGGGATACATCCCATGCTCTCCACCTCTTCAATAACTTCCAGTTCCCCGGTCCCAACCACTTCATTTTCACTATGGATGTCCAATCCTTATACACCTCCATTCCCCATCAAGAAGACCTCAAAGCCCTCCACTACTTCCTGGATAATAGACCTCACCAGTTCCCCACCACCACTACCCTCCTCCGATTGGCGGAAATGGTTCTCGCACTTAATAACTTCTTTTTTGGCTCTTCCCACTTTCTTCAGACTAAGGGTGTAGCTATGGGAACTCGCATGGGCCCCAGCTATGCCTGCCTCTTTGTTGGTTATGTGGAACAGACTGTGCTCCAAACCTATTCTGGTACTGCTCCCCAATTTTTCCTTCGGTACATTGAGGACTACATTGGTGCTGCTTCCTGCACCCATGCTGAGCTCGTCAATTTCATCGACTTTACTTCAAACTTCCACCCAGCCCTCAAATTCACTTGGTCCATCTTGGACACTTCTCTCCCCTTTCTTGATCTATCGGTCTCCATCTCTGGAGACAGACTGTCCACTGACATCTTCTATAAGCCCACTGACTCTCATAACTATCTCGACTATACCTCTTCCCACGCCGCCACATGCAAAAATGCCATTCCCTATTCCCAGTTCCTCCGTCTCTGCCGCATCTGCTCCCAGGATGAGACTTTCCATTCCAGGACATTTCAAATGTCCTCTTTCTTTAAGGATCGTGGTTTTCCTTCTACCGTCATCAATGATGCCCTCACCCGCATCTCCTCCATTTCCCGCACTTCGGCCCTCACCCCATCCTCCCGCAACCACAACAGGGACAGAGTTCCCCTTGTCCTCACCTACCACCCCACTAGCCTCCGGATCCAGCACATTATCCTCCGCAACTTCCGCCGCCTTCAACAGGACCCCACCACTAAGCACATCTTTCCCTCTCCAGCCCTCTCCGCTTTCCGCAGGGATCGGTCCCTCCGCAACTCCCTTATCCACACGTCCATCCCCACTGATCTTCCACCCGGCACTTATCCCCTGTAAGCGCAAGTGCTACACCTGTCCCTACATCTCCTCTCTTGCCACCATTCAGGGCCCCAAACAGTCCTTCCAGGTGAGGCAATACTTCACTTGTGAGTCTGTTGGAGTCATCTATTGCATCCGGTGCTCCCGGTGCGGCCTCCTCTACATCGGTGAAACCCGACGCAGATTGGGGGACTGCTTCGTCGAGCACCTCCGCTCCGTCCGCCAAAACAGACAGGATCTCCTGGCAGCCACCCACTTCAACTCTGCTTCCCATTCCCATTCAGATATGTCCATACTTCTCTACTGCCATGATGAGGCTAAACTCAGGTTGGAAGAGCAACACCTCATATACCGTCTAGGTAGTCTCCAGCCCCTTGGTATGAACATAGAATTCTCCAACTTCCGGTAATTCCCTCCCCCTCTCTTCCTCTATCCCTATTTCACTCTACCCCCTCCCCCAGCTGCCTATCACCTCCCTTATGGTTCCGCCTCCTTCTACTACCCATTGTTTTCCTACCTATCACCTCCCTGCTTCCCCTCCCTCACCCCTTTGTGTTTCAAATTACTGGTTTTTCAACTGAACCTACCAGCCTTCTCCTTCCATCCCTCCCCCACCTTCTTTATAGGGCCTCTGCCCCTTCCTTCTTCAGTCCTGACGAAGGGTTCCGGCCCAAAACATCGACTCATCGTTTCCACAGATGCTGCCCGACCTGCTGAGTTCCTCCAGCGTGTTGTGATGTGCGGTGAGATTCCTGCAGGAAGTCCACCCTATTCCAGGAGACGAATCCACCTGGCTCCTGGAATGGTGGGGAGGGGTCTACGTGAGCCGACAGCTCTACTTCCAGCAGGGTGGCCATCTTGTTGGCCCTTTTTTCCAGCCTGAGATATTGCAGGTTTGGGATCTCATGCCAGACTGTCTGTTTCACCTCACTGTGCATCAGGATGGCGTGACAATGCACTTTGTAAATGAGTACGCCCCTGAACCTGGCCTGATGCAGCCGTGCCTGTTCCGAAAGGTGTCCGCGCTGCTGGGGTCCATAGATCGTAGTGAGTGCATTATCCTGGGAGTGATTTCAATTGCGCCCTCAAGGAGAGGGATCACACTGGTTCCCAGAGTAGCTGAGCATCAGTAAGGAAGTTATGGGAGTTGGTCATATCCTCGGACTTGGTCGATGTCTGGCAGAGACTTCACCCTGACCTCTGTGCTTTCTCGAGGAGGTACAGAGGGGCTGGGGACTCGCGGATCGACCAACTCTACACCTCCTGGGTGCACGCATCGCGGGTGTTGGCTGCCTCCGTGTGGCCGGTTTACGTTCTCGGACCACCGCCGGGTGCGGGTGGAGCTGAATGCGCTGCCCGCACGAGTAGGATCTGCGTACTGGCATTTCAACAACTGGCTGCTGGGGGACGGCCGGTTTCGGGACTCGTTCCGGCTGTCCTGGGAGTCCTGGCAGGAGGAGTGGGGGAATTTCCCCTCTCTGAGAATCTGGTGAGATGTGAGCAAGGCTTACATCCCACTGTTCTGCCAGGAACACGCGCAGGGGTCAAACAAGCGGTGGATGTCCAAGATCAATGGACTGGGTGGCAGTGTTAGCAGTGAGGAGGATGCTAAGAGGATGCAGGGTGACTTGGATAGGTTGGGTGAGTGGGCAAACTCATGGCAGATGCAATTTAATGTGGATAAATGTGAAGTTATCCACTTTGGTGGCAAAAATAGGAAAACAGATTATTATCTGAATGGTGGCCGATTAGGAAAAGGGGAGGTGCAACGAGACCTGGGTGTCATTATACACCAGTCATTGAAAGTGGGCATGCAGGTACAGCAGGCGGTGAAAAAGGCGAACGGTATGCTGGCATTTATAGCGAGAGGATTCGAGTACAGGAGCAGGGAGGTACTACTGCAGTTGTACAAGGCCTTGGTGAGACCACACCTGGAGTATTGTGTGCAGTTTTGGTCCCCTAATCTGAGGAAAGACATCTTTGCCATAGAGGGAGTACAAAGAAGGTTCACCAGATTGATTCCTGGGATGGCAGGTCTTTCATATGAAGAAAGACTGGATGAACTGGGCTTGTACTCGTTGGAATTTAGAAGATTGAGGGGGGATCTGATTGAAACGTATAAGATCCTAAAGGGATTGGACAGGCTAGATGCGGGAAGATTGTTCCCGATGTTGGGGAGGTCTAGAACGAGGGGTCACAGTTTGAGGATAGAGGGGAAGCCTTTTAGGACCGAGGTTAGGAAAAACTTCTTCACACAGAGAGTGGTGAATCTGTGGAATTCTCTGCCACAGCAAACTGTTGAGGCCAGTTCATTAGCTATGTTTAAAAGGAAGTTAGATATGGCCCTTGTGGCTACGGGGGTCAGGGGGTATGGAGGGAAGGCTGGGTTCTGAGTTGGATGATCAGCCATGATCATAATAAATGGCGGTGCAGGCTCGAAGGGCCGAATGGCCTACTCCTGCACCTATTTTCTATGTTTCTATGTTTCTATCAATCAACTCCTTCTGGAGCTGATCGACTTGGAGTCCCAGCTAGGGCCGACCAGCCCCTATGGGATGAGTACCAGAGGGAAAAGGAGGCACTGAGGCACCTGGAGCTTAAGAGGTCCTGAGGCGCTAATGTGAGTTTAGGATCTCTCGAGACGGGCAGGTGTGTCCGCAGGCAGCTCGTGGAGTTACTGGCAGAGGATGGCTCCTCTATGTCACAAATCCAGGGACAATTATTGTTGTAGTCTGTTCCGTTTATAAGGCTCTATTCTCACTGGACCGTGCAGTGAGGATGCACGCAGGGCTCTGTGGGGGGACTTGCCAAGGGTCAGCCCTGGGGGTTCTGAGCGTCTAGACGCCCCGCTATCTTTGATAGAGCTGACCGGTGTCCTCAACCAGCTGCAGAGAGGCAAATCCCCGCGGCGAGATGGGCTGACCGTTGAATTTCTCCGGCCCTTCAAGGACATCATCGGGGCTGATTATGCAAGGGGATTGGGGGAAGCACGGCAACTGGTGAGATGCCTCTTGGTGCAGAGCAGTTGTAGCGAAGCTGCCAAAGAAGGAGATCTCCATTGTCCAAGGAATAGTGTGCCTAGTATCTCTTCTCAGCGCAGAGTATAAGATCTTTGCCTAGGGATTGGCCAGTCATCTGGGCTCCGTGCTGACTCAAGTGGACAATATCCACCTCATCCAGTGTCGGATTTACCTGTGCCGAGAAGCTGGTCTGTTAGTTACCTTTCTCTCCCCTGACCAAGTGAAGGCGTCTGACAGGGTGGACCAGGAGTACCTTTTTGGGACTTTGCGAGGATTCGGGGTTGGGGCACACAGTGTCCAACTGCTGTACACCGCAGCGGAGTGCCTTGTTAAGGTCAGTGGGTCCTTGACACCACCCTCGTGCTTTGGGAGAGGGGAGGAACGTCAGGGTGCCCCATGTCAGGGCAGTTGTACTCAGTTGCGTGGAGCCATTCCTGCCCCTTCTCCACAAGAGGTTAATGGGTTTGTTTCTGCGCGAACCAGACTTGGAGGTCAGCTTATGCCAATGACATTGTCACTGACCCGGTTAACCTGCAGAGGATGCGAGACTGCCAGCAAGTCTTCTCGGCTGCGTCCTCTGCAAGGGTCAACTGGGAGAAGAGTGCAGGCCACTTGGTGGGTCAGTGGCAGGTGGACCCCTACCGGAGGGGTTGAGGCCATTTGCGTGGAGCACCACACACCTCCTCTACTTGGGGGTCTACCTGAGCTCGACGGAGGAGGCCTGGCCAGTGAACTGACAGGACTTGAAGACAAAGATCTCGGCCCGGCTGGGGTGCTAGTCAGGCCTCCTTCGTGTGATCTCGTACTGGAGGAGGGCATTAGTTATAAATCAGCTGGTCACCTCCATAGTGTGGTACTGGCTGATTACCTTCGTCCCACCCACTACTTTTGTCTCCAGGACTCAGAAAAGGCTGGTGGACTCTCCTGGAGCAACAGGAGGCCTTGGGTCTCTGCAGTGGTCCTGAGTCTTCCGATCGCGGGAGGTAGTCAGTCCTTGGTGTGTGTGTGCACCCAGCTGGTGGCTCTCCACCTCGGGACCCTGCAAAGATACCTGTACAGTGACCACCCTCCAAGATGGCATGGGCTGGCGACGCACTGTCTCCACGGGGTACTCTGCCTGCAGGAGGGCACGCGGATTCCATCGGACATTCTCAGCTGCACTGCTTTGAGTAACTGCCTCGCTTTTAGTGAGAGCTGCGGAGGGTGTGGGTTCCAGTCTCATCCAAACAGGGTGCTCCTGTGCCATTGGGGGGCCGTGCTCTGGCTGCTGGGGGAGTGGTCCCAATCCTGTCACGGTGGGTGTCAGGGGGGCTCGGGGAGGTGGAGGGATTCCATTTTTGCATCACCACCCGATGTGCTCGTTGGCCCCAGGCCCTGGGAGACCATGCAGGAGAAGGTCTTGCACAACGTGAGCCATCTCGCGGGGATGCCCACCGTGTCATTCCATGACGCTCCGAAGTGTTTCTTGTACAGGCTGCTCCTGCACACCTTTCACTTCCTCACCTTCGTCTCCCGACAGGACTCACCTTAGCGGCCTGTTTTACCATCTGGCAGCAGAGGAGGTTCCCAGCGGAAATCTCTTTATGCAGGGGTCCTTCCCCTGTACCATACAACAGGTTTTTGAGCAGGTTCACTGACACCCCGTCCACCTGTCCATTCTGTGGCCGGGAGGAGTCAGTGTACCGTGCTTACACGGAATGTGAGAGGTCGCAGCTCCTGTTTTGAGTTTCTCAAGGGGCTGCTGCTCAGCTTCTGGCCGCACTTTAGCTCCCTGCTCCTCATATACGGACACCCAGTATGGAAGGGTGCGGGTCGCAAGGAGGATCTCCTGGTGGGTTTTGCTCCTGGGCCTGGCCAAGATGGACATTCACGGGTCTAGGTGGCAGAGAGTGGAGGGTACTGCCCGGGCCGACTGCCTGCCCCTTTTCCAAGGATATGTTCATGCTCGGCTGTCCTTGGAGAGGAAGCACGCGGTCACAACGGGTAGAGTGGGGAATTTCCAGGAGCAGGGGGCCTTCCAGGGAACTGACTGTTTTGTAAACAGTTCTAATCATATTTTAATTTAAATTTATTAGCTATCCTGTAAATACTTACTGTTTGCATTTCATGTATTTGTTGTGTAAATAAACTTTTATAGTTTTGCAAAAAATAAGGGCTGGTAGTGTTGGAGTGTCACACCGTGAGTGAGGCTGTAATGATGGATGGTCGCACTGTGGGTGGGGCTGTAACGAGGGGGGTTTGCACCGTGAGTGGGGCTGTAACGAGGGGGTCCACACTGCGGGTGGGGCTGTAACGAGAGGGGTTGCACTGTGGGTGGGGCTGTAATGAGGGGGTGCCGCACCGTGGGTGGGGCTGTAATGAGGGGGGTCGCACTGTGGGTGGGGCTGTAACGAGGGGGTGTCACACCGTGGGTGGGGCTGTAACGAAGGGGGTCGTACTGTGGGTGGGGCTGTAATAAAGGGGGTTGCACTGTGGGTGGGGCTGTAATGAGGGGGTGTCACACCATGTGTGGGGCTGTAACGAAGGGGGTCGCACTGTGGGTGGGGCTGTAATAAAGGGGGTTGCACTGTGGGTGGGGCTGTAACGAGGGGGTGTCGCACCATAGGTGGGGCTGTAACGAAGGGGGTCGCACTGTGGGGGGGGGCTGTAATGAGGGGGTGGCACACCATGGGTGGGGCTGTAATGAAGGGGGTCGCACTGTAGGTGGGGCTGTAACAAGGGGGGAATCGCACTGTGCATGGGGCTGTAATGAAGGTGGTCGCACTGTGGGTGGGGCTGTAACGAGGGGTGGTTGCACTGTGGGTGGGGCTGTAATAAAGGGAGTTGCACTGTGGGTGGGGCTGTAACGAGGGGTGGTTGCACTGTGGGTGGGGCTGTAATAAAGGGAGTTGCACTGTGGGTGGGGCTGTAACGAGGGGTGGTTGCACCATGAGTGGGGCTGTAATGAAGGTGGTCGCACTGTGGGTGGGGCTGTAACGAGGGGGGATCACACTGTGGGATCCTTGCTGTTTGTTATCTGCATTAATTAATTGGTTGCAGATGTTGAACCACAGTTACTACCTCCCGCCATCAGACTCTTGAACAAATGGGGATAGCTACACTCATTTATGGACTCTGTTATATTGTTTTCTCATGCTTGTTATTTATTGCTATTTATTTATATCTGTATTTGTACGTCTGTTAACAGTTTACAGTTCCTGATGTTTACAGTTACTGTTCTATAGATTTGCAGAAAAAGAAGCTGAGGGCTGTTAGTGGTGACATGCGTGTACTCTGATAATAAACTTTAAAGTGAGGAGTCTGAGTGGCACAGTTTGTAAAGCCACTGCCCCACAGCTGCAAAGCTGGGGATTCAGTCCTGTTTTCGGGAACTGTCTGTGTGGAGCTCTCCCTGTGAATACATGGGTTTACCCTTGGTCTTTCCTCCCACATATCCAGGATGGCAGGTTAATTGGCTGCTTTCTATTGCTTGTAGTGTCAGACGGGTGGTAGAGTCTGGGGTGAGTTGCTAAGAACCTGGGAGAAGTTGATGCTTTGTGGCTGGTGTGGACAGGGTCAGCCAATGGTGTATTTCCACACTGTGTCTGGCTACAATTTAATGGGAATGAGTGAACAGTGGAGTCTTGGCTGATGCAATGTAATGTGGAGAGATGATTATCTAATAATGGAGAGAATAGTACAGATCTAGAGTATACAAAGATGCGGGGGGGGGGGTCCAAGGATCTCTGAGGGGGGCATCACCCCTGGACAAGCTCGGTAAGCAGGCATTTGGATTAGTTGTTACCAACCACGGCAGGGCGACTATGATACAACTTTGTAAAGCCAAGTGCCTCTTGAAGAATGTTTAGATGGATAAGTCACCAAGACCTGATGGGATCTATTCCCAGGTTATTGAGAGGGGCAAGAGAAGAGGTTAAAAGGGGCTTTGACAAAGGTCTTTGCACCTTCTCTAGCCACAGGTGAGGTCCTGGAGGACTGGAGAGTAGCTGATGTTGTTACTTTATTTAAGAAGCTAAATAGGGATAGTTGGGGAAGTTACAGATCTATTACTTCAGTGGTAGGGAATTACCGGAGATGATTCTTAGCTACAGGATTTACTCATATGTGGAAAGCATGAACCTATTAGGGTCAGTCAGCATGGTTTTGTGTGGAGAAGGTTCTGTTTTATAAATTGGATCTGAATTTTTCAGATGGCGGTAAAGGCAGTTGATGATAGTAGAGCAGTCGATGTTTACATGACTTTGCTAAAGCATTTGTGGAAGATATGGCCAGCAAACAATGCGACCAAAGGTGACATCCTTCAGACTGTTCACAAAACCACTTCTTTCACTTCTTTTACTCCTTCTTCTTCATTTAAATATGATTCTGCTACTGTTGGAACCTGTGATTTACAGCTTGATGGTGTGTTTTTGGGGCGATTGAGTGATCTGGTGCTTTGCTGTCTGTGAGGGAGTTCAATGAGGTTTTGTGTGAAGTGTCCAGTCTGAGGCCAAAGACCCTGGAGCCTATGATAGACACCGTTTCTCACAAATCTCGCTGACTAAAGTGTTGAGGAATTAACAAGGATGAGAGTGGAAGGCAAGCAGGTGTTCAGCACCATCTACTTGTGTGTAACCAGTCTCTCTCTCTCCTCACTCGCTGTTCCCAGAGGAAGGTACGTGTGTTTGACCAGTCTCTCTCTCTCTCCTTCTCACTCGCTGTTCCTGGAGGAAGGTACGTGTGTTTGACCAGTCTCTCTCTCTCTCTCCTCACTCGCTGTTCCCGGAGGAAGGTACGTGTGTTTGACCAGTCTCTCTCTCTCTCTCTCTCCTCACTCGCTGTTCCCGGAGGAAGGTACGTGTGTTTGACCAGTCTCTCTCTCTCTCCTTCTCACTCGCTGTTCCTGGAGGAAGGTACGTGTGTTTGACCAGTCTCTCTCTCTCTCTCCTCACTCGCTGTTCCCGGAGGAAGGTACGTGTGTTTGACCAGTCTCTCTCTCTCTCCTTCTCACTCGCTGTTCCCAGAGGAAGGTACGTGTGTTTGACCAGTCTCTCTCTCTCTCCCATTCTCTCGATGGTGCCAGAGTCTTAGTCAGGAGTTAATCGATGTAGTTTGTGGAGTGAACGTTTAGTTCACATTATGATGTGTTTCTGGTTTCTGGGTGCTCCTTTTTTATTGCTATTTTGTGTGATTTTGATCGGGGCAGACTGGCTCTGTGGCCTGTGGTCAGCAAGTGATTAAACGGAATTGAGCTGAGCTGAATATTCCTGCACTCTTTCTGATGACTTGTGGCTCGATGTTTATATTCTGTATTTTTCACTTGTTTTTTATACCATTTGTACAATTTGTAGACAGTGTTGTGGTGGGGGTTAGTCTAGCTAGAGGTCGATAATCAGGTCTGTAAGACCAAAAGACATAGGAGCAGAATAAGGACATTCAGCCCATTGAGTTTGGTCTGCAATTCCATCTTGGATGATTTACTATCCCTCTCAACACCATTCTCCTGTCCTCTCCCCGTAACCTTTGGCACTCTGACTAATCAATCTCTGCTTTAAGTATACTCAATAAATTGGCCTCCACAGCGGTCCATGGCAATGAATTCCATAGATTCACCATTCTCTGGTAAAGAAATTCCTGTTCTAAATGGATGTCCCTGCATTCTAAGGCTGTGCTCTCCGGTTCTAGACTCCCCCACTATAGGAAACATCCTCTCCACATCCACGCTATCTGGGCCTTTCAATATTCGATAGGTTTCGATGAGATCCTCCCCTCATTTTTCTAAACTTCAGTGAGTACAGGTCCAGAGCCATCAAATGCTCCTCATACACGAATCCTTTCATTGCCGGAATCATTCTCGCCAACCTCCTCTGGACCTCTCCAATGTCAACACATCCCTTGTTAGGTAAGGGGCCCAAAACTGCTCACAATACCCTAAGTGTGGTCTGACCAGTACCTTATAAAGCCTCAGTATTAAACCCTTGCTCTTGTATTCCAGTCCTTGTGAAATGAATGCTAGCATTGCATTTGCCTTCCTTACCACTGACTCAACCTACAAGTTAACCTTTAGGGATCCTGCACAAGGGCTTCCAAGTCCCTTTACACCTCAGTTTTTTTTGTATTTTCTCTGTGCCCTTATTTCTTCTGCCAAAGTGCATGTCCGTACACTTCCCTTCACTATACTCTGCCACATCTGCCACTTCTTTGCCCATTTTCCCAATCTGTCTATGTTTCTCTGCAGACTCCCTACCTGCCCCTCCACCTATCCTTGTATCATCAGCAATTCCATCATCCAAATCATTGCCATATAATGGCAAAGAAGTGGTCCCTATACTGACCCCTGCGGAATGCCACATCACCAGCACCCAAGGAGAAAAGGCCCTCTTTATTCCCACTCTGCCTCCTGCTATCCATGCTGGTGTCTCTCCTGTGATAAAGGCAGATAAAGTCTTGTGAGACCATGGATCTGCGCCTGGAAAGTCTTCACTCTCCAGGGCACAGGCCTCGGCAAGGTTGTATGGAAGACCAGCAGCTGCCCATGCTGCAAGACTCCCCTCTCCACGACACCAATGTTGCCAAGGGAAGGGCATTAGGACCCATACAGCTTGGCACCAGTGTCGTTGCAGAGCAATGTGTGATTAAGTGATCAAGTGCTTTGCTCAAGGACGCAACACGTTCCCTCAGCACCAACCTGATTTTCCCAATCCACCTGCTTATTTAAATTCCCCATGACTATCATAAGACATGCAGCATCATCAGACCATTGAGAAGTAAATTTGGGAAGTCGTGTTGCACCAGCATAAAACTTTGGTTTGGCCACTTTGTTAAGTTCTGCAATTCAGTGACCAGAAGTGCAGGACTGAAGGGGGAGGGGGCAGAGGCCCTATAAAGAAGGTGGAGGGAGGGTGGGAAGGAGAAGGCTGGTAGGTACCAGGTGAAAAACCAGTAAGGGGAAAGATAAAGGGGTGGGGGAGGGGAAGCAGGGAGGGGATAGGCAGGAAAAGTGAAGAAGGAATAGGGGAAAACACAATGGGTAGTAGAAGGAGGCGGAACCATGAGGGAGGTGATTAGCAGCTGGGGGAGGGGGCAGAGTGAAACTGGGAAGGGGGAAGGGAGGGGGAGGGAATTACCGGAAATTGGAGAATTCAATGTTCATACCAAGGGGCTGGAGACTACCCAGACAGTATATGAGGTGTTGCTCCTCCAACCTGAGTTTAGCCTCATCATGGCAGTAACCTTTAAGCTATGAAGCTGCCAAATCATACCAAATAACACGTAAAAATACACAGCCTATATAAAGTAGAAATAGTGTATGTTCAGTGTAGTATCACTTACGGGAATCGGGAAGACAGCTTGCCGAGCACACTGATGATGGTGTGTTAGACTGAGTCGTCGGAGTTAGGGTGGTGCAGTGGCCCCCACCCTCTGGGCAGCGACCCAATACCGATCCGCGAAGCATGCAGTGACAGACCTCTCCTGTTTCACTGCCACTGGTCCCTGCTTTCATTGAAACTGGAGTCACCAACCATTCCATAATGACTGCAACTGATTAAGGCTCTGGGCCTGTGGGATCCCAACTTTCTATTATGCCCCCTGGTCCAGTTCCTTCAAATTCAAGTTTTATTGTCATTCAGCCATGCACATTTATACGGCTAGACGAAACATCGTTCCTCTGGGGCCAAGGTACAAACCATAGACCACTTCACCAGGTACTCTCTTGAGAAGTGGCTGCTTTATTAAGAGGTCTAACAGCCTGGGGTAGAAAGATGTTACTCTGCTTGACAGTTCTGTGATATTTTCTTCTGGATGGCGGGAGGTCAAAGAGGTTGTTGGAAGGATGGGAGAGGAGGCTCTGCCTATGTGGCACTTCTGAATGGGAGTGGGAGAATGAGGGAAACCATGATGATGTTTTCAGCAGTTCTCACTATCCCTTACAACTACCATCAGGCACGTGATTCAGAGGCTGAAGTCCTGCACCATCAGGTTTAGCAAAACCTACAGCTACTTGGTTCTTGAACCAACCTTCAAAATCTTAATCTCTACAGTTTTGCAGCACTACAACCACCTTCAAAGATTCAAAGTATATTTATTATCAAATAATGTATAAATTATACAACCTTGAGATTTGTCTGCTTACAGGCACCTTGGTGACTTTGTGGTAAAATGACATTTTTTCACTGTGTTCTTCCTTGTGAAATTGGATATAATTTATTTTAATGTTTTTCTTGTGAATTCTGCTTAAATGTTGCTCTATCCTGCAAGTATTTTAATTGTTGCATCCCTGCATTCATGTACATGTGCTTTTAACAATAAACTCAACTTTGGTACATATTTTTGGGGTCTCACCAGGAGTATTTATGGTTAAGGCAGTGTGTTGGAGTGGGGCGGTTGATACAGGTCCTTGCTCGTGGACATTGAGTGTGAGGCCCATCTTCTTGTCAGTGAGTGTCAGGAGCATCCTGGGCTCCGAGGTCAGCTTACCTTGCTCTGGAATGGAGACTGAAGAGCTGTGTGTGCTGGAGATCCCCTCTCATTGGAGCTGAGGTGGGCAGTGGGGGCAAGGGAACTGCCTGTGTAAAACTGAGCGCGAGCACATAATTAATCATTTGCTTTATAAATCCTGTTAGTGAGCAAAAGGCCACGGTGACGCTGAATGCACCGATGAACGGATGATGAGCCACACAGAGATGAAGCAGTAGTGTCCTCTGGTGGACAATGCTGGGACTGCACCTAATGAACCAATTCAACTCCAGGACAATTAACCCACAAACTCTCTGTAAGATCCAGACTTGATTGTTCCAACTTTTTCAGTCACCCACGCTCTCCAATAAACCCTATGTCCGCAGCGTTGCAAGTTTCATTCACTGACCCCTGGTGAAATACCTCCACAGTTGTAAAATTCTAATCCTCATTTTCACATTCCTCCTTGACCTAGTAGAGCAGTGTCGTGTCAATTGTTGGTTGACAGCACTTCCTGGAGCTCTTTATGCCACTTCAAAGATGCAGGGATTATCTTGCTGTTACACTTAGTGAAACACAGGGAAGGCAGAGTATGCAGCAAGAAGTTGTTGAGATTAGTCCTGGAGGTAATGATTGCTTTAGGATGCCATCTTCCAAAATGTCATCAATTCCTGAGCACATGGTGCAGCAGGTAGTGCTGATGCCTCCCTGCTCCAGTGGCCCAGGTTCAGTCTTGACCTCAGTCCTGTCAGAGTGTGGAGTTTGCATGGTCTCCATGGAGTTTCTCCAGGTACTCCAGTATCCCCTCGCATATCGAAGGCAGACAGACGTACAGTACAGCACAGAAGCAGGTCCTTGAGCCCAGGTCATCCATGCCTACCAAGTTAGTCCCATCCTTAACCCATATCCCTCTCAACCCTTCCTAACAAAATACTTATCCAAATGTCTTTTAAATGTTGTTGTTACACCTGCATATACACGTTTTCTGGCAGCTCATTCCATATATGCTCCAACTGAAGAAGTTGCCCCTCGGGTTCCTTTTCAATCTTTCCTCTCTCGCCTAGTTTTTAGTTCCCCATTCTCTGGGAAAGGGACCATATACATGCACTCTCATGATTTTAGACACCTCTGTAAGATCTCTCCTGTCTCCTTTGTTCCAAGGAATGAAATACTAGCTTACCCAATCTTTCACCTTAACTCAGGCACATGAGCCCTGGCAACATCCTCATTAAGCACTTGATAAGGTCCCTCAAGGTAATCTGCACCAAATCCAATAATTCCGAGTAGCGGGCATCAACATGGTCTGCAGCCAGATCTGCTCCTCCGCACCCAAACTGGGTCCTCTGACATCCCGGCAGGCTCCCGACACCTTGGCTGACCTTTTGACATCTCGGCCAACCTTTTCAACACCTCAGTGGGCTCTGCCGCTGACACCAGTCTGGCTACTCTGATCAATGAGCAGCTGACTGATGGTGTAGCCCTGCAGTGCGCAATGTTCTTGGAGTAGAACTGTCTTTCGATCATAAAAAAACAAATTTTACAAAGAAAATAGTACCTTTGGTTGGCCCCTGAGAGGCTGCTTCATTCGCACGTGCCACCATCTTACCAGAACTTTTCAGCTACTTCATTGGTCACTGTGTTAAGTATAAAAGTTGCAACTGTATAAAACTTTGGGGAGGCCACATTTAGAGTACTGTGCACAACTCTTAATAGGAGGAATGTGGAGACTTTGGAAAGGGTACAAAAGAGTTTTACCGGATGTTGCCTGGATTTGAGAGTATTAGCGAGAAAGACAGTGAATTAAAAACATTAACAAGGTACTTGGATAGGGATGTGATTAGGAAAGGGTTAGAGCGGTATGGGCCAAACACAGGTAAATGGGACAAGCTTCGACAGGAGTCTCGGCATAGATGAATTGGGTCAAAGAGCCTGCCTGCATGCTGTATAACAGGTTGGACAACTTTGGTTGTTTTATCTGGACTGTCCGCAGCTGAGGAGAGGCTTCACAGAATTGCGAAGGTCAATAGTCAGTCTTTTCCCCAGATGGGGAATAACAAGTTCGAGTGGGTATAGGTTAAAGCGGGGAGGAAGAAAGTTTAAAAGAGGTGTGTGAGCTGTTTTTTTTAGGGCAGTTGGTGCTTGGAATATGCTGTCAGGAGACAGTATGCTGTCTGGAAGCAGGTACAGTAAGAGGCATTTAGACAGACACCTGAACTGGCAAGGAACAGAGGGACACAGTCTGTGTACAGACAGATGCCCGTCTCAGATTGGCATCATAATCGACACTGAAGTTGTGGGCTGAAAGGCCAGTTGCTGAGCTGTACTGCTCTGTAATAACAGGATGACTGGAAAATGATGATAGTACTGGCAGAGTCACAGAAAATGGCAGTAAAACTCAGTGGGTAAGACAGCATCCATGGAAAGGAATAGTTAATATTTCAGGCTTGAATGCTATCATCTCTTATAAAGTAAAATCGAACAACATAGGTGACAATAGGGCTTCATTTCCAGATGAGCTCAATGCCTTCTAAGTTCACTTTGTCTGTCAAAACATGGAGGAACCGTCACGAACTCCCACATCCCCCAATGTATGATTTCTGACTCTGAGGTCGATATGCGAACATTCTTCGGGAGGGTGAACCCACACAAAGCATCTGGGCCAGACGGGGTACCTGGCCAAACACTAAAGACCTGTGCCAACCAACTGGCTGCAGTGTTCACTGAGATCTTTAACCTCTCACTTTGGCAGTCTGAGGTATCCATCTGCTTCATACAGGCTTCAATTATACCAGTGCCAAAGACAATTCTGGTGACCTACCTCAATGACTATTGTCCAGTAACACTTACGGCCACAGTGAAGAAGTATTTTGAGGGGATGGTGATGAAACAGATCAACTCTCGCCTGAGAAGCGACTTGGATCCACTCCAATTTGCCTACCAGGGCAACAGGTCCACAGCAGATGCCATCTCTTTGCCTCTTCACTCAACCCGAGAACATTTGGAGAGCAAAGGTGCATTCATTAGGGTGTTCTTAATCGACTACAGCTTAGTATTACTATCCCCTCAAAACTAATCAATAATCTTCAAGACCTTGATCTCAAAACCTCCTTGTGCAGTTGGTTCCTTGATTTCCTCATTTGCAGCCCCCAGTCAGTTCAGATTAACAACAACATCTCTCCATGGTCTCCATCAGCACAGGTGCACCACAAGGCTGTGTGCTTAGCCCCCTGCTCTACCCCCTTTACACTTATGACTGTAAGGCTAAACATAGGTCCTGTGCCAGTTACCAGTTTGTTGACGACACCACTGTTGTAGGCCGAATCAAAGGTGGTGATGAATCAGCATACAGGAGGGAGATTGGAAATCTGGCCGAGTCGTGCCATAACAACAACCTCTTATTCAACGTCAGCAAGACCAAGGAGCTGATTATTGACTTCCGGAGGAGTTGACCGGAGGTCTATGAGCCAGTCCTCATCAGAGGACCAGAGGTGGAGAGGGTCAGCAACTTTAAATTCCTTAGTGTTATATTTCAGAGACCTGCCTTGGGTCCAGCATTTAAGTGCAATTACGAAGCAAGCACAACAGTGCCTCTCCTTCCTTAGGAGTTTGTGAAGGTCTGGTATGACATCTAAAACTTTGACACATGTCTCAAGAGGTGGGGCGGAGAGTATATTGATTGGCTGCATCACAGCTTGATGTGGAAACACTAATGCTCTTTGAACAGAAAATCCTACAAATAGTAATGGATATGGCCCGGTCCTTTGTGGACAAAGCCTTCCCCACCATTCAGCACATCCATATGGAGCATTGTCACAGGAAAGCAGCATCCAACATCAGGGACCCCCACCACCCAGGACATGCTCCCTTCCCACTGCTGACATCAGGAAAGAGGTGCAGGAGCCTCAGGCCTCACACCACCAGGTTCAGGAAGAGTTATTACCCCTCAACCATCAGGCTGTTGAACCAAAAGGGATAACTTCATTAACTTCACTTGCTCCATCATTGAAATGTTCTCACAACCAATGGACTCACTTTCAAAGCCTCTTCATCTCACATTGCCAATATTTACTGTCTAAAGGTTTCACTGCTAATGTAATGGTCTTCCTGTAGAAACAGTATTTGGGTTACGGTTAGAGATAATGGGTGCTTTGGAATGTGAGCTTGTCCTTTGTTCAGCGGGAGATGAAGAGAGAAGACGCTGGAGAGAATCAGTGATAGGATTTGACCCAGTGGGGGACTGTGATTCCATGCAGCAAGTTGCTGAGGTCTACAGAGGATCAGTGAATTTGACCTTTGGAAGAGTTGAGCTCCAACTTGTGCACGTTTGACTATTTAATTATGATGGGCCCTTTGCTTTTTTCCTTTCTTTTCTTTACTAACCCTTTAGTTAAGTTGAGATTCAGACGATTTTATGTTTGAATTTGGAGAAAATTAGAAGTAACCTTTATGATTCTTCATTTAAATTTGAACAGATTTGGGGACCTTTTATTCGATATTTTCATTTAATGTAATATTTACCCTTCTTGTTTTTTTTTCACTGTTTTAATGGAGGTCGGGATTGAGGACATGATTTTAAGTTTAACTCTGTTTGGTTCCAAGTTAGCCCATTGCTTTGCCTTGCTTTTAGTTAGTTGCACGGTGGGTTTTTTTTGGGGGGTTTTTTTTTTCTTTTTTTCCATTGATATATATAAAATTTAGTAAACTATTATGTTATCTTGGTTTCTTATGCTTAAATTACATTGTAGTATTTTCTTTTTGGTATTGTTATCTTTTGGAATTTTATTATACTTTAACATTGTATTAATGTTTATATGGCTTACCTTTTTTGTATACTTACTCAATAAAAAGATTTAAAAAGAAAGTTAAGTTGAGATTCATAAATACAATTCTTTTAATCGTATGCAGTGTGCTGTCTGTTATTTCTTGGCACTGAGTTGTAACAGGGTAGAAAATTACAAGCATCCACACAAACCGGCGTTTGGCATGGGACAGCCGTATCAAGCCCTGTGTATTCCCTAGACTTACACAGCCAAGAAAACTGGGCAGGGTTTCGCACGGAAGAAATTGTTGATGTTATGGGTCAAAACCCTGTACGCACTGAGAGTGGAGAGTTGAGAAGAGAAGGGCTGCAGCCAGAGAGGACAGACTGCTCATGCTGATCAATGTTGGAGCTTGAAGACTGATAGATGGTGGCAGAAAGGGAGAGGGAGAGACATCAGATTGAGTAAGATGGGAGGGTGGTGGAGGTGGAGGTCAGCAGCTGGAGGGAAATAATCAGTGACGCAAAAATTGCTCCAGTCATGGATTCTGGTCAGTAAAAGAAATGGGGATGGGGACCACTTATCTAAGAAAGTATGTGCTGGCTTTAGAGAAGGTTCACGAGAATGATCCCAGGAGCGAAAGGGTTATCATATGAGCAGCAATTGATGGCTCTGGGTCTGTATTCGCCTGAGTTTAGAGGAATAAGGGGGGACTATCCTTGAAACCCTTTGGATATTGAAAGGTCTGAATAGAGTGGATGTGAAGAGAATCCCATATTCGGGGAGCCAAGGACCAGAAAGCACAGCCTCAGAATAGAGGAATGTCCATTTAGAACAGATATGGGAAAAATATTCTTTAGCCAGAGGATGGAATTCATTGCCACAGATGCCTGTGCAGGCCAAGTACATATATTTAAGGTGGAGGTTGATAGGTTCTTGATTAATCAGGGTGTCAAAGGTTACAGGGAGAAGGCAAGAGAATGGGGTTGTTCCTGTGTCTTATGGTCTTATTAGGGGAGAGGTGAATGACAGTTTGGGACCAGACAGGGGAGAAGGAGTGGGGAAACATCGCCTTTTTGGCTGCCAAGATGAAGTCCAGTACCAAATGAAGTATCAACACCTCGTATTCTGTCTGGGTATCTACCATCCAACAGCATGAATTTTCAAATTTTAGGTTATTTCCCCACACCCCATCCCTTTTTTCACCTCTCTCCCTTCCCCACCACTCCTCTTCTGATCCAATAGTCCTCTCATCTTTGTCTCTCCTCCAGCCCTGCCCCAGTCCTATTTCACCCATCTTCATCTCTTTTCCCTCCTGGCTCCAATCTCTACTTCACAGAAAGTTCACTCTTCCCCTACCAGCCCCTGTAGGTTCCAATTGTCAATTGATTCCCATTCTTACTGAGTTTACTTTTCCGAATCCTGCACTGGTGTTCCTGCTTATCTGCCTCCAGCAGCCATGTCTGCTATCTTCAGACTTTCCTCTGATGCTTCATCTGGTACTTTTCATTTCTCTGTCTCTCCCCCTCACCTCTACCTGACATCACCTGCCTGTCATCTTGCCTCCCCCCACTCCTCAGTCCATCACCTTGGAATATTTCTCCATCACTAAAGTGAGCTTCTTTTCCATGGAGGTCGGTGTGTGAGGATTGATGTGTACAATTGTATGTCAGAAATGTTTAGACACTTAAATAGGCAAGGCACAGAAGGGTACAATTTTAATACGGGTTAATGGGATGGGCAGAAGGGTGGACATTGACATAATGGGCGAGAGAACCCGCTTCTGTGCTGTATAAATCTGACTTCAAACTGATCAGCAGGAATTCATTAAAATTCTTCGGAGAGGAGTGCAGAGCAACAAATGATTCAACCTTATTGAGTCGTAGAGTCAATAGCATAGAGACGGGCTGTTCAGCCCAACTCGTTCATACTGACTAAAGAGCCTAACTGATCTAGTCACATTTGACGGCATTTGACCCATATCCCTCTCTCTAAACTCTTCTTATCTATACACCTGTCCAAATCTCTTTTAAACATTGCAACTATTATACTTAAGTGCCCCAGTCAATGAGGGTAAGCACGATCTATGCCTTTGTTACCAACCTAACCTGTGTTGCCACCTTCAGGAAGCTATGGACTTGGACACCAAAATCCCTTTGTGCATTCATGCATTTAACGGTTATGCCACTTTGCTATAGAATTTTGAGAATTTTTGAGTTTCCAAAGTACAACACCTCGCACATGCCGGGATTATACCCTGTCTGATATTTCTCTGTCCATCTTGAACTGCATCAACAACATTTAAAAGATACTTGGGTAGATACATGGATTGGAAAGATTTAGAGGGATGTGGGCCAAACATGGTCACATGGGATTAGCTTATATGACGTCTTAGTTGGCATGAAACAGTTTGGCCAAAGGGTCTTTTTCTGTGCTGTATGAACTACGACTCAACCTATATCCGTCATCACTTTCCACAACTCCACCAACTTTGGTATTACCTGCAAATTTATTAATTAGCCCATCTACATATTCTGGAGATAATTTCTATATCACAAACAGCGGAAGTGCCAGCTCTGATCCCTGCAGATCGCTATTGGTTACTGACCTCCACCCTGATTTACAGTCTTGACCACCACCCTCTATTTTCTGAGCCCTAGCTAATGTCGAATCCACCTTATGTGTCTTAATCTTTGGACCAGCCTACCAGATGGAGGTAAGGATCAAAGAAGATGACTAGTGTATATGACTTGAGGCCTCTCTATCATGTGAGACACAGTGAGAATAAACAAACCTGTGCGCAAGAGCCTGGCACTTTCTTTCCAAGCTGATACTGTTATTTTGGAGAACAGCAGAGGATTCTGCTGGATGTTCAGGCCCATATTTATCATTATTATAAAACCATAAGATATAGGAGCAGAATTAGGCCGTTTGGCCCATTGAGTCTGCTCCACCATTTCATCATGGCTGATCCAGTTTTCCTCTCAAACTAATCTCCTGCCTTCTCCCCGTATCCCTTCATGCCCTGACCAATCAAGAATCTATCAACCTCTGCCTTAAATATACAAAAAGATTTGGCTTCCACAGCTGCCTATGGCAGTGAATTCCACAGATTCACCACTCTCTGGCTAAAGAAATTCCTCCATCTCAGTTCTAAAAAGACAAGCCTCCATTCTGAGGCTGTGTCCTCTGGTCTTAGATTCCCCCATCATATGAAACATCCTCTCCACATCCACTCTATTAAAGCCTTTCACCATTCAATAGGTTTCGATGAGGTCACCCCTCATTCTTCTGAATTCCAGTGAATACAAGCCCAGAGCTATCAAACACTCTTCATATGATAAGCTGTTCAATCCTGGAATCGTTTTTATGAACCTCCTTCAGTTTCAGCACACTCTTTCTAAGATAAGGGGCCTAAAACTGCTCAGAACACTCCAAGTGAGGCCTCAGCAGTGCCTTATAAAGCTTCAACATTACATCTTTCCTTTTATATTCTAGTCCTCTTGGAATGAATGCTAACATTGCATTGGCCTTCCTTACCACAGACTCAACCTGCAAACTAACCTTTAGGGAATCCTGCACAAGGACTTCCAAGTCCCTTTACACCTCAGTTTTTTTGTACTTTCTCTCCATTTAGAGAATAGTGTCCCTTTTCATTTCTTCTTCCAAAGTGAATGACCACACACTTCCCAAAACTTTTTTCCATCTGCCATTTCTTTGCCCATTCTCCTAATCTAAGTCCTTCTGCAGCCTTTGTTTTTCCTCAAAACTACCTGCGCCTTCACTTATCTTTGCCTTTCTCCTAATCTGTCCATCCTTCTTTAGTCCCTCTACTTCCTCAAAATTACCTGCCTCTCCATCTATCTTCATATCGTTTGCAAACTTTGCAACAAAGCCATCAATTCCATCATCCAAATCACTGACATCATTAAAAAGTATTGGTCCCAACACAGACCCCTGTAGAACATCACTAGCCACTGGCAGCCAACCAAAACAGGCTCCCTTTATTCCCACTCTTTGCCTCCTGCCAGTCAGCCACTGCTTTATCCATGCTGGAATCTCTCCTGTAAACCATGGGCTGTAGCTTGTTAAGCAGCCTCATGTGTAGCACCTTGTCAAAGGCCTTTTGAAAATCCACAACATTCTCCTTTGTGTATTCTGTTTGATATTTCTTCAAAGAATTCCAACGTATTTGTCAGACAAATTTTCCCATGTTGACTATGGCCTATTTTATCATGTGCCTCCAGGTATCCTGAGAGTTCATCCTCAATAATCAACTCCAACATCTTCCCAACCACTGAGGTCAGACTAACTGGCCTATAGTTTCTTTTCTTCTGCCTCTCTCCCTTCTTGAAGGATGAAGCAACTATCCTGGTAAATTTTCAAAGTCTTCCGGAACCATTCCAGAATCTAGTGATACTTGAAAGGTCACTACTGATGCCTTCACACTCTCTTCAGCCACCTCTTTCAGAACTCTGGTGTGTACACTATTTGGTCCAGTTAACTTATCTACCTTCAGACCTTTCAGTTTCTTCACTACACATTGCCTCTGTTAGTAAACCACTACCTCATCTTTAGCACTATTAGTTGCCTTTCCTACGATCTGGCATTGAAATATATGCAGCTCAGGACACTAGTCACACCATACTCAACCTTTTGATTCCTAACTTTGTCTTATCACCACCTTCCTCCACAGCCTCTCCACTAATTGTTCTGGCACTCTGGTTCCTATCCCTCTAGTTTAAACCTCACCATGCAGCATTAACAGACCTTCCCGCTAGGATATTCGTCCCCCTCCAGTTCAGGTGCAAGCCTTCCCTTCAATACAGGTCCCACCTTTCCTGGAAGAGAGGCCAATGATCCAAAAATCTTATGCCCTCCCTCCTACGCCAACTCCTTAGCCATGTATTAAACTGTATAATCGAGGCAGAGGTAGCAATCCTGAGATCACAACCCAAGAGGTCCAGCCCTTTAACTTAGCACCAGCTCCCTAAACTCCCTCTGCAGAACCTTGTCACACGTCTACCCATGTTAATGCTACCTACATGGACCATGACCTCTGGCTGTTCACCCTCCCACTTAAGAAGGCTTCTGATGACTTTGGTCTCCACCACATCACAGATAAGCCGCTCTTTATCTCAGCAAGCTTGTTTGTTTCCGTTTTGGCTGCTAATGAACGGATATCAATCTAAACTTTGACTCGGTGTTTCCCCTCCAGGAATACTGCCTGACCTGACGTGTACTCACAATTTTCTGTCCTGATTTCAGTGGAACGACGTTTGAAATATATGCAGGTTTCAGACCTCCTGGGAGATCCACCAAATCAGCCAGAACCTTTGCTTCAAAATTGCGGAGATTTTCCTGGATTAAGTGAGAAAATCCCTTTTTGATTAAAGGCAGAGGAATTAGATAGCCGCATTGTAAAGTACAGATCCATGCAGACAGGGTAAGGAGATGTAACTTGCTGGGATACAAACAAAGGGGGAGTGTTGATGCAAAGTAGTGACTGAATCTGTAGATGGTGAGGTGTGGACAGCAGCTCTGCTGTTAGATGAACAACATGTGGTGGCGTGCCAGTTTACCAGAGTGAGATAGGACGTCTGGTTGAGTGGCGTCATAAAAATAACTTCTTCAGTGTCAGTAGATCTGAAGAACTGCTTGTTGACTTCAGGAAGGGGAGGGAGGGCAAACGTGTGCTAGTCCAGATTGGGGGATGCACCATGGAGAGTCAGCAGCTTTAAGTTCCTGGACATTAAGATATCTGACCTGTGCTGGGCTCACAAATTGGCAAATTGGATTATTATTATCAGATGTACTGAGGTATAGTGAAAAGCTTCGTTTTGCACGCCATCATTTCATTCCAACAGTACATTGAGGTGGTACAAGGAAAAGCAGTAACAGAATATACAATGAAGCGTTACAATTTAGAGGAAGGGCAGTCAATGACGAGAGATGCTCACCAGCGTCATTACGAGCAAGGAGCTTCAGCTGTCACAGAACCCAGCAGATGCACTGTTGAAAGTATCCTGGTCCAAATGCAGGGTTTTGATCTGAAATGGTCTTTTCCGCCACGGATGCTGCGTGACCCACTGAGTTCCTCCAGCGCATCGTTGCCCCGTATTCCAGCATCTGTATTCTCTCGTGTCTCTCTGTTTGCATCATGGTCTGCTACAGCAATTCAAATGTGCAGGAACATAAGAAGCTGCAGAGAGTAGTGAATTTGGCTGAATACATCACGGGCATGTTCCTCCCCACTATAGGTAGTATGTATCCTGCCTCTGGAAGGAACACTGATCATCAACGATCCCCACCATCATGCTGTCTTCTCACTGCTGCCACCAGGCAGGAGACAGAAGCACCCCGCAAGGTTCAAGAACAACTACTTCCCTTCAACCATTTCATTCTTAAACCAAGTGGCAAAACCCTCATCACTATATTGTATTAATGCTTTGATTACTGGTTAGTGCTCAGGGCATTGGACTGTGGAGTTCATTTCCAGCACTGTCTGTAAGGAGTTTGTACATTCTCCCCATTAAATGCATGGGTTTCCTCCCACAGTCCAAAGACATACTGGTCAGTAGGTTAATTAGTCATTGTAAATTGTCAGAATCAGAATCAGGTTTATTATCACTGGCATGTGACGTGAAATATGTTCACTTAGCAGCAGCAGTTCAATGCGATACATAATCCAGCAGAGAGGGAAAAATAATAATAAATAAAATTAATAAATAAAAATAAACAAGTAAATCAATTACATATATTGAATAGATTAAAAAAGTGCAATAACTGAAATACTATATATCAAAAGAAGTGATGTATTGTCCAAAGATTCAATGTCCATTTAGGAATCGGATGACAGAGGGGAAGAAGCTGTTCCTGAATCACTAAGCGTGTGTCTTCAGGCTTCTGTACCTCCTACCTGATGGTAACAGTAAGAAAAGGGCATGCTCTGGGTGCCAGAGGTCCTTAATAATGGAAGCTGTCTTTCTGAGACACCGCTCCCTAAAGATGTCCTGGGTACTGTGTAGGATAGTACCCAGGATAGAGCTAACTAGATTCACAACCTTCTACATCTTCTTTCAGTCCTGTGCAGTAGCCCCTCCATTCCAGACAGTGATGTAGCCTGTCAGAATGCTCTCCATGGTACAACTATAGAAGTTTTTGAGTGTATTTGTTGACATGCCAAATCTCTTCAAACTCCTAATGAAGTATAGCTGCTGTCTTGCCTCCTTTATAACTACATCAATATGTTGGGACCAGGTTAGATCCTCAGAGATCTTGACACACAGAAAACTGAAGCTGCTCACTCTCTCCACTTCTGATCCCTCTATGAGAATTGGTATGTGTTCCTTCGTCTTACCCTTCCTGAAGTCCACAATCAGTTCTTTCATCTTACTAACGTTGAGTGCCAGGTGTTGTTGCAGCACCACTCCACTAGTTGGCATATCTCACTCCTGTACACCCTCTCGTCACCACCTGAGATTCTACCAACAACGGTTGTATCATCAGCAAATTTATAGATGATATTTGAGCTATGCCTAGCCACACAGTCATGTGTATACAGAGAGTAGAGCAGTGGGCTAAGCACACACCCCTGAGGTGTGCCAGTGTTGATCGTCAGCAAAGAGGATATGTTATCACCAATCTGCACAGACTGTGGTCTTCTGGTTAGGAAATTGAGTATCCAATTGCAGAGGGAGGTACAGAGGCCCAGGTTCTGCAACTTCTAACTCAGGATTGTGGGAACGATGGGATTAAATGCTGAGTGTTAGTTGATGAACAGCATCCTGATGTAGGTGTTTGTGTTGTCCAGGTGGCCATTGAGATTGCATCTGCCATTGACCTATGTGGCGATAGGCTAACTGCAGTGGGTCCAGGTCCTTGCTGAGGCAGAAGTTCAGTCTAGTCATGACCAACCTCTCAAAGCATTTCATCACTGTCGATGTGAGTGCTACTTGATGGTCATTAAGGCAGCTCACAGTATTCTTCTTAGGCACTGGTGTAATTGTTGAAGCAACACTCACAACTCGCTGGAGGAACTCAGCAGGTCGGGCAGCATCCGTGGACTGATCCATTGATCAGTCAATGTTTCGGGCCGGAACCCTTCGTCAGATGTCATCATCATAGCTTGTCACACCAGACAGCCAGCTGCTCTAGTGTTGTTTGGTTGATGTTGAGCAGGTCAGTGTCAGCTAAATCAGGTGAGAGTGGGCAGTTGCGCTGAACATATTCAATGTTCTGCAGCCTTTCGCCACACTCACAGGATTCACTGGTCTTTAAACCCCACTTCACGATACTATCTCCCGTCCTATTGTTTGGTAGGGTTCTGGCTTCTGTTTGTTGCCAGAAGTCAATTCTGTATGTTTAGGGGGATGCTCCGTGTGGTAGTTCCTCCACTGTAGCAAAGCTTTTCCTCGATTTTAGGTGGTTGGAAACTGGCACGTGATGATGTAGTGGGTGCCATGGATCCAAGTTCTGTTTACCTTTTCCAATTTTTGTTGTAGTGTGTCTTCGGATCTCTGGGGGAGCGATGCCTGCAAGTCTGTAAATGATGTTAGTGGGTGTGGGGCTCGGTGTGCCTGTGATTATTCGGCAGGCTTCGTTAGCAATGGGTCTATTTTCTTCGCATGGGCTGATCTGCCCCACACAGGTGCACAGTATTCTGCAGGTGCATAGCAGAGTGCTAGGGCAGTTGATCTGTGTGTGAGCATTAGCTCCCCATTTCGTGCCTGCTAATTTTTTCAAGAGAGAGTTGCGAGAGCCAACTTTCCCTCGGAGTTTTTGGATGTGGGTGGTAAATAGGCAGGAGGAGAAGATGGCGGCGCACCTGCGTGTGTGCAGCCCTCCAGTGAAAAATGATATCATATCTGTTAAATAGGGGCCGTGGACAATTCTGATTTGATGGAGATAGACATGAAAGCACAGAGGAACATCTGGAGAAATTTCTGAAACGCCCATTCGCTGCTGTCGTTACTGTGTGGTCGGGAATCTTTTCGGAGGGTAGGCCTCAAAATCCCTGGCCTTGCCTACTTTTGGTGACTGAGAAGGAGGTCGAATCGTTCGGACAGAGATGGCACTCAGTACTCGGTGTCGGAGAGCTGATCAGAGCTCTAACTTTTCGGATGACTCACAGTCGGATTGTGGTCGGCATGGCAGGGAGAGTTTTTCTTCCTTCTCCCATCTGCGTGAGATGTGGGACATTTGAGAAACTTTGAACTTTACTGTGCTCATGGACTTCTTCATCAAGTTATGGTATTGTTGCACTGTTGTAACTATATGTTATAATTATGTGGTTTTTGTTACTTTTTCAGTCTTGGTCTGTCCTGTGTTTTGTGATATCACACCGGGGGAAATAATGTATAATTTCTTAATGCATGCATTACTGGATGACAATAAAAGAGGACTGTGTGTCTTCATAATCTAATCTAAATGAGAGCGTCCTATCCAGTGTCACACCCAGGTAAATTGGATCTGGATGGTGTTCGAGCTCCTTCCCACACCGGAAGATCTTGAGTTTCCAAGCTGCTTCTCGATTCCTCAGGTGGAATGCACACACTTGAGTTTTTCACATAAAAGTTGCTGGTGAACGCAGCAGGCCAGGCAGCATCTATAGGAAGAGGTACAGTCGACGAGTGGTCTTGGCCCGAAACGTCGACTGTACCTGTTCCTATAGATGCTGCCTGGCCTGCTGCGTTCACCAGCAACTTTTATGTGTGTTGCTTCTAATTCCAGCATCTGCAGATTACCTTGTGTTTGCACTTGAGTTTTTGATGGATTTAGGTTCAGAAACCATTTTTCATAATACTGCTTCATTGCTTCAAGGACTGCTGTAAGTCGTACTTCAACTTCTTGGAAGGAGTTAGCTTGTGTTGCTATGCATAGGTTGTCTGCACAGATAAACCTGCGTGTGTTAGGAAAGGTTGGTTGGTCATTTGTGGGCTGATAGCATGGATGGGTGAGTGGTGAGGAGATAGTGCAGCAGACCAGGGTTCAAGTTCTTGGATCATTGGAACCTTTTCCGGGGAAGAGGTGACCTATGCAAGAGGGACGGGTAGCACCTGAACTGGAGGGGAACCATACCTGGCCAGGAGCTTAGCTAATGCTACTCGGGAGATTTTAGGCTAGTTTTGCAGGGGGTTGGAAACCAGAGACCCAGGTCAGTATGAGAAGGATTGGATGTCAGGGAAAGTGTTGAAAGGCAAAATCAAAATAACAGGTACGATAGGCCGGATGTTTGAAGCGTGTTTATTTTATATTTGTATTTTGTGTATTATAGGTAAGGGTGATCAGTACATGGGACTGCGATATTGTAGACATTACTGAAACTTGGCTGAGAGAGGGGCAGGAATGGATGATTATTGTACCAGGTTTTCGAAGTTTTAGAAAAGATAGAGAAGGGGGAAGTTGCACTTCTAATCAGGGACAATATCACAGCTGCACTGAGAGGAGACATAATGGAGGGGTCAGACTCTGAGTCCATTTGGGTAGAAATCAAGAATAGGAAGGGTGTAATCAAACTGATGGGGAGTACTACAGCTTCTCCTCCCCCCCCCCCACCCCTACTACCAGAACATTGAGGAATAGATATGTAATCAAAGAAAGGAAATGTGTAAAAATAATAGGATTGTTGTCATGAGGGATTTCAACTCCCGAATATAAATTGGGACCTTTCTAGTGCAAGGGGTTTAGCAGAGGCATAATTTGTTAAGTGTATCCAGGAGAGGTTCTTAACTCAATGTGTAGACAGTCCAATGAGAGGAGAGGTTGTACCAGACCTAGTACTGGAGAATGAGCCTTGGCTAGGTGACTGACCTTTCAGTGGGTGAGCAGTTGGGGAACAGTGACCACATCTCTTAACTTTCAGGGTAGCTACAGATAAGGATAGGAATGGTCCTTGTGGGACACTCTTAAATTGGAGTCAGGCAAATTACGAGGGCATTAGGCTGAAACTAACGAGTGTTAATTGGGAACTCTTTTTTTCTGGCAAGTCTACATCAGAAATGTGGAGGATGTTTAAAGATCAATTGCGCAGAGTATAGGAAAGGTACGTTCCTGTTGGAAGGAAAGAATGGAATGGAAAGATAAAAGAGCCTTGGATGCCCAGAGAGGTGATGAATTGAGTCAAGAAGAAAAAGGAAAAGTATGTAAAGCTTTGGAAGTCGGGATCAAACGAAACACATGAGGATTATAAAGAAGCCAGAAAAGAACTAAAGAAGGGAATTAGGGAAGCCAGGAGGGGCCATGAGAAGTTCGTAAGGATTAAAAGTAGGATTAAGGTGAATCCTGAGGCATCTTATACATATGTAGCACCCCCCCCCCCGCCCCCGGCCACCCTCAGGGTCGTTCGGCTCGCTGTCGTCTAGGGAAACAGCCTCGGCCCCGGCAAACTGGATAATTCGTTTGTGTGGATGCTGTGTGAGGTACCCCACCCCGCCCAAATAATAGACAATACACCAGATGCAATTAAATGATATACAGTTTATAGATATTACTGGATCTATATAATTAAGAGAGAATAAAATATAAAAGGAAAATAAAAGGTGCCACACTTATCAAAGTTCAATCTCTTCGTGCACAAAAAAGTTGGAGCTCAAGGACCTTCTTCTTCACCCTGCGACCCCTCGGACCACCTCGACTGGCCGCCTGGGACCAACAACGGTGGTCGACCAGACGCTCCACACGAGTCCGTCTCTGTCTCCTCGCCGAACGCCCTCCTCGGGGTCCGACCCCTTTAGCGGACATCACAGCACATCGTCCATCCTCTGTCTCGCTCTCCCACCTTCTGCCCCAAAACCCCGCGCATACAGTATCTTCAAATACACCAAAACCATAACAACTATCCCAATTGGTTAATAGCACTCTCTTATCACACTCTAAAACAAAAACAAGCTGCTAGCGCAAACTTTCTCAGCGTTTAACACAACAAAGCCGCATTCCCCAGATTAACATAACAAAGACGCCATTTTAATTAGCCTCCGCAGTAACATAAAAGTTGAAACCCCCTTACATACATCAAGAGTAAGAAGATAACTAGGGAGAGGGCAGGACCACTCAAGGATAAAGAGGGGAATATTTGCTAGAATGTGGAGAAGGGAGGTCCTTAATGAGTACTTTGCTTCAAGGAAAAGGACATGGAGGAGCTGGAGATCAGTGCTAAGTGTATAACTATGTTAGGGCATTTAGAGGTCAAGGAGAGGAAAGCATTGGGCCTCCTAATGAGTATGAAGGCAGATAAGTTCCAAGTTATTGAGGGAGGCAAAAGATGAGATTGCTGGAGCCTTGACCAGTATCTACCTGTCCTCCCTAGGAACAGGTGAGTGGCTAGCATTGTACCTCTATTTAGAAAGGGAACAAGGGAAAACCCTGGAAACTATAGACCAGTGTGTGTCACGTTAGTTGTATGGAAATTGCTGGAAAAAATTCTTAGGGATAGGATATATGAGTGTTTGGAAACCCATGGACTGATTACGGTGAACTAGCAAGGCTTTGTGTGGGGCAGGTCATATCTTACCAACTTGACAATGTGATGAGAGTGAAATTGATGAAAGTAGGGCAGTGGATGTTGTCTACATGGATTTTAGTAAGCTATTTGAAAAAGTCACTCATGGGAGGCAAATTGAGAAGATTAGGACGCATGGGAACGGTGATAAATTGCCTGTTTGGATTCAGAACTGACTTGCACTTAAAAGACAGGGGGTTGTAGTTGAAGGAACTTATTCAAGCTGGAGGTGTGTACTTCGTGGCGTTTCACAGCAATCACAGCAAACGGCCTGGATGAAAATGCAGGTGGGTGGGTTAGTAAGTTTATGGATGATTGGTGGAGCTGTTAATGTTGTAGAAGACTGGCAAAGGATACTGTGTGGTATAAGTCAGTTGCATATACAGGCAGAGAAATGGCAGGTGGAGTTTAACCCAGAGAAATGTGAGGTGTTGCACCTCAGTAAGGCAAATACAAGGGATCGTACACTTTCAGAGGTGGAATTGTTAAGTGTTGCTGAGCAGAGAGAGCTTGGGGTCCAGTTTCAAAATTCCTTGAAAGTAGTTGCACAAGTCAATAGGGTGGTAAGAAGGCTTATGGAATGCTTACTTTTCTAAGTCGATGGTTTGAATTCAAAACTCGAGGTTATGTTGCAACTTCATAAAACTCTGGTGAGGCCACATCTGTAGTATTGTGTACAATTCTGGTCAGCCAATATAAGAAGGATGTTGAGGCCTTGGAGAGGGCGCAGAAGAGGTTTACCAGGATGCTGCCTGGTTTAGAGGGCACGTGCTATCATGAGAGGCTGGATGAACTTGGGTTGTTTTCTCTGGAGTGCCAGAGGCTGTGGGGAGATCTGATAAAGGTTTGTAAGATTATGAGAGGCATAGGTAGAGCAGACAGGGAGCGTTTTATTCCCAGGGTAGAAAAGTCTAATACCAGAGGGCATGCATTGAAGTTGAGAGGGGGTAGGTTCAAAGGGGATGTGAGGGCTAAGTTTTTTACTCAGAGAGTGGTGGATGCCTGGAATGAGCTGCCTGGTACGGTGGTAGAGGCAAATACAGTAGAGGCTTTTGAGAGATGTTTGGATAGGCACATGAATATGAGGAAGATGGTGGGATATGGACATTGTGTAGGTACAAGGGATTAGTTTTTGGGTCTTTTTTTATGTACTTTTTAGCTGGCTTGGCACAACATGTGGGCTAAAAGACCTGCTCCTGTGCTGTACTATTCTGTGTTCTCTGTTCCATGACAGGCAGATGTTAGGCCAAAATTATAGTCAGTGCAATGAGTTGCAGTGTAACAGGGGATAAAATCAAACAGTGTGATTAAATAAGGTAAATGGTCTTGTAGCACAGTTAGAGATTGGCAGGTATGAAGTTTTGAGCATCACCGAGCTGTGGTGGAAAGATGATCACAGTTGGGAGCTTAATATTCATGGAAAGACATTGTATCGAAAGGTCAGGCAGGTAGGTAGACGGGTTGGCATGGCTCTATTTGTAGAACAATGAAAACAAATCATTACAAAAAGGTGTGATAGGATTGGAAGATGTAGAATCATTGTGGGTGGAGTTCAGGAGTCTCAAGGGTGAAAAGATCCTGACAGAAGTTATTCACAAGCTGCTGATCAGTAGCCAGGATGTGGATTACATATTACAAAGGGAGAAAGAAGATGCATGTCAAAAGGGCCATGTTATGAGGGTATGCATGTAGATTGGGAAAATCAGGTTGGTACTGGATAAAGAGAGAATTCGTAGAATACCAACAAGCTTTCTTCTTAGAGCAGCTTGTAGTTGAGCCCTCTAGAGGAACAGCTATTCTAGGTTGGGTGTTATACAGTCGGCCCTCCTTATCCGCGAGGGATTGGTTCCGAGACCCTCCGCGGATACCAAAAAACGTGGATACTCAAGTCCCTTATTTAACCTGTCTCAGTGCAGGTGGACTTTCGGACCCAGGACAGCACAGGACCCGCCGCTCGCAGTGTTTCTGTTCTGTTGACTTATAATATCTAATACAATGTAAATGCTATGTAAACAGTTGTTATACTGTATTGTTTAGGGAATGATGACAAGAAAAAAAGTCTGTGTATGTTCAGTACAGACACAACCATCGTAGCTCTTCTGGGAACGCTGATGCTGCCTCGGCATCAGCCGATCCCGATTCTCCCGTGATCTTTAAGTTCTTGAGGCTGCAGCGCTTTACATAGCCAGCCAGCCATCCCTGGCACTAACACTTCCACGAATTTCAGCTTCTTTCTGCTTTATTGTGTGAATGCTCGATTCGTTCTTGCCGACCTTACGGCCCACTTCGGAATGCGACATGCCACTTCAAAAGATCTAATATTTCTAATTTCTCAGTGAGAGAGAGCACTTTACGCTCCCTCTTAGCCTTTGAGGAATTGCGTTGACCACGTAATTGTTTATTAGGAGCCATTTTTTTCACAGAAACAAACTAGCGGATGAACGAGATGCGAGGCGAACAATGAATGCTGGAGAGAGAACTTCCGGGTTTTCCCGATTCACGGTTGGTTGAATTCGCGTATGCGGAACTCACAGACGGGGGGGCCGACTGTATTTGATTAGGGTGCTTAAGGTTAAGGAACCCTGAGGGCAGTGATCATAATATGATAGATTTCACCCTGCAGTTTGAGAAGGAGAAGGTAAACTCTGATGTATCAGTATTACATTGGAGAAAAGTGAATTTCAGAGACATGGGAAGGGAGCTGGCCAAAGTTGACTGGAAAGGGGCACAAGCAGGGATGACACAGAACAGCAATGGCTGGAATTTCTGGGAGCAATTCAGAAGGCGCAGGACAGATACATCCCAAAGAAGAAGCATTCTAAAGGCAGGATGACACAACAGAGACTGACAAGGGAAGTCAAAGCCAACATAAGGGCAAAAGAGTGGGCATGTAATACAATAGAGCAAACAATTGTGGGAAGTTAGAGGGCAGGGAAGCATTTAAAAAGCAACAAAAGGCAACTAAAAAGCCATATGGAGGGAAAAGATGAAATATGAAGGTAAGCAAGCCAATAATATCAGAGAGGATACCAAACATTTTTCAGATACACAAAGAGTAAGAGAGAGGCAAGTGTAGATATCAGACTGCTGGAAAATGACACTGGAGAGCTAGTAATGGGGAATATAGGAAATGGCAGATGGACTGAATAAGTATTTTGCATCAGTCTTCACTGTTGAAGACACTAGCGGTATACCAGGTGTTTGAATGTCAGGGGACAGAAATGAGTGCAGTTGCTGTTACTAAGGAGAAGGAGCTAGGGAAACTGAAAGGTCTGAAGGTAGATAAGTCACCTGCACCAGATGGACTACACCCCAGGGTTCTGAAAGAGATGGCTGAAGAGACTGTGGAGACATTAGTAATGATCTTTCAAAAATCTAGCATGGTTCTGGAGGACTGGAAAATTGCAAATGATACTTCACTCTTCAAGCAGGGAGAGAAGCAGAAGAAAGGAAATTATAGACCAGTTAGTCTGACCTCAGTGGTTGGGAAGCTGTTGGAGTCGATCGTCAAGGATGAGGTTTCACGAGTACTTGGAAATACATGATAAAATGGGCCAAAGTCACTATGGTTTCCTTACAGGAAATTCTTGCTTATCAAATAGAGTCATAGGAAAATGCAGCACAGAAAGAGGCCCGTTGGCCCATCTATTCTATGCCAAACCAATTAAATTGCCACATCCATCAATCTGCACCCAGACCATAGCCTTCCATACCCCACCATCATGTACCTATACAAACTTCTCTTAAATGTTAAATTGAACCCACATCCACCACTTCTGCTGGCAGCTCATTCCACACTCACATGACCCTCTGAGTGAAGATATTTCTCCTCATGTTCTCCTTAAACTTCTCACCTGGCACCCTTAATCCATGACGTTTAGATATAGAATCACCCAACCTCAGTGGAAAAAGCCTGCTTGCATTTACCCTGTCTATACCCGTCATCATTTTGTATACCTTTATTTACTCTCCTCTCAATCTCCTACATTCCAAGGAATAAAGTCCTAGCCTGTTCAATCTTTCCTTATAGCTCAGGTTCTCCAGACCCCCAAAATTCTTGTAAATTTTCTCTGTACTCTTTCAACCTTAGTTACGTCTTTCCTGTAGGAAGGTAACCAAAACTGCACACAATACTCCAAGTTACACCTCACCAATGTCTTTTCCAACTTCAATATAACATTCTACCTCCTGTACTCAATACTTTGATTTATGAAGGTCAATTTGCCAAAAGCTTTCTTTATGACCCTATCAACCTGTGATGCCACTTTCAATGAATTGTGAGCGTGTATTCGCAGATCCCTTTGCCCTACCCTACTCCACGGTGCCCTCCCGTTCACTGTGTAAGACCTTCCCTAGTTGCTCTTTCCAAACAGCAACACTTTGCACTTGTCTGCATTAAATTCCATCTGCCATTTTTCAGGCCATTTTTGCCTGCTGGTCCAGATCCTACTGCAAGATATGATAGCATCCCTCGCTGTCCACTACACCCCCAGTCTTGGTGTTATCTGCAAAGTTGGTTAACCACATTATCACCCAGATTGTTGATACAGATGACAAACAACAATGAACCCCGCACTGACCTCTGTGGCACTCCGCTAGTCACAGGCGTCCAGTAAGAGAGGGAGCCATCTACTACCACTCTTTGGTTTCTCCCACAAAGCCAATGTCTCATCCAATTCACTGTATCATCCTGAATTCCAAGTGACTAAATCTTCTTGACCAACCTCCTATGCGGGGCATAGAACAGAAAACATAGAAATCTACAGCACATTACAGGACCTTTGGCCTACAATGCTGTGTTGCCCATGTAATCTACTCTAGAAACTGTCTAGAATTACCCTACCACATGGCCTTCTATTTTCTAAGCTCCATGTACCTATCAGGGATTCTCTTAAAAGACCCTATTGTATCCACCTCCACCACCGTCACCGGCAATGCATTCTATACACCAACCACTCTCTGTGTGAAGAACTTACCCCTGACATCCCCCTTGTACCTATTTCCAAGCACCTTAAAACTATGCCCGTCATGTTAGCCATTTCAGCCCTGGGAAAAAGCCCCTGACTATCTACATGATCAATGGCTCTTATCATCTTATACACCTCTATCAGGTCATCACTCTAAGGAGAAAAGGCCAAGTTCACTCAACCTATTCTCATAAGGCACACTCTCCAATCCAGGCAACATCCCTGTAAATCTTCTCTGCACTCTCTCTATAGTAACCACATTCTTCCTGTAGTGAGGTGACCAGAACTGAATACAATACTCCAAGTGTGGTCTGACCAAGATCTTATCTGGGTGAGATATGCCAACTAGTGGAGTGGTGCCACAGCAACAACCTAGCACTCAATGTCAGTAAGACGAAAGAGCTGTTTGTGGACTTCAGGAAGGGTAAGACAAAGGAACATGTACCAATTCTCATAGAGGGATCAGAAGTAGAGAGAGTGAGCAACTTCAAGTTCCTGGGTGTCAAGATCTCTGAGGATCTAACCTGGTCCCAGCATATTAATGCATTCATAAAGAAGGCAAGACAGCGGCTATACTTTATAAGGAGTTTGGAGTGATTTGGCATGTCAACAAATACGCTCAAAAACTTCTATAGTTGCACTGTGAAGAGCATTCTGACAGGCTGTATCACTGTCTGGTGTGGAGGAGCTACTGCACAGGACCGAAAGAAGCTGCAGAAGGTTATAAATCTAGTCAGCTCCATCTTGAGTACTGGCTTACAAAGTACCCAGGACATCTTTAGGAAGCGGTGTCTCAGAAAGGCAGCGTCCTTTATTAAGGACCTCCAGCACCCAGGGCATGCACTTTTCTCACTGTTACCATCACTTAGGAGATACAGAAGCCTGAAGGCACACACTCAGTGATTCAGGAACAGCTTCTTCCCCTCTGCCATCGGATTCCTAAATGGACTTTGAAGCTCAATTGTTTCAGTCCGCAGCAAGTCATCCCCACAATTGCCAAGGTCCTTTATCTTGGTGAATACTGAAGCAAATTATTCATTAGGTATCCCTGCTACATCCTCCAACTTGATGCAAATGTTTCCACTATCGCACCTGATTGGTCCTATTCTCACACGGCTCATCCTCTTGCTCTTCACATACTTGTAGAATGCCTTGGGGTTTTCCTTAATCCTGCTTGCCAAGGCTTTCTCACGGCCCCTTCTGGCTCTCCTAATTTCATTCATAAACTCCTTCCTGGTAACTTTGTAATTTTCTAGATCTCTATTAGTACCTAGTTTCTCGAACCTTTCGTAAGCTTTCGGACCTTGTCAAATGCCTTGCTAAAGCCCATGTAGACAAAGTCCACATCCTTGCCTACATTCTCTTTCCTGGTAACTTCCTTGAAAAATCTATAATATTGGTTAGACGTGACCTACCATGCACGAGCCATGCTGACTGTTCTTAATCAGTCCAAATACTTCTGTGTTCGGCCCCTTAGAATACCTTTCAATAACTTTCCCACAACTGATGTCAGACTCACCTGTCTATAATTTCCTGGTTTATGTTTAGAGCCTTTTTTAAACAACAGAACAGCCTCAGCTATCTCCAATCTTCTGGTACCTGCCCTGTCACTAAGGATGATTTAAATATCTCTGCTAGGGCCCCTGCAGTTTTTGCAATTGCCTCCCATAGGGTCCAAGGGAACACTTTGTCAGGCCCTGGGGATTTACCCACCCTAATTTGCCTCAGAACAACACCTCCTCCTCTGTAATTTGTTTAGGGTCCATGAAGTTGATGGCACTTTGTCTCACTTCTATGGAGTTTGTGCCCATCTCCTGAGTTAATACAGATGCAAAATTTTTATTTCAGATCTCCCCCATCTCTTTTGGCTCCACACATGGATTACCAATCTGGTCTCTTAACAGAGGACAAATATTGTCCCTTGCAATCATATTGCTCTTAACATATCTGTAGAATCTCTCTGTCATATTGTCTGCTTCTGCCTTGTCTGCATCCCTTCTTTTAGCACTCCTGATTTCTTTCTTAAGTGTTCTCTTGCATTTCTTGTACTCCATACATACCTCATTGTTCCTACTTGTTTATACCCGCTATGCACATCTTTTTTTTCGCTCTTAACCAAAGGCTCAATATCTCTTGAAAACCAAGGCTTCCTACACCTGATATTCTGACCGGGACATGAAGCTTAGTACCCTCAAAATTTCACCTTAGAATGCTGACCACTTAAAAGTATAATTTTCCAGTCCCAGCCCACACTTGCCAGATCATTTCTGATACCATCAAAGTTGGCCTTTCTCCAATTTAGAATCTCAACCTGTGGACCAAACCTATCTTTTTGCATATTTACTTAGAAACTAATGGCTTATGTGATCACTAGATGTAAAGTGTTCCCCTACACAAACTTTTGTCACCTGCTTTGTCTCATTCCGTAACAGCAGATCCAGTATTGCACACTCTCTCGCTGCAATTTCTACACACTGATTAAGGAAACTTTCCTGAATACATTTGACAAACTCTATCCCATCTAGTCGTTTTACAGTATGGAGTCCCAGTCAATGTGTGGAAATTTCAAATCCTCAACTTTATGTTTCTTGCAACAGTCTACGATCTCTCTTCAAATTTGTTCCTCTAAATCCCTCGGACTGTCAGGGTGGTCTGCAATATAGCCCATTAACATGGTCATACCTTTCTTATTTCTCAGTTCCAACCATAACACCTTGTTAGACAAAAACTTCAGTCTGTCCTGACTGAGCACTGCTGTCACATTGTCCCTGACTAGTAATGCCAACCATCCTCCTTTAAGCCCTCCTGCTCTGTTGCGTCTAAAACAATGAAACCCTAGAATACTGAGCTGCCAGTCCTGCCCCTCTTGCAACCAAGCCTCACTACTGGCTACAATGTCATAACTCCAGGGGTTGATCTATGACCTGAGTTCATCCACCTTTCCTACAATATTACCTGCAATGAAATATACACAGCTCAAGCCACTAGTCGCACCGTGCTTAACTTTTTGATTCCTGACTTTGCCTGAGGTTTCACTAACATCTGTCTCCACAAACTCTCCACTCGCTGTTTTGGCACTCTGGTTCCCATCCCCCTGCAACACTGTTTACAGGGGTGGGGAGTGGGAACCTGTTGGAATTCTTTGAGAAAATGACAAGCAGGATAATTAAAGGAGAATCGGTGGATGTTGTGTACCTGAATTTTCTGAAGGCTTTTGACAAGGTACCTCACATGAGGCTGCTTAGCAAGATAAGAGCCCATGTATTACAAGAAAAATACTGGCATGGATAGAGCATTATTTCCAGGCCGCAGGCTTTGCTTGAACACTCATCAATTTCTCTCAGAGAAAGCAACATGCTAGCTCGCTCACATCAAACTACAGTCGCTGAACATATTTGAAAGGAGGAGGAGGTGTGAAGGAAGTGGAAGAAGTAATTCCATGAACTGCCTGAAGGTTATCTCCTTTGGTTGCATTGTTCACTGGTGTCATCTTCATTCGCCGTGATCGATTGGGCAAAAAAAGTGACAGAGAAGGGTATGGTCATGCACTTTGGTAAAGGAATAAAAGTGTAGACTATCCTCTAAATGGAGAGAAACTTCAAAAATCTGAGGTGCAAAGGGACTTGGGAGTCCTTGTGCAGGATTTTCTAAAGGCTAATTTGTAGGTTGAGTCAATAGCGTGGAAGGCAAGTGCAATGTTAGCATTCATTTCAAGAGGACTAGAGTAGGAAAACAAGGATGTAATGTTGAGGCTTTATAAAGCACTGGTGAGGCCTCACTTGGAGTATTGGAGTATCTAAGAAAGGATGTGCTGACATTGGAGAGGGTTCAAAGGAAGTTCACAAAAATGATTCCAGGATTGGAAGGCTTATCATAGGTGGTGCATTCGTTGGCTCAGGTCCGAAACTCGCTGGAATTTAAAAGAATGAGGGGGAATCTCATTGAAACCTATTGAATGTTGAAAGGCCTCGATAGAGTGGATGAGGAGAGGATGTTTCCTATAGTGGGAGAGCCTAGGGCCAGAGGGCACAGCCTCAGAATAGAGAGATGTCTATTTAGAACAGAGATGATGCAAGGAATTTCTTTAGCTAGAGGTCGGTGAATTTGTGAAATTCATTGCCACAAATGACTTTGGAATGCCAAGAGGTTGGACGTATTTAAGGTGGAGATTGATTGGTTCGTGATTAGTCAGGTGTGAAAGGTTACAGAGAATGAGGTTGAGAGAGAAATAGATCAGTCATGATGAAATGGCAGTGGATTTGACGGGCCGAATAGCCTAATTCTGCTTCAATGTCTTATGGTCCAGGTAGGTTTTTCATTGCATCTGTGTGTACAAGTTCTGTATATGATAATAAAATTGACTTAGACTCTCATTTGGGATGGATTTGCATTTTTTTGCCTGAAGCTGTCACACCCAGGCAGTTCCAGGTTCAGTTTTCTAAAATGTAGCTGGGCAGGTGGAAGGAATTGCTGTGTGAGAACAGATTGTAATAGTCCCCATAAGTCAACTAAATTAACTCAGTCGTGGAAAAGAACAGTGACCAAAACAGGAGCAAAACTGGGGAAGGTACACAGTAGTAATGGTTAAGAGGCATTCAGACAGCCACAATGACGGGATCCGTCCGCCACAACAGACAGGATCTCCCAGTAGCCACCCACTTCAACTCTGCTTCCCATTCCCATTCAGATATGTCCATACATGGCCTGCTCTACTGCCATGATGAAGCTAAACTCAGGTTGGAGGAGCAACACCTCATATACTGTCTAGGTAGTCTCCAGCCCCTTGGTGTGAACATAGAATTATCCAACTTCTGGTAATTCCCTCCCCCTCCCTTCCCCATCCCTATTTCACTCTGCCCCTCCCCCAGCTGCCTATCCCGCCCTCTTGGTTCCGCCTCCTTCTAATACCCATTGTGTTTTCCCCTATTCCTTCTTCACCTTTCCTGCCTGTCACCTCCCTGCCTCCCCCTCCCCCACCCCTTTATCTTTCCCCTTACTGGTTTTTCACCTGGAACCTACCAACCTTCTCCTTCCCACCCTCTCCCCACCCTCTTATAGGGCCTCTGCCCCCTCCCCTCTTCAGTCCTGAGGAAGGGTTCCGGCCCGAAACGTCGACCGACCTTTTCCACGGAAGCTGCCCGACCTGCTGAGTTCCTCCAGCGTGTTGTGAGTGCAGCCGCAATGACAGGAATGGTAGCATATGGATTATGTGCAGACTGATGAGTTTGATAAAGAGTCTTATCACAAAATGGTGACTGTTTATTTCTCTCCATAGTTGCTGCCTGACCTGCTGAGTTCCTCCGGTATTTTGTGTGATTTCCAGCATCTGCAGAATCTCTTGTGTTTGGGATTGGTTTATGTTGGCATCATGGTTGGCATGAGCATTCTGAGCTGAGCATCCTTTTCCTGTGCTCTACAGTTCTATGCTTGAAAGATCCTCGCTTGGGTTCAAGCCAGTTTTAATAGACTGGGAAGTGATTCAGCAAAAGAGGACTGGAAACAACTCCTTAAAGGTAAATCCGCCTCAGAGCAGTGGGAGGCCCTCAACAAGCAGGGTCAATAGTTCAGAGCAAACTTGCTCCCAGAAAGAAAATAGTGGGGCCTCTGGATCCAGACCCCCTACCTAACAAGGTGTAGGATGATCAGAAAGGGGATGCTTATGTCAAAGATTAGCACAAAGAGCTTGAAAGAGTGCTGGGAGTGTCAGAGTGATACTTGCTGTTAACTCAGTTAATTTGAAAGTAAATGTGACACCCCACGAAGTTGTAATAATCACTCTTTGAAAAGGGAAGGAAGGAAAGCAAAGAGAGGTAACAAAACACCCAGAGAAAAAGCAGAGAGTATCTGTTTTGTAATTAGAGCACTGTGGTGCACCACTTAGAGCTGCTGACTCACCACTCCGAAACCCCGGTTTAATCTTCACACAGTGGTGTCGGGCATAGAGAGGTCGGGTCCCTCTGCTACAGCCCAGCCACACCCTCTCATTCCTGGCACTGTCGTGCATCAGTTAGAGCTGCTGATTCACAGATCCGAAACCCCGGTTTAATGTTGGCTTCAGAGACTGACAACACAGAGTTTGTACAGGTTCTCTGTGACTCCGGGTGATCCAGTTCCCTTCCACAGCCCGGAGTCATGCTAGTGGGTGAAGGCGTGTCGGTGGGTTAATGTAGGTCAGTAGTTAACACGGGTCAGTGGGTTAACATCGGTCTGCGACTTAGTAGGTTGCTGTAATTTTCCCCCAGTGAGTGGACAGTGGGAAGCAGGAGAAGTGAGCTGATGAACATATGAGAAAAAAGAGAGAGTAAGTTACTGAGGAACAGGGAAATGAAGAGAGAGGAGGAGTCTGTGGAGGCTCAACCCTACCTCTATGAGCTGGCATGGCTCTGATGGCACAAATGGCCTCTTTCTGTGTTTGTTGTAAGATATAGAGAGCAAGATGATAACTAAGGGCTATAAGGGACCGAATCAAGTGAGCTGTGTGTGGAGACAGGGAATGTAGATAAGTTTCTTAGAGTCAGTGAGAGATATCGAGGGAAACATGCCCTTCAGCCCATTGAGTCTGCCCCATCATTAAATACATGGGTTATGGCCAAAGGAAAATAATGGCTAGAGTCACTTAGAACTTTTGTGCAAGCATGTTTATTAAATGCATCAAAAATCAAACTTTAAAATAATTAGTGAAAAAAGTGAAAAGAAAACTGCCAATATTTACAAAAAGATAACGACCAGAAAGCACAAAAATAATTCCATATTTATTCTTGTCCAGTGTAAACACCTGACAGGCTCAATCTCTCTCCCCTACTGAGGGCAATCAGCTTCTTTTTTTCACACCAGGACATACCATCTTTAATTACCAAAAAAGTTAACAAGACTACTCATGAATTTGAATATAATGGCCTCCACAGCGTAGTTACAATCATATTACAAACTAAACAGAAGTACAGTATCTATATTAAATACATATACAAACAACACTCCCATCACTGAAGAAATGGAATATTCTGCTGTGTACGGTGGGAAAGGCACCATAAAACCAGCTCGGTTTTAGGACCCAATATTCAAATATACTGGGGAAAATAGTGCACAGTACACACACTCAGTGTAACGACAGCAAGATGACAAGGCAATATTTGTGCTTAGGGAGTGTGTTTACCAAGTGCTCTCCGACACAGGATTTGAAGGGTTAGAGCTCCAGGTACCACCATGTCATTCGAGCATTACGGTCTTTCATTGTTTGAATCCATGTCAGCACTCTGTGGTCTGTGTAAAGGTTGAATTCCCTGCCAAGGAGGTAGTACTGGAGGCTGTCAAGGGCCCACAATGGCCAGGTACTCCTTTTCAATGTGGAATACCTGGTTTCCCTTTCAGCTTAGGTAAAGGACAGGTCTCTCTTCTCCAGGTTCTCCGTGAGCGAGCACTGCTCCAGTACCTACACCTGAGGCATCCACCTGGACAAGGAACTGTTTGTCAAAGTCAAGGCTCTGAAGGACAGTTGAAGAACTCATGTGGGCTTTCAGGGCCTGAAAAGCATTTTCATGCTCACTGGGTTGCTTACAAGTTTCCCAGTAGGATGAGTCCGAGACGCAATCAGAGTGGCCAACTGGGGAATGAACCAGTGATACCACCCTTCTAGACCTTGGAAGAACTTCACTCCCTTCCTGATGTGAGGTTGAGGACTGTTGTGATTGCTTCCACTTTGTCCACCTGTGCTTGAACCTCTCCATATTCCAGCTGGTAGCCAAGGTATCATGTTTCCCTCTTTGCCCACTCAGTTTTGTAGATTGACGGTGAGACTTGCAGCATGTACATTCCCCAGGACCCTACACAGATGGTCCAGATACTCTGACTGCCTCATCTTGGTAGGCTGCACTTGGAGCACCCAGTCTATCAGCCCCTGGAATGCTGCTGGTGCGCCATGAAGGCCAAAGGGCGTCAGGGCAAATTGAAACAGAGCCTGGGATGTGCGGAAGGCAGTGAGCGGTTCTGATTGGCCATACAGGAGAACCTGCCAGTAACCTTTACAAAGGTCCAGTGAAGTAATGTAGTTTGTCTGTCCAATCTTTTCTAGTCATCAATGCAGGGCAGAGGATAAGCATCAAAAAAAGAAATGGCATTTGCCTTCCAGAAATCAATGCATTCTCTCAGTGTGCCATCCTTCTTGGGGACGATAATGATCAGACTGCTCCACTCACTATTTGAAGGCTCGATGACTCCCAGCACCAGCATGGTCTGAATCTCATCCTTCTGGCCCCTCCCCCACAACAAGTCAGTCTGGCACTTTGTATTCGTGTTGGCATACTGAACCCTGGTCAGGTCTCATCCCGATGATGCCCTGGTCTCTGCTGGAACAGCTATGGAAGGTCAGAAAACACCCTCTGCTGCCCCTCTGGTCAACAGCCATTGAGAGTGGAGGGGTCAACCTTCCCAGGCCCCTTCCTGGCCTCCACAACCCCTCCGAGTCAACCTCAATGGATACATCATCTATACAAATATCAACAGAGGCAGGAGAACTAGCATAATTCCCAAGGCACAGTTGCCAACGAGACTTTCTAAGTTTTTTGGTTCCTCCCCTGTATCCAAGTCAGGCAGAGATTGTAACCAAACCATTGCTTTAGTTTTAGCACAAGTCGTGACAAAATACGAAACAGCACTATCTACTCCTATACTAACAGATGGAAGGGATTGGCTATTTCCTTTCCTCAGTAACTCATGTAAAACAGACAAATCTCTCCCCAGAATCAAGTCGATGGGTAGTTTCTCCAGCACCCCCACTTTCATCAAGTACTTGTAGTCATCCAGCTCAACAATGAGTTTTGCCAGTAGCTCAGACTTCTAGTCATCACAGACGCATTGGGTAGGTGTTTGGTGACTGTAGTCAACTCCAAAGATGGGCATAATTTTTCTTAATGACAGTGAGCTACCAGAATCTAAAAGAGCTTTAACAGGTTTTCCATTAACTTTGACTATTATAAACACAGGCTCTTTCTCCTGAAATTCTGCCTGTTTTCCATTGCCATACTCACAAACATTACAGTCATCATCATCATCGTCACCATTATCATCGTCGTCATCATCATCGTCGTCGTCATCATCACAATCTCCCTGTATTAGTATATGATACATATCTGACAGATTGGGCTTCTTGATAGGACACACTGAGGACTTATAACCTGGCTGCTGACAATGGAAGCGAATAAAAGTCTCAGAAGCAATTACCAAAGTTCTTTTCCCTCTTTTCTCTCACCCCCAAATTCAGCAGAGTTACTCTGAGAGTCCCTTGGAGTGTTAGAGTCTCTGTTGCTTCAGAATGATGGCAGAGATGGCACCCCTTGTGGGAATTGAGGCACTGCAGGGCAAGTCAGGACACAGTGAGTCCATCCACTGGCTCATGCTCTTGGACCCATGTTTTGGTTTCTGGAGGAAGAATCCATAGCAGCTGCTCCAAAACAATGGCCTCACCAATCTCCTTGGATTTCTGCCCTGGTCATATCCGTTGACAGTGGAGGCCCTGCAGGCGATGATACATCTCGACTGGGTGACCCTCCTGACGATAGAGCACTGAAATGAAAGCGTTGGCAATAGACACACATAAAAGTTGCTGGTGAACACAGCAGGCCAGGCAGCATCTCTAGGAAGAGGTACAGTCGACGTTTCAGGCCGAGACCCTTCATCAGGACTAACTGAAGGAAGAGTGAGTAAGGGATTTGAAAGTTGGAGGGGGAGGGGGAGATCCAAAATGATAGGAGAAGACAGGAGGGGGAGGGATGGAGCCAAGAGCTGGACAGGTGATAGGCAAAAGGGATACGAGAGGATCATGGGACAGGAGGTCCGGGAAGAAAGACAAGGAGGAGGGGGGGACCCAGAGGATGGGCAAGGGGTATATTCAGAGGGACAGAGGGAGAAAAAGGAGAGTGAGAGAAAGAATGTGTGCATAAAAATAAATAACTGATGGAGTACGAGGGGGAGGTGGGGCATTAGCGGAAGTTAGAGAAGTCGATGTTCATGCCATCAGGTTGGAGGCTACCCAGACAGAATATAAGGTGTTGTTCCTCCAACCTGAGTGTGGCTTCATCTTTACAGTAGAGGAGGCCGTGGATAGACATGTCAGAATGGGAATGGGATGTGGAATTAAAATGTGTGGCCACTGGGAGATCCTGCTTTCTCTGGCGGACAGAGCGTAGATGTTCAGCAAAGCGGTCTCCCAGTCTGTGTCGGGTCTTGCAGGTTGGAGGAACTCCTCTACTGTAAAGATGAAGCCACACTCAGGTTGGAAAAACAACACCTTATATTCCGTCTGGGTAGCCTCCCTCCTCTACTGTAAAGATGAAGCCACATTCAGGTTGGAGGAACAACACCTTATATTCCGTCTGGGTAGCCTCCAAATCCACACTCTGCCATTCACCAATATGTTAAGGACAATTTACAACTGTCAGTGAATTCACTGACCCGAGTGTTGTTGGGATGAGGGAGGAAGCCCACATGGGCAGCTGCAGAGGTCAGGATGAAGCCCAGATTTCTGGAGCCGCTCTTGTTCATGGCTCCAGATCTATAAAGGTGGTTGGTTCGTCAGCTGTGGGCAGTTTGAGATGCACAATATCAGAGCAGCTTCAACCTGGTGTGAATGAACCAATGGAAAAGATTAACCTACAATTCTTAATTCTCCCTTCGCGTCATATGTCAGTTTAAAAAATTTGATCTGTTAGAACATGTGCCTGTCTCTATTTCTCCACCCACAGCTCTGTCCAGTCAGTCAGTTGTGGGATGCTGGTTGTGAATCACACCATGTAACATCATTCAGATTACTTGGTATAGATTATGACTACGCCTCTGCCTTCATTGAAGAGAGAGGCCCGATGTGCCATTAATAAAGATGTACTTAATATAGCAAAAGAGAACATTTTAAGACATTTCATGTCTTTGTAAATGGATAAATTTCCAGGTCTGAAGCTAATCCAGGCTGTGAACTGGGGGCAAAGGGGTATAATTCCAGAGGCTTTGATGACAATATTGCAATCCTCCCAGGGCATAGAAATGGTTGGATTATTGCTGATGTTCTAAAGCTGTTTAGAGAGAGTGGAAAGGATTAACTGAGAAGATACAGGACAGTAGCTTAACTTCACTAATTCACTGTTAGAATCTATTCTAAAGAGCAGGTTAAATCTTCTCTTGGAAGGACGCAGATTAATCAGGGACTCTTTGATCAAGGGAAGTTTATTCGATAGTGTTGTGGATGGATATCTGTTACCAGTAAGTTCCACAAAGCTTGCTACACTTCACACCTCACCATTCACCTGAACATGTACACCCCCAGCCATGGGATGGTGTACTTCTTTCCACAAATGTCCCTTTTCTTGATTAGTAGAGCTAAGTGTGTCATCCCTGGAGGGAGAGTTTTAACGTACCCTTGAGGGAAATGATTGGCTCTGTCAATGCCGTCAATGGCTGGTATACCAACCACTCTATTCCCAGTGTATTTATTGCTGCAGCTCTCGAGTCACCCATCTACAGGTTGACAAGTGTATGCCTCCTAAATGTCAGCAGCCTCTGTGTGGCCGATCCCAAAGTGTTGGGAGAATGAGAGATTCCAGAATTTGTTCTGTCAGATCTGGGTTGAGCAGAATAAGAAGCAGGAGGACTTCCCCAGCTCAGAACTTCATTGATAATGGAAATTCTGGGCTGACCAAAGCGCAGCATCCAAGAGTGGTGTAATTGATAACTGGTTTCTGATCATCTGTGGTTTCTGTGGTGGCCAGTGCTATCATGTTTGCTGTTGTGTGCTGGGGCAACAGGCTGAGGGTAGCAGACACCAACAGAATCAACAAACTCATTCGTAAGGCCAGTGATGTTGTGGGGATGGAACTGGACTCTCTGACAGTGGTGTCTGAAAAGAGGATGCTGTCCAAGTCGCATGCCATCTTGGACAATGTCTCCCATCCACTACATAATGTACTGGGTGGGCACAGGAGTACATTCAGCCAGAGACTCATTCCACCGAGATGCAACACAGAGCATCATAGGAAGTCATTCCTGCCTGTGGCCATCAAACTTTACAACTCCTCCCTTGGAGGGTCAGACACCCTGAGCCAATAGGCTGGTCCTGGCACAATTTACATATTACTATTTAACTATTTATGGTTCTATTACTATTTATTATTTATGGTGCAACTGTAACGAAAACCAATTTCCCCCAGGATCAATAAAGTATGACTACTACTACTATTACAGGGGCTGAGGTACAGTGAAAAGCTTTAGTTCAGAAAAGTCACTTCATACTTTATACTTTATTGTTGCCAAACAATTGATACTAGAACGCACAATCATCATAGCGATATTTGATTCTGCGCTTCCCGCTCCCTGGATTACAAATCGATAGTAAATATTAAAAATTTAAATTATAAATCATAAATAGAAAAATTAGAAAAATGGAAAGTAAGATAGTACAAAAAAACCAAGAGGCAGGTCCGGATATTTGGAGGGTACGGCCCAGATCCGGGTCAGGATCCGTTCAGCAGTCTTATCACAGTTGGAAAGAAGCGGTTCCCAAATCTGGCCATATGAGTCTTCAAGCTCCTGAGCCTTCTCCCGGAGGGAAGAGGGACGAAAATTGTGTTGGCTGGGTGGGTCGTGTCCTTGATTATCCTGGCAGCACTGCTCCGACAGCGTGCGGTATAAAGTGAGTACAAGGACGGAAGATTAGTTTGTGTGATGTGCTGCGCCGTGTTCGTGATCTTCTGCAGCTTCTTCTGGTCTTGGACAGGACAACTTCCATATCAGGTTGTGATGCACCCTAGAAGAATGCTTTCTACTGTGCATCTATAAAAATTAGTGAGGGTTTTAGGGGACAGGCCAAATTTCTTTAGTTTTCTCAGGAAGTAAAGGCGCTGGTGGGCCTTCTAGGCAGTGGACTCTGCTTGGTTGGACCAAGTCAGGTCATTTGTGATATTGACCCCGAGGAACTTAAAGCTTTTGACCTGTTCCACTTGCGCACCACCGATGTAAATTGGGTCATGCGGTCCGCTACTCCTTCTGAAGTCAACAACCAATTCCTTCGTCTTGCTGACGTTGAGGGATAGGTTATTGTCTTCGCACCATGCCACCAGGTTCTTAATTTCCTCTCTGTACTCAAACTCATCATTAACCGAGACACGGCCTACAATTGTTGTGTCATCAGCAAACTTATATATTGAGTTCGATGGAAACTTGGCTACACAATCATGGGTGTACAGTGAGTACAGCAGGGGGCTGAGTACACAGCCTTGTGGGGCACCGGTGCTCAGAGTGATTGTAGAGGAGAGCTTGTTCGCCTCCAGGTCCAACATATAATTCTCCGTAACTTCCGCCACCTCCAACGGGATCCCACCACTAAGAACATCTTTCCCTTCCCCCTTTCCGCAGGGATCGCTCCCTACGTGACTCCCTTGTCCATTCGTTCCCCCCCCATCCCTCCCCACTGATATCCCTCCTGGCACTTATCCTTGTAGGCAGAACAAGTGCTGCACATGCCCTTACACTTCCTCCCTTACCACCATTCAGGGTCCCAGACAGTCCTTCCAGGTGAGGCGACACTTCACCTGTGAGTCGGCTGGGGTAATATACTGCGTCCGGTGCTCCCGATGTGGCCTTCTATATATTAGCGAGACCCGACGCAGACTGGGAAATCATTTTTCTGAACACCTACGCTCTGTCCGCCAGAGAAAGCAGGATCTCCCAGTGGCCACACATTTTAATTGCACGTCCCATTCCCATTCTGATATGTCTATCCACGGCCTCCTCTACTGTCAAGGTGAAGCCACACTCAGGTTGGAGGAACAACACCTTATATTCCGTCTGGGTAGCCTCCAACCTGATGGCATGAACATTGACCTCTCTAACTTCCGCTAATGCCCCACCTCCCCCTCGTACCCCATCCGTTATTTATTTATATACACACATTCTTTCTCTCACTCTCCTTTTTCTCCCTCTGTCCCTCTGACTATACCCCTTGCTCATCCTCTGGGTTTCCCACACCCCGCCCCCCCATTTCCTTCTCCCTGGGCCTCCTGTCCCATGATCCTCTCATATTCCTTTTGCAAATCACCTGTCCAGCTCTTGGCTCCATCCCTCCCTCTCCTGTCTTCTCCTGTCATTTTGGATCTCCCCCTCCCCCTCCCCCTCTAACTTTCAAATCTCTTACTAGCTCTTCCTTCAGTTAGTCCTGACGAAGGGTTCCGGCCCGAAACGTTGACTGTACCTCTTCCTAGAGATGTTGCCTGGCCTGCTGCATTCACTAGCAACTTTGATGTGTGTTGCTCCCCTATTTTTACAGCCTGGGTCCTGTCTGTGAGGAAGCTGAAGATCCAGCTGCAGATCTGAGTGCTAAGGCCCAGGTTCCGGAGCTTAGGAATCAGTTTATTTGGAATGATGGTATTAAAGGCAGAGCTATAGTCAATGAAAAGGAGCCTTACATATGCGTCTTTATTCTCCAGGTGTTCTAAGGAGGAATGTAGGGCCAGAGAGATGGCATCTGCCATTGACCTGTTGCTCCGGTAGGCGAATTGCAAAGTGTCGAGGTTGACCAGTAGGGTGTGGTTGATGTGTGCCATAACCAATCTCTCGAAGCAGTTCATAGCAATTGATGTCAGAGCCACAGGTCGATAGTCATTCAGGCATGCCACCTTGCTCTTCTTCGGCACTGGGATTATCGTTGCCTTCTTAAAACACAAGGGGATCTTAGACTGAAGCAAGGAGCAGTTGAAGATGTCAGCAAACACTCCAGCTAGCTCGCTTGCACAGGCCCGGAGAACCCGTCCTGGGATGCCATCTGGGCACGCCGCATTCCTTGGATTTATCTTCAGGAAGGCCCTTCTAACGTCCTCCTCGGTGACGATGAATCTCGATGCCACCAGATCCGGTTCATCCAGAGGGAGCGGGACGCTCCTCTTCTGTTCGAATCTTGCGTAGAATACGTTAAGTTCGTCAGGAAGAGAAGCGCTACAGTTATTGATATTCCCAGCCTTTTCTTTGCACCCAGTAATCTCATTTAGTCCCTGCCATAGTCTACTGGCATCCCTTTGGTTAGCCTGGGCTTCCAACTTGGCTCGATATTGCCTCTTGGCGCCCTTAATGGCTTTCCGGAGTTCACGCCTGGATTCTGTGTAGCGACTGGTATCCCCGGACCTAAAAGCTGCAGCACTAGCCTTCAAAAGGGACTTGACCTCATATTTCATCCAAGGTTTCCAGTTAGGGAATACCCGGACCGTCTTGCGAGACACACAGTCCTCCGTGCATTTCCAAATAAAGTCCATGACAGCTGAGGCATACTCATCGAGGTTAGCTGCCGAGTCCTTGAATACTAACCAGTCCACCGATTCAAAGCAGTCACGGAGGATCTCATCCGTTTCCTCCGTCCAACGCGACACCACTTATGACACCATGACCTCCCGCTTCAGTTTCTGTTTGTAAGCCGGGAGGAGGAGTATGGCCTGATGGTCCGATTTTCCGAAGTGAAGTCGTGGGACAGAACGGTAGGCATCCTTGACTGCTGTGTAGCAGTGGTCAAGTATATTCGGGCCTCTAGTGGGGCAGGAGACATGTTGGTATAACTTTGGCAGTGCCTTCCTGAGGTTGGCCTGGTTAAAGTCCCCGGCTGTAATGAGCAAAGTCCCTGGCTGTAATGAGTAAAGCCTCTGGATACCTGGTCTCAAGTTCACTGATGTTGACATACAGTATGTTCAGAGCACACTCCACGTCTGCCTGGGGGGGAATGTAGACCGCTGTCAATATGACCGAGGTGAATTCCCGGGGCAGATAGTAGGGACGACACTTCACTGACGTGTTCCAGGTCTGGGCTGCAGGAGCTTGTCAGTGCCACTGTGTCCGAGCACCACGCAGTGTTGATCAGTAGGCAGACACCACCTCTCCTCGTCTTGCCCAAAGACGCCGTGTGGTCTATCCGATGGATTGAAAATCCCTCTGGTTGGATGGCACAATCAGGAGTGGTAGGGGAGAGCCAGGTCTCGGTGGAACAGAATACACAGCAGTTCTGCATCTCCCTGCAGTAGGTGAGTCTCCCTTTAAGATCATCCACCTTGTTCTCTATGGCTTGCACATTAGTTAATAGGATGGTGGGCATAGGGACCCTGAAGCCCCTCAACTTCAATCTGACCAGCAGCCCAGCTCTTTTCCCATGCTTCCTCAGTAAATAGTGCATCTTTCCAGGTCTCCATTGATGCAGTGTGTTGTTGTCAGCTCTTTGAGGTAGGTGACGCGTCCCGCAGGGATCGATCAGTGGGTCGTGTCGTCGGGTGCTCCAGGTCGGGCCGAGTGACAGGGGAGGCTCCGCTGCCAGGGGCCAGGGCTGTCGATTGGGTCGGGCCCCGAAGCTGACACTTAATCCCGGATGGCCGGGCTCCTGGCTGAAACAAGTCCGTAAACTGAGTCATGGTTGCGGAGACCTCTTCTCCAGCCGAGCCTCGGGCTCGATTTCCGAGGTCAGCGGCGGAGGCCTCACTTCCGGCAGCTGTGGATGGCCACCAACGGGGCTTTATGGTGGTCGCTCCGGGGAAGCGTCTGGGGCACCTTGAGGTCTCCGCCATCACTTCTGTGTGGTCATCTGCTCTGGAGGTGCTCTTAGAATGGGCCGTGTCTCCAAGTACTCCAGCACGGTAGCAGACCACGGGTCTCCGGGAACATGGTGGGCCTCAGACCAGGCCATCAGGTCCAGATGCGATCCAGAGTTTAAGAAGCAGTTCTGGCACAGTGGTCTGCAGCTGGGTCAGTAGCTTTGACAGGGTGTTGTTGATCTTGCTAGATGTAGCAGATTGGAGGTTTAGAAGGGTTTCTTGGGTATAGGATAGTGTAAAGGGCAGTTTGCTCAGGAGAGCACGTGCAGAGTCGCCAGTTACCAGCGCCATCTTAATTAAATACATAAGTCTGGTGGGAGGAGAAGATGGCAGCGCGACGCAGCGCGCGCAACTCTCCAGTGAAAATGATATCGTATCTGTTAAATAGAGGCCGTGGACAATTTTGATTTGATGGAGACAGATATGAAAGCATAGAGGAACATCTGGAGAAATTTCTGAAACGCCGGTTTACTGTGGCTGTTACTGGGCGATCGAGAATCTTCCGGAGGGAAGGCCCCAAAATCCCCGGCTTTGCCTGCTGCTGGCAACCAAGGCCGAGGTCAAATCGTTTGGATAGAGATGGTGCTCGGTACTCGGTGTCAGAGGGCTGATCGGAGGCTCGAAGCTTTTGGACGACTCAGAGTCGGACTGTGGTCGGGCATGGCAGGGAGAGTTTTCTTCCTTCTCCCATCTGTGTGAGATGTGGGACATTTGAGAGACTTTGAACTTCTTTACTGTGCCATGGCCTGTTCTTCATCAAGTTATGGTATTGATGCACCATTGTAACTATGTGTTATAATTGTGGTTTTTGTTCATTTTTCAGTCTTGGTCTGTCCTGTGTTTTTGTGATATCACACCGGAGGAATATTGTATCATTTCGTAATGCATTTCTAAATGACAATAAGACAGGACTAAGTGTCCTCATAATCTAATCTAGTCCATTGAGATAATGCAAAGTGAAAACAGAACACAATGTAATGTTGCATTTACAGAGAAAGTGCAGCGCAGGTAGACAAATAAAATGTTAGGGCCATGGGAGATCGAGAGTTCATCTCTTGGTGTATGAGAAGTCTGATAAGAAGCTGTCTTTGAGCCAGGTGGTATGTGTTCTTAAGCTATTGTATCTTCTGCATGATGGAAGAGGGAAAAGAAAGAATGAATGGGATTGCATTGGGTCCATGATTATGCTAATAGAACAGAGTGTGGCATAATAAAGGCCATTTGGCCCAAAATCTTGTTCTGACCCTTTAACCTTTTCTAAGATTAATCTAACTGTTGGCTGCTTTGCCGAAGTAGTGGGAAATGTAGGCGACGTCGATCATGGGCTAAGCTGCATTCCCATCGCTGCAATTTCTTGTGGTCTTATGCTCAATAAGGTGTCCCATTTGAGTCAAACCATTAACAACCCAGCCTTGTAGCAGAATCCCAAAGATAAGAAGAGTCCAATAGACCATGTTGCCCTACTTGGGCTCAGTGCTGGACAATATAATCCACGTCAACTGGTCCATTCAATACAACATTCGTTTAGACCAGGGCTTGCCTCACCTTTGGTCACAGCTCTGCTGAATCAAGGGAAGGTATTCAGGTAGGTGGGTCACCCATTCCATTTCATGACTCTATACACATTTCAGCTTGGGCCGCATCTCTGCTGCAGAATGTATGGTGAGAGTTACCGAGGCCTTGACTATCCCACATGATCTGCGTGAGCTGTGTGTTTGAAACGTGTCCAGCCTGCTATATTCTATAGGCATGGAGATGCTCCGGTGTTCCTGGAGGAAGAGGTGATTGACAGGTATGAACTTGTCATGCAAACTGACCTCTCAGCTTCCACTGACAGCACGCCCCATAAAGTCTCAGATCTCACTGACCTGTGGAGGATGTCCAAGTACCAGCAGACCTATTCAGTCCTATCTTCTGCACAGATCCAAAAGAATAAATGCTCTGGACTCTTAGCAATCAATAGCAAATGGACTCCATGTTGGAAGAGATGAAACCTTTCATGTGAAACCTCTCTCTGGGAGTCTACCTGATTCCTACTGAGGAAGCCTACTCAACAAACTGGCAGGAGCACCATCCAGAGCCCTGGTCCCAAATGTTTTTCTACAGTAGCCAAGAACTAGTCACAAACTAACCATTGACCATTATGCATTGGTACCAGTTGATCACTTTACTCTTGCCCCAGCCTTTGCCATCAAGATGCTAGAGGAACTTAGCAAGTTGAGCAGCATCTATGGGGACAAGGAATTGTTGGCATTTTAGATCCAAACCTCACATTAGTTCTGTTTGTTTCCCGTTGTTTTCCACTTTAATTCATTATCCCACTCTCATTCTGGCTGACAGGCAACAGAAAACTCTGGGCTAAAACAGTCCTGTGGACAGGGCACAGGCTTGGTTTCTCCAGTGTAGGGGAGATCACTGAATGTTGTAAGAAGTGCAAGTGAATCACTGCTTCATCTGGAAGGACTGTTTGGGTCCCTGCATGGTGAGTAGGAAAGTTAGTTAGATTGTTGTATTTCCAGCAGTTACATGGGAAATTGCTGTAAGACAGAGTGACTGTCACAATGGGGGAGTGCTGGGAGCAAGGGTGGACCCAAATGCAAGATAGACACTGAAGTACAAGGAACAGGACTTGACTAGATTAGGGACGTGACAGGATTCAGACCAGGACCAGGAACAAGAACGCAGACTTGGGCTAGGGAAAGCGGGACCAGGACTAGAAACCATGGACTAGGAGACAAGGCTTCGACTCCGAGCCCAAGACTGAACAAGGACCCAGAACCTGGGTCTTGCCTCGGGCTTGGACCCCAGAACCAGGCAAGGACATCACATGGCTTCAGGACAGGACTGGCTGGGGTCTAGAGGCCTGAGCTTGGCTGAGGGATCCTCGAGGCTTGGGCTCTTGGAGCTTGGCTGCGGGATCCTCGAGGCTTGGGCTCTTGGAGCTTGGACGCGGGATCCTCGAGGCTTGGGCTCTTGGAGCTTGGACGCGGGATCCTCGAGGCTTGGGCTCTTGGAGCTTGGCTGCGGGATCCTCGAGGCTTGGGCTCTTGGAGCTTGGCTGCGGGATTCTCGAGGCTTGGGCTCTTGGAGCTTGGCTGCGGGATCCTCGAGGCTTGGGCCCTTGGAGCTTGGCTGCGGGATCCTCGAGGCTTGGGCTCTTGGAGCTTGGACGCGGGATTTCCATCTTGAAAAGTGGAGGCTGATAACTCGGAGGCTGGAGCTGAGAGACTGACTGGGAACTGAACATCAATGTAGAGCCAGGACTTGTGCTTCAAAAAGCCCGGACTCATCGTTAACACAACTCCAACATAAGACAGAACAGTACATAGACATAGAGCCAGGACTTACACTTAAACAAGCCGTGACTCAACCTCTCCACACCAAGGTGGGACAGGTCCACCTGTTGGGTAATGACAGAATGGCCAGACTTACCCAACAGAGGCAAAGACAAGACAAGACAGGACCCCCTGCAGGGCAATGGCAAAACAGACTGGCTTACCCCACAGAGGCAAGGACAAGAAGAGACAAACACCAAAGAACAACAGACAGTTCCATCTCTGCTCCAGGGTAGCTCCGAGTCTCAGTTTGGCCAGCAACCTCAGCTGGCTACAGAAACAACCAGATCCCTACCTAGCTCAGAGTGGCTGGCAGCCACTCAGCTGGCCCAGGAAACAGCCAAATCCATACCACAAAGACAGCTCCAACTACCAACAGTAAGACTCCAGGAAGCAATGGTTTTCCAACATGGCCTAAAGATGACAAGTGGCCACTCTAGCCTTCCACCAGCAGGTTGCTCCAAGGGGGACTGACAAGACAAACCAGCAGCCCACACTCAACCCCAAGGCTACTTATATTCCAAGCCCCAAGATGGGAATCAGGTGCCTATGCTTAACTCAACCAAACGAGGGACAGCTGGAAGACCCAGAGTCCTGAGTCCACGGACCGGACCATGAACTGGAATGCGGACTTCACGGACCGGACCATGACAGTGACAGGAGGAGATCAGATCAGAGAACTGCAAAGGGAGAGATCCCACTAAATTGCTAAAAGGGGTGAGGAAGGGAAGGTATATCCAGAATGGAGTCTTGTTGGACGTGGTGGAACATGTGAAGGTTTATCTGTTGAATACGGAAGTTGGGCTTATGAAAACTGAGGACTAGGGGAGCTTCTCTGTCCAGGAAGGAAGGGGAATGTTGTAACTGGGAACAAAGTCACCAAAGAGAGACAGCTGATAGATATAAAAGTCCTTATTTGGGAGCCTTTGGAGTTATGAGAGAGACAGATAGACAGACAGACAGACAGAGAGACTCCCTGACCCAATACAACAGCACATTTTGATATGTTACAACAAAGGTAACAGGACAATTTCTGTAGTTTCAATGTCCTCATAATGTTTCTTTTGAGTTACATGTAATTTTTCAAATGCTTGGGTCTTCCCACCAAGACACCCAAAATGATTGTTAATCACTGTGGTCTCGGAGTCATATTCATACTATGGTGTGTTGATTGCATTCATGCATATGCAGTCATCTCCAGTCAACTGGATCCAAGCCATAGTTCAGGAAGAAGGAAGACATTTCAGTGACATCAATGAGAGGGTCGCATTGCTAGAGCAAATGTAGCAGAGGTGGGGGTAAGGTAGAGTGAAATAGCTATGGAAGCCCATAGACTAAGAATAAATATTTGTTGTCAGCCTAACTCACAACAAGAAGATGGTAAAATACTAAAGGTCTCTACTCTTTACTTTGCTCTTATCTTTATATGATCCATCTCTACCTCTGGATTCATCCCAGGGGATGAGTGACTTAGAAACTGTTATTGTAAGCCCAAAGACTCCCTCTGTTCTCTCACCTATAGTTCCTCCCTCTCGGCCTCCTATAAGAATGATATTCCATTCCCATAGTTTCTCCATCAGCATTGCTCTGGCTTTGATGAGAAATAGTCCCTACTCTGGAGTAATGTCATGATTGTAGATTAGGGAGCAAAGGAGATTCACCAGGATGTGGCCTTGGATGGAACATTTCAGCTATGAGGAGAGAATTGGAGTGGAGGAGGATGAGGAAGGATTGACAGAGAGATACAAAATTAGAATAGCAAAAGTGTGGTAAACTAAAGGGCAAAGGGTAAGAGGTAAAAGGCTTATAGGAGATCTGAAGAAGAACAGTGTTGCTATGAAGTGGGTGGAGGAGGCAGAAACTGACATATCTGTTATTAATTCTTGGTGAAGATGTTTGTTTCTGTGCTGCCATGACATTTCTGTTTCTATGACATTTTGGGAAGTTGACTCTGAACTATCTACATTTTTTTTCTGATTGGTGGGTTTCCCTTTACCATGGTGGAAGAAGTCCTTGACTATACCTCATCTGTGTACCACAGCCCTACTTTCATCCCTCTCCTCCCCAACAGATCAAGAAGAGTGTTCCCTCCTGCACGCCAATTTCTACATTGAACTGGTCATCCTTCATAATCTTCACCCATTTCAATTTGATTCCACCACCAGACACATATTCTTGGCTCCTTTTCATTTCACAGACTTCTCTCCCTATGTGACTTCCAATCCCGCCTACCACTCCTGTTCTTCTGGAATTTTCCCAGCTAATCATAGGGCTTGGAATATCTATACCTATACCCGCTCTCCTTCCTCCATTCAGGGTGAAATAATGATGCACTTGCACCTCCAATCCAATGCACTGTATCAGGTTTTATCAATGTGGCCTCCCCCTGCATTGCAGAAACAAATCCATAGAGGGTGTTCAGCAGCCAGAGTGTCTGTGTTCAGTCCACAAGAGTGACCCCACCGGTTGCCTGTCACTTTAATTCCTATCATATTTGCATTCAGACAAATCAATCTGTAGCCTTGTGCACAGTTAGAACGCAGCCCAATGCAAACCTGAAGAACAAAATCTCATCTTCCATTGAGGCATAGTGTCTCAATATTTCTCAGCTCAATATTGAATTTTCCAACTCACTCTTTCCTTTGCCATTCCTCTGCCTCTGAATAGTAGTCAGGATGTGGAGAGCAAAATCCACCAGGAGACAGAAAAATGACATGAGAACGACAACGTTCAGTAATCATGGGAGACTTCAATGTGCAGAGAGACTGGAAAAATCAGGTTGCTAATGGAGTGCAAGAAGAATTTGTGGAATGTCTACAAGTGGATTTTTTTAGAGCAGCTTGTGGCCAAAGCAGTCATTTCTGGATTTGGTGCTATGTAATGAGGCAGACTCATTGAGGATTCTTAGGAGGTAGTGACCATAGAATTCACCCTGCAGTTTGAGAAGGAGAAGCTGAAGTCTGATGTAGGAGTATTACAGATGAGTAGAGGTAACTACAGAGGGATGAGGGAGGAGCTGGCCAAAGATGATTGGAAGGGAAGGTGGTGGGAACAACAATGGCAGGGGTCTGTGGGAGTAATTTGGGAGCCACAGCAGAATTTCATTGAATGGCTCCCAAATTATTCCCAGAAATTCACCAGGGGAGGATGGGGCAAGTAAGGGAAGGAAAGTCAGGAACAACATCAAAGCAAAAGAGAAGGCATACAAAATGGAGAAGATTAGTAGGGAGTCAAAGGATTGGAAAGCCTTTAAAAACCAACAGAGGGCAACCAAGAAAGCTATATGGGAGGAAAAGATGAAATACAATGGTAAATTAAGCAATACCTGAAATATAAACAAGATTCTAAATGATTTTTCAGAACATAGAGAGTAAGAGAGAGAGGCAAGTGTGGACAACAGGCCACTTGAAAATAACACTGGGGAATAGAGAAATAGCAGAGGAGCAAAATGAGTATTTTGTGTCCGTCTCTGCTGTAGATTACACCAGTAGCATACAAAAATTCAAGAGAGTCAGGGGTAGAGGTGCATGTAGTGGCTATTACTTGAAAGAATGTGTTGGGCAAAGCTGAAAGGCCTGAAGGTGAATAAATCACCCAAGGTTGATATACCCCTAATCTCTCAGGGATCACTAGAGTTTGGGAGGGTCTCAGAGGGGTTGAAAATCACAAGTATGACACCAATGTTTAAGAAGTGTGAGACAGAAGACAGAAAAATATAGACTGGGTAGTTTAACCTCAGTGGCTGGTAAGATTTTAGAGTCCATTGTTAGGGATGAAGTTTCAGAGTACTTGGAAGCACATGACAAAATGGGTCAAAGTCAACATGATTTCCTTGAGGGGAGGTCTTGCCTGACAAATCTCTTTGAATTCTTTGAGGAGGTAGCAAGCAGGACAGACAAAGGGAATTCGTGGATGTCACCTATTTGGTTATTTGGTTTTCAGAAGGCCTTTCATAAAGTGCTATACATAAAGCTACTCAACATGGTGCCAGCATGATTAGAAGATAGGCCAACTGACAGAAGGCAGGGAGTGGGAACAATAGGGCCCTTTTCGGATGACTGCTGGTGAGTCATGGACTTACACAGGGATCAAGTGTTGAAATGGCAGTGTTTCACTTTATACGTTAATGATTTAGATGAAGAAATTGATGGCATTGTGGCCAAGTTTGCAGAAGATAACAAGATAGATTGAAGAACAGATAGTGTTGCTAAGGCAGTGAATCTGCTGAAAGGCTTGTACAGATTGAGAGACTGGACAAAGAAGTGGCAGATGGAATACTCCATTGTGAAGTATGGGGCTATGCACTTTGGTAGGAAGAATAAAGGTGTAGGCTGTTTTCAGAGAATTCAGAAGTTGGACATACAAAGGAGCAAAGGAAAGCTAACTCAGAATTCCCTAAAGATTAACTTGCAGGTTGAGTCAGTAGCAAGGAAAGCAAATAAAGTGATAACATTCATTTTGAGAGAACTTTTTTTTGTGTGCCATACTCTGCCAGAGCCTTGGTGACCACTTTTTTCAAGTGGCTGTCTTGGAGGAAAGATTCTGTGAGTGGTACCCCACCTCCTTCTCACAGCGCAGTCTTTTTTTTTTACGAGGCCGAGTTGCGAGTTTGACACTCAACTCAGCACAGATGGAAAACGTGCCCAGGAGCGGCCCTGACTGGATTCGAACTCGTGAACCTTCGCTCCGGAGTTCGGCGCTGATGTCACTGCGCCACCAGCGAATTAGAACAAGAAAAAAACACAGATGTATTGCTGAAGCTTTATAAGGCATTGGTCAGATAGGTCAAAGGGCTGGAAGATTCTGCACTGTGTCTTTTAATAAAATAAAATCAGATCAAAGATCCCCACCATCTGGGCTATGCCATCTTCTCATGGTTACGATCGGGTAGACACCATCAGGTTCAAGAACCACTTCCCTTCAACCATTTTGTTCTTGAACAAAACTCTGTGATCCTCATCACTATAAAACCATGACCATTTCCATTAGTTTGTGCTATCGTGTTCTTTTGTAAAAATTGGGTATAATTTATGTATAATTTATGTTTTTCTTGTGAATGCTGCTTGATCCTGTGATGCTGGCACAAGTCAGCTTTTCTTTGTCTGAATTCATGCATTTAACAATAAACTTAACTTCCGTTTTGACTTTTATCATTCAGTGGAAAATACAGAACATTGAACCTAAATGACATCCCTGTGTGGAAATGTACAGCACAGCTACTAAGAATGGATCTTGTCTTATGTACCAATCTCATCTAGTGAACCCCTTCCCTATGCCAAACTGGGCAGATAGAAGGCCAGACACTGCTTGAAGAAATGCCAGGGCAATCTGAGGATTTGGTCTTGCATGTGCTTGTTAATGTATAGGGTGGTGGCTGGTTAATGCATGTGACAGATCCATGTAGTCCAATAAGCTGTGTCAATTGTGGTTGAAGTGCATACATCCTTCTCCCCCCAGAGTATTTACTTTATATACAATCAGTATGAATCTTAAAAAAACTTCGAAAATTGGTACGGCAGAACAGTTGGTATGGACCCATCACAATGGAAAATATTTTATTTTTTTGCACAAATGTAACATTGCTGTTGACCATGTTATGAGGAGGTGCAGGCACAGAGTACATTGAGTCCAAACTCCCCACCTCATCCTCATTGACGACCAGTCCCTCAACACGTGGACTGGACAGGAAGACAAGGAGGTGAGCGACCTGTGGTAGTTCTCTGCCTTCACCCATAGCACTGGGTTAAGTGGTTTCCACGTGCTGACAGCTGTTCCATATAAGTTGGAAGAAACTAATTCCTTCAAACAGGGATTCCACTGCAAGCTTTAAACAGAAAGTCAATACATCCATTAAAATAAGGAGAAAACTTGAAGGCACAGAGTCCGGCTGCCCACCCAATCCGGCCAGCCCATTAACATACTTGCCCCAATTCATTGCAAAACCCGTCACTGAACAGTTACAGGCGCATATCAGCCAGTGGGTTTTCACGGCCAGATGCGGACCTCGCCAGCTTAAGAAGCCTGATCATTCTTCGGAATTTTTTTTCCAATAGGAAGTGTGGTCCAATAAAGAATAAGTTCCAGAACTGCGGGTCGGTTTGAAGACCCGAGTGGGCACATGTGTCTACATCACAAGTGTCTCTTTGTATTGCTCAGTCACGCTGTAACAGACTTGTAAACACTATACAATGACATAAACCATTATCCATCAGTAGCAGAAGAGCCCACACCACAAGATCTATCTTTGAAGCATTGTAGAGAGCCGGGAGGTGGTGTGTAGAGTCCAGTGCTCGACTGGAATGGTTACCCCCATTCCTGCACTGTGAGCTGGTGAGAACAAAGCAGAGGGGAAGAGTGGGAGTTTCTGAAAGCCCTGGACTGACCCACCCAGCACAGCCAGGATTACTCAGGAATAAAGGTCCTTGAGGATTCAGCAGCAGTGTGTGAGGTGATTCCTCCAGATGTGGCCCGCTAAGCTGTGGTCTTGCTTTCCGAAGGGGAGGGGATACGTGGAGTTTGAGGTTACAGATGTCCACAACAGAGTCACACCGACGTAGGGAGGTTTTCCATCATGATGGGCTGAGGTTGCCTTGAAATCCAAAGGTCATCCAATGTTTTCTTGCGACCCTGCCGGCAGTGGCAGCAGCTGCAGCAGGAGCCATGGCCACAGCAGCCCTGACAGCACAGACACAGAGTGAGGAGCAGCAGCAGCAGGGGCAGGATCAGAAGCACCACCAGGCAGATGGAGTTAAACATCCCCTCGGAGTGCTTGTTCACAATCAGCTGCCATAGTGCATGCACAAACGAATTCAACTGCTCCATCATTGCCACAGCCGGCCTAGCTCTCAGTGCAAACTGTACTCACTCTCCTCACAAAACAGACACGGTTGAAACTCACTCCAGGTGCCGGCTGCTGACTCCCTCACCTGGATAGGAAACACTGAAAGGCTGATCTCACTCCTGACCCTGCAGAAATTAAGAAATGACACTGGATTAGACACCGAACACACAGTGACCATTGCCTATTGACATTATAACCAGAAATTGCCTGCCTCACCACATTCCAAACCCTAGGCGCCATCTCCTCAACCGGATTCCCATTCACCTCAAACACAAGAATCCCTTCCTTTCCACAAACTCTGTGAATGCCCTCACCCTAACTCTGAAACCCTTCTCAGTCTTAATCCCAGAAAAAAAAACACAACCCTAGTCTCAAGATCCCTTCCTCAAACCTAATCCCAGGAACCCTCTCCTGACCTGAGCTGTATAACCCTTCTCCACCCCTAACCTCAGAAACCAGTCCTCACCCCAATGTAAGAAAAATCCCCTCAAGCCGACCCAAGGAACCTAACCCTGATAACCCTATCTCACCCTAATACCAGGAGAAGGTATTCAGTGAAGTTCACTCTCTAGATCAGGAAAATCTCAACCCTTTGGTCTCCAGCACCACTGAACAAAGCAGGAGCATGTACACTGCTCTCCCCTCTGAAGTCAATAACCAGCCTTTTATTTTTGCTGACACTGTTTGAACGAGAGTTGTCACAATGCCATGCCACTAAAGGGAACAAGGCAAATTGGAAATGATTGGACGGGTGTTTTAGTAACTGGAAAACTGACCATGCGGCCTGCCAAGTTAGTGCTGAGACATTACAGAGAAAACTTACAAGGATGTCTGCTGGGGTTTGAAGACCTGGGTTATAAAGAAAGTTTGAATAGGTTATGAATTTATTCCTTCGAATGTAGGAGAATGAGGGGAGATTTGATGGAGGCATAGACAGGGTAAATGCAAGCAGGTTTTTTCCACTGAGGTTGGGTGAGACTAAAACTAGAGGTCATGGGTTAAGGGTGAAAGGTGAAAAGTTTAAGGGGAACGTGGGCGGGACTTCTGCACACAGAATGTGGTGAGAGTGGTGAATGAGGAAGTAGTGATGCAGATTGGATTTCAGAACTGAAGAGATGTTTGGACAAATGCAGGATGTGAGGGCTATGGTGGGCTATGGTCTAGGTCAGGGGGTCCCTATCTGAGGTCCACAGACCCCTTGCTTAATGGTATTGGTCCATGGCATAAAAGAAGGTTGAGAACCCCTGGTCTAGGTGCAGGTTGATGGGCTGAGGCAAAATAATACTTCAGCATAGAATAGATGGGCCAAAGGACTGTAACTTTTGTCACACACTATTGTAATTTATAAACTCTCAGAATCCTCCATCCATTCTGGAGGCACATCTATGCTGCAGGTTGTTAAATACCAATACCAGCAGATTTTTGGATATTCAGGGAATGAGGAAATATCGATACAAAATGCGATGGTGAAGTTGAGGAAAACCACAGGCATGTGATTAGGGGAAGGGGTAGAAGATGTTGAGGTAATCTGAGGAAATTTTCTTTACTCCTACAGGGTGCTTAGAGTCTGGAACAGCCTGCCTGAGGTGGTGATGGAGGCAGAAACTCATATAGCATTTAACTACTACCCATTGCCAGTAAATGTGGTTGATTGGGAAACGGTTGGTCAGCATAGAGATGGTGAGCCAAGCGACCTGTTTCCCTGCTGATTGACGTGATCTTGTTGGTTGTTAAGGGGCCGAATGGTGAATCTCTGCTCAAATACTGATGTGCTTCTGATAAATGAATGGGTAAAAAAAGCAAATGAATCTCAGTACTTTCAAGTGTGATGTCAACCATTGGTCTCTAATGAGTAAAGATTCGAGTATTAGTTAAATCCTGTAAGGTTAGAGATGGAGGAGTATAGCACAGAAACAGGCCTTCAACCCCATTCATTCCTGCAATAATTCCATTTGGCATACACACCTCTAAACTTTTCCTGCCTTTCTTGTCCGTGTACATGTCCAAATGTCTTTAAAATATTGTTATTCTATGTACCTCAACCACTTCCTCTGGCAGCTCATTCCACATAGGCAACATGTGAAGAAGTTTTCTCTGGTACATTTTAATTCTTTCCCCTCTCACCATAAACCTATACCATCCACCCACCCACGTTCATCATTCCCTTTCCCTGGGAGAAACCTATCTCTACTCGTCATCGTTTTATACACTTCTATTAGGTCACCTCTTAATCTCTCACATTTATTTTTATTTAAAGATACAGCACACCTTCCGGCCCAACGAGCCCACGATGCCCAATTACACTCATGTGACCAATTAATCTACTAACCCAGCTGTCTTAATGTGGGAAGAAGCTGAGCACCCCGGGAAAACTCATGTAGTCATGGGGAGAACATACAAACTCCTGAAAGACAGCGGCAGATTTGAACCCAGGTCACTGCTGCTGTTACAGTGTTACACTAACCACTATGGCCACATACTTTACTTTACTTTATACTTTATTATCGCCAAACAATTGGTACTAGAACATACAATCATCACAGCGATATTTGATTCTGCGCTTCCCACTCCCTGGATTACAAATATTAAATATTAAAAATAGTAAAAATTAGTAAATATTAAACATTTAAATTATAAATCATAAATAGAAAATAGAAAAATGGAAAGTAAGGTAGTGCAAAAAAACCCAGAGGCAGGTCTGGATATTTGGGAGGTACGGCCCAGATCAGGGTCAGGTTCCATACCAGGTTGTGATGCACCCTAGAAGAATGCTTTCTATGGTGCATCTATAAAACTTAGTGAGGGTTTTAGGGGACAGGCCAAATTTCTTTAGTTTTCTCAGGAAGTAAAGGCGCTGGTGGGCCTTCTTGGCAATGAACTCTGCTTGGTTGGAACAAGTCAGGTCATTTGTGATATTGACCCCGATGAACTTAAAGCTTTTGACCTGTTCCACTTGCGCACCACCGCTGTAAATTGGGTCGTGCGGTCCGCTACTCCTTCTGAAGTCAACAACCAATTCCTTCTCTTGCTTACGTTGAGGGATAGGTTATTGTCTTCGCACCATGCCACCAGGTTCTTAATTTCCTCTCTGTACTTAAACTCATCATTATCTGAGATATGGCCTACAATTGTTATGTCATCAGTAAACTTATATATTGAGTTTGATGGAAACTTGGCTACACAATCATGGGTGTACAGTGAGTACAGCAGAGGGCTGAGTACACAGCCTTGTGGGGCACCGGTGCTCAGAGTGATTGTAGAGGAGAGCTTGTCCCCTATTTTTACAGCTTGGGTCCTGTCTGTGAGGAAGTTGAAGATCCAGCTGCAGATCTGAGTGCTAAGGCCCAGGTTCCGGAGCTTAGGAATCAGTTTATTTGGAATGATGGTATTAAAGGCAGAGCTGTAGTCAATGAAAAGGATCCTTACATATGCGTCTTTATTCTCCAGGTCTTCTAAGGAGGAATGTAGGGCCAGAGAGATGGCATCTGCCATTGACCTGTTGCTCCGGTAGGCGAATTGCAAAGCATCGAGGTTGACCGGTAGGCTGTGGTTGATGTGTGCCATAACCAATCTCTCGAAGCACTTCATAGCAATTGACGTCAGAGCCACAGCCACCTTGCTATTGTTCAGCACTGGGATTATCGTTGCCTTCCTAAAACACGAGGGGATCTTAGACTGAAGCAAGGAGCAGTTGAAGATGTCAGCAATACTCCAGCTAGCTTGCTTGCACAGGCCCGGAGAACCCCTCCTGGGACACCATCTGGGCCCGTCGCCTTCCTTGGAATAAAGTCCCAACCTGCCCAGACTCCTTTGAGTCCCAACAAAAGTCTCATAAATCTTCTTTGTATTTTTCCAGCTTAATAATATTTTCCAATAACCTGAATAGTGCAAAATATGCTGAGTGCAACCTCACCAAAGTATTTTACAATGGCCCTCACCAAAATCTTGTGCAACTGCAACGTAAGGAGTCCATGGACAAATCAGAGACGCATGGACACACACATTCAAAAAAGAGCAACAGTTGGAAAGGTCATGAGAAAGGCTCCTCAAATCTACATTGAGGGCCAGGAGGTTCTGATCCAGATGTGTACATGGAGATGCAGAGTTCCAGGCATTGAATCTTTGGAAGTACTTAGTCTTGAATGGAATTCTGCACAGATTCATCAAAGTTCAAAGCTGAAAGTACGTTTACACCACAAGACCATGTGTGGTAACTTGTCAAAGGCCTTCTGCAAATCGAAATAAACAACATCCACTGACTCTCCTTTCTATAGAGGTGGTTTGCCATTGCCTTCTTCTGGGCAGTGTCTTTACATGATGGGTGGCCCCAGCCATTATCAATACTCTTCAGAGATTGTCTACCTGGCGTCAGTGGTTGCATACCCAGGACTTGTGATGTGCAGCTGCTGCTCATACGACCATCCACCACCTGCTCCCATGGCTTCACGTGACCCTGATCGGGGGTGAGGGGACTAAGCAGGTGCTAAGCCTTGCCCAAGCGTGATCTCCAGGCTAGTGGAAGGAAGAAGCACCTTACACCTCCTTTGGTAGAGAAGTATCTCCACCCCGCCATCCTGGATCTGGGAGTACAGATACATAATTCCTTGAAAGTGGTGTCACTGGTAGAGAGGGTGGTAAAGAGAGCTTTAGGCACATTGGCCTTCATAAATAAAGGTACTGAGTACTGGAGATGGGATGTTATGTCGACGGGGAGATTTGGTATAGTGACAATTACCACTGGATGAGTAATCCAAGGACCCAGTTATACGCTGGGGATATGAGTTCGAATCCCACCATGGCAGATGGTGACTTTGAATTCAATAAAAATATCTGATGACCATGAAACCATGTCGGTTGTTTTAAAAACCCATCTGGTTCACTGAAGTCCTTTGGGGAGGATTCCTGCTGTCCTTATCTGGTCTGGCCTATATGTGACTCCAGACCCACAGCAATGTGGTTGACTCTTAAATGCCCTCTGAAATGGCTTAGCAAGGCATTCAGTTGTATCCAACTGCTAAAGAGAAAATAATAAGGAATGAACCTGGACAGACAACCCAGGATCGTCCTAGGCACTGGAAATGATAAAGGCTAAACCAGCCCTGTCGACCCTGCAAAGTCCTCCTTACTAACATCTGGGGACTTGTGCCAAAGTTGGGAGAGCTGTCTCACAGACTAGTCAAACAACAGCCTGACATGGTTGTACTGACAGAATCATACCTTGCAGTTACCATTCCGGACTCCACCATCACCATTCCTGAGTATGTACTGTCTCTCTGGCAGGACAGACCTAGTAGAGATGGTGGCGCTGTGGTATACAGTAGAGAGGGAGTTGCTCTGGCAACTCTCAATGTCGACTCTGGACCCCATGAAGTCTCATGGCACCAGGTTACACATGGGCAAGGGAACCTCCTGCAGATTACTACGCCCCATCCTTCCTCAGCTGACGGATCAGTATTTCTCCATGTTGAGCAGCACTTGGAGGAGGCATTGAGGGTGGCAAGGGCACAGAATGTACTTCAATATCCATCACCATGAGTGGCTTGGCAGTACCACCGCAGACTGAGCTGGTCGGGTCCTACTAGACATAGCTACTAGACTGGGACTACAGCAGATGGTGAGGGAACCAACAAGAGGGGAAAACACACTTGACCTCATTCTCACCAACCTGCCTGCCATGGAAGCATCTGTCCATGAGAGCATTGGTAGAAGTGATCACCGCACAGTATTTGTGGAGACTAAATCCTGACTCCACACTGAAGAAACCCTCCACCACGTTGTGTGGCACTACCACAGTGCTAAATGGGATAGACTTCGAACAGATCCAGCAGCCCAAGACTGGGGTATCTATAAGGCGCTGTGGGCCATCAGCAGCAGCAGAATTGTACTTAACTACAATCTGTAACCTCATAGCCCGGCACATCTCCTGCTCTAACATTACCACTAGGCCAGGGGATCAACCCTGGTTCAATGAAGAGTGCAGGAGGGCATGCTGAGAACAACACCAGGCATACCTCAATATGAAGCATCACCCTGGTGAAGACACAATACAGGAAGGACTACTTGCATGCCAAACACCATAAGCAGCAAGTAATAGACACAGCTAAGTGGTCCCACAACCAACGGATCAGACCTAAACTCTGTAGTCCTGCACATCCAGCGCCTCAAATATCTCCATCCCAAATGATAGAGGAGCCCAGCACACCTGTGCAAAAGATAAGGCTGAGGCATTTGCAACAATCTTCAGTCGGGAGTGCCTAGTAGATGATTCAGCTCAGCCCCCTCCGCTGGTTGGAATCATACCTGACACAAAGGTAGATGGTTAGAGGTCAATCGTCTCATCCTCAGGACATCACTGCAGGAGTTCCTCAGGGAAGTGTCCTAGGACCAACCATCTTCAACTACTTCATCACTGACCTTCCTTCTGTCATAAGGTCAGAAGTGGGGATGTTCGCAGATGACTGCACAATGTTCTGCACCATTCATGACTCCTCAGATAGTGAAACAGTTCATACCCAAATGCAGCAAGACCTGGACAATATGCAGGCTTGGGGTGACAAGTGGCAAATAACATTCGAGCCATGCAAGTGCCAGGCAATGACTATCTCCAATGAGAGGCTCTAACCATCATCCATTGACATTCAGTGTCATCACCATCAATGAATCCCCTACTTTCAACATCCTGGGAGTTACCATTGACAGGAAACGGAACTGGTCTAGCCATATAAACACCATGGCTACCAGAGCAGGTCAAAGGCTAGGAATCCTGAGGCATGTAACTCACCTCCTGACTCCCCAAAGCCTGTCCGTCATCTACAAGGCTCAGGTCAGGAGTGTAATAGAATACTCACCACTCGCCTGGATGAGGGCAGCTCCATCAGCACTCAAGAAGTTTGACACCACCCAGTACAAGGCAGCCCACTTGCTTGGTACCCCTTCCACAAGCATCCAATCCCTCCACCATCGATGAACAGTTGCAGCAGTGTGTACTATCTACGAGACGCACTGCAACAACACACCAAAGTTCCTAAGGAAGCACCTTCCAGACCCATGACCACTATCATCTAGAAGGACGAGAACAGCAGATACCTGGATACACCACCACTTGGAAATCCCCTCCAAGTCAACCACCATCCTGACATGGAAACATATTGCTTTTCCTTCATTGTTGTGGGGTCAATATCATGGAACTCCCTCCCTAACAGCGCTGTGGGTGTACCGACGCCTCAGGGACTGCAGCGGTTCGAGAAGGCAGCTCATCACCACCTTCTCAAGGGCAACTAGGGATGGGCAATAAATGCTGGCTGAGCTGGCGATGCCCACATCCCGTAAATGAATAAATAAAAAAAAATTTGTATAAGATGTTGGTGTGCTGGTCACCTGCCTATGCGTGTTTGTGAACAGATCATGATCAGAAGCATGGAAGAGTTCTGAGAAAATTCACAAGAATGCTGCCAGGACCTGATTTATAGGGAAAGGTTCAATAGGTTAAGACTTTATTCCCTGGAGCGTATGAGAATAAGGGGAGATTTGATGGAGGTACATCTCTGCTGTAGGTGTCCTGTAGCATTGAGGACCCCTTCTGAATGTGATGCCTCAAAAAGGCGGCAGCCCCAAAACCCAGATCACGCTCTCTTCTCATTGCTTCCGTCTATAAGGAGGCACACACACAACATTTCAGGAACAGCTTCTTCCCCTCTGCCATCAGATTTCTGAATGGACATTGAAAGAATGAATCCATTTTTTGTCCTTTTTGTACTACTTCTTTAATTTATTCAGTCATTCACAATCACACAATCATTCCTCAGAAACTGATTGGAAAGCTGAGCCTACTGCGCCTGAACATCTCCCTCTGCAGCTGGATCCTAGACTTCCTGACTGGGAGACCTCAGTCAGTCTGGATCGGAAGCAGCATCTCCAACACCATCACACTGAGCACAGGGGCCCCCCAGGGCTGTGTGCTCAGTCCACTGTTGTTCACTCTGCTGACCCACGACTGTGCTGCAACACACAGCTCGAACCACATCATCAAGTTCGCCGATGACACGACCGTGGTGGGTCTCATCAGCAAGGACGAGTCAGCATACAGAGAGGAGGTGTAGCGGCTAACGGACTGGTGCACAGCCAACAATCTGTCTCTGAATGTAAACAAACCAAAGAGATGGTTGTTGACTTCAGGAGGACACGGAGCGACCACTCTCCGCTGAACATCGATGACTCCTCCATTGAGATCGTTAAGAGCACCAAATTTCTTGGTGTTCACCTGGCGGAGAATCTCACCTGGTCCCTCAACACCAGCTCCATAGCCAAGAAAGCCCAGCAGTGTCTATACTTTCCGCGAAGGCTGAGAAAAGTCCATCTCCCACCCACCCATCCTCACCACATTCTACAGAGGTTGTATTGAGAGCATCCTGAGCAGCTACATCACTGCCTGGTTCAGGAATTGCACCGTCTTGGATCGCAAGACCCTGCAGCAGATAGTGAGGTCAGCTGAGAAGATCATCGGGGTTTCTCTTCCCGCTACAGTACTACGGACATTTATACCACACGCTGCATCCACAAAGCAAACAGCATTATGAGGGACCCCACACACCCCTCATACAAACTCTTCTCCCTCCTGTCATCTGCCAAAAAGCACCGAAGCATTCGGGCTCTCACGACCAGACTGTGCAACAGTTTTTTGCCCTAAGCCATCAGACTCCTCAATACCCAGAGTCTAGACTGACATCTACATCATTTATTATTATATTGTAATTTGTCCTCTACTGGGCCTATTGTCTTGTTTATTATTTATTGTACTGCCCTGCACTGTTTTTTGCACTTTATGTAGTCCTGTGTAGGTCTGTAGTCTAGTGTAGTTTTGTGTTGTTTCCTGTAGCACCATGGTCCTGGAGGAACGTTGTATCATTTTTACTGTGTACTGTACCAGCAGCCTATGGTCGAAATGACAATAAAAAGTGACGACTTATATTCTTGCAACACACCTCAAAGTTGCTGGTGAACGCAGCAGGCCAGGCAGCATCTCTAGGAAGAGGTACAGTCGACGTTTCAGACCGAGACCCTTCGTCAGGACTAACTGAAGGAAGAGTTAGTAAGAGATTTGAAAGTTGGAGGGGGAGGGGGAGATCCAAAATGACAGGAGAAGACAGGAGGGGGAGGAATGGAGCCAAGAGCTGGACAGGTGATTGGCAAAGGGGATCTGAGAGGATCATGGGACAGGAAGCAGAGGGAGAAAGACAAAGGGGGGGAGGAACCCAGAGGATGGGCAAGGAGTATAGTGAGAGGGACAGAGGGAGAAAAAGGAGAGTGAGAGAAAGAATGTGCGTATAAAAATAAATAACGGATGGGGTACGGGGGGAGATGGAGCATTAGCGGAAGTTAGAGAAGTCGATGTTCATGCCATCAGGTTGGAGGCTACCCAGACAGAATATAAGGTGTTGTTCCTCCAACCTGAGTGTGGCTTCATCTTTACAGTAGAGGAGGCCGTGGATAGACATGTCAGAATGGGAATGGGATGTGGAATTAAAATGTGTGGCCACTGGGAGATCCTGCTTTCTCTGACAGACAGAGCATAGGTGTTCAGCAAAACGGTCTCCCAGTCTGCATCGGGTCTCGCCAACATATAAAAGGCCACATCAGGAGCACCGGACGCAGTATATCACCCCAGCCGACTCACAGGTGAAGTGTCACCTCACCTGGAAGGACTGTCTGGGGCCCTGAATGGTGGTAAGGGAGGAAGTGTAAGGGCATGTGTAGCACTTGTTCCGCTTACAAGGATAAGTGCCAGGAGGGAGATCAGTGGGGAGGGATGGGGGGGGACAAATGCACAGGGGAGTTGCGTAGGGAGCGATCCCTACAGAAAGCAGAGAGAGGTGGGGAGGGAAAGATGTGCTTAGTGGTGGGATCCCATTGGAGGTGGCGGAAGTTACGGAGAATTATATGTTGGACCCAGAGGCTGGTGGGGTAGTAGGTGAGGACAAGGGGAACCCTATTCCTAGTGGGGTGAGAGCAGATGTGCGTGAAATGGGAGAAATGCGTTTGAGAGCAGAGTTGATAGTGGAGGAAGGGAAGCCCCTTTCTTTAAAAAAGGAGGACATCTTCCGTGTCCTGGAATGAAAAGCTTCATCCTGAGAGCAGATGTGGCGGAGACAGAGGAATTGCGAGAAGGGGATGGCATTTTTGCAAGAAACAGGGTGAGAAGAGGGATAGTCCAGATAGCTGTGAGAGTCAGTAGGCTTATAGTAGACATCAGTGGATAAGCTGTCTCCAGAGACAGAGACAGAAAGAACTAGGAAGGGAGGGAGGTGTCAGAAATGGACCAGGTAAACTTGAGGGCAGGGTGAAAGTTGGAGGCAAAATTAATAAAGTCAACGAGCTCAGCGTGCGTGCAGGAAGCAGCGCCAATGCAGTCGTCGATGTAGCGAAGGACAAGTGGGGGACAGATACCAGAATAGGCACGGAACATAGATTGTTCCACAAAGCCAACAAAAAGGCAGGCATAGCTAGGACCCATACGGGTGCCCATAGCTACACCTTTAGTTTGGAGGAAGTGGGAGGAGCCAAAGGAGAAATTATTAAGAGTAAGGACTAATTCCGCTTGATGGAGCAGCGTGGTGGTAGAGGGGAACTGATTAGGTCTGGAATCCAAAAAGAAGCGGAGAGCTTTGAGACCTTCCTGATGGGGGATGGAAGTATATAGGGACTGGACATCCATGGTGAAAATAAAGCGGTGGGGGCCAGGGAACTTAAAATCATCGAAAAGTTTAAGAGCATGAGAAGTGTCACGAACATAGGTAGGAAGGGATTGAACGAGGGGGGATAAAATTCTTAATGTAATTTATAGTTGTTATTATTATTACTATTATTATTAGGTATTACAGTGTACTGCTACCACAAAACAACAAATTTCACAACATGTGCCAGTGATATTAAACCTGATTCTGAGGCAAGACAAAATTATGAGGTGTATAGATTGGTTAAATGCAAGCAAGTTTTTTCCACTGACTTTATGTGAGACTACAACTGTTTAAGGAGAACATGAGTGGGAACTTCTTCATTCAGATTGATGAGAGTGTGGAAAGAGCTCCCAGCAGAAGTGGTGGATGCAGATTTGATTTCAGCATTTAAGTGAAATTTAGATAAGTACACAGATAGGAGGGACACGGAGGGACTAAGCAGTATAATACGCAGTTCATCAAGGACTAGATGGGCTGAAGGGCCTGTTTTTGCGCTGTACTATTCTACGGCTATGACTTTAAGAAGCTGGATGCGTTTTTTCTACACAAGTCTGTCCAACAAATCAACGGCTACTGAGCTGATAAATCAGTGGTTAATAACTGTAAGACACAGGGCCTTGGGCAGGTATGGCTGTCTCTGAGTGATCAGCCTCAGTTCAGAGCAATCAAGGATGGCCTATATATACTGGCACAGCCCTGTGATACATGTCTAATGGCGAATTTGTGAGAAGGGCTGATGCTCTTCCTATTCACCCCTCTTTCACACTTAAACCACACAGGATGGCAGCGGTGTAAGGCGTCAGCTCATCACCTCTAAAGAGCAGAGAGGGGCCTTTCCAGTGATGGCCAGAGCTAGAAATGAACAGAGAAGAACGGAATGGAGCAGTCATGGGCAAGATCTCAGATATCCACTCCAACCACAATTCTACACGTGGTAAAAGAGGAAAGTTTTATCTCGTTTAAGCAGCAGAGAACTGGACTAGAGTGGTTTGTTCCTCTTAATCACTGGGTCTTGGTCTTAAATACACACACACACATATCCAAACAGGACTGAACAAGATAAAATCAGCAGATGCTGGAAATCCAAGCGACACACACAAAATGCTGGAGGAACTCAGGCAGCTTCTATGGAAAAGTGTACAGTCGACGTTTCGGGCCGAGACAGTTCTTCACGGAGAGTTTCAGCCCAAAACGTCGACTGGTTACTCTCTTCCATTGATGCTGCCTGGCCTGCTGAGTTCCTGCAGTATTTTACAAGTGTTGCCAAACAGGACTGAAGTATTTAAGGTACACAGAGACAGGCTGACAGAGAAACACACTCAGCCTGTGCTGTTTAAACTAGTTAAATCATTCCTCTTTTACCACGTGTGCAGGACCTGGCACTGAGGTACCTGGGTCAGTCAGCACCACATAAGGGTATCTCCCACGCACAGTAAGTTAAAATATTATGCGAATGCCTTAAATAAGTCCTTGACAGACTGGAGCCACAGAGACTGTGATGCAGCCAGCTTGTTCCGTCATTCACCACACCCTTACTGGATCAAGTCTAGATCTACCTGGCAGGCCCAGTCTGAACTTGTAACGAAACTTAGCCTTAGCACCAGTGCTGTGCTGTTTAAACTGACACTCACCTCACTTGTTCAGCTCCCGAGGCAACCTGACGACATTTTCAGGGCCCGATCTGCTCTTTGGGCTATAGTCTCATCACTCAGTCTGCCCTGGAGTCTCAAACACTGTCAAAGAGTTGTGTCTGTGGCAAGTCTCTCCTGCTCCCTCTCTCTTGTGTCTCTTAGCTTACTCTGTACTCCTCACTGAAAAACTGCCTGTGGTCAGAAACTTTAAAGCTTTCACATGTGACGTCAAAGCTCACACATTGACTAAAGCTTCCTGTTTATTTCACTGATTGTACACTGAATTGGTGGCGTGTTCTAAGATAACTTTATACACCCCGCCCCAGTAAGAAAGCAGCTCATACTTTTGACTATAATACACTAAATTTAGCTGGTGTGTACTAACTTTAGAATCTGAGAGCCCTGACCCTAACCCACAAAGTATTCCCAGGAGACATTCCGCATTTTTTTTTTACAGAGTTTATGAGAGTGACTGCAGTGCTTTGGAATTCAGCTCCAGAACATTGCAGGGAGAATCTCGATACGTAAATAAAAGTTTCCAATCAAATACTACAGATTCAGTCAATCTGTGGACAACTTCCAAGCCAAGTTAACAATTCCCTCATTCACGTCCTGTTGGATGGTGGGTGGAGAATGGAAAGCTCAGGTGAGGCCCATGTTGGATCGGCTACAATTCCAAGAAGAAATTCCCAGTAAGGAAAGAGCAAAGGAGAAAAAGTCAGTCAAAATAAATTAATTATCAAAGTGCATATATTTATATCACGTATACTATAATAGGATTCATTTTCTTGCAGATTTACAGGAAAATAAAAGAAATACAATTGAATGTATGAAAATCTATGCGTAAACAAAGACTGACAAATAATGTGCAACAGAATACAAATTGTGAAAATAATAAAAAAATATACTGAGGACATCAGTTGTAGGGTCTTGAAGGTGAGTCTGTAGGTACTGGAGTCAGTTCAGCGTTGAGTTGAGAGAAGTTATCCACGATGATTCAGGAGCCTAATGGTTGTAGGGCAATAACTGTTCCTGAACCTGGTTGTGCGGGACCTAAGGTTCTTGTACCTCTTGCCCAATGGTAGTAGTCAGAAGAGAGCATGGCCCGGATAGTGAGGATCATTGTCGATGGATGCTGCTATCTTCTGGGAGCTCTCTGGTAGGTGTTTCAATGATAGCAAGGAAGTTGCCTGTGATGGACTGGGATGTAGCCACTACTTTTTTGTACACTTTTCCACTCCTGCAGACCATAAGTCCATAAAACATAGGTACTTTCGGCCCATCGAACCTGCTCCACCAACCCATCATAGCTGATTTATAATCCCTCTCAATCCCATTCTCCTGCCTTCTCCCCATAACCTTTGACGCCCTTACTAATCCTTTCAACATCCGCTTTAAACGTACTCAATAACTTGGCTTCCACAACATTCTGTGGCAATCACAGATCCACCATCCTCTAGCTAAAGAAATTCCTTCTCATCTCAACCAACACACATAAAAGTTGCTGGAAATTCCAGCATCTGCAGATTTCCTCGTGTTTGTCCTCCTCATCTCCCTTTTAAAGGAATGTGTTTCTGTTCTGAGACTGTGCCCTTGGTCCTTGACTCATTTGCTACAGGAAACGTCCTCTCTACGTCCACTCTATCCAGGCATTTCGATATTTGATAGGTTTCAATGAGATCCCCTCTCATTCTTCTAACCATCATGTACAGGCCCAGAGCCATCAAATACTGTACGCCTCGTGTGTTAACCCTTTCATTTCCGGAATCATTCTTGTGAACTTCTCCAATGGCAGCACATCTTTTCCTGGATAAGGGATCCAAAAATGTTCACAATACTCCAAGTGCAGTCTGATCAATGCCTTATAAAGCATCAGCATTGCATCCTTGCTTTTGTATTCAAATCCTCTTGAAATGAATGCTAACGTGGCATTTTCCTTCCTCACCATGACTCCACCTGCAAGTTAACCTTTAGGGAATCCTGTACGAGGACTCCCAAGTCTCTTTGCACCTCTGATTTCTGAATTTGCTCCCCATTTAGAAAATAGCCTATGCCTTTATTCCTTCTACTAAAGTGAATGACCATACACTACACTATATTCCATCTGCCATTTCTTTGCCCAATCTCCTAATCTGTCTAAGTATTTCTGCATGCTCCCTGCTTCTTCAATACTACCTGCTCCTCCACATCTCTTTGTATAATTTGTAAAATTGGCCACAAACCCAAGAATTCCATCATCCAAATCATTGACATACAACATGAAAAGAAGTGGTCCCAACACCTACCAGGCTATGAAGCAACCAGTCCAAATACTCTGCATCCATAGTTGATGCCAAGGTCTCAGATGACATGCCAAATATAAGCAAGCATCTAAGAAAGTGGAGGTGCTGTTTTACCTTCTTTGTGATGCCATTTACGGGCTGGTTCCAGGACAGATCCCCTAAAATGATAATATAAAGGAATTTGAAGTTACTAACCCTCTAGGGAAAACTAGACGGGCAGGAATAGCTGGGAGAGAGAGTAGAGAATGTACAAAACATCACAAGCTGCCAGTTTCCCTCACACCTCCTTCAATTTCCTCTCCTACTCAAGTTCAAGCTATTGTCATCTGACTGCACAGAACAATGTTCCTCAGAACCATGGTGCACCCACATAACATCTATCACACACAGCTCATCAGCCAAAGTGTTGTATTATAAATAAGTTAATAAAATATTCAAAATACATGTAGTAAAGTGCAGCACAGGTAAACAGTAAACAGCTCGCTGTCCTAGTGATGAGACCTCGGTGATGGCAGGGTATTCATTAGACTCTCAGCCTGAGGGAAGAAGCTGTTACCCAGTCTGTCTGTCCTAATCCTGATGCTTCTGTATCTCCTTCATGATGGTAATGGGTCAAAGAGTTTGTGGGATGGGTGGTAGGGATCCTCAACAATGCTTTGGGCCCTTTGTCCGCAACGCTGCTGGTAAATGTCACAAATAGGGAGGAGGGAGGTCCTGATGATCCTCTCGGTGGTTTTCACCGGCCTTTGCAGGGTCTTGCAGCCCAACACCTCTCAGTTTCCATATCACACAATGATGCAGCCAGACAGGACACACTTGATGGTGCTCCTGTAGAAATTCGTTAGAATCGGGGCGGGGAGCCTTGCACATCTCAGTCTCCTTGGAAAGTGAAGATGCTGCTGTGCCTTCTTGACTAGTGAAGAGGTGCTGTGAGTCCAGGTTAGATCGTCCTCCATGTGCACACCATGCAACTTTGTACTCTTCACTCTCTCCACGGTAGAGCCATGGATATGCAACGGAGAGTGGTCGACCTGTGCCTTCCTGAAGTCCACAATTATCTCTTTTGACTTGTCTACACTGAGACTCAATTGTTGTTCTTGCATCATTTGACGAGTCTCTCCACTTCCCGTCTGTACGCCACTGCTGAGCCAGTCACTGTAGAATCATCAGGGAGCTTGATGGTACCGTTTGAGCTGGATCTGTCAGTGCAGTCGTGAGTCAGCAGTGGACTGAGTACACAACCCGGGGGGGTGGAGGGGGGCACTAGTGATCAGCGTGATGGAGCTGGAGATGTTGCTCCCAACTCAGACTGACTGGGATCTTCCTGTCAAGAAGCCCAAGATTCAGTTTCAGAGAGGGGCGTTGAATCCCACCGAGGACAGTTTACCCACCAGCCTCTGAAAGATGATCACGCGGAGCTGAAGTTGATGAACAACTTTACGGTGTACGAGGTGTCGTTTTCGAAGTGGGAAAGGACAGAGTGGAGGGCTGAGACTGTAGAATCAGTGGACTGGTTTGAGTGGTAGGCGAATTTGAAAGGGTCCAATATAACTGGAAGTTGGGAGTTTATAAATACATTACCAGCCACTCAGAGTATTTCGTGATTGTTGAAGTCAGCACCACTGGGTGGTAATCATTTGGGTGAGTTACTGAGGCTCTTCTGGGCACCAGAATGATGGCAGCTGTCTTGATGCCTGTCGGGACAGTAGACTGTTTCAGAGAGATATTAAAAATGTCCATTAGGATCTCTGTTAGCTGGGCCACACTGTCCCTCAGCACCTGACCAGGTATGTTGTCCAGCCCTGCAGCTTTGTGAGGGGTTACCCTGGCTGGGTCCTCCTCACCTCAGCTGTGGCCGGACAGGGTGCCTGTTCCTCGGGGAGAGAGGGGCTTTCCCTCGATGTCACATCATTCAATTGCTCAAAGTCTGCATAGGAAGCACTCAGCCTGTCAGGAAGGGAGACATTGCTGTTGTTGACATGCAGGGTAACTTGTAATTGGTTATAGCTTGTATACCTTGCCACATGTACCAAGCGTTGCTGGTGCACAAAGGTGCCTGTGGGATTTTTGTGTATACTCATACTTTACCTTCCTGAGGGAGGGCGCAGCACTTGCCAAACTTAGAGTGGTCCTGTCCCCTGCTCTGAGGCAGTGTCCTGATCCCGAAGCAGTGGACAGACCTCTGCTGTCGGCCGTGCTTTCTGGTTTGCCCTGACAGTGTTGTCTACTGCACCATGAGACTCTTTTATGTCCCGTAAACCAAGGGGAATAAGTCCCCACATCCCCCATTTGCTAAAGAAGGGAATCAGAAATGAGGGATAAGAAAGACCAGTGGATAATCCAGCAGTTAATTGTCAGGTTCTTTGTCGAACTGACCCCCACTATGGGCCAGTAACAAAAGAGGTGAGAGGCATGTCAGTGAGATTAGCAGGAGATGAGGAGAGGGAGAATGTGATGGATGGGATTGCTTCTCTTGGGCTGGAAAGGACCCAGTGGGCCAAATGGTTTCTCCCTTCACTGTAATAACTATAAAAATGGGTGTAAGGACAGCAGCAGAGAGAAACCAGAGGTCAATGAGAATGAAACTGTAGTGATAAATCAGAGTGGTAACGGAGTGGGAAAGAAAGTAGAGTGTAAGCGAAAACGGGAGAAAAAGGCAATGGGAGAGGGAAACCAAAGAGTGGCAAGCTCCAGGGTAACAGGAGAGAGGAAGAGTGCGGCAATCTGTGGGTGTCAGTGCGAAGAAACAAGGCAGTACTATTAAAGGAGCAGAGAGAGAGGGGGTACTAGGCAACAATTCTAGGGAGAGGTCATCTGCCCCTACTTGGGGTAGATGATCCAGCTCTGCACATCTGACATGAGGAAATCTGCGGATGCTGGAAATTCAAGCAACACACACAAGAATTGCTGGTGAAACGCAACAGGCCAGGCAACATCTACAGGAAGAGGTACAGTCAACGTTTTGGGCCGGGACCCTTCGTCAGGACATCTGACCTTGTTTTGGGTTTGCTATGGTGTCCTCACTGATGTTTGTAACTAGTAAAACTATGACATGTTTCTCTACTGTGTTATAATATGTATAAAGAAGTGTGATTAGACCATTCTGGTGACAGGAGCAAGGATGCTGTGGCTTCAGTGGTTCTTGATTTTCAAGATTCTCTTTTTCTCTGAATTCTTCCATTCTAGCTTTCTTTTTATGCAGATACATCAAAAAAGGATCTAATATACATTGTTCCCAGTGGGATGTACAGTATCAATGTTCCCATTGGGATGGTTTAATGTCCTCAGGGATGTTCTAAGAGAGTTTTCAAATCTCTTTACCTGTCAACCACTGAGCCTGTATAACGTAGCTGATTTGGTAACCTGTGCTCACACATTCTTTTGACATGCTCTGTAATTCTTTTAACCACATGTAAATTTGGTGCAGCTATGTTTGGGACAGAATCCGTGTGCCTGGAGTCTTGCCTTGTTGTATGAAATTTTCTGCACAGACAAATCAAGTTAGATGCCCTTGAGCAGTCTGGCATCTGTCTGATATCTGTTGTACAATGTCTATGCCTAGCAAGCGTACAGCAGTGTGGGTATGACGATAGTACAGTATATCTTCAGCTTTGTCCTCTTCATTCTGACACTTTAATTCTTAAAGCAGAGCTGCCTTTTGCTATCCTAATGTTGCCTGATCTCAAGACTGCTAGCAACGTCTGTGAACTTGTCCACTACTGAAAGCCGCTGATCATTCAGAAGAATTTTGTTTCTGTGTATTGGGGTGTTCAGTACACGTTGGTGCATAATGGCAGAGTATGGTAGCAGGTGGGATGTATTCTGCCTGGAGGTCAGTGATTAGAGGTGTTCTGCAGTGATCTGTTTTGGGACCCCTGCTCTTTGTGACTTCCATAAAAGACTTGGATGAGGAAGTGAAAAGGTGGGTTAGTAAGTTTGCAGGTGACAAGAAGATTGAATGTGTTGTGGATGGTGTAGAAGGTTGCTGTAGAATACAACTAGATATAGCTAGGCTGAGAAGTGGCAGATGTTCAATCCAGAAAAGGGTGAAGTATTACACCTTGAGAGATTAAACTTGTAGGTAGAATACAAAGTTAATCATGGGATTCTCAGCAGCGTGGAGAAACAGAAGGATCTTGGGGTCCAGATCTGTAAATCCCCTAAAGTTAGCACCTAAATTGATAAGGTGCATGGTGTACTGGTCTTCATTAGTTGGAGGGGATTGAATTCAAGAGCCACGGGGTGATGTTTCAGCTCTATAAAACTATGGTTAGACCAGATCTCGAGTGTTCAGATGTGGTCACCTCATTACAGGAAGGATGTGGAAGCTTTAGAGAGGGTGTAGAGGATGTTTACCAGGATGTTACACCTGAATTAGAAAACATGTCCCATGAGGAAGATTTGAGCAAGCTAGGGATTTTGTCTTTGGAGTGAAGAGGATGAGAGGTGACTTGATACAGGTATACAAGATTATGAGAGGGATAGATAGAGTTGACAGCCAGCACTTCTCTCCCAGGTGGCAATGGTCAATACCAGAGGACATCCATTTAACATGAGTAAGTGGAAATTTAGGGTCGATATCAGAGGTAAGTGTTTTATACTGAAAGGAGTAGTTGCCTGCAAGGCATTGCTGGCGATGGTGGGAGATGCTAATGCAATATGCATATTTAAGACTCTTAGGCACGTGGATGGAACAGAAATGCAGCGTTTTGGGCTGTGTAGGAGGGAACACCAGAATGATTGTGGAGTAGGCTGATTTTGGTTGGCAGAACGTCATGTGCTGAAGAGTTCTGTAACTTATGCTTGCTTGGTGCTGATTGTGAGTCCTGAAGAAGGGTCGCAGCCCAAAACGTCGACTGTTTACTCTTTTCCATAGATGCTGCCTGACCTGCTGAGTTCCTCCAGTATCTTATGTGTATTTTTCTGGGTAAATACTTTGCCATGACTTTCCATAAGACCCCCCAACAACGAGTGTTGAAACCTTCAGTGAGATTGACAAAGAGTCAAAGAGTCAGAGAGAATTGTAACACAGAAACAAGCCCTCCATGCCAAAACTATTTAAACTGCCTACTCCCATCGACCCACACCAGGACCATTTCCCTCCATACCCCTACCACCCATGTACTTTTCCAAAATCTTAAATATTGAAATCAAGCTCACGTGCACCACTTGCACTGGCAGCTCATTCCACACTTTCATAACTCTCTGAGTGAGGAAATTTCCTCTTAAACTTCTCACCTTAACCTTTGGTTGTAGTCCCACCCAAACTCAGTGGAAAAAGCCTGCTTGCATTTACCCTATCTATACCCCTCATAATTTTATGTAACTCTATCAAATCTCCTCTCAATCATCTGTGTCCTAAGGAATAAAGTCCTAACCTTTTCAATCTTTCCTTATAACTCAGGTCCTCCAGACCCAGCAACATCCTTGTAGACTTTCTCTGCACTCTTTCAACCTTGCTTACATCTTTCCTGTAGGTAGATGACCAAAACTGCACACAATACCCAAAATTAGGCCTTACCGATGTCTTATACAACTTCAACATAACATCCCATCTCCTGTATTCAGTATTATGATTTATGAGGACCAATGTGCCTAAAGCTTTCTTTACGAGCCTATCTCCCTGTGACACCACTTTCAATAAATTATGGACATGTGTTCCCATATCCCTTTTTTCTACCACATTCCTCAGTGCCCTACTGTACACTGTATAAGACCTACCCTAGTTGGTCCTACCAAAGTGCAAAACTTCACACTGTCTGCATTAAATTCCATCGGCCATTTTTCAGCCCATTTTTCCAGCTGATGCAGATCCCTCTGCAAGCCATGGTAGCCTTCCTCACTGTTCACTATACTTCCAATCTTGGTGTCCTCCTCAAATCTGTTGATCCAGTTAACTATGTTATCATCCAGATCATTTATATAGATGAAAAACTGACCCAGCACCAATCCCTGCGGCACATCACTAGTCACAGCCCTCCAGTCGGAAAGGCAATCATCTACCACCACTCTCTGGCTTCTCCCACAAAACCAATGTCTAATCCAATTTCCTGTCTCATCCTGAATGCTGAGCAACTGAACCTTCTTGACCACCCTCCCATGTCGGACATTGTCAAATGCCTGTCACAACCGTGGATTCGGCAGTGCAGTAGATATGGAAATTGCGCTCGTGAATATGCATGTGTCAGCTAATTATTATTTCATTGTGATAGTATTTAACACCATTCATTCCATTGTAGTATTTGTCGAGACTTGGACACAAGACACATTTCGCTGCCTGCATTCCACCTTGCCTGAGAAATTGGACTGTCAAGCCAACTGACTCTGAAGACTAGCGGTATTTGTTCTATTCTTAGTTGCTCTTTTCAACCGCAGTGTAGGCTTCTTCTTCCATTTGAGAGTTTTAGTTAGTGGCCCTCTTTGGCCCAGTGTTTATTGTTTTCCTTTCCCTTTAACATTGTTTGCATTAAAGTCTGTGACCTGCTTCAGTGTCTCTCACTCCGCACTTGGGCCATATCCAAACTGGGTGACAATACCTTACTAAAATCCATGTAGGCAACATCCACTGCCTTGTATCTTCTTGGAAAAACTCTATGATTGGTTAGACATGACCTACCACGCACAAAGTCATGCTGGCCATCCCTAATTAGTCCGTATCTAGCCAAATATATATCTGGTCCCTCAGAATAACGTCCAAGAATTTTCCCACAACTGATGTCACTCACCGGCCTATAATTTCTTGGTTTATGTTCAGAGCCTTTATTAAGCAGTGGAACAAAATTGGCTATCCTCCAATGTCCCTGTTAGGGCCCTGGTAATTTCCGCACTTTCCTCCCATAGGGCCAAGGGGACACCTTGTCAGGTCCTCAGGATTTATCGATCTTGATTTGCCTGAGGGTAGCAAACACCTCCTCCTCTGTAATCTGTACAGGATTCATGAAGTTGATGCCACTTTGCCTCACTTCTATAGACTCTGTATCTGTCTCCTGAATAAATACAGTTGCAAAGAATGCATTTAAGGTCTCCCCCATCTTTTTTGGTGCCACACATGGATACCGTTCTTCGTCTTCCAGAGGACCAATTTTGTCCCTTGCAATCCTTTTGCTCCATAGAATCCTTTAGGATTCCCTTTCACCTTGTCTGCTAGAGCAACTTCATGCCTTCTTTTCGCCTTCCTAATTTATTTTTAAGTGTTCTTTTGCAATCTGTATACTCCTTAAGCACCTCGACACAATGACAATAAAGTTGAATCTAATCTAATCTAATCTAATTTGTTCCTGCTTGCCTATGCACCCCCTTTTTCCCTCTTAACCAGGGCCTCGGTATCTCTTGAGAATCAAAGCTTCCTACACATGTTATTGTTACCTTTTATTCTGACAGGCACATACAAGTTTTGTACTCTCAACATATCACTTTTGAAGGCTTCCCACTTCCCAAGTACACCTTTGTCAGAAAACAGCCTGTTCCAAACCATACTTGCCAGATCATTTCTGATACCATCAAAATTAGCCTCTCTCCAGTTTAGAATCTCAATGCTAAACCAGACCTATCTTTTCGCATATTAACTTTGAAACTAATGGCATTGTGGTCACCGGATGAAAAGTGTTCCCCTACACAAACTTCTGTCACCTGCCCTGTCTCATTCCCTAATAGCAGATCCAGTATTGCACACTCTCTTGTTGGGACTTCTAGGAACTGATTAAGGAAACTTTCCTGAACAGATTTGATATACTCTATCCCATCTAGTCCTTTTGCAGAATGGGATTCCCAGTCATTATGTGAAAAGTTAAAACATCTGCTATAACAACCTTGTGTTTCTTACAACAGTCTGTGACCCCTTTACAAATTTGCTCCTCTAAATCCCTAGGACTGTTGGGTGGCCTGTAATATAGCCCCATTAACCTTTCTTATTTCTCAGTTCCACCATAACGCCTCACTAGTCCAGTTCTCCATTCACTGCCTTTTTCTACTCAGACAGTGAACTGAGTGAAATTCCCTCCTCTCAAACTTCTGAAAGGTAGTGAACAAGCTGCAGTTGCGTTTTCGGTACTTCTTTTTGGGTCGCCTTGTTGAAGACCGTGTCTACAGTTCCATGCCCTTTATAGAAATGGAAAGTGGAACTTCCTCAAATTGAGGTCAGTCCAATTAGCAAGTATGTAACAATGATTTACCAACAATCAGGAGTAAATAGATTGCTCTGTAATTATCGCAGACTCGAAAATTTCCACTATGCTTGTACGAGTATGTAATTGAGCAATTCTTGAAGTCCCGGGGTGCTTTCCCTTATTCCCCAGCACTTGAAGTAGCTCTGCCAGTTTCTCAATCAACAGGGGAGCCCTAACCCTAACCCTTTTATGAAGATTCTGCTGGTGTGCCATGTGATACTGGAGCTTTGCTACATTATAATTATGTCAGTGACTTTTGAACTTCCACCACATCTAGGGGAAATGTGGCAAAGACGCTGGATATTTTGGAATGTGATCTATTGCTTCATCAGTAATTGTGGATGGTTTATTTAGGACAGAGTAGAACTGCTAAGGTAATGTATTTTATCACGAGCCCATGAATTCATGAACATGACCTCATGATTCTTTATGTACAACTTAGTTATTTTTGTAACCTATGCCTTTGCTCTGTATGGCTGTTACACAAGAACACATTTCATGCCTTCTAATTCAGTGGTAATAAACCTGATTCTGATTCTGAAGATTTGTTTCTTTTTGATAATCAGCATCAATCCATCTGTGATCAGTAGAGGAGAGTGATATGCAGATTTTAGAGCAGCGGTGACATGTGTGGTGTCCTCACTGACCACAAAAGCAAAGCTGACTTACATATTTAGTTTCTCCGGCATTTTGAGTGGAGGGGCACAAGCTGAAACATCAACTGTACAATTTCCTCCATGGATGTCGCTTGACCCACTGAGTTCCTCCAGCATTTTGTGCATGCAGATATCCAGCATCTACAGTCTCCCTTGTGCCCTACCACTCAGAGACTGTCCTTGATTTCCTCTACAATCTTTTACTGCAACTAAAGGCACCTTCCTGGAATTGGCGTGAGCCTGTATCGCAGCTCTCCAGGCTTGCGCTGGGACAGTCTTTTACCACTTGTTTAAGTGCTTTTCTCCGACAGGTATCTGCATGTTCTTACCTGCTGAGTACTTCAGCAGCAGTTATAACTCCAGCCTTACTCAGATCTTTATCAAGGAGCAAGGATCAACTTTGTTCACCATATACATTTACATGTGTTAGGAATTTGCTGTGGTGTTGGTCAGGGTGCGACAAGCAACAAAAAAAAAACAACAAAATTCAACTATTGTAAAGAATTTTTAAAAATATATAAAAATAAAATGGTTAAGTACAGGTATGGAATAAAATTTGCTGAAATACATAAAACCACCCAGCATGTATTTCCAATGTAAGTAGCATTATAAAAAGTTGTTTCGTGTTTACAGTCAGAACAGTAATGGGGATAATAGATAGATGGGGATGGGGATTAACTGCTGGAGGAAGAAACTTTTAAGATTGGGCGAGGTTATTTACTTATTATTTATTTAGACATCCAGTGAGGAACAGTGTAAATGTAACTTTGCTGGATCAAATAACGACAGCACAAAAAGGTCGTTACTTATCTTTTCCCCCGTTTATTTCTTCGAGCTCAGCCGGCGAGTGAACTTGGACCTGACATCAGGGAGAGACCCTGTCTCATCTCCCTGGCGGTTCTACAAGTTCACTGCCCGATAACAGAATTGTCAGAAGTTATAAGGCCACCGATACAAAAGAACAATCAGTTTGATAACCATTCCGGTCAAGTCAATGGACTGTTGATACAGAGAACAATCAGTTTGATAACTATTCCGGTCAAGTCAATGGACTGTTGATACAGAGAACAATCAGTTTGATAACTATTCCGGTCAAGTTAATGGACTATTGATACAAAAGTACAATCAATTTGTTAGACACTCCAGCCACCTTAATTAAAGAAAAGAATGTCCTACCTGGTTTGCTGGAGCCACAACTTAATGACAAAGATAAGAACATCCGTCAAATTTATGCTTTAATTAAGAAAGGAATGTTCTGCCTAATTTCTATCAGGTTCTGCTTTTTGTCAAAATCAAAAGGTGTGAAAAGCCCAGAGACATCTATGTGGATCTGGACGAACTTTAATCACCTTGCTCCAAAGAAGGCAGCTGTGAGAAATTATTCAAACACACTGCAGTCACAGACATAGTCAGTACTTAATTCATTGCTTACAGTGATCTGATCTAATAGTATTTTCTAGAAGAGAGTTTTTGGAAAAGGCATTTTGCAGAGTGGGTAGATTTTTCCTACCTGCTTCTTTGTCCTGTAGTGTTGGTAGACTGCAGCCAATCACAGTTTCTGCTGACCTGACAGTTCACTGTAGTTTTTGTACGTTTGTAAATTGTGAGAGGGTGCTGTGCCAAACCAGACAGTCATGGCTGATGTGAGGATGCTCGCTATGATGGCAGCGTAGGATTGCACCGGGATGTTCTGGGCAAGATGGAATTTTACCAATCCTTAGCTCTTTACTAATGGTTCTCCCACATGAGGTGATGTGAAATAATTGCACCAAAGAACCTGAATGTAGAAATGGTGCTAACTGTAGAGTTGTTGACGATGGGTGGATGTAGAGGGACACGTTTAGACCAGAAGACTATAAGACATAGGAACAGAATTAGGTCATGCAGCCCATTGAGTCTGCTCCACTATTTCATCATGGCTGATCCATTTTCCCTCTCAGCCCCAATCTCCTGCCTTCCCCCGCATTTCCCTTCATGCCCTGACCAATCAAGAATCTATCAGCCTTTGTCTTAAATATACATAAAACTTGGCCTCCACAGCCTCCTATGGCAACAAATTCCACAGATTCATCACCCTCTGGCGAAAGAAATTCCTCCTCATCTCCATTCTAAAAGGACACCCCTCTATTCTGAGGCTGTGCTCTCTGGTCCTAGACTCCCCAAGTATAGGAAACATTCTCTCCACATCTACTTTGTCTAGGCCTTTAAACTTTTGTTAAGCTTCAAAGAGTTCCTCCCTCATTCTTTTGAATTCCAGTGAGTACAGGCCCAGAGCCATCAAATGCTCCTTATATGATAATCCTTTCATTCCCAGGATCATTCTTATGAACCTCCTCTGAATCCGCTCCAATGTCAGCACATCCTTTCTTAAATAAGGGGCCCAGAACTGTTCACAATATTCCAAGTGTGGCCTCAACAGTGCCTTATAAAGCCTCAGCATTACACCCTTACTTTCATATTCTAGTCCTCTTGAAATGTATGCTAGTATTGAATTTGGCTTCCTCACCGCCAACTCAACCTGCAAGTTAACCTTTAGGGAATCCTGCATGAGGACTCCCAAGTCCCTTTGCAGCTCCGATTTTTGAATTTTTTAGAAAATAGTTGATGCTTTTGTTCTTCTACCAAAGACCATACACTTCCCCACACTCTATTCGATCTGGCACTCTTTGCCCATTCTCCTAATCTGTCTAAGTCCTTCAGCAGCCTCCCTGCTTTCTCAACATTACCTACACCTATCTTGGTATTGTCTGCAAACTTGGCCACAAAATCATCAATTCTGTCATCTAAGTCATTGACCTAGAACATAAAAAAAAGCTGTCCCAATACTGACACCGGCAGAACACCAGTAGTCACCAGCAGCCAACCAGAAAAGGTCCCCTTTATTCCCATTCTTTGCCTCCTGCCAATCAGCCAATCTTCCATCCATTCTAGTATCTTTCCTGTAACACCATGGGCTCTTTTCTTATTAAGCAGCTTCATGTGTGGCACCTTGTCAAAGGCCTTCTGAAAATTTAAATACACAAGATTCACCAATTCTCCTTTGTCTATCCTGCTTACTATTTCTACAAAGAATTCTGACGTTTGTCAGGCAAGATTTTCCCTTAAGGAAACCATTCTGAGTTTGGCCTATTTTATCATGTGCCTCCAAGTACCCTGAGATCTAATCCTTAACAAGTGATTCCAACATCTTCCCAACCACTGAGGTCAGACTAACTCAAAGGTTCAAAGGTAAAGTTTAAAGTCAGAGAAATGTATACAATATACACCCTGGCGTCTGTTCAGCTCCATCCCACTCCAACCATCCAACACTGAGGTCAGCACCATCCAACACCCACACCATCAACACTGGGTTCTGTTCATCCCAGACCAACACCCCCACTGAACACTGGGTTCTGAGGTAATCAATGTCCCAGATCCATTCCCCAACACAAGCATCTGTCGTCAACCCAGACCCAGATCCATACCAGTGGACTCTGAGCACCGAGTCTGACTGACACCCCCACACAAAACTGTGTTCTGTGGTCAGCACCAGCTAGATCCACATCGAATACAGCTGCCCGTGGTCAGCCCCATCCCAGAACCAAATCCCTAACACTGGGTTCTGAGGTTAGCCCCAACCCAGACTGACACTCCACCCAATACAGTTGTCTGTAGGGAGCAGCATTCCAGTGCCACACACCCAGTGCTGGGATCTTACACGAGACTGGGATCAGAAATGTCCCAGACCCACATGCCAGCACACGAGTCTGAGATTAGCACCATCTCTGACAGAAGCCCCTAACACAGGGGTCTGGTATCAGCAATATCCAGACCACCCTACTGACACTCTTTCAGAAACGCTAGGGATTAGTCATTGTGGATGTTGTTGGTATCCTCTACAGTACCTTTTGTATTAATTTGTGATACTGGGCATCACTGGTAAGACCAGCATTTTATAACCCATTCAGAAGGTTGCTGGAAACACACTGCACTGAGCATGGAGGTCCCAGTGCAAAATAGTGCTCAACCCAGGTTCAATGCTGACCTCCACTGCTGTCTGTGTGGGGTTTGCACTTTCTTCCTATAACTGTGTGGGTTGCCTGTGGGGGCACTGTTTCCTCCCTCATTCCATAGATATGTGGATTGGTAAACTAGCTGTCCACTATTGATTGCACCAAGTGCATGAGTGAGTGGTAGAATCTTGGTTGGGTGGAGAGAATATAGAGAAATAAAAGACAGGATTAATGTAGGATCATGTGCAAATGGCTGGCTGATGCTGATGTAAAGGATCAGTCAAGGGGCTTTACACTTTATGACTGTGACTTACAGTATACCTACCAATAGAAGATTGATGATATATTTTCAAGTTAGGATATTGTGTGACATACTGGAGACAGGAACTTGCCAGTAGTGGTGATCTCCTGCTGCTGTTGCTCTTGCCCTTGTTGGAGGTGAAGTGTGTGAGTTCAGGAGGTGCTATCAGAGGAAGGTACAGCACATTCAAAGGTTCAAAGGTCATATTTAATGTCAGAGAAATGTATACAATATACATCCTGAAATGCTTTTTCTTCGCAAACATCCACAAAAACAGAGAAATGCCCCAAAGAATGAACGACAGTTAAACGTGAGAACCCTAAAGTGCCCCCCGAGCTTCCCCTCTCCCCAGTAAGCAGCAGCGAGCAACAATCCCCACCCACCAGCAAAAAAAATGCATCAGTACCATCACCGAGCCCAAGCGTGTGCTAAGCAATAGCAACAACACAGGCCAAAGTTACCTCAAAGGCCTTGCATTTCATCTAAAATTCGACACTAGCAAGGGTGAGGGAGGTGTCCCCCATTTTCACAGCGAGCAGGAGACATAACAACAACCCGCTGGATTACAATGTTAAAAGTCCGTTTTGTCGCTTTTTTTGAGCCCTGTGTCCAAAGATCGCAAAGACCTCGGGTCTTTCAGCCCACAGCGAAAGATTTTCCGGCCTCCCCAAAGACACGCAAGTCTCCTGCCGTGACACCGACCCTCGATCCCCCCGTCTCCAGAGCCCCGAGATCTTAGGCTTCCGAACATGATCGTGATTCTCAGGCCAAACCTTTGGCATGTTGAATAATGGCCAGTCGTGAAACCCCAAGAACAGGTCCCATTCCCGCAAAGAACTGAAGCCTCCAGGTCAGGGTCTTCAAAAGAACCCTAAAAGGGAAAAATAAAGATATTAAAGGTAGAAATAGAGCTGTTCCCAAAGATGCAAGCAAAGGAGTTGCCATTAGGTGAGCACATTTTGTACACACTGTTACCACGAGATACTCGAAACACATAAAGCAATGTTTGTTTGGGATGTTTGATGCTGGACAATGTGTTGCTTTGGTCTCAGATGGTTTCTAAATGGACATTGAACCCGTGAACACTACCCCACTTTTAAAGTATATATTATTTCTGTTTTTGCATGATTTTAATCTATTCAATATACGTATACTGTAATTGATTCACTTATTTATTATTATTTACTATTTTATTATTTATTTTTTCTTCTTCTTCTAGATTATGTATTGCATTGAACTGCTGCTGCTAAGTTAACAAATTTCACGACACATGCCAGTGATAATAAGCCTAATTCTGATTCTGATTCTGGGATGGTTTCTAGTATTCTAGGAGTTGTTGGAGCTGCAGTCTTCCAAACAAATGGAGAGTATTCTATTACACTCAGATGGGATAAGGATCTTGAAGCACCAGCAGGTGAATTGTCCAGCACATAATCAGAATTAGATTTATTATCCCTGATATCTGATGTAAAATTTGTTCTGTGGCAACAGTACAGTGCAAAGACACAAAATGACATAAATTAAACATAAGGAATGATGTTCATGGGCTCATAGAACATTCAGAAACCTGATGGTGGAGGATAATAAGCCGTTTCTAAATGTTGAGTGTGGGTCTTCAGGCTCCTGTATCTCCTCCCTGATGATAGTAATGAGACGAGAGCATATCCCGGATGGTGAGTGATCTTATTGACAAAGATTGCTTTCTTGAGGCACTACCGTTTGAAGATGTCCTTAAAGGTAGGAAGGGTTGCATCTATGGTGGAGCTGGCAAAGTCTATTCCCCCTTGCAGCCTCTTGCAACCCTATGCCTAGGAGCCTCCAGACCAGGCTGTGATAACCAGTCAGAAGGCTCTCCAGTGGACATCAATAGAAATTCAAAGATTTGTTAGGCCACCCAGCATCTGACATTTTCTGTAGCTGATCCAGTTCAGTTTCTGGTCAGTGCTGACTCAAGGATGTTAATGGTCAGGGACTTGGTGATGGGGTTTCTATTGAATAACACAGGTAAGTGTTTACCATGCTCTGAATCTTTTCAATGATTTTAAGTTCCCTGGCCCCCACTGCTTTATTTTCACCATGGATGTTCAGTCCCTACATACCTCCATTCCCCACCAGGAAGGTCTCAAAGCTCTCCACTTCTTTTTGGATTCCAGACCTAACCAGTTCCCCTCAACCACCACTCTGCTCCATCTATCGGAATTAGTCCTTACTCTTAATAATTTCTCCTTTGGCTCCTCCCACTTCCTCCAAACTAAAGGTGTAGCCATGGGAACCCGTATGGGTCCCAGCTATGCCTGCCTTTTTGTTGGCTTTGTGGAACAATCCATTTTCCAAGCCTATACTGGTATCTGCCCCCACTTTTCCTTCACTACATCGACGACTGCATTGGCGCTGCTTCCTGCACACATGCTGAGCTCATTGACTTCATTAACTTTGCCTCCAACTTTCACCCTGCCCTCAAGTTTACCTAATCCATTTCCAACACCTCCCTCCCCTTTCTTGATCTTTCTGTCTCTATCTCTGGAGACAACTTACCTACTGATGTCTACTATAAGCCTATGGACTCTCACAGCAGACCTGGACTATCCCTCTTCTCACCCTGTCTCTTGCAAAAACACCATCCCCTTTTCGTAATTCCTCCATCTCCGCCGCATCTGCTCTCGGGATGAGGCTTTTCATTCCAGGACAAAGGAGATGTCCTCCTTTTTTAAAGAAAGGGGCTTCCCTTCCTCCACTATCAACTCTGCTCTCAAACGCATTTCTCCCATTTCACGCACATCTGCTCTCACCCCATCCTCCCGTCACCCCACTAGGAATAGGGTTCCCCTTGTCCTCACCTACCACCCCACCAGCCTCCGGGTCCAACATATAATTCTCCGTAACTTCCACCACCTCCAACGGGATCCCACCACTAAGCACATCTTTCCCTCCCCCCCCCCGCTTTCCGCAGGGATCGCTCCCTACGTGACTCCCTTGTCCATATGTCACCCCCCCCCAATCCCTTCCCACCGATCTCCCTCCCGGCACTTAGACTTGTAAACGGAACAAGTGCTACACATGCCCTTACACTTCCTCCCTTACTACCATTCAGGGCCCCAGACAGTCCTTCCAGGTGAGGCGACACTTCACCTGTGAGTCGGCTGGGGTGATATACTGCGTCCAGTGCTCCCGTTGTGGCCTTCTATACATTGGTGAGACCCAATGCAGACTGGGAGATCATTTTGCTGAACACCTACGCTCTGTCCGCCAGAGAAAGCAGGATCTCCCAGTGGCCACACATTTTAATTCCACATCCCATTCCCATTCTGATATGTCTATCCACGGCCTCCTCTACTGTAAAGATGAAGCCACACTCAGGTTGGAGGAACAACACCTTATATTCTGTCTGGGTACCCTCCAACCTGATGGCATGAACATTGACTTCTCTAACTTCCGTTAATGTCCCTCTTCCACCTCGTACCCCATCTGTTATTTATTTTTTTATTATATATATTATTTTTCTCTCTCTCCTTTTTCTCCCTCTGTCCCTCTCACTATACTCCTTGCCCATCCTCTGAGCTTCCCCCATCTCCCTTTCTTTCTCTCTCAGCCTCCTGTCCCACGATCCTCTCATATCCCTTTTGCCAATCAACTTTCCAGCTCTTAGCTCCATCCCTTCCCCCTCCTGTCTTCTCCTATCATTTTGGATCCCCCCCCACCCACTATCTCTTCTTTCAAAGGGTCTCGGCCCAAAACATCGACTGTACCTCTACTTATAGATGCTGCCTGGCCTGCTGCATTCCACCAGCATTTTGTGTGTGTCGCTTGTTTATTCTGTTGTTGGAGGTGGTCATTGGCTGGCACTTTTTGTGACGCAAGTGTACTTGCCACTTATTTGCCAATCAGCAAATATTTCCACTCTCTACCTTATGATGGAAGGATGGTCATTGTTATGTCAACCGAAGATGTTTGGCCCAGGACACTGTCCTAAGAAACGCCTATAGTAATGTTCTGGATTTGGAAGATCAACCTCAACCTCAAATAACATGATGTATCCATTTATTTCAGGTTTGTGATACCACACTCCATTAGCTACCTTGATGTTAAGGGCACCTCATGACTGATACTCAGCTTGCTGGTCCATTTTGAAACAAGTTTACAATGAATTCTGAAGCCGTTCTGGGATTCTTCCCGCAGATTGGAAGGAAACAAATGTATTCGTGAAAAGAGAGAGAAATTAGAAAATGACCAACATGTTTAATGCCAGTGTCATCAAGTCATAGAGTTGTACAGTATGGAAAAGGGCCCTTTGGGCCGAATGGCCATGCTGACTGAGATGTACGTTCAAGGTAAACCAATTTCCCAGTACTTGGTCCATATCCTCTAAACTCTTAAATATATCTAATGTGCTTGCCTCAACCACTTATATTTACCATTTACTATGTACAAGTGACCCTTCGTGTTCTTGTTGAACCTTTCATCTCTAATGTGAAAACTATACTTGGGCTACAGACAAAGATTCACAATCTATACCAGTGATTAGGCTGAGGGCACCAAATTTCATACTTCCAGCTTTACTGGTACTGATCTTGGAGGGATTGTGAATAGGGGGAGATATAACAAACCATCAAGGAGATCCGGACAAGATGAATGAGTGGACTATAATGTAGGAGATGGAATACAATATGGAAAATATGATGGCGTGCACTTTGATGAAGAAAAGCAAATTGCTGGGAAAATATTGAGGGAGTGGGTCATGTAGAAATTTGCAGGAATCTCATTGTGCTCATACTTGAGTCAGTGAAGACCAATATGTGGGTGTAAAGCAAGCAACAAGAAAGACAAATGGCATATTAGCCTTTGTCGCAAGATGATTCGAATACACAAATAAGGAACTACAATTATCTCACGCCTTTGAGAGACCATATCTGGAGCTTATTTACTTACTTATTTCAGCCCATCACCCTGACTGGGGCATAGACCACCTACAGGAGGAATGGAGACAGGTTAACCCCTATTGACATCAATGGATCTGGGGTTGAGGGTTAACAGCTGTTGACAGCTTTAAGTTCCTCGGTATCCACATCACCGAGGACCTCACGTGGTCTGTATGCACCAGCTGTGTGGTGAAAAAGGCACAACAGCGCCTCTTTCACCTCAGACTGTTGAGGAATTTTGGAACGGGCCCCCAAATCCTAAGAACTTTCAACAGTTGCACAATTGAGAGCATCCTGCCTGCCTGTACTGCCTGGTATGGGAACTGTACCTCCCTTAATCGTAGGATTCTGCAGAGAGTGGTACGACAGCCCAGCGCATCTGTAGTTGTGAACCTCCCATGATTCAAGACATTTACAAATTCAGGTGTGAAAAACGGGCCTGAAGAATCACTGGGGACCCGAGTCACCCCAATTAGAACATAGAAGATTGCAGAGAGACATTGATAGGATGCAGAAGTGGGCTGAGAAGTGGCAGATGGAGTTCAACCCGGAGAAGTGTGAGGTGGTACACTTTGGAAGGACAAACTCCAAGGCAGAGTACAAAGTAAATGGCAGGATACTTGGTAGTGTGGAGGAGCAGAGGGATCTGGGGGTACATGTCCACAGATCCCTGAAAATTGCCTCACAGGTGGATAGGGTAGTTAAGAAAGCTTATGGGGTGTTAGCTTTCATAAGTCGAGGAATACAGTTTAAGAGTCGCGATGTAATGATGCAGCTCTATAAAACTCTGGTTAGGCCACACTTGGAGTACTGTGTCCAGTTCTGGTCGCCTCACTATAGGAAGGACGTGGAAACATTGGAAAGGGTACAGAGGAGATTTACCAGGATGCTGCCTGGTTTAGAGAGTATGGATTATGATCAGAGATTAAGGGAGCTAGGACTTTACTCTTTGGAGAGAAGGAGGCTGAGAGGAGACATGATAGAGGTGTACAAGATAATAAGAGGAATAGATAGAGTGGATAGCCAGCGCCTCTTCCCCAGGGCACCACTGCTCAATACAAGAAGACATGGCTTTAAGGTGAGGGGTGGGAAGTTCAAGGGGGATATTAGAGGAAGGTTTTTTACTCAGAGAGTGGTTGGTGTGTGGAATGCACTGCCTGAGTCAATGGTGGAGGCAGATACACTAGTGAAGTTTAAGAGACTACTAGACAGGTATATGGAGGAATTTAAGGTGGGGGCTTATATGGGAGGCAGGGTTTGATGGTCAGTACAACATTGTGGGCTGAAGGGCCTGTACTGTGCTGTACTATTCTATGTTCTATGTTCTATTTATTACAAATTATTATACATTACTATGATTGCACATTGCACACTTAGACAGAGACGTAACATAAAGAATTTTACATCTCATGTATGTGAAGGATGCAAGAAATAAAGTCAATTCAATTCATTTCTATCTCCCTCTTATATACTGATTCTTTTCCACCTTTGATTCAGCCAATAACAGTGGTGTCATCAGCAAACTTAAATACAATATTGGAGCTGTACTTGGCCAATCACAGGTATAAAGTGAGCGAAGCAGAGGAATAAGCACACAACTTTTGTGGTGCACCTGTGCTGATGGTGATTGTGGGGAGGAGATATTGTTGCTAGTCTGTACTGACTGTGGCTGCAAGTGAAAAAACTCAAGGATCCAGTTGCATAAGGAGGTATCATGGCCGAGGTTTTGAAGGTAAGTGATTAATTTTGAGGGGATGATAGCATTGAAAGCTGAGCTGTAATCAACAAAGAGCATCCTGATGTATACATCTTCATTGTCCAGAGGTTCCATAGCTGAGTGATCATCTCATATCCAGAATGAAGCAGGGAGAGATTCAGATTATCTGCAAGTACCACCATCTATACACTCTCCAAAGGTACGGCCAGGGACACCATCTTGGCCAGATGCTTCCCACAGCTTCACTCTCCAGAAGACTGATCTGCAATGGTGACGGTGGGTTTGGGTGCTTTGGAGTCTATTGGGGCAGGTGTTGGCATTTCACTCACCATTTTTTGGATGTTAATAGAGAAGGGGGACAATGCAAGAAGATGGTGGTGAGGTGGAAGCTCAGCTTTGATCTGATGAATAGTGGACAAATTTGATACCAAGAAAACCCACTTTGTATTATTTTTATGTTGCTCTCCTCTGTAATGCTCAAGTAGTTCTAAATATTATCTAAGGCATTGAAAGATGTTACTAAGCAGAGTCTCCCAAGGGTTGTACACCACCCAAATGTTCCAGTCCAGTTAACTCTTGGACTTGCCCATTTTTACTTTCATGTTTCTAAACTTGGAGTACATATGACTTTAACTTCCTAAATTCACAGCTGGTGTCACTGAGTGATAAGGGCGAGGTCACTGAAGCGCGGACTTCTGGCCCAGCTCACCAGGTATAATGAGGACAGAAAACTCCCAGATGAGTTTCCATCATACAGTAGTGCAGCCACTCCAACCTCAATACACAGAACAATGTCATTTTCTCTCACCAGTGAAGAGAACTGTTTGAAGTCGCTGCCCGTCTGGACCTAGAATCTGATCATGACCCCAAAATCCTTTGAAAATGACCATGGGATATCAGGCCTGGTTTGTTCTCATTCAATAGTTCAATAGAAACATTTAGTATCAGAGAAATGTATGCAAAATACATCCTGAAATGCTTGTTCTTCACAGCCATATACAAAAACAGAAGAGTGCCCCAAAGAATAAGCGACAGTTAAATAGTTAGAACCCCAAACCCCCCTCCACCCACCAAACAAGCAGTAGTAAACCCGCCAAGAAACATAGAAACATAGAAAATAGGTGCAGGAGTAGGCCATTCGGCCCTTCGAGCCTGCACCGCCATTCAGTATGATCATGGCTGATCATCCAACTCAGAACCCTGTACCAGCCTTCCCCCCATACCCCCTGATCCCTTTAGCCACAAGGGCCATATCTAACTCTCTCTTAAATATAGCCAATGAACTGGCCTCAACTGTTTCCTGTGGCAGAGAATTCCACAGATTCACCACTCTCTGTGTGAAGAAGTTTTTCCTAATTTCGGTCCTAAAAGGCTTCCCCTTTATCCTCAAACTGTGACCCCTTGTTCTGGACTTCCCCAACATCGGGATCCTGCATCTAGCCTGTCCAATTCCTTTAGGATTTTATATGTTTCAATAAGATCCCCCCTCAATCTTCTAAATTCCAACTTGTACAAGCCTAGTTGATCCAGTCTTTCATCATATGAAAGTCCTGCCATCCCAGGAATCAATCTGGTGAACCTTCTTTGTACTCCCTCTATGGCAAGGATGTCTTTCCTCAGATTAGGGGACCAAATCTGCACACAATACTCCAGGTGTGGTCTCACCAAGGCCTTGTACAACTGCAGTAGTACCTCCCTGCTCCTGTACTCAAATCCTCTTGCTATGAATGCCAGCATACCATTCGCCTTTTTCACTGCCTACTGTACCTGCATGCCCACTTTCAATGACTGGTGTATGATGACACCCAGATGTCGTTGCACCTCCCCTTTTCCTAATCGGCCACCATTCAGATAATAATCTGTTTTCCTGTTTTTGCCACCAAAGTGGATAACCTCACATTTATCCACATTAAAATGCATCTGCCATGAATTTGCCCACTCACCTAACCTATCCAAGTCACCCTGCATCCTCTTAGCATCCTCCTCACAGCTAACACTGCCGCCCAGCTTCGTGTCATCTGCAAACTTGGAGATGCTGCATTTAATTCCCTCATCCAAGCCATTAATATATATTGTAAACAACTGGGGTCCCAGCACTGAGCCTTGTGGTACCCCACTAGTCACTGCCTGCCATTCTGAAAAGGTCCCGTTTATTCCCACTCTTTGCTTCCTGTCTGCCAACCAATTATCAATCCACATCAATACCTTACCCCCAATACTGTGTGCTTTAAGTTTGCACACTAATCTCCTGTGTGGGACCTTGTCAAAAGCCTTTTGAAAATCCAAATATACCACATCCACTGGTTCTCCCCTATCCACTCTATTAGTTACATCCTCAAAAAATTCTATGAGATTTGTCAGACTTGATTTTCCTTTCACAAATCCAAGCTGACTTTGTCCGATGATTTCACCGCTTTCCAAATGTGCTGTTATCACACCTTTGATAACTGACTCTAGCATTTTCCCCACCACCGATGTCAGGCTAACCGGTCTATAATTCCCCAGTTTCTCTCTCCCTCCTTTTTTAAAAAGTGGGGTTACATTAGCCACTCTCCAATTCTCAGGAACTAGTCCAGAATCTAAAGAGTTTTGAAAAATTATCACTAATGCATCCACTATTTCTTGGGCTACTTCCTTAAGCACTCTGGGATGCAGACCATCTGGCCCTGGGGATTTATCTGCCTTTAATCCCTTCAATTTACCTAACACCACTAACATGTATTTCCCTCAGTTCCTCTATCTCACTGAACCCTCTGTCCCCTACTATTTCCAGAAGATTATTTATGTCCTCCTTAGTGAAGACAGAACCAAAGTAGTTATTCAATTGGTCTGCCATGTCCTTGCTCCCCATAATCAATTCAGCTGTTTCTGTCTGTAGGGGACCTACATTTGTCTTAACCAATCTTCTTCTTTTCACATATCTATAAAAGCTTTTACAGTCAGTTTTTATGTTCCCTGCCAGTTTTCTCTCATAATCTTTTCTCCCCTTCCTAATTAAGCCCTTTTGTCCTCCTCTGCTGGACTCTGAATTTCTCCCAGTCCTCAGGTGAGCCACTTTTTCTGGCTAATTTGTATGCTTCTTCTTTGGAATTGATACTATCCCTGATTTCCCTTGTCAGCCACGGGTGCACTACCTTCCTTGATTTATTCTTTTGCCAAACTGGGATGAACAATTGTTGTAGTTCATCCATGCGATCTTTAAATGCTTGCCATTGCATATCCACCGTCAACCCTTTAAGTGTCATTTGCCATGAACTGCATAAAGACCATGAACTGCAGTACAACAAAAACTAGTCATTCACCTGGCAATTGGACAAACCACTGGCTCTCTCTCACTCTCCTTAATAAATGGAAAAAGAGATCTCCCCTTAGACAGCGAGAGGGAAGACATAACAAAACAGCTCACTGATTTGTGATGATAAAACCTGTCGCATTGCTTTTTTACCTCAGGTTCTCTGACAAGAGTATTGGCAACTAACTCTCCACCATCAGGAGGAGTTGGGGGGGAGGAGAGACCGGTGGGGGAATGAGGGGGAGGGGTGAGGTGAGGTAGGGAGGAAGTGGAGGAGAGGGAAAGGGAGAGGGAGAGGAGGAGAGGGGGAGGGGAGAGGGAGATGGGGAGGGGGTAGATGGGGGTGAGGGGGAAAGGAGGGAGAGAGGGGGCGCAGAGGGTGGTGTGAGAGAGATTAGATTAGATTATGAGAACACAGACCCCTTTTATTGTCATTTAGAAATGCATACATGCATTAAGAAATGATACAATGTTTCATTTCAGAGTGTGCAAGAGAGAAAAAGAGTGGGTGTGATGGGGAGAGAGAGGGACTGGGGGAGAGAGAGGGACTGGGTGCGAGACAGAGAGTGGGTGCAAGACAGAGTGGGTGTGAGACAGAGTGGGTGCGAGACAGAGTGGGTGCGAGACAGAGTGGGTGCGAGACAGAGAGTGGGTGCGAGACAGAGTGGGTGCGAGACAGAGTGGGTGCGAGACAGAGTGGGTGCGAGACAGAGTGGGTGCGAGACAGAGAGTGGGTGATGCTGTGATCTCGGTCTCTGAGACCAATGTAGAAGCATTGAAACCTTAGAAAGCAGACGGTATACCTGGCTGAGTACTGAAGACTTATGCTAATTAACTGGCAATAGTGTTTACAAACATCTTCAACCTCTCACTTCAGCAGTATGAGCTACCCACCTACTTCAAGCAGACTTCAATCACACTGGTACCCAAGAGCAGGGTAACCTGATTCGATGACTATCATCCAGTCATACTTACATCCACTGTGATGAAGCGCTTTGGGAGGTTGATCATGAAGCATATCAATTCCTGCCTGAGGAGTGACTTGGATCCGCTCCATTTTGGATCCATCTCAACAGGTGCCATTTCATTGGCTCTTCAGTCAGCTCTGGAACATCTGGACTATGAGGTTGCATACATCAGGAATCTCTTCATTGACTACAGCTCAGCATTCAACACTGTCATCCCTTGGAAGCTCACCTCTAAGCTCCAAGAGCTGGACCTCAATACCTCTATGTACAACTGGATCCTTGATTTCAACACTGGCAGAGCCCAGTTAATGCAGATTGGCAACAACATCTCCCCTGCAAAAGGCTCAAAAGCCTTAGACCCCACACCATCAGATGCAGGAACTGTTATTACTCTACAACCATCAGGCTCCCAACTTCACTCATCACAACTCTGAACTGATTCTACAACCTATAGACTCACTTCCAGTATTTTTTTTGCACATTGTTTATGTTTGATTAGTTTCTTATAAATTCTATTGTATTCTTTACTTGTACTGTAAATACCTGCAAGAAAATGAATCTCAAGGTAGTATATGTTAACGTATATGTGCTTTGATAATCAATCTACTTTGAACTTTGAACCTTGTGTGAAATCAGATTCAAAGCATTTGCCATTTCCTCGTTCTCCAGTATAATTCCCTTTTTCTGACATAAGGAAACCTATACAGTATTTGTCTTTGGTAATCTGAAGGACTCAGAGGTTGGGACAAATGGGAGCAAAGAGATTACTGCAGATAAGGAAGACAAGTATGAAAGATGGGAGATATAAAGGCATGGCTCCCTAAGCTTGACTCCTGGGATATAAGTAGATCTTTCATGAGGAATAAGTGAGTAGAATGTGGATGTATTCACTGTAGAAGAATACTGTAAGTGATAAGAAAACAAAAGGTTTCTTCCAAATTTGTTTACTTTATATGATATGGTCTCCTCTCTGTTGGAATAAACAAACATAGATTGAGTGGCAACTTTGCATTACTCCTCCATTTAGTCCATCAGGGTGACCCTGAACTCCCAATGTCTCTCAATTCACTTTTCCATCTCACTTGCACTCCATTCTCTCCAATGACAACCAATATAAGCTTGAAGAGCAGCGTACATTTCCAATGTTCACTTTTAATTAATTAATCAATTTATTATTTTTTATTAGAGGTACAGAAGGTAGTAGGCCATCCCAGCCCAAAGAGCTCATTGATGCCCAATTACACCCATGCAACCAATTGACTTACTCACACGTGTCTTTGGAATGTAGGAGAAACCAGAGCACCTGGAGGAAGACCATGTGGTAACAGGGAGAACAGTACAAACTCCACAGACAGCAGTGGAAATGAATTGAATCACTGGCATTATGTTAACCACTACGCTACAACAACGACCCCTTTTCTTCTTGTCTGCTGGATCAGATTTTATCTATTTATACCTCCCTGAAACATATTGTGTTGTTCGACAGCCCTTGCCACATTCTCCTGAATGGAACTATCCCATTTGTATCATTCGATCTGTCCTGATCTCCTGATCACCATCTTATCACACACCTTTCCTTTAATTCACTTGCTCCTCCCCATTTCCCCCACAATTTAAAACTTGCTTTGCTGAGTTTTTTATTAATGAAATGTTATCTCTGATTGTTTTTCCACTAATGATGCATGCCGTGCTGAGTTATTTCCAGCATTTCTGCTTTTAAAATGTAAGATACCACTTCATTGTTGTACCTGAGCATATCACAACACTGGAATACATAAAAACGCCAACAAGGCCATCAGGAACATAATACAGCAACAAGCTATCTGATGGAGGAACTCAGCAGGTTGAGTAACATTTGTGGGGGGGGGGGGCTGAGAATTGGGTAATGTTTCTTGCTGAAACTCTGTATCTGCAACCCGAAATGTTGACATATAACATGATAAGAAGCAGTTACAGTACTGACTGTGCAGAACACTGCTGGTCACTGGTAGCCAACCAGTAAAGGCCCCCCTTATTCCCACTCCTTTCCTCCTGCCAGTCTATCCATGCTCGTAACTTTCTTGTAATACCATGGCCTCTTATCTTGTTTAGCAGCCTCTTATGTGGCTCCTTGCCAAAGACCTCTGAAAACCTAAGTAAACAGCATCCACTGACTCTCCTTTGTCCTGACTGTTACTTCCTCAACGAATTCCAACATATTTATCAGGCAAGATTTCCCATCTAGAAAACCATGCTAACTTTGTCTTAATTTCTCATGTGCCTCCAAGTACACTAAAACCTTATCCTTAATAATAGACTCCAACATCTTCCCAACCACTGAAGTCAGACCAACTGCCCTATAATTTCCCACCTTTTCCCTTCATCACTTCTTAATGAGTAGAGTGACACTTGCAATTTTTCAGTCCTCCAAAACCATTCCAGAATCTAGTGATTCTTGAAAGATTATTACCAATGCCTCCACAGTCTCTTCAGTCATCTCCTTCTAAACCCTGGGGTGTAATCCATATGTCCAGGTGACATGGATGATGCCAACAGGCTCAATAAACTGATTAGAAAGGCTGGCTCTGTTATGGGAGTCAAACTGGGCACACTGAAGGCTGAGGTAGAACAAAGGACTCTACGGTAATTCCGGACAATGTTTCTCACCCTCTGCATGCCACCTTGGCTGAACAGAGGAGCACTTTAATAATAGACTAAGACAACTGCACTGCTCCAAAGAGCACTATACGAGGTCATTCTTATCCTTGGCCATTCGGCTCTATAATGAGTCAACCTATAGCCCGGCCGGGGAAGTGATAACCACCTCCTCTCAGACTGTTTGAGGTAACATTTAAAAAATTTTTTCTTGCTTCTCTTTTAATATTTGTATATGTCCACTTGTAATGCCACTGTGAATCTGTCATTTCCTCTGGGATCAATAAGCTATCTACCTATCTTATCTAACTTCAGATCTTTCAGTTTCCCAAGCCCCTTCTACCTAGTAATAGCAACTACACTCGCATATGTCCCCTGACACTCTTGAATGTCTGGCCTACTTCTAGTGTCTTCAACAGGGAAGACTGACACAAAATACTTACTAAATTTGTCTGCCATTTCTTTGTCCCTTGTTACTACATCTCCAGCATAATTTTCCAACAGTCTAATATCCACTCTTGCCTCTCTTTTTGCTCTTTATATATCTGAAATAAAACTTTTGGTATCCTCTTTGATATTATTGGCAAGCTTACCTTAATCTTTTCTCTCATTATTGCTTTTTCAGTTGCCTTCTATTGTTTTTTCAAAAGCTTCCAAGTTCTCTAGCTTCCCACTAAATTTTGCTCTATTGTATGCCCTCTCTTTCACAGTTTCAAATTGTTTGACTTACCTTGTCAGCTACAGTTGCCTCATCCTCCAATTAGAATACCTTCCTTGAGATGTATTTATCCTGAACTCTCTGAATTGCTCCCAGAAACTCTGGCCATTGCTATTCAGCTGTCATCCTTGATAGTGTCCCCTTCCAATCAACATTGGCTAACTCCTCCCTCATGCCTCTGCAGATCTTTTTACTCCGCTCTAATACTGATACACACGATTTTTGCTTCTCCCTCTCAAACTACAGGTTGAATTCTATCACATTATGATCACCTCCTCGTAAAGGTTCCTTTACCTTAAGCGCTGTGATCAAATCTGCTCCATTACACAACATCCAATCTAGAATTGTCTTTTCCTTAGTGGGCTTAACCACAAGCTGCTCTAAACAGCCATCTTGTAGGCATTCTACAAATTCTTCTCTTAGGACTAATCTTTGACCTTCACCAATTTTTATTGATGCACCATGGAAAGAATCTAGAAACAAAGAAACATAGAAAACCTACAGCACAGTACAGGCCCTTCGGCCCACAAAGCTGTGCCCAACACGTACTTACTTAGAAATTACCTAAGGTTACCCATAGCCCTCTATTTTTCTAAGCTCCATGTACCTATCTAGGAGTCTCTTAAAAGACCCTATCGTATCTGCCTCCACCACTGTCACCGGCAGCCCATTCCACGCACTTACCACTCTCTGCGTAAAAAACTTACCCCTGACATCTCCTCTGTAAGTTTTTTAGTTCTAATCTTTGACCTTCACCAATTTTTATTGATGCATCATGGAAAGAATCTAATCCAGAGGTATCATGGCTTGGTATGGTAACTGCTCTACACGTCATTGCAAGAAACTGCAAGGCGTTGTGGACACAGTTCAGCATAGTACAGAAGCCAGCCTCCCATCCATGGACGCTGTCTCTACTTCTCTCTGACTTAGTAAAGCAACCAGTACAGGCAAAGACCCCACCCATTCCAGATATTCTCATTTCACCCCCTCCAATTAGGCAGAAAAAACAGAAGCTAGACACTATATACCAGCATACTCAAGGACAGCTTCTGTCCTGCTTTTATAAGACTATTAAACAGTTCCGTAGTACGATAAGAATGCACTGTTTATCTCATAATCTATCTTGTTCTATACCTTATTGTTTAGCTGCACGTCACTCCCTCTGTAACTGCTCACCTTGTACTATCTCAATGCACTGCTGTAATGAATGAACAGCATGCAACAGAAGTATTCATTGTGCCTTGGTACATGTGACAATAATAAAACATATTATGAATTTAATTGGTAAATTTTACCACTTTCTTGAACGCCACAGACATATTAATTTGTGGCAAACACCGACCCAATGAAGTGGAGTTGATGCTAGAGTAGAACAAAGTAATATACGCATTCTGGAACAGAGAGTGCGCAGTGGGAGGTCAGAGGTTAATTCTTCCTGTTAGCACTCAGCTTGCAACAGAAGCAGCTTGTAAATTGACTGCACTAAAGAGCAGTTCAGAGTTTGCAGGTGTTGGAGTCTGTGCATTGTGTAGGTGTTGAGGTCTGCATTAGAAACACAACTGGCACAGGCAACTGACAGGCATGGGACAACCAATGATCTGTGAGTGTACAATGTGTGGGAAGAGGGTGAGAGAAGGAGGCAGAGGGAGAAAAATAGAATGGGGGAGTGTGAGTAAGAGAGATGGAAGGAGGGGGAGAGAGAAATGACAAGAAAGGCACAGGTTGAGAGCAAGGGAGGGAGGAGTATGAAAGAGAGGAATCGCACAGAGCAGTGAAAAGAGTGGGCAGATCGAGAGAGGAATGAGAGGGAGAAATGAGAAAGAGAGGCAGGACAGTGAGAGAAAGGGAGGGAGAGAAAGAAAAGGAAAGAGCAAGACATACACACACAGAGGAAGAAAGAGAGTTATACTAGGGGAGAGTATGTGAAATTGTGGGGAGAAAACAGAACAGTGCAACACAGCACTAGGCACTTACATCCAATATGACTGTGCCAAACATCTACCTGCTTATGATCTATGTCCCTCTATCCCTGCATACAGTGGTGTTTAAAAGGTTGCTAGACACATGAATGAACTGAATAGGAGGTGGGTCCTGTGCATGAATAAGAACATTAGTTTAATACTGCATTGTTTTTGCCCCAGACACTGTGGTTCAAAGTGTTTGTTCCCCTGCTACACTCTTTTAGGTTGAACTTTACCCTCTGCTGTTTGACAGACTGTGGGACAAGGATTCTGAATGTATAACCAATCTATGTTTCCCATCATTTTAGAAACTTCTCTTGGGCCTCCTCTCGGTCTCTGATGCTTCAAAGAAAACAAACCAGGTCTGCACAGCCTATCCTTCACGCTCATGCTCGCTAATCCAGACCGAATCCTGGTTAAATCTTCTGCACCCTTGCTGAAGCCTCCACATCCTTCCTGTAATGTGGTAACTAGAACTGCACACAAAACATAAAATGCAGCCTAACTAATGTTTCATGCAGCTGCAACCTGACTTCCTGACTTTTATACTCGATGCCGTGACCAATGAAGGCAAACAATGCACGCCATATGCCTTCTTTGTCACCTCATCTAATTGAGTTGCCACTCTCAGGGAGCTATGGATGGACCCCAAGTAAAATAGAGAGAGCATGCACCTGGGTGAGGGGGAGAGAGAGAAGGTGGCACTGGGAGAAAGAGAGAGAATGTCAGTGACAAGTGTGAGAGGAAGTTGGGTGTGGTAGAGACGGTGGTGTCAGGGAAAGGGATGGTGACCCAAAGGGAGGAGTAGAGGGAGAGGGAGGGTGGGAGGGGGGAAGAAGAGGGTGAGGAAGGAGAGTGAGAGGGGAGGGAGGGGAGAGGACGGGGAGGGGGAGGGGAGATAGAGGGAGAGGGAGAGTTAGAGAAAGATTATACATGGAATTGGGGTTAAGAAGCTTCTCACTTGTGGTGGTAGTTTCAAGTTTATTTTGGACTTTAATGAACCAGTGCTGAAGGTCAGAACAGAGAAATTTGAATGGGAATGGTGCGGAAGACTGAAGTAAAAGGTGATACAGACAGAATGGAGGTGTTCTGCAAAATTATCCCCCCTGTATGGTTTCTCAGGTGCTGACAAGACCATATGGTGAACACTGGCTGAAGTATACTCAATTGCAAGAAGTGCTGTTTCACCTGGGAGCACTGTGAAATCCTGGGAACAGAGGATGTAGAAGGGACAGATCAATTTCCACCAAGACTGCCGGGGACTTTGAATGCAGTTTATAAATAATTTTAGAACACTCCAAACTTTGGGATGCTGTAATTCAAAAGCACTGGCACAAGGTAGAGATCCAGGACAGTAATATCAAACCTGTATAAAATACTGGAGCACGGCATCCAATAGTGTTCACCAACTTAATCAAGGGTGTGAAGTTTTCAGTGAGTTTAGTAAAGTTTTACTGAGATGGCCGACGGTGTGAGGGATATCAGCCATCATACCAGACTGAAAAACCTCCGGTTATTTTCCTCAGAGCAAAAATAATAGAGTGGACAAGAACTAGTGTTGCAGATGCTGATTAGATGGAGGTTATGAGGATTTTTTTTTAGGGACTGGAAGACCGTAACTAGTGGTGTACCACAGGGATCAGTGTTGGAATTATTATTGTTTGAAATATCCACATTCATGATTTGTAAGTTGGCAGATGAAACAAGTTGGCTAACGAGTCTCATCTGCCCGAAGCGACAGGTTTTAAGTGCCAATAACCTGCCTTTGCCCCTTCTCCTATCACTAGAAACGGTTCCACCGGACGTGAAGGCCAGGAGCTGGACTTAGTTGTTAGAGGCTATTTGAGACACATGCCATTGGGTGCATTTAATACCACCCCTGGGGTATAATATCCTTAAGGAACCTGTAGGCATTGGTGTTTAGAAGTATGGGGGGGGGGTAGAATCTCATTGAAACCCACTGAATATTGAAAGCCCTAGATAAGTTTCCAATAGTGGCAGAATCTAAGGATTACAGGACAAAGCCTCAGGGTACAAGGACTACCCTTTAGACAAAGAGGACCAGGAATATTTTTAGCCAGAGAGTCTTAAATCTATGGAATACATTGTCACAGGCAGCTGTGGATACCAAGTCATTGGGTGTAGTTAAACTGGAGGTTGAAAGGTTCTTTGTTAGTGAGGACATCAAAGGCTATGGGAAGAGATTGGGGTTGAGATGGAAAATAAATGAGCCATGGTGAAGTGGCAGAGGAGACTCAATAGGCCTAATGAGCTAATTCTGCTCCTATGTCATAGTCATAGTCATACTTTATTAATCCTGGGGGAAATTGGTTTTCATTACAGTTGCTCCATAAATAATAAATAGTAATAGAACCATAAATGTCATCATTTCACCAAATCTCTGTCCCTCTCCCAAACCTTCATGTCTTTCCTGAGATGTGGTGTGGTATGGAGTCCGAGGGGTGTGGGAGAGCTAGTGTGTGCATTGGGACCACAGCCCTCCACATCCCCAACGATCTATGTACCTATCCAAACTTCTCTGAAATGTTGATATCGAGTCTGCATGCACCACTTGTGTTGGCAGTCCATTCCACAGAAGTTTCCCCTCATGATCTCCTTCAACTTTTTCACTTTCACCCTTAACCCATGACCTACGGTTGTTGTCCCACCCAACCCCAGTGGAAAGAGCCTGCTTGCATTTACCCTATCTCTGCCCCTCAAATTTGCATACCCCTATCAAATCTCTTCTCAGTTTTCTACATTCCAATGAATAAAATTCTAACCTATTCAATCTTTCCTTATGATTCTTGTCTTCTACACCTGGTAACATCCTTTAAAATTTTCTCTGTACTCTTTCAATCTTGTTTACATCTTTTCTGCAGGTGGGTGACCAAAAATACACACAATACTCCAAATTAGGCCTCACCAATATCTTATACAATTTCAACATCACATCCCATCTCCTGCACTCAATACTTTGATTTATGAAGCCAATATACCAGAAATTTTCTATACGACTCTATTTCCCTATGACGCCAGTTTCAACAAATTATGGATCTGTATTCCCAGATCCCTTTGTCCTACCATACTCCTCAGTGCCCCACCGTTCACTATGTAAAACCTACCCTGGTTTGTCCTGCAGAAGTACAAAACCTCGCATTTGTCTGTATTAAATTCCATCTGCCATTTTTCAGCCCACTTTTCCAGCTGGTCCAGATCCCACTGCAAACCATGATAGCCTTCCTCGCTGACCACTACACCCCAGTCTTGGTGTCATCTGCAAATTTGCTGATCCAATTAACCACATTATCATTCAGATCATTGATATTGATGACAAATAACAATGGACCCAGCACCTATCTCTGCCGTAGGCCTTCATCAGAGAGGAAACCATCTACTACCACTCTGTGGCTTCTCCCACAAAGCCAATGTCTAATCCAATTTATTACCTCATCTTGAATGCCAAGCAACTGAACCTTCTTGACCAAATTCCCATGGGATCTTGTCAAATGCCTTACTAAAGTCCATGTAGAGAACATTCACTGCCTCGCCTTCATCAACTTTCCTGGTAACTTTCTTGAATGACTTTATAAGACTTTATGACATCTGCTCCTGGCTGAAGGCTACAGTTACCTTATAAGGTAACTGGAGAATGCACCCTAACAGGTGTATGTAACAAGTACCATTGGCTTCCAGGAAAGACTGGATGGCAACCGAGGAAGGTCGGTGATGCTGGAGAGACAGCTGACCTCCAGGAAAGACTGGCACGGGCTCACAAGGCTAGTAACCTTGTGGGCAGCACTTGCAAGAGGGCACCGCTCAGGCTACGACTGAACACGAAGAGCAATACCCCCAGAGTCTCCCGAGAGAGGGGGAGGATGAGAGACTCAACAGTACGGTCATACCGGCAACAGCCAGGACAGAAAACACGACTCCGAGGAAGCTAAAGCAAACAACACTGACCGGAGAGGAATTCACGGTGAGGCGTCATTGCAGGAAAGTCTGCAAAAACATCAGAGGGTTCAAGATACACTAGAGTAAGTCTAGATGTGGATCAATGGTGACCCAAGTGCAGCACATGAACTTAGTGTCCGGTGAGACGAAGGAGAATTCCAGCCAGGAAGCTCCCCACGGAGCTGAAGATCTCTCCACACTTGAGTCGCCTCAGCACCAAACAACAGACCTAGTGAGTTCCTCTTCGGCTACCCCAATCCATTCGTCAAGGAAAGACAGGATCAAATGGCCTACATGGCAGGAAATCCAGGACATCATCCAGAAAGCTAAAGGATCAGCTGCCCCAGGCCCAAGCGGCATACCTTATATGGTGTGTAAGAAATGCCCAAAACTTCTTCGGAGGCTGTGGAAGGTCATGAGCAAAATCTGGGCCAAAGGTACTATTCCATCAAGTTGGAAATTGGCAGAGGGATGCTTTATTCTAAAGGAAGAGGTTTCTTCCACAATTGCTACTATTCCATCAAGTTGGAAATTGGCAGAGGGATGCTTTATTCTAAAGGAAGAGGTTTCTTCCACAATTGCTCAGTTTAGGACAATTTCTCTCCTGGATGTGGAATGTAAGATTTTCTTTTCTGTGCTCGCAAGAAGGCTGACTTCTTACATGACGCAGAACCGCTATATCAACACATCCATCCAGAAAGGCGGTATTCCAGGCTTTTCGGGGTGTCTGGAACACACCTCAATGATTAGCTATTTGATCCATGAGGCCAAGCAGAAAAAAGGCGACCTAACAGTTGTCTGGTTAGACCTCGCGAACGCCTAGGGTCTATCCCACATGACCTCATCCTAGAAGGATTTGACCACTACTACATCCCAGTAGCTATTCGAGACATAATCACCAGCTACCTAGGAGGGTTCAAACTCAGATTTACATCAGCCCATTTCACAACTAGTTGGCAGGAGCTCCAGAAGGGGATTCCAACGGGGTGCACCATCTCCCCCACCCTATTTATTATGGGAATGAACCTCCTATTATCAGCAGCAGAAGATGTAACCCGCTGGATGCTGGAGTCAGGCATTGTTCAGCCGGCTCTACGAGGGTTCATGGATGACATCACTATAACAACTGTGTCACATGTCGAAGCAAGATGGGTATTGGATACCCTGGGTAATGTAGCCACTTGGGTGAGGATGGCCTTCAAGGCCAAGAAGTCCAGGTGTATGGTGATCAGAAAGGGCAAAGTTACTAGCAAGTTTAGCCTCCAGGTTCAGGGTGAGGTCATCCCTTCCATCAAAGATAACCCGATAAAATGCTTGGGGAAGTGGTTTAATGTGTCACTGACAGATGGGACCAATGTCACCAATGCTGTGAAGCAGACAGACAAATGGCTGAAGAAGATCGACAAATTCGGACTTCCCGGTAAATTCAAGACCTGGCTGTACCAATACGGCCTTCCGCCCAGGCTTCTCTGGCTCTTCACACTTTATGAGTTCCCCATGACTGTCGTAGAGGGCATCGAGAGGAAAACCAACAAGCACCTGCAGAGATGGTTGGGAGTTCCCCTAAGCTTCTCTTCAGTGGGCCTCTACATTTGTTCTGGGCAACTGCAGCTTCCCCTGTCATCTGTTGTGGAGGAATTCAAGGTGGCAAAATGCAGAGCTTTATTAAGCTTTAGAGATTCCAGTGACGTCTTGGTAAAGCAAGCAGGCGTTACAACCAGATCTGGGCGCAAGTGGGCAGCCCACGCAACTGTGAAGGAGGCAGTGTGTTTTCTGAAGCTGCGAGATATCATCAGCAACCCCTGCGTCAGACGGCAAGGCCTCGGCTCAGTTCACTTCCAGAAGTGGGGAAATGCAAGCATAAAGAACAGGCGAGACATGATACAGGCAGAAGTACGGATCCGTGAGGAAGAGAAGCAGATTTCAAAGGCAGTGGAACAAGGGTCCCAGGGTGCCTGGACAGAATGGGATCTGCCTAAGCGCAAGATCTCATGGGCAGAGTTATGGAGACTGGAGCCCTTCCGTATTTCCTTCCTCTTGCGTATGACACCCTTCTTTCGCCATTACATCTGTACACATGGGGGATGAGAGGGGACCCAAACTGTAAGCTCTGTGGTCAAAAGGGGACACTGGCTCATATACTGTCCAGGTGTAAAACAGCTCTAACTCAAGGACGGTATAGGTGGTGCCATGATAAGGTGCTTCTGGCTCTTGCTGACACACTAGAGCGGGACAGATGCAAGAAGAGGACGGCTGGCACAGATTTGAGGAAGGCCATCACCTTCATCAAAGAGGGAGCTGGGACTTTTGTAACCAAACAACCAAAGCCCAATCTGCTGCTAACGGCCAGGTCCTGGGAGATGAGGGTCAATGTGGGAAGGAGGTTGCAGTTCCCGGAAGTGGTGCACACAACCCAACTCCCAGACGTTGTACTGTGGTCAACCAAAGACAAGAAAATAATTCTGGTTGAGTTGACTGCCGTGGGAGGAGGGATGGGAAGGGGCCCACGAGAGAAAGACCTTGAAGTACCAGCCCTTACTGCAGGAGTGTAAAGACAAGGGATGGCAGGCATGGTTGTTCCCTGTGGAGATCGGCTGCAGAGGTTTCCCAGCCAAATCAGCATGGCGGTTGTTGTCAGATATGGGCCTGGACGAAAGGAGCAAAAAACAAGCAGCTCGTAGGATGGGGGAAGAAGCAGAATGAGCCTCTTGTTGGATTTGGAGTAGGCGAGAGGAGGGGAGCTGGAAGCCAGGAGCAGATGGGCAGTGATTTGGCCACCACTGCCAGCCCACCAACTGTAGAGTGTCGTGGTTAGGGGTCGAAACACTCGGTGGAGGTTGGGAACCACCTGATGACATCTGCTCCTGGCTGAAGGTTACGGTTACCTTATAAAGTAACTGGAGAATGCACCCTAAAAAGTGTATGTAACAAGGTTAGACATGACCTACCACACATGAACCCATGCCAACTATCCTTAAGCACTCCATGTCTTTCCAAATACTTATATACCTGGTCTCTCAGAATACCTTCCAATAACTTTCCCTCTACTGATGTCAGGCTCACCAGCCTATAATTTCCTGGTTTATTTTTAAGAGCCTTTCTTGAACAGTGGAACAACATTGGCTATCCTCCAATCCTCTGGTACCTCTCCTGTTGCTAAGGATGATTTAAGTATCTCTGCCAGGGGCCCAGCAATTTCTGCACTTGCCTCCTGCAGGGTATAAGGGAACACTTTGTCAGACCCTGGGAATTTATCCACTCTAATTTGCCTCAGGACAGTAAATACTTCTTCCTCTGTAATCTGTACAGGATCTATGAAGTTGATGCCACTTTAGCTCACTTCTTAGTCAGTGTCTGTCTCCTAAGTACAGAAGCAATGGGTCGTCCAATATTGGTAACATTAGTAGAGTGTTGTGAGCACTGCATTTTTGGGTGGATGAGAATTGAATGGGTACAAAATCTTGGGTCGTTTAATGTAGAATATAGTCCCAGTGTACCCTTTTCTGTCGCTCTTCCATGTATTTACCATTGCCTGGGTTGATTTAAGCCTTCAAGATGAAGAATGATTGCATATCAATGGCACAGGTAATTCAGCAATAGATGCAAAGCATATATTATGGCTCCTTACACATCTATACAGCTGGTTCAAAAGATCCAGTGACATATCATTCAGGTGTTTCTGTCTATGTTCCAAAGTTTCAGGTGATTATTAAAAAAAGAATATCAGAGAAAGTATCAATATTCACATCCGAGATGTGAATATTGATATCATCTTAGCCTTGGAATGGGTCGAGGAAGTACACTCTGATTATGAGCTTCTGTGCTCTGATTCATTCTCGGTTTTGACATCTATTTTAACAGGTACTTCAAATTGTAGACCAGATATTCTTCTTGAGATTGGACAACATCTGTTGAGGCTGCAGAGTCACACAGGCTTGTGTGTAGATGTCTTACAGCTCCCTGCACATGTTGGGGTTGAAGGAGAGGAGGTGGCAGACATTCTTGCCAAGCAATCACTTAGAATTAAGGACGTAAATGTTGTGCTGCCTTTGTATAAATGAGAAATGAAAGCCATAATTAAAAAGTCTATTTGCTCACTGTGGCAACAGAGTTGGGATAAGGCAAAGAAAGAATGGTATTTATATAAAATTTAGAGGATGCTGGGAACTCAATTGAGAGATGAGTATAAAAGGAAAGAAGAAGTTATACATAAACATTTACATACTGGACATACTAGGTTGAACAATTCCTTGTTCAGAATTAACATGCAGGATGTGGGCATTTGTATGGACTGCATATGTGCAGCATATATTATTTAAATGCAGTTCCTAAGAAGTGCAAAGGAAACAAAGTTCAAGGTTCAAAACTTTAAAGTAAAATTTCTTATCAGAGTACATACATGTCATCACAGGCAACCTGGAGATTCTTTTTCTGTGGACATAGCAAATCTACAGAACAAAAACTGTAAACTAACTGTTCAAATGCAGATATGATTAAATAGCAATAAACAATGAGCATGAATTAACAAGAAAAAAAGTCCTTAAATGAGTGTAATTATCCCCCATTGTTCAAGAGCCTGATGGTCAAGGGGTAGTAACTGTTCTTGAACTTGATGTTGTAAGTCCTGAGGCTCTTGTACTTTCTACCTGATGACAGCAGCGAGAAAATAGCATAGCCTGAGTGGAGAGAATCTTCGATGTTGGATGCTGCTTTTCTACGGCAACGTTTCCTGTAGATGTACTCAATGGTTGGGAGAGTCTTACCTATTCAATTGCTGTTGAACTGAGATCTTTGGGACAGACGCAATTTAACATGTTTGTTAGGTTATCACTACCATCGTAATGTATATAATATGTATTTGACTTTCTGAAAAGCATTGTTCGGGGAGGAATTTAGTGGGATCACTTCCTGTCTCTTTGCTCCACGCTCCAACTCAGCAGGTGGCAATAATGCACTTTAAAGTTTCATGGCGACTGCAATCACCATTTACAAGAACAAGACGTTCACTGATCCCATCAGCACTCGCCCCCCACAGCCGGGAGCGGGGGGTCGGGGTCGGGATCGGGATCAGACCCCGGGCGGCCGACGAGAAGTCCTGCCCCGCCCCCGCCCCCTGTCCGTCCCCGCAACCGCTCCCTCTGCTGGTGACGGCATCGCAGCACGAAGCCGAACCCAGGAGAAGCTCAGTTCGAGGCCTGGTCCTGGACACTCGGAGATCCCGGGCCGACGAGGAGAGGCTCGTGTCCCGGAGAACCTGAGGCCGAGAGCGTCCCAGCCCGGCCGAGGCGCGTCCCCAGGAGAACCTGAGCCTACGGCCCAGCTGCGGGCCGGTGGGGGAACTTACCCACGATGGTGCTGCTGACGATGATCGCCCGGGTGGCCGACGGCCTGCCGCTCGCTGCCTCCATGCAAGAGGATGAGCAGGTGAGAGCTGGCCCTTCGGCCCCTCCTGACTTTACGCGGTTGCCCAGGACGGGTCGGTGGTGGCCCAGTTTGGGCCCGACAACAGCCCCGCCTCAGTCCCACTCATTGTCCCGCCGGGCCACGTCACTGCCCGAGACTGGGACCGAGCGCTGTCCGCACTGCACCTTGTCTTCTCCCTCTCACTCACGTACATTGTTCAGCTCGCCAGTTCACGCATCTCTGCAGTTAACCTATTTCATTGGCGGTGTTCTTCTTTGCTAGAAATTTGAAATAAACTGACAATACTAGATAATCTCACCAGATTAGGCAGCGCCTGGTGGGGAGGGGGAGAAGAGAGAGACAGGTCGGCAGTCCGAAGCAGATTCTCTTTCCACTTGTGTCATTGGGCCTGCTGTGAATTTATGTAACTTTCTGTTATTATTTCCCGACTGTGTTCCCTAAGGACAAGTCTGCATTATGAATACTGCAGAGTGCAGTGGCTTCGGCCTTCTGTAACCCACCATATTCCGAGTTATTGGCCATTGTTAGTTTTGGACTTGGTGTACTTTTTTCTTGAAACCCATGGGCTTTTATTTGATTCGCATACCAGGTTGCTTACTAAAGTCCTTGTATAATATGATCTTTGTCACCTGAGCTCACCTCCTCAACTCTCTGAGTTACCTCATTCAAAGATAAACTGCAAGAGGAATTCAGTGGGTTTGACAGAATCTGTGGCAAAGGGGTAGTTGACATTTTGGGTCGAGACCCTGCATCAGAATACACCTTAGTGTTGTCTGCAAAATTATTAATCAGAATAGCTACATTCTCATCCAACTAATTTCAGTATATTTCAGGGTCCCAGTACTCTCCTTGCAGTACACCAATTGTCACAGACTCTAGTCAAAATAACCATTAACTGCCATCTACCTCCTGCTTCCAAGCAACACACAAAATGCTGGAGGAACTCAGAAGGCCAGGCAGCATCTATGGAAAGAAGTACAGTCGAGGTTTCAGGCCGAGAACCTTCGGCAGGACTGGAGAAAGAAAAGCTGAGGAGTAGATTTAAAAGGTTGGGGGAGGGCAGAGAGAAACACAAGGTGATAGGTGAAACCTGTAGGGGGAGGGATGAAGTGAAGAGCTGGGAAGTTGATTGGTGAAGTGATAGAGGGGGAGGTGATGGAGATAAGGGGAGAGAGGGAAAAGGGGATGGGAATTGGTGAAGGTGGGGGGGGGACATTATCAGAAGTTCGAGAAATTGATGTTCATGCCATCAGGTTGGAGGCCACCCAAATAGAATATAAGGTGTTGTTCCTCCAACATAATTGTGGCCTCTTCATGACCCTGGAGGAGGTACAGGATTGACATATCGGAATGGGAAGTGGAATTAAAATGGGTGGCCGCTGGGAGATCCCGTTTATTCAGGCGGGTGGAGCGTAGGTACTCGATGAAGTGGTCTGCCATTCTAGGTTGGGTCTCACCAATATACAGGAGGCCACACCGGGAGCACCAGACACAGTATATGACTCCAACAGAATCACAGGTGAAGTGTTATCTCACCTAGAAGGACTGTTTGGGACCCTGAATGGTAGTGATGGAGGAGGTGTAGGGGCAGGTGTAACACTTGTTCCGCTTGCAAGGATGTGTCAGGAGAGAGATCAGTGGGGAGGGACGAATGGACAAGTGGGTCACGTAGGGAGCTATACCTTTGGAAAGCAGAAAGTGGGCAAGGAGCGGGGTAAGATGTGCTTGGTGGTGGGATCCCGTTGGAGATGGCAGAAATTTCGGAGAATTGTGTGCTGGACACGGAGGCTGGTGGGGTGGTAGGTGAGGACCAGAGGAATCCTATCCCCGGTAGGGTGGCAGAAGGATGCGTGAGTCGGTGGTGGAGGCAGATACACTAGTGAAATTTAAGAGACTACTAGATGGGTATGCGGAGGAATTTAAGGTGGGTGGTTATATGGGAGGCAGGGTTTAAGTGTTGGCACAATATTGTGGGCCGAAGGGCCTGTACTGTGCTGTACTATTCTATGTTCTATGTTAAATAGAAGAGATGCGGCTGAGTTCAGCGTTGATGGTCGAGGAAGGGAAGTCCCTTTCTTTGAAAAGGGAGGACAATGAAAAGCCTCATCCTGAGAGCAGATGCAGTGGAGAAGGAGGAATTAGGAAGGGGATGGCATTTTTATAAGTAACAGGGTAGGAAGAGGTATAGTCCAGCTAGCTGTGAGAGTCCTTGTGTTTATAATAGCCATCAGTGGATAAGCTGGCTCTAGAGACAGAGACAGAGAGATCAAGAAAGGGGAGGGAGATGTCAGAAATGGACCAGGTAAATTTGAGGGCAGAATGGAAGTTGGAGGCAAAGATGATGAAGTCGACGAGTTCAGAATGAGTGCAGGAAGCAGCACCAATGCAGTCATCGATGTAGTGCAGGAAAAGTGCGGGACGGTCACCAGTGTAGGCTTGGAACATAGACTGTTCCACATAGCTGACAAACAGGCAGGCATAGCTGGGACCCTTGCAAGTGCCCATGGCGATCTCTTTTGTTTGAAGGAAGTGGGAGAACCCAAAGGAGAAATTATTGAGAGTGAGGACAAATTCCACTAGGCGAAGGAGAGTGGTGGTGGAGGGGAACTGGTTATGTCTGGTGTCTAGAAATAAAACCGAGAGCTTTGACGCCTTCCTGGTGGAGGATGGAGGTGATCAGGGACTGGACATCCATAGTAAAAATGAGATGATGGGGGCCAGGGACCTTGAAATTCTTGAAAAGATCAAGTGTGTGTGAGGTGTCACGAATGTAGTAGGGAGGGATAGAACCAGGGGGGATAAAACAGAGTCGCAGTAAGCCGATATGAGTTCAGTGGGGCAGGAACAAGCTGAAGCAATGGGTCTGCCTGGACAAGCGGGTTTGTCAGTCTTGGGTAGGAGGTAGAAACAGATGGTGCAGGGCAAGGGAACTATGAGCTTGGTGGCGGAGGATGGGAGATCCTCAGAGTCAATAAGGTTGGTGATGGTGTGGGAGACAGTGGCTTGGTGTTCTTTAGTGGGGTCCTGTTCGAGCGGTAAGTAAGAGGAGATTCTAAGCCAGTGTGGCAACAGGCCACTTATCCCTTGTGCCTTAACTTTCAGGAGCAGCCTAGCATGTGGAAACTTGTCAAAAGCCTTGCTTATCCATGTAAATGAAATTGTTTCTTTTCCAAAAATAACTGGGAAGATTATCTCAGCTGTGGCTGACAAAGGAAACTCTGGAACTCAGTGTTATATCCAGGAAAATCCCCTGAAAAGCAGCATATATAGGTAAGGGCTAGGATCGGGTTTCAGTACAGCAAATTGAGAATGATGATAAGCTTGTAAGAAAGATAAAAATCAAGTGTAGATGCTTGTAGAGATATGTGAAGAGAAATAAACTGGTGAAGTCAAATGTGGCTCCCTTACAGTCAAAACAGGATATGGCGAACAAGACATATGCAGACCAGTTGATCAAGTACTTTCATCTGACTTCATAAAGGTTAACATCAATAACCTCCCGGGAATGTTGAACACAGGGTCCAGTGAGAGAGACAACTGTAGAAAATCAGGGTTATTAGGGAATTTGATGAGATTGTAGACTGATAAGTCCCCAGGGCCTAACAGATTGCAACCCAGAGCGTCTGGGGAGGTGACTGTAAAATAGCAGTGGCCATTTCCCAACAATCTTTAGAGTCTGGAACAATTCCAGTGGATTGCAGGGTGGATAATGTCACCCCCAGAGGTAGAGGGGAAATGAAAACGGACTTGTAGACTAATTAGCCTGACATCAGTGGTGGGGAAATGCGAGGTTCCAGGATAATAGTGGAGCAGTTGAAGATTAGTGACAGGTTTGGACAAAGATTTGTGAAAGGGAGATCATGCTTGTCACATCTGGAATTTTTCTGTGATCTAGCCAGCAGAATAGATGGGGAGATTGAGTGGCTGTGGTGTATTTGGACTTTTACGTAAATGTAGATAAGGTTTGCATAAAAGAGATGAAAAAAAAATGAAACGTGGGATTGGGGTAAAGTGCTAATGTGGCTGACAGTAAACAAGGAGCAGGAATAAATAGTTTTTTTTTCCTGAGTGGAAGCTGTCATAGAATTACAAAGCACAGAAACAGGCCCTTCAGCTCAGCTTGCCCAAGGGCCTTCCTGGCTAGTCCCATTCGCCTACATTTGGTCCATAAACCTTTTCTATCTATGTATATACTTCAAATACATTTTAAGTATTGTAATTGTATCTACCTCTGCCTCTGCCAGCTCATAACATGTGCCCACCAGCTTCTGTGTGGAAAACTTACATCTCAGATTTGCTTTAAATCATTTCCATCGCACCTTAAAACTGCCTCTAGTTTTAGACTTCCCTCATCTGAAAAAAAGATCATGACTATACACCTTATCTTTGCTACTCATGATCAAACATGCAATACACCACCTTCTGTCTACCTGTGTGACCACTTTCAGGGAACTGTATACCTGTACCCTGAGGTCTTTCTGTTGTACAACATTCTCCAGTGCCCTGTTGTTCAGTATGCAAGTCCAGCCTTGGTTTAACTTCCCAGAATTCATCACTGCACTTGTCCAAGTTAAATTCCATCTGCCATTCCTTTGCCTCCTTTCCTATTTGATCTAGGTCCTTTTGCAACCTTTTTCACCTCAGTTGTGGTAAACATTGCAAACGTATTAATTATGACACTTACATTCCCACACAAATTGATTATATAGATGACAAACAGCAGGGGGCTCAGCTCAGATCTATTCAGTCTGGTCTGATAAACAACCCTCCAGTGCCACCCTCTGATGCCTTTCCCTAAGCCAGTGATAATCACAGGGTCAGTGCTGGCACATCAGCTATTCACAATATATACTGATGACTGGGGAATAAATATAATACCTACAAGTTTGTAGAGGACACAAGCTAGGCGTGAGGTTGGGTCTTGTGGGTGTAGGAAAGTACTACGTGATTTGAATGTATTGAGGGATTGTGCAGATGTAGTAAATTGGATGGTAACAAATATTAGTTGTGCTCAATGAGTCACAGAGTTATACAGCACAGAACAGGGCGCTCGGACTGCCACATCCATGCCAAATCATAACCACACTATTCTGCAGATGCTGGAAATCCAAAGCAACACACACAAAGTGCTGGAGAAACTCAGCAGGTCAGGCAGCATCTATGAAAGGGAATCAGCAGACAACAATTTGGGCTGAGACCCTTCAACAGGACTGAAGAGGAAGGGGGATGAAGCCAGCCATTTTTAGTCACGAACATTAATTCTATTTTCCAGCACTAGGTCGATATCCTTCTATGCCTTGCCTATTTAAGTGAGTAAAATACTTACCCCTCAGATCCCCTTTTAAACCCCTTCCACTCATTTTAAACTATACCCTCTTGTTTTTGAAACCCCTAACATGGGAAAAAGATTTTGATTATCAACTTTGATTATGGCTCTTATAATTTGACATCAGGTCACTCCTCGGCTCCTTTACTCCAGCCTATCCAATTTTTCTCCCAAAATAAAATTCTTCAATCCTTTCTGGAAAATCTTCTCTGCATTCTCTCCCAGTCCTTTCCTGCGTAGCAATCAGAATTACGCACAATTCTCCAAGTATGGTCTAACCAGTGTTTGTAAATTTGCAATGTAATGGCCCAACTTTCATATTCCAAACCTATTCTATTGCCACTTCTCGGATCTAACTTAAACTCTGAGATCTATTTTGTTTATCAACGTTCTTCAGTATCCTGCCACTTACTGTGCATGCCCTACCCATATGTGACTTCACAAGTGTATCTCCTTGTATTGTTGGGATTAAATTGTTTGCCAATGCCCTATCCAATTTTGCATCCACTCTATGTCCTGCTGTCGCTGTAGACAACCTTCCTCACTGCCCGCATTTTGTGTCATTCACAAACTTGCTGATCATTCTCCTGTACTTGCATCCAGCACAAGCCCCCATGGTACTCTGTTAGGAATTATTCTAGAGTTAGTAAATGATAGATAGCAGATATTAATTAAAATGAGAACTAGTCTTCAAGAAAAGAAGAGTAACACACACAAAATGCTGGTGAAACTCAGCAGGTCAGGCAGCATCTTTGGAGAGGAATGTTGCAAATCCCTTCAATGGGACTTCCAGAAATAAAACTTGCTCACAATTTAACTGACACTTTAAGGCAATTAAACCAGATACTGGGTGTGGGACATTCTGATTCTGTACCAATTGACGACAATAAATGATTGTAAATTTTAATAGGACGTCATTGAAAATTTCAGGATGTTCAGGGAAGACTATCTCCTGTCTTGAGTATCATTTAAGACATATTACCAGATCAAGATAGGTCTGTTTTGTCTCTTAATGTTCTGGCTAGTTGTATGATCAGGGAGCCATCTCTCAACACTGCAATAAAAGAGATATATTTGGGGTGTCTGAAGTTGGTGCTAAGATCAACTACCATTCTTCGAATAATCAGTGACATTTTGTGAGTTGGGATTTGCTACCATGTTAAATATGTACTCCAAGTTACTTGTCTACATTCAAAATGCTAAAAGCTAAGTAGGTGATTATAGCCATCGTTAATCACTTATTGTTATCTTTGTATTTAAAAAGTATTAAACATTGCCTCTGGAGATGATCAAGATGAAGAATGATTGTATATCATGGCATTGGTAGTTCAGCAATACCCTATGCAAGACAGATATTAAAGCTTCATATATTTCAATACAGATGGTTGAAAAAATCTAGTGACAGGTCATTCAGCTGTTTCTGTTTGTCTTCCAAAGTTTCAGGTGAATAGTAAGAAAAGGTTATCAGACAAAGTATCAGTATTTGCGCCTGAGGTGGTTGCTGTCATTTTAGCCTTGGAATGGGTTGAGGACATACGCCCTGATGATCTGCTTAAGTGCTCTGATTTCATCTTGGTTTTGACATCTATTAAAGCAGGTGTTTCAAATTGTAGGCCAGATATTCTTCTTGAGATTGGACAACATCTGTTGAGGCTACAGGGTCTGGGCTTGTGTGTACATGTCTTACGGGTTCCTGCCCATGTTGGGTTGAAGGAAAGGAGGTGGCAGACATTCTTGCCAAGCAATCACTTAGAATTAAGGATGTAAATGTAGTGGTGCCTTTGCATAAACGGGTCATGAAAGCCATAATTAAAAAGTGTATTTGATCACTGGCAACAGAGTTGCGGTAAAGAAAAGAAAGGATGTCATTTATATAAAATTCAGAAGATGGTGGGAACTCAACTGGGAGATGGATATAAAAGGAGAAAAGAAGTTATGTTTTCATGTTTACATAATGCACATGCTCGGTTGAATTATTCCTTGTTCAGAATTAACATGCATGATATAGGCATTTGTCGGGTGTGCACTTGTCAAGAAACAGTGAAGTATAGTTTGAAGGCAGATCCTATGAGGTGCAAAGGAAGCATCTAATTGCTCAACTGAGATCTTTAGGACAGACACAGTTTCACATGGAAAGTTTGTCAGGATATCATTGCCATTGTAATATATATAATGTGTATTTGACTTGATGAAAAGCACTAGACTTTTTGATAGTATTTGAGTTTTTTTAGGGGAGGTGAAATTTAGTGGGTATATATCCTGTCTCTGCTCCACACCCAAACTCAAGAAGGCGATAATGCAACTTATGTTGGTCTGCCAACTGCCTTTAAACTTTACAAGAAGGTTCTAGATTCTCTGAAGAAGATCTGTTGTTTTAGATAGACTTCTAAATCTCTCTATTACAGCTTCCATATTGCTCAGTTTTGTCAGTCTGCTTCCACCATCCCATCTGCCTCCAACCATCAGGTTAGTTTTGAATCACTAACAAGAGAAAATCTACAGATACTGGAAATCCAAGCAATACACACACAAATCTGGAGGAACTCACTAGGCCAGGCAGCAGCTATGGAAAAGAGTACAGTCGACGTTTTAGGCCGAGACCCTTCAGCAGGACTGCTTCTTTTCCCCTTCCAGTCTTGCCGAAGGGTCTCGGCCCGAAACGTCGACTGTACTCTTTTCCATAGCTGCTGCCTGGCCTGCTGAGTTCCTCCAGCATTTTGTATGTGTTAGTCTTGAATCCAGTTTGTCATCTTACTTGGACCCATTGCGCTTTAACTTTTCGGGCCAGTTTACCGTGAAGGACCTGATTACTCATGTGCTTAACAGTGAGGAGAGAAGCTTTAGACTGGAGCAAGATGCAATCATTGCTCTCTGTTACCGACACAGGATCCAAATCCAGATCCAGATCCTGGAATTCCTGCAGTGAAGCTGGTTAGGTAGTACTTTACCACTGATTTGTTCACCACCATCTTGTGATGGGCTATAAATTTTGGCCAGAGTAGCAACGCTTCCGTCCTATAAAAGATTAGAGAAAAAAGTTGAGATGTGTAAGTACTTGTCATCATGGAGAAATATAAATACCCAATACAGCGAGTGAACATCTGCATAATGTTGAGTGCGAAGTCTGTTAAAGTGGTGCTGCAAACAATATGGAGCTGGCACTAGTACAGTTTGAATTAAACGTTCCTTATTTCATCTTTGCTCAACCCAATCCATTGTTTCTTTCAGTCTGGACGAGATCTGCAACTTTATCAAAGCCAGGCCAAGCAGCTGTTCCGCAAGCTTAATGAGCAGTCACCCACTCGATGTACGTTGCAAGCAGGATCCATGTCCTTCCAGTAAGTGCTATCCTTGCAGAATAACCAGCACACTTTGATCCCTTTTTATGACGTTGTTTTATGTTTCCAAGTGCTTTGACAGTGGATCTCTGCGTCCTTTTGTTTCTATTAGAGTAGGTATGTAAGCTAATCCTACTCGATGTGGATATGTTGTCTTCAGATTGTGTAAATGTAGACAGCATAGTGATTACAACATCATGCAAACCACCCAGAAACCCAGCTGTTGAATTCAAATCCCAACGTGGCTGTGTTTCTGAATAATTTATTCAGCAATTTAAATCCAGTTTAGTAAAATAAATCTTGGTTGAGTACCAGTGGCGATGGTGAAACTGTGACACATTGTAAAGATCCACCTAAAGCTTTGTGAGAATGTGATTTGCTGTCTGCACCCAATCTGGCTGATGTGTACTTTAAAACCCAAGGCCTAATTCTTGTCTGCCCTCTTAGTGGGCCAGAAATTCACTCAACTGCATTATAGAATCATTGAAGGATCAAACGATTCAGACGATTGAGTCTGTCCTGGCTGTGTGCAAGGCCACCTTGACCCACAGAGCTAAGCCTTTCCACACCAGCAAGCACATTCAGAACAGGGGCAGGCGACTCAGCCTTTAGAGCCTGCTGAACCATATGTCAATGCGTCGCCGTAAGTACTGTGTCGCCGCAAAGCCGACGCGGAACCCTACGCGAGAGCCTGCGATGCGCACCTCTCCCAAAATGTAACCGCGCATCGCGGCAACGCAGAACGCAACAACTCTGGTCCGCTTGGTAACGTCGTATTTCATCCTACGCTGCAATAGCTTCCCATTGGGCGACTGAAGGGCAGGGAAGGAACTCCAGCTGCAATGCTTTCCATAAAGCTTTACAGACCTCCGAAATTATGGAGGACACATTTTGCTTTTACGAAAAAAGACGCTCGTTTCTTGTTACCCCGAGAAAGACTACCATGACCATGAAGTCTTGCGCGGGCAGGTGTGTGCGCATGCATGACGTGCATGAAATGCAGAGCGACGCGGACACACCAACGCACAAGTATAAATGCTCACAACGCGCGTAGGCCACTTGCATAGGTTACAGCGTCCAGTTAACGCAGAAGTATAAATCAGGCTTTAGTTTTCACCTTGATACTGCATTCAGTCTGTCTGAAAGAACCTTTCACACCCTTTTATCTGCAGTAATACTGTAGTGTAGCGGCTAGCACGGCACTTTTACTGCTCAAGGCATCAAAAGAGTTCGGTGTTCCATTCCGACGTCCTCTGCAAGGAGTCTGTACATTTTCCCCATGGAATGCATGGGTTTTCTCTGGGTGCTTTGGTTTCCTCCTGTAATGCCAGTTAGTAAGTTAATTGATCATTGTAAATTGTCCTGTGATTAGGTTAGGGTTAAAATTGGAGGTTGTCTTCCACCTAAGTTTGCTGATTAGTAGAGTTATAGATGGTTGACCAAGGACACAGCAGGATATAAATCAGCTGGAAATTGGGTGGAGTAATGACAGATGGAATTTAATTCAGACAAGTGTGAAGGAATACACCGGGCTGTCTTACTACTAGCTGCGGGTATACTGGCGTGTAAAGTTGTGACAAATGGTGTACAAACTGAACTTGCGTACGAGTTCATAGCTCCCTGAAAATGGTATCATGGGTGGATAGGTGGTAAGGAAGGCATTTTGCTTGCTTTTCTTCATAGACAGCTCATTGAGTAAAAGAGTTGGAACATTAGGTTGCAGCTGTACCATACATTGGTTAGGCCACACTCGAAGTATTGTGTTTATCTCTTGTCACCATATAATTGGAAGCTTAGGATGGTGTTAGAAAAATTGCAGAAGCGATTCACTAGGACAGGGGTCCCCAACCTTCTTTGCACCATGGACCAGTTTAATATTGACAATATTCTTGCAGACTGGCCGACCGGGGGGGGGGGGGGTGTTCAAGTAGGGTTAAACTCACCTCAACATGTCTTTTACAGTTAGGGTTGCCAACTTTCTCACTCCCAAATAAGGGACAAAAGTAGCAGTCAAATCCAGGGACACTTGTATTTACCCCAGGAAAGACTACCATGACCATGAAGCCTTGCGCGGGCACCTGTGTGCGCATGTGCGTACGTGCCGATTTTTTTCCACAAATCAGTTTTGCCTTCATCTTCCCAACTATACTGTATATACATTATTTCTACTTTATATAGGCTGTGTATTTATCATATCATTCCTGCTTTTACTATATGTTAGTGTTATTTTCAGTTTTATGTGTTATTTGGTGTGATTTGGTAGGTTATTTTTTGGGTCTGGGAACGCTCAAAAATTTTTCCCATATAAATTAATGGTAATTGCTTCTTCGCTTTACCCATTTCAGCACGAAAGGTTTCATAGGAACGCTCTACCTTAGCGGGGGAAATACGGGACAAGGGCGGTCCCGTATGGGACAAACCAATTTAGCCCAATATACGGGATGTCCCGGCAAATACGGGACAGTTGGCAACCCTATGTTCAAGTTCAACAGTGCGTGACAGGGAATGAGGAAAGGTGCAGCTGACTCATATCGTTTCCTTGTGGCCCGGTAGCACATGCTTTGCGGCCCGGTGGTTGGGGACCGCTGCACTAGGATGTTACCTGGAATAGAGGGCTTTCGTTACTAACAAGTTTTTATATAGACTGGGATTTTCACTGAAATGTAGGAGGATGCGGGTGAGCTTGTAGAGATTTATAAAATTAGCTGTGAATACAGGCCCAGAGCTATCAAATGCTCTTCATACGACAAGCCATTCCATTCTGGAATCATTTTCGTGAACCTCCGTTGAATCCTTTCCAGTTTCAGCACTCAAAGATAAGGGCAACATGAGGGGAATGTTCTTCACTCAGAGGGTCATGAGAGTGTGGAATGAGCATGGGAGCTTAATTTCAAAGTATAAGAGAAGTTTGGATAGGTACTTGGATGGTAGGGCTATGGTCCCAGTCAACGTTGATGGGAGTAGGCAGCTTAAATTGTTTGGCACAGACTAGATGGGCCAAAGGGCCTGTTTCTGGGCTGTACTTTTCTATGAGTCTAAATGCAGGAAAATGGCATTGGTGTAGAAAAGTATCTCGAATGGTATGGGTGAGTTGGGCTGAAGGGTTTGTATCTGTGCAATATGGTGCTGTAACTATTGTATCGCCCTACAAGGAAGTGACTTTCTGGGAAGCTAGAGAACAAGTTGCAGTGACTTTTGCAAGCATCATGGGTAAAGATCCAGAAGACTAGAGGGTGGGTAATGTTTTACCATTATTTAAGAAGGGCAACAGAGACAAGTGAGGAACTACAGGAAAGTCAGTCTGACAACAGTAAGTTACTGATTGGTTTTCTGAGGTATAGGATCTACCAGCATTTGAATAGGTAAAGATTGATTAAGGATATCCTGCTCAACTTTGTTTATGGGAGATTATTAAAATAAATTTTTGAAGAATTACCAGTAGAATTAATGAGAGCAGGGCAGTGGATGTTATCTTTTCAGACTTTGGCAAAGCTAAGGAGAGAGCTAACTAAGTGGATAAATAATCTTCACATAGACCACAAGATATTAGGCATTTGGCCTATCGAGTCTGCTTTGTCATTTGATCATTACTGATTTATTTTTCGTCTTAACCCCATTCTCATGCCTTTTGCCCACTATCTTTAACACCCTTACTAATCAAGAACATATCGACTGTTAAAATCTCTGTTTAATTTCTGATCCTTGGGGTTCTTCTGGGTGTCAAAAATGGCAAGCGGTCTTAATTTCAACATTGCAGTTTATTTTTGAGTACAAACACACACCCTAAATAAAGAGCTGAGAAACAATGGTAACAGGGAAATTAATGCTGAAGGGTGTAAGACAAAGGTATAAATAAAAGATAGTACCTCTGAAAAATCTATCACATTTATAGATAACATAAATTCCTTCCATGGAGACAAATTAGTTAGTAGGCTACTTAACTAAAACAATTGCATCACGTGGGTAATGTGCTAAAACGTAGCCAATGAGAAAGGTGATAACCGGTAGTTTAGCTGTGTTTGAGCGTTTCTGCCAGTGAGTTTGAAAAATACATGAGTTTGTTTAAAAACTACAAATTTTAGAAAAGTATTATTTTAAAAAAAGTTGTTTCCAGCAGTCCTCCCTTTTGATTCTATAAGGGATCGTGACAGAATCACATATGAAAATTCAGAGGCAAAAAAACTTAAGTGTTTACATTACAGAGTAAACAAACACAAAAAATGTAGATTATGATAATATCCAATAAAAATGTCCAGTAATTATATTTGTGCGTGAAGTCTTCCCACAGTACCTGTCTTAATCTGGAGTCACTTTAGCTTGCTTGCAGTGGCTGGTGTGTATCCACTTACTTTTATTTTCTACCTTGACTTCTGAATTGGTAATTAACAGTACTTCCCACCGAGCCCCCAGGGATTCCTTATGCGGTTTCTTCACCAGGACCCACTCGCCAGGAATCGAGGTGTGTCCTTCTGATAGAGTACTCTATACAGCAGAATCCTGTTGAGAAGCAGTCTAAACAGTTTATGTTAGTTTTGGACAATAATCAACTGAAGTATCTGACATAACATGTGTATCAAGATCAAGCGCTCCCAGTAGTGACATGGGTCACCCCGTCACCACTTCAAATGGATCAGTTTTGTTTTCTTGTTTGGGGTTGCCCTGATGCTGCATAAAGCCAAAGGAAGAGCTGTAGGCCATGGTACACCTTCCTCGTGATACCAAGTCAGCCATTGTTTGATGATGCCAGTGTCCTCGTGACAGTTGTCCTGATGACTCTGGATGATGTGGGCAGTGTAAAGACCATTCAAACTTCATCAGTCGACGATAATTCTTGACAAACATTTCCAGTGAAATGCATTTCCTGGTCAGAGTCAATGTGGCATGGCAATTCCCATCTCGGAATATAGTCAACCTCTTACCTCACAAGAGAAGAAAAGCATTGCATAATTTCAGGCTACAGTTGCAAATGTAATGGAGATGTGGTCAAAGTTGCAAAAATGACTAGGCTTGGGCCTGCAGCCTTTGTCTGCAGTGGTAGAGCAAAAATTGGATGGCTTATCTTCACTGTGGTGAAGTTGGTTTCCTATGCCAACGAGATCTAGTTCAATGCCCTCTTCTCCCACATAATTTGCATGTCCAATTCCACTTGTTATTGGTCAGCAAGTGGAGACCGTTGAACACTCTGTACTGATCTCATTTGGACGTCGATATCCTGTTCTACTTGTTTGGCAGCTTATATTAGTTCACTGTCGGATACAGCACTTTTACTCCAATTTGCTCTTGTTAGCTTCACCATCCACGAAAGAGGGCCAAATATAGTGTCTTCAATATTATTTTCGCTTATTCCTGGGGCTCCTGAGTAACTGAGTCAAATTGTCCTATAGCTAGCATTGACAGCGCATTTCCTCTATTTATTTACCAACGGTATTGTTTATATGAATCACTTAAGTAAGTAGTTAAGATTTCATTTAACTTTTCAAGTGAACCGCCAGTCTGTTTCAAAGCTTTGGCCGTTAATTTTGATATTAAAGAAAACTCCACTTTTGAATGTCACAAATCTCACAATCCCCGCTGTAACCATAATATCAGGTTACAAGCAAACAAACATCCGTCTGAACTTACATGAACTTTTTTTAAAAGGTACAAATCTTATAAAAAGTATTAGTTTTAAAAAAAGTGGTTTCCAAGACAACCTCCTCTTTAAATATACCCAATGACTCATCCTCCAAAGTCATCTGTGGCAATGAATTCTGCAGGTTCACTACCTTCTGGTAAAAGAAATTCCTTCATCTCTGTTCTAAAGGGCCATCCTTCTGTTGACACAGTGGGTGATGTGTAAATGGAACAAGCTGCCGGAGAAAGTGATCCAGGCAGTTACAATTTACTGTAAGAGCAGAGTTAGCCATTCAGCTTTCTCAATCACGTTCACCTACATTATCCCTCAACTCTCAATCCCTTAACCATTCAAGAGCCTGTTTTAAAGTCACCCATTGACTTAAACTCCACAGATTGACCGCATTCTGGCTAAAGAAATTCCTCCTCATCTCAGTTGCCTTTATTTTGAGGCTATGCCCTCAAATTCTGGACACTCATAGTAATGGAAATGTCCCCTCCATATGCAAAAGGTAACAAGTTCCAGATTCTCCCACAAGAGGAACTATTCTCTTCACATTCACTGTAAGATATCTTCAGGAGAAAAGAAGCTGCTGCCAAAAGAAGTGGTTGATACAGGCATAGTAGTATCATTTAAAAAGCAGTTGGATAGGTACATGGAGGGCCAGGGCTTAGGGGAATATGGGTAAATGCAGGAAATTGGGAGTAGCTGGGTGGGTATCATGGTTGGTATGGACTCATTGGGCTGAAGGGCCTGCATCTGTGCTCTGTGGCTCTCTGTTCATGTCTTAGTCAAATCAAAGCTCCAGTGGACACGAGCCTAACTTGTCCAACACTTAGTCTCAGATGACAACTTGCCCACTCCCAGTACAGTTCCAAGTGTTAATGTCTGCTTCCAACGTTAACATTTATCCATAAATAAGCAGAATAATAATGTACATGGTATTCTAGACATAGTTTTATCAAGGCTCTGTATCATTAAAGCATAACATCCCTAGTTTGTTATTCAATTTCCCTTGTTTTAAACAACAACAACCTGAGCATTCTCGTTTACTCAATGTACATGCACACACCATCCTTCTGTAAACCATGACCGTCAAATCCCTCTGCAACTCAGAGCTCTACAATCTCTTGTGATAAAGGAATTATTTTATTTTTTACGAGCAGAAATGCCAAAATAGACAACCTTTTGTGAAAGAGGAGGAGAATTTAATAACAAAAAATAAAATTAAAATGGAGGACATTGCGGAAGGGAAGGGTTTGATTAATCTTGGTTAAAAGGTTAGTACAACATTGTGGGTCGAAGGGCCTGTACTGTGCTTTATATCTTGTATGCTTTATTTCAAGTTTAGGAAACCAACATCAAACAGCTCTTGGACATTATAAAGAAGCTAGACAAGAACTCAAGAGGGGAATTAGGAAAGCCAGGTGGAGCTTTGGAATCCTTGACAAGTAGGATTAAAGAGAATCCCAAGGCATTCAATACATCAGTCAAGAGCAAGATGATAACAAGGAAATGGATAGGACCACTCAAGGATAGGGGAACGTGCTTGGCGACAGAGCATGTGGGTGAGGTCCTAAATGAGTACTTTGCATCAGAATTTATTTAGGAGAAGAACGTGGAGGGTAGTGAGGTCTGTGCAGGGCATTTGAGCTAAAGACAGAGGTAGTGTTGGGTCACTTAAAGAATATTAAGACAAATAGATCCACAAGGCTTGATGGTTATTTGAGAGAGGCAAGAGATGAGATTGCCATGGCTTTGATCTAGATCTTTGTGGCCTCTCTAGCCAGGGTTTTGGAAGACTGCCAATTTGCTAAAGTTCCATTTTCATGTAGAGAAATAGGAATAATGCTGGGAATTATCGATCAGTGAGTCTGATATAGTGGTAGGAAAGCTATTGGAGAGGATTTATGAGCATTTTGAAAACTATGAGCAAAACATTAGTGGCAAATCATGTCTGATTGAGGTTTTTGAGGACCTGACAAAGGTAAATGATAAAGGTAGAGCTGTCAGTGTTGTTCACGTGGATTTTAGTAAGGTATTTGTCAAGGTCCCTCATGGGAGGCTAATGCAGATGATTAAGGTGCATGGGTTCCACAGTAACTTTGCCATTTGTACTCTGAATTGCTTGTCCATAGAAGACATAGGGTAGTGGTTGATGAGACTTATTGGGCTGGAGATCTGTGACTTGTAATGTTCCACAGTGATCCATACTGGAGTCTCTTGCACTTTATAGGGCAGTACATCGTTAATGGCAAGACCATAACAGTGTAAATGTACTGAAAGATCTTGGGGTTCAAGTTACAGATCCCTGAAAGTGGCTGCACAGGTTGATAGGGTCACAAAGAAGATGAATGGCATACTTAAGCAAGAGATTCTGCAGATGCTGGAAATCTTGGGGAACACACATACAATGCTGGAGGAATTCAGCAGGCCAGGCAGCATTTATTAAAAGTCAAATGTTCTGCCTCTTTCTTTCCAGTCCTGATGAAGGGTTTCAGCCCTTATTTCCATGCAACATGGTGGGTGGAAGGGTCTGTTCTATACTGTACTGTTCTCTGTTCATGTTTGCCAGATCTTTGCCCACTCACTTAACCAACCTGTATTCCTCTGCAATTTCCTTGTGTTGTCTTCTGCTAATTTCCTACTTTAATTGTGTCATCAGCAAATTTAGCAATGCTATCTTCAGTGTGTGTCTAAGTCACTATATAAATTATAAAAACTGAGGCTCCAACACCATTCACTCTGGCGCACCTTTTGTTCTAATTTTACTTAGCAATGACCTATTCATTCCTTTTCTGTGTTCCTTGTTAGCAGCCCATCTTTTGTCCACACCAATACTTCTTGCACGTGAAATATGGTTCAAATTAACTGTATTATCGAAGTACATGTATTCCACGATTTACAATCCTGAGATTCATTTTCTTGCAGGCATACACAGTAAATCCAAGAAACACAATAGAATCAATGAAAGACTGAACCCAAAAGGACAGACAAACAATCAATGTGCAAAAGACAACAAACTGTGCAAATACATAATAATAATAAATAAATAAGCTATAAGTATGGAGAACTTGAGATGAAGAGTCCATAGGTTGTGGGAACAGTTCACTGATGGTGTGAGTGAAGTTATCCTCTCTGGTTCAAGAGCCTGGTGGTTGGTGATAACTATTCCTGAACCTGGTGTTGTGAGTCCTGAGGCTCCTATACCTCCTACCTGATGGCTGCAGTGAGAAAGAGAGCATGGACTAGATGGTGGGGGTCCTAGCCGATAGATACTGCTTTGTGGGGAGGGCTTTACCTGTGACGGACTGGGCTATGTCCACTACTTTATGTAGGATTTTCTGTTCAAGGGTTTTGGTGTTTCCATACCAGGCTGTGATGTAGCCAGTCAATATACTCTCCACCACACGTCGCGTAGGGAGCGATCCCTGCGGAAAGCAGAAGGTAAGGGAGAGAGTTCTCAAACATCCAGTGATGCCACCCACACCCCCTCTTCCACCATTTTCAAATCTCTTTTCCTTCTTTCACCTTATATCCTTGCCTGCCCATCGCCACCATCTGGTACTCCCCCACTCCCCCCTTTTTCTTTTTTCCATGGCTTTCTGTCTCTTTCACCAATCAACTTCCCAGCTCTTTATTTCATCCCTCCTTCTCCAGGTTTCACCTATCATCTTGTTTCTCTCTCTCCTTCCCCCACTTTTTAAATCTACTCCTCAATTTTTTCTCCACTCCTGCCAAAGGGTTTCAGCCCGAAATGTCGACTGTGCTTTTTTTTGTAGGTGCTGCCTGGCCTGTTCAGTTCATCCAGCATTTTGTGTGTGTTGCTCAGATTTGTCTCATTCTGTTTTTTTTTATTACTTCTTACCCTGTTAGTCTTTGCTGTTTTATATGTGATCTTTTGACATGTCACCTGTTTCTATAATGTTGATACTTTTTTTTAACTTGTTAGTTAACTACAGATGCTGGTTTTTCCCCCTTGGAATTTTCTTTCTTGTGGAATGCTTCTGTTTGGAAAAGATTCCCTCAGATGTCTACCTCTGCAGTTTGATTGTCTAATCCTGTAACCTGATTGTCTGGCTCTGCTTTCATGCCCTGACATAAGTTAAAATACAAGTCTGGTATCCGTCTCCTTCAACTGTAAAATTCACATCATTGTTACCTTGAGGCATCTTCACAATGAGGTCATGAATTAAATCTAACACACTGCACAATATCATCTACAAACAAGAGAAAATCTGCAGATGCTGGAAATCCAAACAACGCACACAAAATGCTGGCGGAACTCAGCAGGCTAGGCAACACCTATGAAAAATACAGTTGACGTTTTGGACCAAGACCCTTCATCAAGACTGGAAAAAAATCTCACCTTTTGGTATCCTCTTTAATATTATTGGCTTGCTTACTTTTGTATTCCATCTTTATCTTTTTTTGGTTGCCTTCTGTTAGTATTCAAATGCTTCCCAATCCTCTAACTTGCCACTAATTTTTGCTCTACTATATGCCCTCTGTTTGGCTTTTATGTTAGCTTTGATTTCTCTTATTCATGGTTGTGTCATCTTGCCTTTAAAATATTTCTTCCTTTTTGGAATGTATATAACCTGTGCCTTTCAAATTGCTTCCAGAAATTCCAGCCATTGCTGCTTTGGCGTCATCCCTGCCAGTGAACTTTTTAAATTAATTTTGGCCAGCTCCTCTCTCATGTCTCTGTATTGCCTTTTCCTCTACTGTAATACTGATATATCTGACTTTAACTTCTCCTTCTCAAATTTCAGAGTGAATCTGATCATGTTATTATCACTCGCCCTTAAGGGTTCTTTTACCCTAAGCTCTCTGATCAATTCAGGTTCACAGCACAACACCCAATCCAGAATAGCTGATCCCATAATGAGCCATCTCATAGGCACTAAAGAAACTAACCCCCCCCCCCCCCCGCCGCCACCCCCGGAATCCAGCACCTACCTGATTTTCCCAATCTACTTGCATATCAAAATCCTCCATGACTATTGTAACACTGCCCTTTTGGCATGCATTTTCTATCTCCCATTGTAATTTGTAGACCACATCCTTACTACTGTAAGGGGGTCTGAATACATCTTTCATCAGGGTGTTTTTATCCTTGCAGTTTCTTAGCTCAATTCACAACGATTCAACACTTTCTGACCTTATGTCACTTATTCCTAATCATTTGAGTTCATATTTTATCAACAGAGCAATGTCACCACCTCTGCCTTCCTGCCTGTCCTTTTGATACGATGTTTATCCTTGGACATTAAGCTCCCAGCTATATTCTGATTTATAATTCAGTGATGCCAACATCATTCTCGCCAATCTGTAACTGTGCTACAGGTTTATCTACCTTATTCCGTATATTGTGCGCATTGAAGTATAACACCTTTAGTCCTGTATTCACCCTTTTCAATCTTGTCCACCTTATATGTTGCAACTCATCTTGTTGATTGTAATTTTGCCCAGCACCAACCTCTCCTTGCTAAGAGTCTCACTACACATTGTCTTTGTAAACCAACAATCTCATCTTCTGAACCCCTGCACCCTGCACCAGTTCCTCAGCCCACACATTCACCTGCCAAATCATACTATTCTTACCTTCACTGGTACATGGCACAGGCAGCAATTCAGAGATTACTACCCTAGAGGTACCACCAAGCTCCCTAAAATCTCTCTTCAGGACCTCTTCACCGTGTCCACCTAATGTCATTGGTGCCAATATGTACCAAGACTTCTGGCTGCTCACCTTCGCCCTTGAAAGTGCCATGGACCTGATCTGAGACATCCCTGATCCTGGCACCAGATGTGTCTCTGTCACACCCACAGAACCTAATCTCTGTTCTTCTGACTAAGCAATCTCCTATGAACTCTGCAGTCCTCTTCACCTTTCTGTTCTTTTGAGCCACAGCACCGGACTCAGTGCCAGAGACCTGGTCACTCTGGTTCCTCCCGATAGGTCGTTCCCCTCAATGGTATCTAAAGTTGTATACTTGTTATTGAGGGAACAGCCACAGTTGTACTCTGCACTCTCTGTGCATTTCCCCTCTTCCTGACAGTCACCTAGTTACCTGTCTCCCGCAACCCAGGGGTGACTACTTCCCTGTAGCTCCTGTCTATCATCTCCTCATTATAAAACATAGAATAGTACAGCACAGTACAGGCCCTTCGGCCCCCAATGTTGTGCTGACCCTCAAACCCTGCCTCCCATATAAGCCCCCAGCTTAAATTCCTCCATATACCTGTCCAGTAGTCTCTCAAACTTCACTAGTGTATCTGCGTCCATCACTGACTCAGGCAGGGCATTCCATGCACCAACCACTCTCTGAGTGGAAAAAACCTTCCTCTAATATCCCCCTTGAACTTCCCACCCCTTACTTTAAAGCCATGTCCTCTTGTATTGAGCAGTGGTGCCCTGGGGAAAAGGCGCTGGCTATCCACTCTATCTATTCTTCTTTTTATCTTGTACACCTCTATCTTGTCTCCTCTCATCCTCCTTCACTCCAATGAGTAAAGCCCTCGCTCCCTTAATCTCTGATCATAATGCATACTTTCTAAACCAGGCAGCATCCTGGTAAATCTCCTCTGTACCCTTTCCAATGCTTCCACATCCTTCCTATAATGAGGCGACCAGAACTGGACACGGTACTCCAAGTGTGGCCTAACCAGAGTTTTATAGAGCTGCATCATTACATCGCGACTCTTAAACTCTATCCCTCGACTTATGAAGGCTAACACCCCATAAGCCTTCTTAACTACCCTATCCACCTGTGAGGCAACTTTCAGGGATCTGTGGACATGTACCCCGAGATCCCTCTGCTCCTCCACACTACCAAGTATCCTGCCATTTACTTTGTACTCTGCCTTGGAGTTTGTCCTTCCAAAGTGTACCACCTCACAGTTCTCCGGGTTGAGCTCCATCTGCCACTTCTCAGCCCACTTCTGCATCCTGTCAATGTCTCTCTGCAATCTCTGACAATCCTCTACACTATCTACAACACCACCAACCTTTGTGTCATCTGAAAACTTGCCAACCCACCCTTCTACCCCCACATCCAGGTCAGTAATAAAAATCACAAAAAGTAGAGGTCCCAGAACAGATCCTTGTGGGACACCACTAGTCACAATCCTCCAATCTGAATGTACTCCCTCCACCACCACCCTCTGCCTTCTGCAGGCAAGCCAATTCTGAATCTACCTGGCCAAACTTCCCTGGATCCCATGCCTTCTGACTTTCTGAATAAGTGTGCCGTGTGGATCCTTGTCAAATGCCTTACTAAAATCCATATAGATCACATCCACTGCACTACCCTCATCTATATGCCTGGTCACCTCCTCAAAGAACTCTATCAGGCTTGTTAGACACGATTTACCCTTCACAAAGCCATGCTGACTGTCCCTGATCAGACCATGATTCTCTAAATGCCTATAGATCCTATCTCTAAGAATCTTTTCCAACAGCTTTCCCACCACAGACGTAAGGCTCAGTGGTCTATAATTACCCGGACTATCCCTACTACCTTTTTTGAACAAGGGGACAACATTCGCCTCCCTCCAATCCTCCGGTACCATTCCCGTGGACAACGAGGACATAAAGATCCTAGCCAGAGGCTCAGCAATCTCTTCCCTCGCCTCGTGGAGCAGCCTGGGGAATATTCCATCAGGCCCCGGGGACTTATCTGTCCTCATGTACTTTAACAACTCCAACACCTCCTCTCCCTTAATATGAACATGCTCCAGAACATCAACCTCACTCATATTGTCCTTACCATCATCAAGTTCCCTCTCATTAGTGAATACTGAAGAGAAGTATTCATTGAGGACTTCGCTCACTTCCACAGCCTCCAGGCACATCTTTCCACCTTTATCTCTAATTGGTCCTACCTTCACTCCTGTCATCCTTTTTTTCTTCACATAATTGAAGAATGCCTTGGGGTTTTCCTTTACCCTACTCACCAAGACCTTCTCATGCCCCCTTCTTGCTCTTCTCAGCCCCTTCTTAAGCTCCTTTCTTGCTTCCCTGTATTCCTCAATAGACCCATCTGATCCTTGCTTCCTAAACCTCATGTATGCTGCCTTCTTCCACCTGACTAGATTTTCCACCTCACTTGTCACCCATGATTCCTTCACCCTACCATTCTTTATCTTCCTCGCCAGGACAAGTTTATCCCTAACATCCTGCAAGAGATCTCTAAACATCGACCACATGTCTATAGTACATTTTCCTGCAAAAACATCATCCCAATTCACACCCGCAAGTTCTAGCCTTATAGCTTCATAATTTGCCTTTCCCCAATTAAAAATTTTCCTGTCCTCTCTGATTCTATCCTTTTCCATGATAATGCTAAAGGTCAGGGAGTGGTGGTCACTGTCCCCCAGATGCTCACCCACTGAGAGATCTGTGACCTGACTCGGTTCATTACCTAGTACTAGATCTAATATGGCATTCCCCTAGTCGGCCTGTCCACATACTGTGACAGGAATCTGTCCTGGACACACTTAATAAACTCTGCCCCATCTAAACCCTTGGAACTAAACAGGTGCCAATCAATATTAGGGAAGTTAAAGTCACCCATGATAACAACCCTGTTATTTTTGCACCTTTCCAAAATCTGCCTCCCAATCTGCTCCTCTGTATCTCTGCTGCTACCAGGGGGCCTATAGAATACCCCCAATAGAGTAACTGCTCCCTTCCTGTTCCTGACTTCCACCCATACTGACTCAAAGTAGGATCCTGCTCCATTATCCACCCTTTCTATAGCTGTAATATTATCCCTGACTAGTAATGCCACTCCTCCTCCCCTTTTTCCACTCTCTCTATCTCTCTTAAAGCACTGAAATCCAGGAATATTGAAAATCCATTCCTGCCCTGGTGCCGGCCAAGTCTCTGTAATGGCCACTACATCATAATTCCATGTATGTATCCAAGCTCTCAGTTCATCAACTTTGTTCCTCATTCTCCCGTATGAATCAAAGGTCATCGAGCTGCAGTTCCAGTTCCTTGATATGTTCTTTCAGGAGTTGCAGCTTGGTGCACCTGGAGCAGATGTGTTTATTCGGGAGTCTGGAGATCTCCCAGACTTCCCTCATTCTGCACAGAATACAAAACACTGCCCCGGAGCCATTCTCACTGAACTACAATACCCTAACAGACGAGAAATGAATAAATAAGAACAGAGAGAGAGAGGGTAACTTATAAAATAAAATGCCACGTCCAAACCTAATCTCACCCAAGCCTGATGAGCCAAAGCCACTCTTAACACTGGCACTCTCCAAACCAATGGCTGTTCCACTTGCACTTGAGGTATTTTTATCTGCCCCTTCTAATGAACCCCTCTTGCTGATTGGTCACTCCTCAACTCAGGGAAACTACTGCAATACTCTGTCTTTAAAATCTTGATCACCGTCCTGATTAAAAGGTAACTCTTTTCCCTCACCCCGACGTGGATTGTCTAACTCAGAGAAAACGGGTGCGAAACATGCATCTTAAATCTTGAATGCAGACCTAACTGAAAGGTAGCTATTTTTATGCACGCCCTCTTGCTGATTGGTCACTCCTCAACTTAGAGAAACTGCTACGAAACTCTGTCTTTAAAATCTCTATCGACATCTTGATTAAAAGGTAGCTCTTTTTTCGCATCCCTGATGCGTCCTGCAAGATCCTTATCTATAGCTTTCTTAAAACTTGAGGAGTTGTTGTCACTGTTCCCTAACTGCTCATCCACTGAAAGGTCAGTCACCTAGCCAAGGCTCATTACCCAACACCAGGTCCATTACAGCCTCCCCTCTTGTTGAACTATCTACATATTTATTTAAGCAACCCTCTTGGATGCACTGAACAAGTTGTTCCCCATCTAAACCATTTGTACTAAGAAGGTCCCAGTTATATAAGGAACAACAGCCCTATTGTTTTTATACATTTCTTTAATCTGCCTGCACATCTGTTCCTCACAGTCCAGGTGGCTATTGGGGATCTATCATACGATTCCATCAGAATGATTGCACCCTTTCTATTTTTGAGTTCTACCCATATGTCTTTTCTGAGTGCAGATGTGATATTGTCCCTGATTAGTGGTGCACCTACCCCCTCCCCACCCTTCTGTTACCTCCCTCTCTATCTTTTCTAAAACATCAAAACCCTGGGACATTTAGAACCCATTCCTGGCCCTATCTCAAGCAAGAGCCATACTCAAAGTTCATCATTTTTACCCATAATACTCCTAGCATTAAAATGCACAAACTTTATCCTTTCCACCCCATTGTATGTATTACTTTTCTCCTGCCTATTTTTACTGGTCCTGACATCTACCTTCCTCTGCATCCCTCCACTTTCTGACCTTGTAGCCTGCTGCCCATCCCCCTGCAAAAACTAGTTTAAACTCTCTCAAGTGGCACTAGTGAATCTTCTGGCTAGGAAATTAGTTCCTCTCCAGTTTAACTGAAGCACTACCCTTCAACTTATCTTTGTGTCATCCGCAAACTTGGCCACAAAGCCATCAATCCCATCATTCAGCTTATTAACATGTAACGTAAAAAGTAGTGGATCCAACTCAGACTCCCTATGGAACACCACTAATCAGCAGCAGCCAACCTGAGAAGGCCTCCTTCATTCCCACTCTTTGACTTCTGCTAGTCAGCCGGTCTTCTATCCATGCTAGTTTCTATTCTGTAAAACCATGGGCTTTTACCTTGTTTAGCAGCCTCACGTGCAACACCTTGTCAAAGGCATTCAGAAAATCAATGTAAGCAACATCCACTGATGCTCCTTTGTTTATTCTGCTTTTTACTTCCTCAAAGAATTAGAACAGATTTGTCAGGCAACATCTCGCTTTAAGGAAACCATGCTGATTTTGGGTTGTTTTTTCACATGCTTCCAAGTTCCCTGAAACCACCTCCTTAAATAATGGACTCATCCTTAAATAATGAGGTCATGCTAATAAACCAGTAATTTCCCATCCTTTGCCTCCCTCCTTTCTTAAGATTGGAGCGACATTTGCAGACTTGTTGTGTGCTCTGGAACCATTCCTGACTGTGGTGATTCTTCAAGAATCACTGCGAGTGCTTCCACAATCTCTTTGGCTGCCTCTTTCAGAAGGCTGGGGTGTAGTTCATCCAGTCCAGGTGACTTGTCCACCTTTAGACCTTATTGCTTTGCAGGCACCACCTCCTTAGTAATGAATCACCAGCATATCTCATAAAATTTGTTAACTTACCAGCAGCAGTACAATGCAAGACATTATAAATGTAGAAAAAAATAAATATATGGATTACAATAAGTATATATGTATGTTAAATAGTTAAATTTAAAATGGTGCAAAAACAGAAATAATAAAAAAGTGAGGCACTGTTCATGGGTTCAATGTCCATTTAGAAATTTGATGGCGATGGGGAAGAAGCTGTTTCTGAATCACTGAGTGTGTGCCTTCAGGTTTCTGTACCTCCAGCCTGATTGTAGCAATGAGAAGAAGGCATGTCGTCGGCGAAGGGGGCCCTTAATGATGGACACCACCTCTCTGAGGCACTGCTCCGTGAAGATATTTTGGATACTGTGGAAGAGAGTTCACTCACTTCTGTCCCTATCTGTTGAATTTCTGGCATGTTGCCAGTGAAGACTGATACAAAACAGTTCTGAATTGTTTACTGCTCACTTTTCACCAATTATCACTGACAAACTCTACTGCCTGTAAAAGGTTAACCTTTGCACTTTCTCCCTTGGTTGTTCACCAGTTTTCTGCGATAATATCTTTAAATTTTTTATGATTCCCATATAAATTGACTGCATTAAGGATGTTGGATTGGCAGGCAGAAATTCCAGCCGGATGTTTCTCAAACATTCTGAATCAGGGTGTACTGTACAATTGTCAATAAGCCTAAGAACTTTACTTGATTTCCGTTGTAGCTTCATATCCCAACTCATCAGACATTACTTAAAATTTCAGAAGTCATGCATGCATTCTTTTTAGCATAGTACTCGAATGGTAAACTATCCACTCTTAGCCCCTGAAAGTATCGAGGCTTAACGCTCTTCCCAGTAGCTAACAATTTCTTTTTATCAGTTCTTGACATATTTGAACAATGCTACACAGTTTGCAATCCATTGTTTTCTTTGAACCTGATATTGTTGTGTCTTTATAGTAGAGGGAACTATCAGGTGGGGTGTGATTTTTTTCCAAAAAGGCCTGTTTCATTGGCATTGTGAATATCACCTGATCAAAATTTTTGAAGCAAGTCAGTGAGTTTTGTCGATTTCCATGTTTCTGCACGTAGAGCATTAGCACTATCTTTCTCGGCATGCGTTTTCTTGAATTTAATGTGCCGACATTTCCAGTGAGACAACCAACCATCTGTTGCTTTAAAATCCTGTGACGACCTTCTTAGATAACTCCTCTGACTTGTTTTTAACATTGGTCCACTGACACACGCAGCTTGTCCAGTTACAATGGAAAATCATTCATTGAGGGCCTCTTAAACATCTTGCCTTCACACCTTCATTTTTGGGATGTTCCCTGTTGTCACTTGTTTAATGCCCATTGCCTCTATCAAGCGTGCAATTTCAGATTTCGGCACTCTAGATGTCTCTGCCAGCTGACGATGAGTAGTGGTAGGCGGATGACTTTTAATTTGATCCAGAAGGGTAATTTTTTTGGCAATTGTCAAATCCTTTCATGTCACCTTGGCAAGGGTCTCAAATTTTTTTTAAGTCAAAAATTAAAGCAAAACAAAATGATCAAAAATCACTGATTTTTGAATCTTCATCCATCGACCCAATGGACAACGTAACACAAGCACACGCTACTGACATTGTTTAAAAACTGTTTGCTCTAAGCAAGGCATAGTGTCTGCCACACAACAGCCACACAAGTGCACGTGACTGGCGCTTGTTAGAAACAGTGTCCTGTCCCAATTAAGCGGCATTGTGTTCCAACTAAATGAAGGGAAACCTGGTTATTTTCTTCATTAGTTTTTGTTCTTTAAGAGTTGTCTTAAATAAGTGGCTATCCTGATTAACCAATGACCCAATTAACTTGAATCTGTTGTAAAATTCTGACAGTAGGGAATGTTGTTTTCAGTTCGAAAATTAGACGGTGTATGCTGGAAATCAGAAATAAAAACAGATCATGCTGCTGAAACTCGGACATCATCTATGCAAAGAGAAATTTTAACAATTCATGTCAGAAATCTTATAGTTAAAGTCTTAACTCTGCTTCTTTGTCCACAGATGCAGCCTGATTTCTTGAGTACTCGCAGCATTCATTGGTTTATGCATGCACACACAGAGTAGTCATTATTTTCCAAAAGCTTCTTGATGACTTTTAAGAAATCAACACCCAGGAGGTCAAACGGCATCTGTGGAAATATACAGAATTAACTTATCAGTGTCATCATGTGAACATGGAATTTGCATAAAATACTCACTACATTGTGTACATTGAGTTGCATTGCACTAAAATGACCAATAATGTACACTACCTCACTTTTTTAATATACATTATTTCTGTTTTTGCACATTTTAAAAATCTATTCGATATACATAATTAATTTGTTTATTATTAAGTTTTATTTTATTTATTATTATTTTTTTCTCTGCTGGATTATATATTGTATTGAACTGCTGCTGCTAGGTTAACAAGTTTCACGTCACATGCCAGTGATAGTAAACCTGATTCTGATATCACTAAATCGTAAGATAATGCCGGTAAACCTGAATAAATAATCAGTAATGCATGGACAGCGTCTATTTGTAAGCAATCAACAAAATATAAGCAGTGGTTTAACAATTTAGTCAGTTTAAATTGGATAAACTATCCATTGTGAAATGAGATGGCAGTGAAAGAATTACACTTTTGTGGATGAGCAAATCTGAAAACTTTGTCTCCTACTTCTGCTGCAGTTAATGATTGGAATTTTCCATTTGGAACAGAAGTGTTAGATGTGTTATCCTAAATGATCATTGAACTATTGCCTTAACAGAAGTTATTTCTCTAACATGATTTTTTTCTTTTACAGCTATGTGATAGAGAAAGGTGTCTGCTATTTGGTCTTATGTGATGCATCATATTCAAAAAAACTGGCTTTTGCGTATCTTGAGGACCTGCAGGCAGAATTTGACGAGCAGCATGGAAAGAAAGTCCCAACAGTCTCCCGCCCTTACTCGTTCATTGAATTTGGTGAGTGTACCATTCCCTGGTCTTGCTCTTTTATTTGCAATCGCCTCTCTTGTCACTCACACCTAGCTGCCTCCTTGTTCGGTTTATAGGTGTTCAGTGAGGGTGAGACTTTTAGAAGGGAAGCTTTAATTTTATTTAAAAAGAAAATTAGTCTAAGCATTCCACATTCTTTTGATTTTTTTCAGGAATTTGAGATCACGAGACAATTACTTTTGGAGAGTAGTGGACCAGATTTAAAATTGAAGTTGGGGTTTTCTGTGGAGTTTGCGATTGCAGGACAGTTACTTGCAGAGAGTAACATGCTAGGTTAAGAAGGTGAACGGGACCTGTTGGGACTTTCTTCAGAGCTTGAGATTGTATGGATAATTAGGAATTTGGCAAGGACTAATAGAAAGAAGTTAGTTTTAAACCAAACGACCATTGTAGGAGCAGCCATTGTTAGAATGTGCCAGGGTTAGAATGGGGAGCTGAGGCTTTGGATCAGGATGCTTTGGCAAGAAGAGGTGAAAGTTTAGGTAAGCTTCTGTTAAGTTTCTTTCTTTCTTGCTTACTGCCCAGTTAAAGCAGTGGGAATGACAGTCGGGACATTGGAGGGCTCCTCTTGCGGAATGTGGGAAGGCAGAGAGACCTTCGGTATCGCTGGCTGCCACACCTACAAGGTCATACAACTGCAGCTTCTTACAGACCACTTTAGGGAACTGCAACTGGAGCTGAATGACCTTTGGGTCATACGGGAAATGGAGAGGTGATTGATAGGATTTACAGGGAAGTTGTTACACCTAAGGTGACATGTAACTGAGCGACCATCAGAAGAGAGAAAGAGGGTAGGCAGCCAGTACAGGATATGCCTGTGACGTTTGCCTCAATAATGAGTATATTGTTTTGGATAGCAGCAAAGCCAAGCATTCAGGTTTCTGGCACTGAGTCTGGCTCTGTGACTGAAGGGAAGGGAGGAGAAGAGGCGAGCACTAGGGACAGATAGGTGATTTTTTTTTTGTATGAGAATGAGATCTCCGGATAGTATGTTGACTCCCAGGTGTTAGGGTCAGAAACATCCTGGATTCAGTCCATAGCGTTCTTAATGGGGAAGGTGAGCAGCCAAAGATTGTGCATACGTTGGTACCAATGGCAAAGGCAGGAAGGTTGACGGGGCCTTGGAAAGTGAGTTCGGGAGTTAGGAGCAAAGCTAAAGGACGGGATGATGATCTCCAGATTGCACCTATGCCATGTGCTAGTGAGGCTAGAAATAGGAAGATAATACTGTTTAACACACGGCTTAGGAGATGGTGCAGAAGGGAGAGCTTCACATTTTTGAGTCATTGGGCAGTCTTCCATGGCAGGTAGGACCTGTACACAGTTTCCACCTGAACTGGAGGGTGTTATGTTTTGTATCTTTGAAACATTAAACTAATTCAAGGGAAGACAGAGTCCAAAATGTGTGCCTAACGTCATGTTTACTTTAAGCAAGGTGCATATGTATCACGTGGTAGTGTGAGGACATACAGTATATGCAATTCATGTTCGTATACATATAACCATTAATGAATTATTTAAACAAACAAGAATGCTTAATCAAACAATATATATACAAGATTACCCAAATATTACTGAAATATTAAATACATTCCTCCCTGCTTAACTATAAAATCCAACTCAACAGAGAACACATCTCAACTCTATACAAAGTATATTATATAATACGACTACTATAAACAGATATCCACACCATAGTAAATTTTAAATTGTCCCATTCAGACCTAAAGATTTAATTGTTGTGGATGATTCTTACTGTTGTGGAATAATGTCTTTACTGATAAAGGGGTTCGCTCTGCATGGCAGTTGAGACTTGTGGCTGTGAAACAATTTCTGGTTCTAAGGCCTCTGTGGTGGTTGTGGGAGTTGACTCTGAGACAGCAGGAAGTAGTTCTGAGAGTAGTTTCTTCTTCCTTTTTCTTCTAGTTTGTGCATCTTGATCTTGGGAAGGTTCATTTAGTTCACTGGAGTATTCTCTTATTGATCCTTTCGTTGCTCCCCCTACGATCTGTTCTCTCCTTTTGGTTTCCTCATCCACAATATCAGCTGATGATAAATCCTCTGGTTTTGTATCTTTATTGACTCCTTTCTTTTTGGCCTTCCATTCATCCAGCTGGCCTTTGGTCTTTGCATCTACTTTTACAAGCAGTTTTTTGTTTCTCACTTAAAGTTCATCCAATAACGTTAATGCACACAGAGTAGATCCTGGTTCTTTATACTCACAAAAGCTGAATGCTTATAACTTTCCTGAAGCTCCTTGAACTTCCTTCGAGCTTAAAACTAAGCCAGATTTTGCAAGTCACTGCCTGCTTAACATATCAGAGGCTTTCTCAGATAATGTTCCCTACAAAAACTGTTGTAGTCAGACCACTGCTTTCATCATTTCCACACTTCCCCTGAGCAGCCCGGTCCTTCCTTGTTCCAATATGCTGCCCAACCAGAGGCACAGATGTTGGCACCAATGCTTGTTCTCTGTTGAGCAATGGTTCATGGTGTTCTGAATCGAGACTGTTGTATCATCATCTAGTATCTTTCTTAATTTGCTTTCAGATGGCTTCATTGCAAGGGATATGGCATGCAAGTTGTGCCTCCATGTTCTGAAGGTCACAGCAAGCATAAAAGGCATTGATCTCACCTGGGAGCAAAGCCTTCTTGTCACCTTTTTCACTCGGTTTCACTTTATAGGAGCTGTTAGCATTCAAGCCTTGCCACAACTGTTGACCATCCTTCAATGATTCAGATTTGGTATGGAATTGCCACCTTGCATGTGAGAGGGCTTTCTGGAGACTGTTCCTGGACCTCTTGTATTTTACTTGGTTTCCAGACATGGATGCCATTAATCTGGCCATAAACAGATTGTGGATCTCATGGCTCATCCAGTGCTTCTGGTTGGGGAAGATTTTATGGGAGCACACTCATCTACAACTGTTTTAAAAAGTCTGTGACAACTGTTATTCAGATCCTCTGATAAGTCCTAGAACACAGTCCAATCTGCTGACTAGAAGCAATCCCACAGCTGCTTCTCTGCCTCCTGCAACCACCTCTTTGTTGTCCTTACTACTGGAGCCGTGCCCTTTAGCCTCTGCCTTTGTGGAGGTAGGAGGATCAGATGATCCTCCAAATGGTCAGATTTCCCAAAATGCGATCTAGGGATTGAAAGGTAGACATTCCTTATGGTCATATAGCAGTAGTTTAGTGTATTAGATCTCCTGGTGGTGTAAGACCATAAGACAGGAGCAGAATTAGGCTTTTTGGCCCATTCAATCATGGCTAATCCTTTAATTCCCTCCTCAGCCCTCCCTAGCTTTCTCCCCGTAACCTTTGTTGCTGTGACCAATCAAGAACCTATCAAATTCTTCCTTAATTAGACCCAAGGACCTAGCCACCACAGCTGCCTGTGGTAATAAATTCCACAAATTCACCATCCTCTGGCTAAAGAAATTTCTCTGCATCTTTGTTTTAAATGGATGCCCCTCTATCCTGAGGCTGTGCCCTCTTGTGCTAGACTTTCCCACCATGGGAAACATCCTCTATATAGGCCTTTCAATTTTCGAAAGGTTTCAATGAGATCCCCCCCACCCATCCTTTACAGACCCAGAGCCATCAAACATTCCTAGTGTGACAACTCTTTCATTCCCAAAATTATCCTTGTGAATCTCCTCTGAACCCTCTCCAATTCCAGCACATTGGTTCTTGGATGCGGAGACCAAAGCTGTTCGCAATACTGAAGGTGAGGCCTCAGCAATGCCTTATAAAGCCTCACCATCGCATTCCTGTTCTTGTATGCTAGACCTCTTGAAATGAATGCTAACATTGCATTTGCCTTCCTCACCACTGACTCTACCTGCAAGTTAACCTTTAGGTTGTTCTCCCAAGTTCCTTTCATCTCGGATTTTTGGATTTTCTCCCCATTTAGAAAATAGTCTGCTCATTTATTTCTACCACCAAAGTGTCTGCCATGCATTTTCCAACATTGTATTTCATTTGCCACTCTCTTGCTTGTTCTCCTGATCTGTCTAAGTCCTTTGCAGCCTACCTGTTTCCTCAACACTACCTGGCCCTCCATCAGTCTTTGTATCACCTGCAAAGCCATCTATTCCATCATCTAAATCATTTATATACAGCATAAAAAGAAGCGGTTCCAACACTGACCCCTGGGGAACACCACCAGTCACTGGCAACCAACCTTTTATTCCCACTCATTGCCTCCTACCAATCAGCCAGTGCTCTAACCATGTTAGTAACTTTCCTGTAATGCCATGGGCTCTTAACTTGGTAAGCAGCCTCATGTGTGGCCCTTGTCAAAGGCCTTCTGAAAGTCCAAATATACACCATCCACTGCAACCCCTTTAAGCTATATATGATCTCCTCAAAGAATTCCAACTTGTTCGTCAGGCAAGATTTTCCCTTAAGGCAGGGGTTCCCAACCTTTATCGCACTGCGGACCGGTTTCACATTGACAATATTCTTGCGGACCGGCTGACCGGGGTGGGGGAGTAGGGTTGTCAATGGACAAGAGTAGCAGTCAAATACACTGGGTTTACCCCGAGAGAGACTACAATGACCATGAAGCCTTGCACGGGCACCAGCGCGCATGCGTGTACGATTTTTTTTTTCAGCAAATCGTTTTTGGCGATTCTGTTCAGGGGGGTGTTAATCACGACCGGAATATAGATGATAATTAGCTAATACACTCAATTTCATTTCTAAAAGGGTTTATCTAACGAATTTAATATTAAACACACAGCGCATATTTTCCTCGCATGAATATAGTGATAAGTCAATTATCAGGGGAGCTTGAAGTAAATGTTGAACGAACTTCCAGTAGAAGTGGTAAAGGCAGGTTCGATATTATCATTTAAAGAAAAATTGGATAAGTATATGGACAGGAAGGGAATGGAGCGTTATGGGCTGAGTGCAGGTCAGTGGGACTAGGTGAGAGTAGCGTTCAGCACGGACTAGAAGGGCAGAGATGGCCTGTTTCTGTGCTGTAATTGTTATATAGTTATATAAGTCAATAGCATCATAACATTTTAAGTATCGTTTGGATATTAAACGCGCAGCACATATTTTCCCCGTATGAACATATAAAATCATTGCAACGCACCAATAATCGCTGAATCAGTGGAAGCCCTGGGATTGTTTTACTGCAACAAGACGGTCCTATCGAAGGGTGATGGGAGACAGCGATACTCGAACGGGGTTCCTAATGTCCAGTCTATTCCGCAATTTAGTTTTCGTTGCATTCATTGCAGAGATACGTTGGAAATGGAAGCAACGTTTTCAGTGCTTTCCTGACTATCTCAGGATATTTAGCCTTGACTTTGATCCATAATGCCGGCAGAGATGTTATGTCAAACGTACTTTTCAGCCCGCCGTCATTGGCAAGCTCGAGGAGTTGATCCTGTTCCCGTGCTGACATGGATGACACGCGGGTAATGACCTCGCATGCGTAATAGCTCAACAGTGGCCGTGACAGGGAATGAAGAAAGGTGCAGCTGACTCCTATCGCCAAATCATATCGTTTCCTCGCGGCCCGGTAGCGCATGCTCTGTGGCCCGGTGGTTGGGGACCACTGCCTTAAGGAAACCATGCTGACTTTAAGCCGTGCTGTAGGTGATACATTGATCATAACTGGGCAAAGATTTCTTCAAAGAAGCCAGACAATAATTTGAACAGTGTTGGTTCGGCTTTTCCTTGTTTGCTGACGGTGGCACTCAACATTTCGAGTGCCTGCCTAACATCAGTCTTCGGTCAGGATCATGGAGGAGAACTCTCCTGGTAAGTAGAACAGTCGGCACTTAATCATTAGAAGTTCCAGGTCAGGGAAACGAGGGCAACAAGAACACTGTGTCCGAGCACTTCAAATAGTTTATCATAAATAACAGAGCGCACCCCCCCCCCCGGCACCTTTTGGCTTTGCCAAATCAGCAGTCCTATCCATCCAGTTCAATGTTGTTAAACGATAAAACATGAAAGCTTCCAAGGGGGGTGAATACTCTTTGTAGGTACTGTAAGTCACAAAGTCCTTCAGAAGATCATGAAATCGCTTGTTCGTTAAGATGGTTCAGAAGTACATAATTTAAAGGTAAATTGCAAGCTGCAGATTGCATGAGAGTACTTCAGAGGAAGTAAATTTAGAAGTTTTGTAAGCTGCCCACAAAGCATAGCACCATCTTGGGGTCTACAAGACAGTTGATGTTGTCCACATGAACATTAGCAAGGCCATGAGTGTCTGGTTGAAAGGTACAATTGCTCGGCATTCAGGAAATTGAATGGGACATTGGCTTTGTGGGAGAAACCATAAAGTGGTAGTCGATGGTTGCCTATGGCTAGTGGGGTGCCACAGGGATCAGTGCTGGACCTATTGTTGCTTATTTTCCAGATCATTAATGTAGATGACAATATGGTTAACCTGATAGAGTCATAAAGAGAGCTTTTGGCACATTGTCCTTCATAAATCAAAGTATCGAGTACAGGAGTTGGGATGTTATGTAAAGTTGTATAAGATGTTGGTGAGGCCTAATCTGTAGTATTGTGAGCAGTTCTGGTCACCTACCTACAGGAAAGGTAACAATAAAATTGGAAGTGTATAGAGAAATTTGCAAGGTTATTGCTGGGACTTGAGGACCTGAGGTTGTATAGGTTAGGACTTTATTCCCTGGATTACAGGAGAATGAGGGGAAATTTGATCAAAAGTATACAAATTATGAGGGATATAGATAGGGTAAATGCAACAGACTTTTTTTCTGTGGGGTTGGGAAGAGTCTAGAACCAGAGGTCATAGGTTAAGGGTAAAATATTTAAGAGGCACCTGGGGGGAACTTTTTCACTCAGAGGGTGGTGCAAGTGTGGAATGAGCTGCTAGTGCAAGTGGTGGATGTGGGTTTTAATTGCAACATTTAAGTTGGGATAAATACAGGGATGGTACTGGTTTGGAGGGCAGTGGTCATGGTGCAGGTTGATGGGATTAAACAGAATAACAGTTTGGCATGGACCAGATAGACCGAAAAGCCTGTTCTGTGCTGCAGTACTCTTACTCTTATGCTAATTTATTACACCCAGCTCCTTTTGTAGGTCTCCCAGCATTCAGCGCTTATCCCAATGGCTTTCCCTCCATGTTCTACATTGTCTTCTCCAAGCTAGTTTTCCTATTTAATTGTCCTTAATTATACACCCTTCAAACCAAGTAACACTAGAGATTCTGGAAATCTAGAGCAACACATGCAGAACATTGTAGGAACTCAGCAACATCTATGAAAGGGAATAAACTGTTGATGTTTGAGACTGAGTCCTTCAGCATGTCCCTAGAGAATAATACTCTGTCCAGGAATAAAAATGATTTACTTCTGATATGTAAATGTCATGGAGAGTAATGGGAGTACAGAAGAATAGAGAGAGAGACAAGGCATTGGTCAGACTGTACTTGAGGTATTTTGAATAAGTTTGGCCCCTTATCTAAGGAAAGATGTGCTGGCATTGGAGAGAGTCGAGATTCAAAAGAATGATTCCGGGGACATCCTGGACTTCAGAAGAATAAGGGGAAGCTCATTGAAACCTATCGACCTTATTAACCTCTATCTGATCTCCCCTCAGCCTCTGCCGCTCGAAAGGAAACGACCCAAGTTTGTTCAGCCTCTCATGATAGCACATGCTCTCTAACCCAGGCAGCATCCTGGTAAATCACTTCTGCACCCTCTCCAAAGCTTCAACATCCTTCCTATAATGGGGTGACTAGAGCTGATTGCAATACTCCGGATGTGGCCTAACCAGAATTTTATAAGGTTGCGACATAACCTCTTGACTTTTGAACTCAATCCCAGAACGTTGTCGGTGGGGTCTCAGCAATGTTAATACCTTTGAATATCAAGGTTTGGCGGTTTGATTTGCATTTTTGCAAGATGGTCACTGCCTGGGAATTATTGACCATACCTGCAAGTTGACTTGCTGTGTGCGGGTGTGGATTGGTTCATTTGCTGAGGGGTTGTGATTGAAATTGAATGTTCTACACGTACCACTGAACATCTCCGCTCCTGAACTGATAACTGGGAGGTGACTGGGTGGTAAGGAGCCAGATTATATGGATGGTGATTGTCAAATGTAACTTAAGTTTTGCTTTTCATGTTTTCTTTCAGACACATACATTCAGAAAACAAAGAAATCCTATATTGATAGCAGAGCACGGAGAAACCTTGGCTCCATAAACACAGAGCTACAAGATGTGCAGAGAATAATGGTGGCCAATATTGAAGAAGTATTGCAGCGAGGAGAAGCACTCTCAGGTAAAGTTTCTGTGTCTGAGCAACAGCAATTTAGGATGTGTTTCAAAGGTACATTTAATGTCAGAGACATGTATACAATATACATCCTGAAATGCTTTTTCTTTGCAACCATCCAGGAAAACAGAGGTGTGCCCCCAAAGAATGAATAACAATTAAATGTTAGAACCCCAAAACCCCCCATCTCTCCCCTCCCACATGTAAGCAGCAGCAAAGCAACAATCCCCCCTCCCCCACCAGCAAAAAAAAGCATCAGTACCCCCCCCACCCATCGAGCACTCAAGCATGCAGCAAAGCATCAGCAAAGACACAGACTTACAGTACCCCAAAGACTACTTGTTCACCAGGTAATTCAACACACCACAGGCTTGCTTTCTCCCTTATAACCTTATCCTGTTTCAGGGCAAGAGGGGATACATGACAAACAACTCGCTGATTTATGATGTTAAAAGTCTGTTGCATCGCTTTTTCCGAGCTCTGTGCCCAAAGAACTCTGGTCTCTGGGCACGCAGCCAGCTTGCTGCTTTCGATCTTCCATCTCCCATGACTCCCCGGATTCCTGCAGAGACACTGACCCTTCAGTCTGCCCATCTCCAGAGCCACGCGATCCCAGATCTCCGAAGGCAAGCTAAGCTGTTAGGCCACATCCTAGGCATATCGAATAACGGCCAGTCGTGAAACCCCAAGGGCAGGTCCCATTCCTGCAAAGAACTGAAGTCAATGTGTAACTCCAGGTCAGGGTCTTCAGAAGAACCCTGAAAGGGGAAAATAGAGATGTTAAAGATGGAAATAGAGCTGTTTCTGAAGATGCAAGCAAAGCAGTCGCCATTGTCTCCTAAGCTCCTCCTCATCCTGATGTGTTGGGTGGCTCCTTCAAAAAGTTAGTCAAAGATAATCTCCCAAGTTACTGTGTACCTGTAACAATGACCTCAGCCACAGGTCTTGGTCAGTCTGATCGGTTATTCAGATTCCATCTCTTTGCCTCTGTGTCCTTGCACAACCTCAGGCCTTTAATTGAAACAGTGAGCCCTTCATAAAGCACCCAGTTGTACTGGATTTGGCTGTAATTTTAAAGACCTTTCTGTAGTAGTATTGAAGACTGAGTAAGGATAGGGATTTCCCTCCCTAAAGGACATGAATGGACCATGTGCTTTGAATTTTTTAAATCCCAACAGTTTGATGATCACATTAAATGAAGGCATTTGTTTCAAAACAAACATTTAATTCAAGTGTTCATTGTAAGAAAATGTATTTGATCAGGATCACCTGCAATTTCTAAATTTGCAGATGAAGCAAAACTTGACGGTATGAGGATAGCGAAATATTTCAGAAAAGTAAACTGGTAGAATGGGCAGACAAATGGCAGATGAAGTTTGATACTGAAACATCTAAGGTGGTAAGAGTACTGAAGAGAAGCATTCTGGAATAAAGGGTACTGTTCTAAAGAGGTTGAAGAAGAGAGGGACTTTGCGGTATAGTCACAGAAATCATTCAAAATGGTGGGTAAGATTGAGAATGCAGGCATACATGGTTCTGGGCTCTATCCACACAGACATTTTGTATAAAAGCAAGAAGATTGTGCTGAACTTCCAAATAACCACTTAGTCCAAATACAGCTGGAGTACTGTTTTCAATTCTGGTTGCTTCATTGTGTGAAATGTGCGGCGGAAGTTTACTAAAATAGCTTGTGGGATGTTGGACTACAATTAGAAGGACAGATTGGAGAGGTTGGGGCTGGTTTCTCTGGAGATCGTTGAGGGAGATAAGATAGAATTATAGAAAATGATGGAAGTCTGGATGGAGTGAATAGTGGGAGTTTGTTTTCTATTGGTGAAGGAACAGAGGACTAGGAGCCACAGGTATAAAATAATGGGTAAGAAATCAGTCATGACACGAGAAAAAAACTTGAAGTGTGATATCTATTCCTTAACAGTAACCTCTTTTTAAAAAAAAATACACAAAGCCATGATGGTAATCCCTAATCAGTCCTTTTCAAATGCAAGTAGATCCTACCTCTCAATACAGTACTCCTTCAGTAACTTTTCCATCACTGATTTTAAGCTTATCGGCTGGGCATGTCCTTGCACCCTTCTTAAATGAAAGCCAATTGTCCATCATCCAGCCTTCCAGTACCACACCCATGGCAAAGAAGATTTAAAAAAAATCTGTGAACAGTGCCGCGGGAATTTCTTCCCTTGCTTCCTACATCCTAAGCTATTCTTTCAGCACCTGGGATTTATCTACTTTTATATGCCTCAAAACAGCCAACACTTTCTCTTTTATCACATTGACCTGTTTCAGGACATCACAGTACTTTTCCCTAAATTCCCTCCCTTCCATGACCTTCTCCCTGGTAAATGCAGACAAGAAGTACTCATTTAGGACCTCGCCCAACTCTCAAGGATGTACATATAGGTGGCCACATTGATTCCTAAGGGAGGCTTTTTCCCTCTGCAATTACCCACTTGTTCTTAATCTACTTAGTTGTAGAGTCATAGAGTAATACTACGTGGAAATAGACTCTTCAGCCCAACTCATCCATGCTGATTTTAGTTCCCACCTATTTGCCCATATCTTTCTAAACCCCTCCTATCTATTTAATGTTTTTAAATTCTCTTACTGTACCTGCATCAACCATTGTCTCCGGAAGCTCATTCAATATACCGACCTCCCTCTGGTTTAAGAGTTTGCTTCAAGTCCCATTTCAATCTTTCAACGCTTACCTTAAACTTATGCCCTGTCGCCTGCCCTGGGAGAAGCAAAGATTGCACATGCACTTCATATATGCTTCATGGTTTCACACACAAAAAATGGAAACACTTAAGCTTCTCCTTTACCTTATTTGTCAGGAATATCTTGTGTCCCGTTTTTCCCTTCTAATTTCCTTTATAAGTGTGTTCCTATACCTGTTATACTCTTGAAGAGATTTGCTTGATTCCCACTGCCTGTCTCTGACCAGAGCCTCAATATTCCCAGGTAGCCACGGTTTTCTTATTCCTGCCACCCTTGTCCTGCACTCTATGACAGGAACATGTAAGTTCTGAACTCTCCTTGCCTGACATATAAAAGCCCTCCACCCCCTCCTCCCATTGCCAGATGTCCCTGTAGCTACTAACAGCCTCTGCCAATCAACCTTTGCAAATTCTCATTTAATGCCATTAAAATTAGTCTAGCTCCAATGTAGGATTTTAACTTGTGGACCAATGCTAGCTTTTACCACAACTATTTTATTACTTTCAGCTTACGTTTTCTTTTACAAACAATTCTGGTCCTACATTCTTGTACCTTTTCCATTTATTGTTAAAGTAGCTGAAATTTATTATTGTGCACCTCTCATAATATTACACACTCTTGTGCCTCCCTTGAACTTAGACAATGTGCCACTTTTTTTTCAAAACAGGAAGTGCTGGAAACACTCTGCAGATCAGGCAATATTTGAAGAATTTAATTTTCAAGTCATTGACCTTCGGTCTGACTTTTTTGTTCCTCAGTTAAATCTATACGGCATTTTTTCTTGACCTTTGTTGCTTACTATCTTTGCTCAAACTGTCTTTGTTTCATTAATTGTGATGGAAGATGGAGTTTAATGCAGACAAGTGTGAGGTGCTGGGCTTTGGGAGCTCTAACATAAAGAGGAAGTACATGTTGTTGAATCCTAATGGTTTTGTGATACAAAGTTCTTCGGAAGTCAAGAATGAGGCATAAAACTGATTGCTTATGAATGCTTTATTGAAGGTTACAGAGTGGAAAACACACAAAAAAGAGAAGCCAAGAAAACAAAGAAAAGAGCAGTCATGGTCATCTCATACTCAAACTAGAGATAACGAAAATTGCAGTGATAATAATTAACTTATAAAACAACCAGATACAAGTAGCATGACATCTGTTCCTGAAAATTAAAAGTTTCTAGGAAAATAGAGAAGCAACAGTACTATAATTACTGGGGAAGTTGCTGAACAGTTTTATGTATATAGGTTATTATATAAAGCTACAAGCAAGCATAGGAAAGTTGAGCTTACAAGTATATTGCTGTAGATTAGATTTCAAGGTAGAATTGATAAAACCATACACAGCCTTTTTACACCATTGGATGGCCTTGTGTTGGCACGTGGCCAAGTGGTTAAGGCATTGGTCTAGTGATCTGAAGGTCGCTAGTTCGAGCCTCAGCTGAGGCAGCGTGTTGTGTCCTTGAGCAAGGCACTTAACCACACATTGCTCTGCGACGACACCGGTGCCAAACTGTATCGGCCCTAGTGCCCTTCCCTTGGACAACATCGGTGACATGGAGAGGGGAGACTTGCAGCATGGGCAACTGCCGGTCTTCCATACAACCTTACCCAGGCCTGAGCCCTGGAAACCTTCCAAGGCGCAAATCCATGGTCTCATGAGACTAACGGATGCCTATGGACGGTCTTGGGGTCTGAGTTGTAGAATTGATGGTTCAGGTATTTGCTTCACCCTCAACCCACCAGTCCCAGTTGCTACTATCCAGCTTCTACATTTGGAATAATTCTTTTTCATTCTATGTTTTTACAGCTTTGGACAGTAAGGCCAGCGGTCTTTCTAGCTTGTCGAAGAAGTACCGACAAGATGCCAAGTACTTGAACATGCGTTCGACATATGCTAAGCTGGCAGCCGTCGCCGTTTTTGCAGTAATGCTAATAGTTTATGTACGATTCTGGTGGCTCTAAAATTGACTGAATGTAATGTGGCGTGAGTGATCTGTGCTCATTGCACCAAATTCTGAGAGTTCCTGGAATGCACTTTCTCTGAGGCCTGCAATTTATTGCCAGTTATTCTGGATATTGGTCTGTCTTTATGTTGTAATTACTATGATATGATAGGCCTTTAGTATTTGGCACGATTAAACTACATTTACCAATGACAGATGTTGAACTGAAGAAGCCCTTTGGAATGTGCATTCTAACATCTGAAGACGAATAATAAATGTTAATTTTGTTTTCTGAATCATTTTAAGATTGGAAATTTTGAAAAATGCAGTAGCAAAATCATCCACAGAGAGAATGACCTTCTGAAATCTGTCTGTCCACAGGCCGGTGTGGATCGGAGCAACGGGGCTGAGTGAAAGATAACATTGTGCTGTAACTGTGTAGAAATTGATCTCACTCGTACATTGAATAAAATCACATACCATCAAAATGGCTTTATCAATTACAAGGACATACATTGGTTTTAAATGTTTGTTAGAAGATGCTGGGAGATCTTTCTCATCTGTGTTTTCTCTACAACCTAATCAAGGAACTTGGAGATCATTACTGTACCTTCTGTATTGGTGTCTTTATATAGTAGGTATACACATCAGTTGTTACAAAGAGAACAACTGCCTGATTTAAACATACGAGGTATCAGCAGTTTCAATTTATTGCTTTTATGTATGTCACTGCTGACAAAACCCAAGATGATGATCAGACACAGAACACATCTGAAAAGGTGTTTTTTTCATATTTTCTGAGCTTCGGAGAGAGAAATAAAGAGTGAAAGAAAGATGTGATTGCACTGTAGAGGTGCAGGGGGCACTCACTGGGGATGGGGTATTTTTGTTTCAAGGAGAGACTCGATAGGTTGGGGGTTTTACTTGGGGAGGAAAAAGCTGATTCAGGTGTACAGAATTGTAAGGATAGGTCGTGAGAAACCTGACCCCTCAGCGAAGGGGTCTGTGGTTAGATAGCAAAGGTCTAAAGTAAGATGGAGTAAATGTAGGGGAGACCTGACAGTTTTTTTCACTCAGAGGTTGAAAATAACTTGGAACTTGCTGCCCAAGGGAGTTTCTCTCACAAGAACCTTTCAGATCAACATTGAAATGCCAAAATATAGACACAGGTGTGTACTTGATGGCTGGTCTGGACATGATGGGCCAAAGGGCCTTTTTCTGTGCTCTGACTCTGTTTGATGCAGCTAATTCACCAATTCAAAACACACACACAATAAATAAAAACAGTATATTTGAATTAAGGCAGACAATGCACATCTTCATGTGTCAATAAACACAAGAAAATCTGCAGATGCTGGAAACCCAAGCAACATGCACAAAGTACCGGAGGAAGTCAGCAAGCCAGGCAGCATCAATAGAAAAGTGTAAATAGTCATTTACTTTTTTTCTATAGAGGCTGCTTGGCCTGCTGAGTTCCTCCTGCATTCTGTGTGTCAATGTCTTTGACTTCTGAGACTTCTAAGGCATTGCATTTCCGAACTTGCTTTGAAGTTTTTCTAACACTGAAGGGAGCCTGTTTTTGAACAGTCATCAATTTCAAGATTTGTTTTCATATGCTCATCACCATAATAACTGAACAAGTATTTTCCTCAGTCAATAAGGAGACTATTGCAGGAAGTCGTATCATAAAGCTCTAAGTCTCTCTGCACTGCTTGTACCTACTGCTACCCTAGTCTCTCAGCTGGAAGCTGCGGGAAATGGGGTTGTGTTGGGAAACCTGCTTTAGAAGTCTTGTCAGCAAACATCTTCTGCTTTGCCATTACTGAGATGATGAGTTCACGTTTCAATCTTCATCTTCAGAAAACTGTGGGTGCGGGTTGTGGAACCATTATATGTTGGTAAGGAATCCTGTATCAACTTGTCTTGCCCTTGCGGATGTAAGGCTGAAAATTTTTGTTAGATTTCAGAATCAGGTCTTTGTCACTGATGTATTGTGAAGTTTTTTTTTGTTTTGTAGCAGGTGGACAGTTTGAAACAAAAATTATTAGAAGTGACAAAAAGACGACAAATATGAAGTAGTGTTCATTGATCTTTCAGAAATCTGATGGCAAAGTTCAAAATGGAATCTCATGTGGATAGGGTGGTGGTGAAAGCTTTTGGTATGCTGGCCTTTATTAATCAGAGCATTGAGTATAGGAGTTGGGATGTAATGTTGAAATTGTATAGGGCATTGGTAAGGCCAAATCTGGAGTATTGTGTACAGTTCTGGTCACCGAATTATAGGAAAGATGTCAATAAAATTGAGAGTACAAAGGAGGTTTACTAAAATGTTGCCTGGGTTTCATCTCCTAAGTTACAGAGAAAGGTTGAACAAGTTAGGTCTTTATTCTTTGGAGCGTAGAAGGTAGAGGGGGGACTTGATAGAGGTGTTTAAAATTATGAGGGGGATTGATAGAGTTGATGTGGATAGGCTTTTTCTATTGAGGGTGGGAAAGATTCAAACAAGAGGACAAGAGTTGAGAGTTAAAGGACAAAAGTTTAGGGGTAACATGAGGGGGAACTTATTTACTCAGAGAGTGGTAGCTGTGTGGAATGAGCTTCCAGCAGAAGTGGTTGAGGCAGGTTCGATGTTGTTGTTTAAAGTTAAATTGGATAGATGTATGGACAGGAAAGGAATGGAGAGTTATGGGCTGAGTGTAAGTCAGTGGGACTAGGTGAGAGTAAGAGTTCGGCACGAACTAGAAGGGCCGAGATGGCCTGTGTCCGTGCTGTAATTGTTATATGGTTATAAAGTTATAAAGTGGTTACTGTTGAAGTTCAGGCTGGAAGTAGTTGGGTGACCACTAGGAAGAGCAAGTAGACAGAGAGTGCAGGATTCTCCTATGGCCATTCTCAAAAACAAGTGTTCTGTTTGAATATTATTGCAGCACATTCTCAAAGAGGAGAGTGTGCTACCGTAAATTATTGTGCAAATTGGCACAAATGACTTGAGTAGAAATAAGGATGAGGTCCTGTGGAATGAATATAGGGTGTTAGGGAAGAAGTTAAGAAGCAATACCTCCAGGGAGGTAAGATCCAGATTGCACCCTATACCATGGGATTCTGAGGGAAGGAATTTTTACCCTCACAAGACAGCTGAAGAATTTGCGCAAAGGGCAGGAATTCGTATTTTTGGGCCATTGGGATTTCATTTTGGGCAGGGTTGACCTGTATGAGAGGAATGGGTTACACCTAAACAGAAGGGAGACAAATATCCTAATGAGCGGATTTTCTTGTACCACTAGGAAGGGTTTAAATGAGATAATTGACAGGCAGGATAGTGATAGAAAAAGGAGCAAAAGCAAATTGAGCTGGCAGGACGGGAAAGAGCATGGTAAAGTTGGGATTAAATTGAATGTACTTCAGTGCAAGAGGTCTGGTAGGAAAGATGGATGAATTTAGGAAATGGATAGGTATTTGACTAGGGTTTTAGAGCTATTATTGGAGATATGGCTGATGGAAGGGCGGGTGTAGTTTAATGTTATGGGACACAGGTGCTTTTGACAAAATGGAGGAAACAAGGGAGATTTATTTTTGAAGAAGAGAAACATCATGACAGTAGTTAAAGATGATGTTACTGAAAGATTATCTGGTGAGGGTTTATGGATGGGACTGAAAAATGATCACCTTTTTCACCCCTCTTTCCCCAAGTAGTCCTTGGGAATTAGAGGAATGAATGTGCAGGGAAATTGGGTAGAGTTGTGAGAAGAATAGGTTTATCATTGTGAGATTTTAACTTCTATAATAGTGTCATTGTATTAAAGGTCTATCTGGAATAGAACTTGTTCAGTGTGTTCAGGGAAATTTCCTCAGGCAGAAGGCAGAAGGTTCCACGGACGGAGCAAAGTTAAATGTACTGCTGGGGAAGAAAGAAGGTCAAGTGACTGAGGCCAAAGTAGTGGAGCATTTGACATCCAGCGTCCATAGTTCCATGATTTTATAAATGGTTATGGAAAGGCACAGAACTGGTCTGCAGATTCAAATTCTGAATTGGGACAAGGTAAATTTTGACAGCATTGGATAGGAGCTTGCAAAGTTTGCAGGCAAAGGGACCTCTGATAAATGTGAGGCTTTTAAGTGAGATAGCAATAATTCAAGGACTACATAAAAGGCAAAACTGCTGGGAACCCTGGATGCCAATAGATTTTGTAACTCCTGTCAAGAAAAAGGAGGCTTAGGTTTAGAAATGGATGGCTGGGATCAATCACTGGAGGCATAGAGGATGTCAGAATACACCCGAGAAGGAAATTAGGCCAAAGGGGGCATGACATGGCTTTAGCAGAGAATTCCAAGGATATTAAAGTATATTAAGGTGATAAAATGATTAGGGAGAGAATAGGGTCCCTCAAAGACCAATTTGGAAATCCTGGAGCAACTGGAGATGGCAGAGTTCTCAGTATTATTTCTCAGAGTCGGCTGTGGTCGGGTGCTTCCAATGCATAGGCAGTTGTCGGCACCTGGAGGTTTACGGTAGGAAGAGTTTCTCCCTTTTGCCGCCTGCTATCGGGAGTCGATTGGAACTTTGAGACTTTTTTTCACCATGCCCATGGTCTGCTCTTTATCAAATTATGGTATTGCTTTGCACTGCTGTAACCATATGTTATAATTATGTGGTCTTGTCAGTGTTAGTCTTTGGTTTGTCCTTTTTTTATGTGATATCATTCTGGAGGAATATTGTATCATTTAATGCATGCATTTCTAAATGACAATAAACAAGGACTGAGTGTCCTCATAACCTAATCTAATCTCTCTTTTTTTTTACCATGGAGAAAGATGTGAAGACTTGGGAACCTGGCAGAGTTAATGGTGATGCTTTGGGAGCACTACATGTTACCATAGAAGAGAGTTCCATGTGTTATGATGTATAAAGCTAGACAAGATTACGGGAAGCTAGGGAAGAAACAGCAGGAGACCTACCGAGGTATTTGCAAATTCCCTCTCATCTGGTGAGGTGCCAGAAGACTGGAGAATAGCAAGTATTGTGCCATTATTTAAGAAGAGCTGTAAAGATAGACCAGGTAATTATAGAGCTGTCAGCCTAACAGTTGTGTTAGGTAAAATGTTGGAAAGCATTCTGAGGGATAAGATGTACTTAAATTTGGAAAGGCAGGGTGGAATTTAGGCTTATCTTGTCTTATGAATTTGATTGAGTGTTTTGAGATGGCATGGAAGGTTGATGAGGGGAGGGTAATAGATATATATGGATTTCAGTGTGGCTATTGATAAGGTTCCGCCTGATAGGCTGTTCTGGAAGGTTAGATTGCATATCATCCAAGGAGAGCTGGCAAACTGGATATAAAATTGGGTGGATGGTAGGAAACAGAGTATGATGGTGGAAGAATTTTTTTTTAAGTCAAATTAGAGGTATGTGACTTCTAGTATACCCGGGGGTCATTGCTGGGCCTGTTGTGTATTAATGATTTGTATTAAAATAAATGGAAACAGTGAATTTTCAGTTGGCACTAATATGTGGTATTGACAGTGAAGAGGATTATCAGGAAATGCAGTTAGATCTTAATTAGCTGGGTAGGTGGGCTGCAGAATGGCAAATGGAACTTAATTCAAATTAAGTGTTACATTTTTAGAAAGATAAATCAAGGTAGAGTAGACTATAACATTGAACAGAAGGGTCCCGGGTACTGTTGCAGACCGAGGGACCTTGGAGTACAGGCTTTTGGCATTAGGCATTAAATATATAAGTTAGGAGGTGATGTTGTGGTTATAATTGTGATGTTGTACAAGATGTTCATGAAGCTACGCTTGTAGTATTGCATTCAGTTTTGGCCAGCTTGTTATCAGCTTGTCAGGACTTAAGGGACCGAGTTATCGGGAAAGGTTAGACAAAAGCACAGGAAATTGAGACGTAGAAGTATACAAAATAATGTGGGGCATAAATATGGTGAGCAGTCCTTTTTTTCCAGGGTTGGGGAACTGAAGATGAGAGGATATAGTTTTAAAGTTAGAGGTGGAAGATTTAGTAAGAACCTGAGGAGCAAATATTTTTACACGGTTCCCAGAGGAAGTAGTGGAGGTGGGTACAATCACAATGTTTAAACAGGAGGTGCCTGGTGGATAGTTTGTGAGGCAGTGAACTCCTTCCACCTTGAGGTTTCTGTATATTCCCAACATATGGATGATTTTCTCCATATCATCTTGAATGCTGCTTCTCATGAATCAGAGATTCACAGTAGTCAGTGGGATTTCGAAGTCCAAAAGTTCAAAGTACAATTATTATACCATTTGTACATATACTATATACAAGCTTGAGATTCATTTCCTTAGAGGCAGCCACAAAACAAAGAAATTCCGTAAAACCCATTTAAAAAAGACCACCACTCGAGGTGCAAAAAAAGAAATGATGCAAACAATAAAAAATAAACAAATAACATTCAGAACTGAAGTTCACAAAAGTGAGTTCACAGCTACGCAACCAGTCATCACTGCAGCCGGACCAGGGGCCTGTTCGTTACCGGCCACGGCCTCAGTTCAGTGCAGAGACGAGTAAACCTCACTGCGCAGTGAGCTGAACACCAGTCCATTCTAAAGGATCATTTTCTTAAAGGATTTAAGGTAACCTCCTTGATTCTTATCCTTAATGTATGGACAGAGTGAAAATATTAAATCTGTTTCAGGAGAGTGCTATGGGCCATGTGGTCTGACCAAAATTGCTAAATTAGTGTAACTAGAGGCATTAATGGTGGAAATATTGGGCCTGGGAGAGGACGCTGATGTCCATTCCCTTACAGGATTCTCTCAGTGGATTTACAGACATACAGCATGGAAACGGGCTCTGCAGCGTAATTTGTCTTTGCCGACAAAGTTGACTACCTAAGCTCGTCCCATTTGCCTGCATTTAACCCACATTCCTCTAAGCCTTTCCAATCAATGTACCTATCCAAATATCTTTTAAATATTGTAATTTTAGTCACCTTTACCACATTCTCAGCACTATGTGAGAAATCTTCCCCTTTTGCCTTTAAACCTGTCTCTTTATTTTAGATTCGTACACCATGTGGAAAAGACCGTGATCTTATCACTGCCTCATGATCAAGTTGAAGTTTACTGTCATGGGTATACATTTGCAATATATAAATACCATGAAAATTTGTATTTTACAGCAGCACAGTATATTGCAAATTTTTTTTTTAAATATAGATGACAAACAATGGAGCACGATACCTAATGACTTGAGATTCTTGCCAGACATTATCCATGTCTCAAGAAGATGGAAATTACTGCTGTCAGAAGACCATAACTTAGTGGGTTTAAGGTCTTGATCGTCCTGTTGTGATGATAAGTCTTGGCCCAAATGTTGACTCTTCATTTCCCTCTATAAATGTTTCAGCTGAGTTCCACTACTATTTGGTGTGTGTTGCTTAAGATTCCCTGGAGTGTATGAAAATGAGGGGAGATTTGACAGAAGTGTACAAAGGTAATAGATAATAGAATCATGGAAAACCTCTGGTTTAAAATGGTGCTACTAAAGGTGAGCAACAGCGTACTGGTATCTCGAAAGGTAAGAGATTCAACTAAAAACATTACTAGTGACATTTTCTGAAGTGAATTTTGGTAAACTATCACCACAAATAATGAAGAGGTGAGCGAATTTGAGGGATGAGCCGTGCTTCTGCATTGCAAAATCGACACAGATGGAGTTGGAGCGAGCAATTCAGAGAGAAGTTATCCAGGCAGAGGAGTTTAGATGCCCGCCTAATTAATCCAGGTGCAAGGTTGGATTGCTCTCAGCATAGAGCTGATTCAGAGAGGTCAAGGACAGCTTCGGGCTGGATGGCGTGGTCTAGGCCCAGGGTGTTTGCTGCGTCAGGGCCTGGGTCCTAATGCGAGGCATGTTCTACTTTTTTGGACAATTTAAATATCAGCCCAGATAGACTGGAAAGGTAAGGTGTTGGGACTGGAGGCGAGAGTCTACCTGATTTCTCTTGTTAGGAAGGAGTACACACAACAGTATTCATTGAGGAGTTAGCAATGGTAAGGGTGAGCAGCTTCAAGTTGAGTGTCAACTTCTCAGAAGTTCTATCCTAGGCCCAACATATTGATGCAATTATGAAGAAGGCATGACTTGTGGTTATATTTCTTTAGGAGTTTGAAGAAATGTGGTATGGATGAGGGGATGCAGTGGATGTTGTATATTTGGACTTTCAGAAGGCCTTTGACAAAGTGACATACATGAGGCTGCTTACCAAGTTAAGAGCCCATGGCATTACAGGAAAGTTACTGGCATGGTTAGAACATTGGCTAATTGATAGGAGGCAGCCAGTGGGAACAAAAGGTTCCTTTCCTGGTTGGCTGTCAGTGACTAGTGGTGTTCTGCTGGGGTTGGTGTTGGGACCACTTCTTTTTATGCTGTATATCAATGATTTAGATGATGAAATTGATGGCTTTGTTGCCAAGTTTGCAGATAATATGAAGATAGTGGAGGGGCAGGTAGTGTTGATGAAACAGGTAGGCTGCAGAAGGACTTAGTTTAGTAGATTGGGCAAGAGAGTGGTAATTGAAATACAATGTTGGAAAATGCATGGTCATGCACTTTGGCAGTAGAAATAAATGTGCAGACTGTTTTCTAAACAGGGAGAAAATCTCAGAAGACTGAGATACAAAGGGGCTTGGTGTTACGTAATGAATATCAGTTGAGACTGGTTATATAAAAACAAACAAACATTTATTAAACACGGATAAACGATAAAAAAACAAACGAAAACCTTAACTGGAAGTTAACTGTTATGCAGCCGTTCAACAAATAGTCACTCGGCACTGGTTCTTAAACGTTAAATGCGAAAACAGTTCTTAAAGCGGTAACGTCAGATATAGTTCTTAAAATGGTAAATTCGAAAGTCCAACAGATTTATACGTTCAATTGGGAGAGACTTCTCTGGAGAAGGATTTCTTCATAGATGCGACTTTCCTGCTGGTTCTGTCCACAGGATTCACCATGCCGAAAATAAACAGTTTAATACAACTGACCTTAAATTCTTCTAGAAAGCAAATCCTGCATGAACTCCTTGCTCTTTTAGCAAGAGTTATCGTCGATGCAGGTCACTACTCCTTTAACAAAGACTCAATAAGGTCGATCCTTTGTTAAACTGCCAAACGACACCGACTCCTCTCAATCCTTCGGGTCCTGTACTTTGATAAAGTCTTCACTCTCCCTTCTACTGCTGGAATAAGGTACATCAGTACACCTAGCCAAAAATTTCCAGTCCAGTAATATTGTACTTTGCAACAGAACGTAACAACCATTTTAAAAACGAAACTGCGTCATAAAAACAAATACGCAACCAAATCAGAGACGCAGTACTTTCTAGCTGGAAATCTAAAAACTAAAAACTTACTGCGTCATCTGGGGTCTTCCCTTATATACCCGTGGTGCACATGTCATCACGTGACCTCACATCGGCAGGAAAATTACATCAGGTGACCTCCAAAAGACCATTACATCATTCTCACAAAAAAAATCACAGATCTCCTTGAGGTATGTAACACCTCCTTCCAAAAAAATTTGGTATCTTAAAGAACAAATTTTTAACAATTTATACAAAAAAAAGAGAAAAAAATACAAAGGTATAAAATTTACAACATACACAATATATACAGTCTCACCTTTCAACACTTTACAAACTAATATACAGTAGGAGTGTTACAAATGTTAAAATACCACTCCATAAAAAACAAATTTTCATTGTACATTTAACATCTAGATAAACAATCAGCGATCACATTATCTTTACCCTTAATATGAGTGATCAAAATATTGTACTCCTGTAAAATTAAACTCCAATTTAATAATCTTCTATTTTTGTTTTTCATCTTACTCAAAAACACTAACGGATTGTAATCGGTATAAACTGTGAATGGTTTATGAGTAGTACCAACATACACTTCAAAAGGTTGTAAAGCTAAAACAAGAGATAACAATTCTTTTTCTATTGTTAAATAATCTCTTTGATGGGCATTAAATTTCTTAGAAAAATAAGCTACCGGACAATCAACTTCATCACCATCATCTCTTTGAGTAACACTGCTCCTGCAGCTTCATCACTAGCATCTACAGCTAATGAAGATGGTTTTTCAAAGTCAGGAGATTTAAGTACAGGTTGACTACATATTATAGTTTTCAATTTACCAAATGCCTCCTGACAAGACTCTGTCCAAACAAACTTTTTAGTTTTCTTCAAGAGATTAGTTAATGGAAGAGCAATGTTCGCAAAATCCTTACAAAATTTTCTGTAATATCCTACCACACCCAAGAATCTTCTGAGAGTTTTTCTACCAGTTGGAGTGGGTACTTCTAAAATTGCCTGAACTTTTGCTTGAACAGGTGCTAATTTTCCCTGACCCACAATATAACCAAGGTAAGTCACTGTGGCATGACCAAATTCACTTTTAGCTAAGTTAATAGTTAAGTTAGCTTTTGAAAGTCTCTCAAATAGTTTCTCCACCGCAGTAATATGCGCTTTCCACGTATTATTTCCTGTAACTAAATCATCAATATAGGCATCTGTATCTTTTAATCCGTGAATCACACTATTAATCATCCTCTGAAAAGTACCTGGTGCATTCTTCATCCCAAATGAAAGAACATTATATTTATATAACCCAGATGGGGTTACAAATGCTGAAATGGAATCTGTCAATGGAACACACCAATAACCTTCTAACAAATCAATTTTTGTAAGGAATTTGGCCTGTCCAACTTTATCCACACAATCATCTACCCTAGGCATTGGCTATGCATCGGTCTTTGTCACAGCATTCACCTTTCTGTAATCCGTACAAAATCTAATACCATGGTCTGGCTTAGGCACCATAACACACGGTGAACTCCAATTCGAATTAGAATGTCTAATAACATCATTCTCTAACATACACTTAATTTCTTGTTCAGCAAGTTCACATTTTTCCCTGTTCATTTGATAGGGATGTTGTTTCATGGGTTTTGCATCTACATCATGCGTAGCTACGGTGGTTCTTCTAGGGACGTCTGGAAATAAATCTCTATATTTAAAAATTAACTGTTTCATCTGCTCTCTCTGCTCTGGCTGTAAATGAACTAATTTTTCATCAATATCTTCTAGAATTTTTGAATTTGGTAACCTGGTTGAAATAATGTTGGGTCTAAACTGAGTTTCAGATGAATCCTCCATTAAGTTTTTATCAAGATCAGACTCATTATTAATCACAACAGTCATAGTAGCAGCTTCTCTTTCATAATACGGTTTTATCATATTTGCTGTGTTGTCTTTCTCCGATCTGGGGTGTTTACCACGTAATCTACATCATTTCCTTTAGATTTAATCTCAAAAGGACCATGAAATTTGACTTGTAATGGGTTCGTTTGCACTGGGAAAAGAACCAATACCTTATCTCCAGGTTTAAATGACCTTATCCTACCTTCCTTATCATACCAAGTCTTCATCTTCTCTTGAGCTAACTTTAAAATTTCCTTGGCCAAGCTACAAGCTCTATACAATCTTTCTTTAAAATCTAAAACATAATCCAGCAAATTAGTGTGTACTTCTTTATTAATCCACTGTTCATTCAACAAGGCCAAAGGTCCTCGAACTCTATGCTCAGACACAAGTTCGAAAGGACTAAAACCTAACGATTCCTGTACTGCCTCTCGTACTGCAAAAAGTAGTAAATGTATACGTTCATCCCAGTCCTTTTCATTTTCCACACATTATGTCCTAATCATAGTTTTTAGTGCAGAATGAAATCTCTCCAAGGCTCCTTGTGATTCTGGATGATAGGCTGATGAAATAATCTGTTTTGCTCCCAGTTTATAAACTATCTGCTGAAACAACCCAGACATAAAATTACTACCTTGATCTGATTGTATTTCCTTAGGCAACCCAAAATAAGTAAAGAATTTTATAAGAGCCTTTGTCACAGTTTTGGCTGTTATATTCCTAAGAGGTACTGCCTCTGGAAACCTAGACGCTGTGCACATAATGGTTAATAAATATTGATGTCTAGTTTTAGATTTTGGCAAAGGACCTACACAGTCTACAATGATTTTTGAGAACGGCTCACTGAATACTGGAATTGGTTGCAGTAGGGCCACTGGAGTAACCTGATTAGGTTCACCCACAATTTGACACGTATGACACGTTCTACAAAATGTCGCCACATCTTGTCTTAAACTAGGCCAATAAAAATGTTTAGAAACTTTGTTCATAGTTTTCTTTACACCTAAATGACCACCCAAAGGAATGCTATGAGCCATAGTTAAAATCTCATTTCGGTAAATTTTAGGAACTACTACCTGATGATTAACTTCCCATTCCTCACTAGCAGGAATTGTAGGCGATCTCCACTTTCTCATTAATACCCCATTTTCAAAATAATATCCTCCTGGTACTTTTTCAATTTCACTATCTCGAAGAGCTTGTTCTTTCAATTTAACTATCTCAGGATCTCTACCCTGCTCTGCTATCATCTCCTTCCGAGATAAAGACAAATCTTTCTGGTCAGATTTACCACCAAAATCCTGATCAAACAGTGTAGGTAAGAAAGTTTCTGATACATCCTCAAAATTTGAATCTTGATTTGAACAATCATGGGTAACAACCTCAACCTGTATATCAGTATTTTTAGCCATAGCTCTTGTTACAGCACAGGAAGAATCTGTGTTAGAATCCCTCTGTGGTTCCTCAGAATTTGAAATTATTGTCAAATGCACTTCAGGAAAAACTTGTCCACCTGCTAAATCACTCCCTAACAAAAGAGAAACATCATTCACAGGTAAACTGGATTGTAGTCCTACTTTAACAACCCCTATAACTAATCCTGACCTTAAATTTACTCTATGTAAATGTACTGGCATAAGGGCACTCCCAACTCCTCTTATATAATTTACCTCAGCAATGTCAGATTCATCACTAAACTAGCGCACTGTCTAATATTAGTGATTGAGAAGCTCCAGTATCTCTAAGTATCCTTATTGGTACTGAATTGGATCCTTCTTTCAAGGATGCAAATCCTTCTGTTATAAAATTTCATCTCCCCTCTTAACTTGGTCAGACTCTGACACATCTTCATTAATATTTTCTGAACCCTGTGGCTTTACAGGTTTTTCAATATGCTGCACACAAGCATCTGGGGCCACTTCTTTCTCTTTCCTTTTCAATCGAAAGCAATTAGCTACTACATGTCCAGGTTTCTTACAATAATTACAATTAATACCAAAATGTCTTTCCTTCACATGTCTCCCTTCATCCTTACTTTTCTCACTAACTTCAGGTCTAATTTCTGGTTTACCTTGACTCTTTGTGCTATTTTTCCTTTTAAAAGTTTTACCTGGAGAAAATTTATTCTTATGAATTAAATATACTCATCAGCTAATTTAGCAACCTCCTGCAATGTAGCAGTGTCCCGTTCATTTAAGTATGTTCTCACTTCAACAGTAATGCTTCTTTTAAATTCCTCCTGCAAAATCAACTCTTTTAATTTATTATACCCCCCATTCACATTTTTAGAGGAAACCCATCTCTCAAAACAGACTTCTCATAGACAAATTCCACATAAGTTTTTTCCACAGATTTCTTCAAATTTCTGAATCTTTCTCTATATGCTTCCGGAACCATCTCATATGCCTTTAAAATATGCTGCTTAACAATATCATAATCCAGTGCTTGATCAGCATTTAAAGCTGTATAAACTTGTTGTGCCTTGCCTTTAATTACACTTTGTAACATCACTGGCCATTGCTCTTTCGGCCACTTTAAACTTAGAGCAACAGTTTCGAAATGCTGGAAATATTTGTCCACTTCAGCTTCATTAAATGGAGGAGCCAAAATAACCACACGACTAGCAATAAACTGTTTCGTAGAACCAGAAGACTGATTCCTGGACTTTAATTTCTGCATCTCTAGCTCAAATTTCCTCTGGTTTTCAGCTTCTCTTTCTTCAAATTCCCTTATTTTATTAGCCTCTCTTTCAGCCATTTCTGCTTTAAATCTTTCAAACTTTAACTGTTCAAGATGTAACTGCATTTCCAGATTACTCATTGGAATCCTATCTAACACCTCTTCATCAAACAGTTTCAAAGTTATATAATGCTCAGCGATTTTTCTTTGTATGAAAGCCTTGGTGGAATTCTTTGTAATTCCTTTAATATCCAACCTCCCAGCAATCTTCAATACCTCAGGTTTTCTCGCATTCTCTAAAGACCCCGCGTCAGGCGTGTCCATAAACCTATCAATAGTCATTGTTGCCGAATACCACTCATACACCAATCAAACAAAAAAAAACTAGTAGTTTCCTTTTCCAAATAAAAATGGCAATTACCAGCACTTAAACTCAAAATCGGAACATCTCCCGCGAGCCCCCACAGATTATGTTACGTAACTGGCAACAATGAATATCAATCGAGACAGTTTATATAAAAACAACCAAACATTTATTAAACACGGATAAACGATAAAAAAACAAACAAAAACCTTAACTGGAAGTTAACCGTTATGCAGCCGTTCAACAAATAGTCACTCGGCCCTGGTTCTTAAAACGTTAAATGTGAAAACAGTTCTTAAAGTGGTAAAGTCAGATATGGTTCTTAAAATGGTAAATTCGAAAGTCCAACAAACTTATACGTTCAGTTGGGAGAGACTTCTCTGGAGAAGGATTTCTTCATAGAAGCGACTTTCCTGCTGGTTCTGTCCACAGGATTCACCATGCCGAAAATAAACAGTTTAATACAACTGACTGTAAATTCTTCTAGAGAGCAAATCCCGCATGAACTCCTTGCTCTTTTGGCAAGAGTTATCGTTGATGCAGGTCACTACTCCTTCAACAAAGACTCAATAAGGTCGATCCTTTGTTAAACTGCCGAACGATACCGACTCCTCTCAATCCTTCGGATCCTGTACTTTGATAAAGTCTTCACTCTCTCTTCTACTGCTGGAATAAGGTACATCAGCACATCTAGCCAAAAATTTCCAGTCCAGTAATATTGTACCTTGCAACAGAACGTACAACCGTTTTAAAAATGAAACTGCGTCATAAAAACAAATACGCAACAGAAACAGAGACACAGTACGTTCTAGCTGGAAATCTAAAAACTAAAAACTAACTGTGTCATCTGGGGTCTTCCCTTATATACCCGTGGTGCACATGTCATCACATGACCTCACATCGGCGGGAAAATTACATCAGGTGACCTCCAAAAGACCATTACATCATTCTCACAAAAAAACACGGATCTCCTTGAGGCATGTAACACCTCCCTCCAAAAAAAAATTTGGTCTCTTAAAGAAGAAAATTTTAACAACTTATACAAAAAAAAAGAAAAAATCTCCTTGAGGCATGTAACATTGGGAATCCTTGTGCAGACCAACCTAAAGGTTAACTTGCAGGTAGAGTTAGTGGTGAGGAAGGCAAATGCAATTTTAGCAATCATCTCAAGAGGTCTAGCATATAAGAACAGGGATGTGATGCTGAGGCTTTATAAGGCCTCACCTTAAGTATTCTTCTGTTGGGCCTAGGATAGACCTTCTGAGAAGCTGACACTCAGCTTGAAGCTGCTCACCCTTACCATTGCTAACTCCTCAATGAACACTGTTGTGTTCTTCACACTTAAGTATTGTGAACAGTTTTGGGCTCCTCATCTAAGAAAAGATGCGCTGGCATTGGGGAGGGTCCAGAGGAGATTCACAAGGACGATTCCGAGAATGGTTATCATATGAGGAACATTTGATAGCTCTGGGTCTGTACTCGATGAAGAATAAGGGGGGATCTCATTGAAACCTTTCTAATGTTGAAAGGCCTAGACAGAGTAGATGTGGAAAGGATGTTTCTCATGGTGGGAGAGTCTAGGACAAGAGGGCACTGCCTCAGGATAGAGGGGCGTCCATTCAAAACAAAAATGCTGAGCAATTTCTTTAGCCAGAGGGTGGTGAATTTGTGGAATTTATTACCAGAGACAGCTGTGGAGGCCCAGTCGTTGGGTGTATTTAAGGCAGAGTTTGATAGGTTCTTGATTGGTTATGGCATCAAAGGTTATGGGGAGAAGGCTGGGGAGTGGGGCTGAGGAGGGGTAAAGAAGCATTAGCCATGATTGAATGGCCCAAATCTGCTCCCATGTCTTATGTCACCAATAACTAGAAAATACGTACAGATGTACTGGGGAGGGTATTCTGATTTATTGTATCACTGTCAAGTATGGAAGCTGCTACATAATAAGAAAAAAAGCTTCAGGGGGTTTCATCTAGCTTTACCTTGGGCATTCGCCTCCCTCCATCAAGGACACCTTCAAAGGGCGGTGCCTCAAAACGGAAGCATCCATTTTTAGCGACCCCCATCTGCCAAGTTATGCCCTCTTATTACTATCATCAAGAAGGAAGTACAGTACACGACTCCGAAGACGCGCACACAATGTTTTAGGAACAGCTTCTCTCTTTCCGCCATTAGATCTCTGAATGATCTACGAACGCTACCTCATTTTGCTCTCTTTTTGCACTATGTATTGATCATTTTATGTATTGCACCGCTACCGCAAAACCACACATTTCACGACGTACGTCAGTGATAATAAGCCTGATTCTAATAGATGCTCGCTTGTAAGTGGCAAAGATGAGGCAGAATCATTGGCAACGGCATCGCTCGAAGTGACTCGACGTCCACATCTCGTTCTCCCGAGGTGAGTTATTAAGGCCGAGAGGACACCAGAAAAGCCAGAGGTGCTAAGATCCTACTGTCCTGCACGGACAGCGCCTCCGCCCTCACCCCAGAAGATTCAGTAAGAGCTCCTGCTCTTTCCATTTTTTTGTGGTTATTGGAAATAGTCGTACCTCTGCAGCAAATCTGGGGGCACAGACCTAACCCCCACCTACATTTATCTTGCCCCGCCCATATAACGCTGCATTCTTCGCCCAGTTCTCGTTCTACACTGGCCAGGACCGCTCCTGGTAAGTCCTGCCCACAGCAGGCACCACCGAGCCCATACATTCCCTCCCACCTCCATCTCCTGCCCTTCCTGCTTCACCACTTCCGGACATGGACTACGACTCCCAGGATGCCGTGCACTCACCTTCCGGCGGTTGGCGGTGTTGTGCTGTGCCGAGCGCGGACATGGCGAGTAACCGCCACAGCTCGAGCCCACAGCCCGGGACCGGTACTGGGCCTGGCTCGGTGGGCGGCGCCTCTGCTCCCGGCTCGGCCCCCGCCCCGGGCAGCAGCCGCGGGCCCGGCAAGACGCCTGCTTCTGGCAGCAAGAAGCGGCCGCTCCTCAATGGCCTAGTGAACTCGTACGAGGACAAGAACAGCGACTTCGTGTGGTGAGGCGTGGAGGGCATGGGGATGGGGACTAATTGGGGAGAGAGGGAGGGGGAGGAGTGGGGGGCGAGTGTGAGGAGACAAGACTCCTCTCCGGCACTGGGCGACTCGAGCCTGGCTTGTTGCCCCGGCCCTTGGCATTAGACTTCGGGTTGCGGTATCAGCCCCACACCTACTTACGGGCCGCATGAGACTCCCCGGCTTGGGAGTCAGCCTCACCCCGCAGCGACGACTAAGGGGAAGGAGGAAGATCCGAGCCGGTATGTAAGAGCAGCTCCGTCTCTTGTCTGCCCACGCCTCGGACACTAAGGGTTGTCTGCTGGCGGCTTAGCGGAGCATCCCCGGCCTCACTGTGGATCATGTTTGGTAATCACTGTCTAGTTCCCGGTGCAGTGGATGAGCAGGAAGAGGGTTTGTGTTGACCAGACACCTGGGCAAGTTTGGACAGCAAATGCTGCTGAGGAGATGCAGTGATCAAGACTTTTGTTTGGTGAAGGTATGAACGGAAACATACCTGAGAGGGCGGTGGTTGCACAGACTGTCACATTTCTAAATGTATATGGATCAACGTGAAGAGCCATTGGGCCTGTTACTATGTTACAGAGTCATCGAGCAGTACATTATGAATGTAGAGACCTCGGCCCTTTGGGTCCATGGTCACGAGTCCCACCCACCTCGTCCAAATTTCCTGTTTTGGTCCATACTCCTCCCTGCCTCTCCCTTCATGTATTAGTCCAACTCGTTCTTAAATGATACTTCCTGTGGCAGCTCATTCCATATATCACATATTGCCTTTTAAATGTTTCCCCTCTCACCCTCAATCTATTTCCTTTAGTTTTCAACTCCTCCAGCCTGGGGAAAAGATTGTTACCATGAACCTCTTTTAAGCCCTTCATAGCTTTAAACATTTCTATAAGTTTGTCCCTCATTCTCTACGCACCAAAGAAGAAAGACCTAGCCTGGCCAGCCTCTCCCTATTACTCAGGCTGTGGAGTCCTGGGACATCCTTGTAAATTTTTCTGTACTTTCTAGTTTAACCCCATCTTTCCTATAACAACATGACAAAATTCTGTGCAAAATTCTATAAATTATATAACTGCAAAATAATGTCCCAACTTTTATATTCACTGCCCTTGCTGATGAAAGCCAGCATGCTGAATATTTTTTTTTTAACATTATCTGTGATGCTTTCCATTAGTCAAACTTGCTGATCAAGCCCCGTGGCTTTGCAATCAAATAATTTATATAAAGAGTCATCAATTCACCATTCTAATCATTTTTATATGCAAGGAATACCTATCACTCTGGCAAGTCACCAGTGTCCATTCCATGTAACAACTTTCAACCACCACCCTAAGCTTCCAGTCTCAAAGTTAATTTTCATAGTGCCTAGCTAACTCCAGCTGGATTCCATGGGATCTAACCTTCCAGAGCAGCCTACTGTGCAGGGCCTTGAAGGCTTTGCCAAACTTCAAATGATATTAGTTTATTATTGTCACATATACCATTACCAACTCTCGTTGACATTGAGGTGGTTGTCATGAAGCGGTTTCTCCTTCCTGTACGTAAACTCACTGTTATTTGAGATGTGTTCCACTATAGTATTATTACCTGCAAACTTACAGATGGAGTTAGAGCAGAATGTGGCTGCACACTCATATCAGTGGGAGTAGAGTAGGGGTGTGAGGACTTAATCTTGTGTAGCACCAGTGTTTAGAATAATTGTGACAAGGTGTTGCTGCTTACCTTTACTGACTGTAGACTGTTCTTTAGAAAATCAAGCATCCATTTGCAGAACGCAAACACGAGGAAATCTGCAGATGGTGGAATTTCAAGCAACACACATAAAAGTTGCTGGTGAACGCAGCAGGCCAGGCAGCATCTCTAGGAAGAGGTACAGTCGACGTTTTGGACCGAGACCCTTCGTCAGGACTAACTGAAAGAAGTAACAATGTGAAAGAAGGACTAACTACTTTCAGTTAGTCCTGATGAAGGGACTCGGCCCAAAACGTCGACTGTACCTCTTCCTAGAGATGCTGCCTGGCCTGCTGCGTTCACCAGCAACTTTTATGTGTGTTGCATCCATTTGCAGAAGCAGACATTAACTTCCTGAGTCAGAGGTTTGGTGAGTTTACTCGTGATAGACAGCATGCACTGTTCTGCCCTCATATTTCTTTTTTTTCATTCTTTTAAAAGTTCTAAAAGGTGTATCAAGCAAGACTTCCGTGCACAACGCCTTTGCTAACTCCTAATCATACTTTGTCTATATGCTGGTTGATTCTGTCCCTCACCACTACTGATATTAGACTAATTGCCTTTTAGTTATTTGGCTTGTCATGCTGTCGTTCTTAATGTCATTACTCCAAGAAGGAAGGAAAACAAAAGACAGGAAATTATAGGCCAGTTAGCCTGGCTTCGGTGATTGGCAAGATGTTTGAATCCATTATTAAGGATGAAGTCTCAGGGTACTTGGAGGTGCATGATAGATGAGGCTGACGTCAGCATGGGAAAATCTTGTTTGTCAATCTGTTGGAAATCTTTGAGGAAATTACAGACAGAATAGACAAAGGAGACTCGGTGGATGTTGTTTACTTGGATTTTTAAAAGGCCTTGAACAATATGCCATGCATGAGGCTGTTAAAATAAGAGCCCAACTTTACAGGAAAGATGCTAGCACAGACAGAGGATTGGCTGACTGGCAAAAGGCAGAATGTGAACAAAGGGGCCTCTCTGGTTGCTTGCTGGTATCTGGTGATCCATAGGGCTTAGTGTTGTGCCCACTACTTTTCTCTCGGTGGCCACTTTATTGTGGCCTCCAGATGCTCCAGTTTCTTCTTGCATTCTAAATCTGTATGGATTAGTGGGTTAATTGTCGCATGGGTGTAATTGGGCAATGCAGGGTTGTTGAGTCAGAAGCGCCTGTTACCGTGCTGAATCTTTCAATGAATAAAATAGTTTGAAATATCCCAACGAGTTGGTTGATTGGGTGGCCTTGCCTTTTGTTAGAAATATTATCCTGTAATGTGCTTTACCTTGTTTACTGAATCCCTGTTTTCTTTGTTTTAGTCAATAACCCATTATTGATCAATAAAAAGATGTACAATCAGTGGCTACTTTATTAGGTACACTTGTACACCTTATTAATGTAAATATCTAATCAGCCAGTCAAGTGGCAGCAACTCAATGTGTAAAAGCATGCATGCATGGTCAAGAGATTCATTTGTTGCTCAGACCAAGTATTACAATGGGGAAGAAATAAGATCTAAGTGACTTTGACTGTGGAATGATTGTTGGTGCCAGATGGGGTGGTTCGAGTGTCTCAGAAACTGCCTGATTTCATGTACAACAGTATCCAGAGTTTACAGAGAATAGTGCAAAGAACAAAACATCCAGTGATTGTCAGTTCTTTGGGTGAAAATGCCTGATATCTAAGGAAGGATGTGCTGGCATTGGAGAGGGTCCAGAGGAGGTTTATGAGAATGATCGTTGAATGAAAGGTTCATGTATGTGGAATGTTTAATTGCTCTGGGCATGTACTTGAGTTCAGAATTGGGGGTGTGGAGTGCGGTGAAAATCTTATTGAAGCCTACCCAATATTGAGAGGCCATGACAGAGTGGACATAGAGATGAAACATAGAAAACATACAGCACAATACAGGCCCTTCGGCCCACAAAGCTGTACTGAATATGTCCCTAGTTTAGAACTACCTGGGCTTTACCCATAGCCCTCTATTTTTCAAAGGTCCATGTAGCCATCCAGGAGTCTCTTAAAAGACCCTTTTGTTTCTGCCTCCGCCACTGCCCCAGGCAGCCCATTCCACGCCCTCACCACTCTCTGCATTTTTAAAAAAAACTTACCCCGATATCTTTAAACTTCCTGTACTGGGAGAGGTTAGGACCAGAAAGCACATCCGCACAATAGAATGATGACCATTTAGAAAAGAGGTGAGAAGGGGTTTCTGTTGTCTGAATGTGGTGAATCTGTGGAATTCATTATCACAAATGGCTGTGGAGGCTAAGTCATTTGGTATAGTTAAAGTGCAGGTTAGTTGTTTCTCTTACCTGAGCAACCATGATTTCCTCCTCAGTAAACACAGAAATATTCATTAAAAATTGTACACATCTCCTACAGCTTGAGACATAGGCAGCCCTACTAGGGGATCTCCTCTCTCCCTAGCAACCATTTTACTCATAATATAGCTAAGGTTCTTTCAGGATTTTTCTTAACCTCACTTGCCAGATTTCACTCTTAGCGTAGTCTTAATCTTTTTATAGTCATCAGGGGATTCATTCGTTCTTAACCTCCTAAATCCAATGTATGCTTCCTTTTTCTTGTCCAGCGCCTCAATATCTCTCATAAACCAGCATTCCTGATGTTTGCTAGATTTATCCTTCATCCTAACAGGAACATCCTACCCTGGACTCGGATATCTCACTCTTAAAAGGTTGCTCTTTGTTCCTATCCCCTCTATTGGGTTCCCCAAAGCGAGATCTATTAGTTCCTGCCTAGTTCCCTTAAAATTGGGATCCTAACCCGTAGATCTATCTGCAGGATAGTGTTCAGAGATTTATTACTGCAACCACAAGTCTTGATATGATTTCTTGAACCTCAGCTTTAGCTCAGTCATTTTGTAGTGAGATTAGTCCTATTTCCATCCTTCCTGTTAATTCTTCATTATAAGTGTTTGGGAATGGATTTATTACCTAATCTGGCATTTGGATTGAGAGAAGATGCTTTAATCTCTAACATGTCTTTATGCAGCTCACCCAGGTGGACACAATAAATTTGAAGATGATCAAGTGTTTTTCTTTCTCTTCCACCTCTGGCTCGGAAATGGGAAAAGGTCGCGATGGCCATTGTTGCACTTAAAACTTGGACAGGAATATAGAAAACAGTGGATTTGATTTTGATAAGATTCATGCAATTTCTTTGAAGATGATTTCATTAAATTTTGTGAATAATTCTGACAAATAAGTAATGTCATGCCTAAAAATCTTCAATTGATTGTAAAATGAAGCATTTCAGTCTTCAAAGTTTATTTTCACTGTTTCAGAAAGCGCATAAAAGCATCACAGGCATTTTCCTTTTGAGAGCCATCTGACTTCTGTATGCAACAGCAAGAGTTCAAACAGTTCATCATTCTCAACACAAAACTTTTGAAATAATCGAATTCAGAGCATGGACTTGATTTTGTTTATCGCAGTGATAACAGTATTTAATTATTTGTGCAGCCGATCACTTAGATATTTTTCAGAAAGATGTTGTGAATTGCATAGTGAATAATAAATATGTTGTGTACAGATTTTTTTCAAGAAAATAATCACCCCATCCCGTCTTGTCATTGATGGTACCTCATCCGTTGCATAAGCAACAATGTTGGTGAACAGATTGTTGTTCTCTTTGGGGAAAAATTGTTCAGCATCTTGAAATATTGACTTCTCTTTCTGACCTGTTTCTCGTCCCTTTGCAAATAAAAACTCTTGAACCATACTTTTATCATTTATGAAGCGAATATAACCAAGAAGAAAGATTCATTGCCTAACAAATTTGACTCATCCAACTGCAGAGCAAATTCTGTTGTCCTAAGTATGTTGCACAATGTGTCTTCCACATTCTCAGATATTTCATTTACTTGTCTTTGAACAGAGCTATTGCTGAGCGGAATCGCTTTAATTATTTGGTCCGGTGATTTATGCAAAACTGTACTCAGAACCTCCCTTACTGTTGACAGAATCAGTTCTTCTCCATGTATGGCTTTCCAGATTTAGTAATAAACAGTGAGATGTTGTATGAAGCCCGCAAACCATCACTGTTTTGTTGTTAAGTGCTGGCAAACATCTTTTGAAGTGTTTGCTGTTTCTGTAAGTTTTCACAAAGTGGCTGAAAATAAGACAGGATCTTGTTTGCTTTATCTGAGTAATGTTCAATGAGCCTGGGCGGTTTCATTGCCTCATTTGAAAGCATTTTCACACAACAGGCGCATTTTGCATGTTAATTGCTTGGTGCTGGTATAAATTCATATTTCAGATACTGCATACTCTACTGTCTACACTTCTATTTCATTTGGTCTGCTTTTGCCTTTTTCATTATGGATCAGTGACTACAGTCAATTGCATTTTATTTAATTCCAACCTGAAGTATTGCGATTAATAAAGGGGAAAGTTAAGATGTCATCATAAATCAGGCAAAACATGATTGGGGTGGCAATATTGCCCACTTGGAAAACCACTGCTCTATATTTTGACTCAAGAAACTTCCCTGGACACATTAACAAATTCCACCCAATTTGGGCCCTTGACACCCTGACTAGTCAATACTGCAGAAATTGAAATCTCTGATTAATAAAAATTGTTTTATTCTTACATTGCTGAGCAATATCTTTGTGCATCTGCTCCTCAATTCCCACTGGCAATTCTACACTGGAGTAACCTTTTGTTTCTAACTTCTATGCTTATGACTTCACTGGGCGATTCCATAAGAATGTCATTTCTAAGCAGTGCAGTTATGTCCTCCCTTATCAAAAGGGACACCACTTCTTCACTTGCCTGTACCTCTGTCATGCCTGTAGCATCTGTCTCCTGGATTATTGAGCTGCCAAATCTGCCCTTGTCTCGGGTACATTTCTGTTATGGCTATAACATGCCAGTCCTCAGCTGATCAACTCTCCGGTTTTTAAGCCTTGCGTGCTCTGCAACATGAACAAAGTAGCAAGTACTAATGACCAACTTGCACAAGGAAAAGCCATCTTCAACAGGAGTACAAGCAGTACAACTTCACTCAGAGCACTAACCTTTTCCCCCTTGCATAATATCTACAAGCAACACACATCAAAGTTGCTGGTGAACGCAGCAGGCCAGGCAGCATCTATAGGAAGAGGTGCAGTCGATGTTTCAGGCCGAGACCCTTCGTCAGGACTAACTGAAGGAAGAGTGAGTAAGGGATTTTATTAACTCCTTCCATGTAGCATTAGCAAATTTTTCTGCATGGATCAAGTGCAACTTGTCCCTCTGCCCTAGAAGAGATCCCAGTTATTCAAGAACCTGAATCCCTGTCCCAGCTTCTCAGCTAAAATTCATTTGGCCTATCCTTCTGTATCTGACCTCACAAGCACATGGTACTGGGAGTAATCTGGAGATCACCAACCTCAAGGTCCTGCTACTTAACTTCTGACTGAATTCCCTATAGTCATTCTGTATGATCATCCCTGCTCTGCCTATCTTGTTTGTAATGTGCGATAACCTCTAGCTGTTTGCTTTCCCTCTCAAGAAAGTTCTGCAGCTGCCATTACATTAGTCCTGATGAAGGGCGTTGGCCCTTTTAGGATGGATAGTTGGTCTTTTTCCCAGGGTGGAAGTGTTGAATATTGGAGGACTTGCTTGTAATGTGGGAGGGAGAAATTTTAAAGGGAGGTGTGCGAGGCAAGTTCTTAATTTACAGAGAGTGGTAGGTGCCAGGAACACACTGCTGTAAGATTGGCTAGGCATGACCTACCACACATAAAAGTCATGTTGAGTATCCTAATGAGGTCCTGTCTATCCAAATATCCTCTCCCATAGAATACCTTCTAATAATTTACCCACAACTGACATCAGGCTCCTTTGCCTATAATTTTCTGGCTTATTCTTGGAGCCTTTTTTGAACGACAGAACATTTGTAAACTTCCACTCTTTGGCACTTCACACATGGCTAAGGATGTTTTAAATATTTCTGTCAGAGTCCCTGCAGTTTCTGCACTGGCCTCCTGCAAGGTTTAAGGGGACACCTTGAAAAGCACAAAAAATTTTTGTAGAGGTGGCATGGTTGTGTAGTGATTAGCACAATGCTTTACAGTACCAGCAACCTAGATTCAATTCCTGCTGCTACCTGTAAGGAGGTTGTACATTCTCCCCGTGACCGTGTGGGTTTCCTTTGGGTGCTCTGGTTTCCTCCCAGAGTCCAAAGATGTACCAGTTGGTAGGTTAATTGGTCATTGTAAATTAACCTGTGATTAGGCTTGGATTAAATCAAGGATTGATGGGTGGCGTGGCTTGAAGGGCCTATTTCAGCTGTATCTCAGTAAATAAATAAAAATAAATTTATCCACCCTAATTTGTCTCAAGACAGCAAGCTTCCTCTTCTGTAATCCAGATACGGTCCATGACCTTTACTATTTTGCAACAATTGTACAGACTCCATGTCTATCTCCTGAGTAAATACAGACACGCAAAGCAAAATTAAGATCTCCTCCATCTTTCATTTGATCCCTCAAACCAAAGTTCCCTAGCTGTTAGCCTTTTTTTAATTCTACCAGGATCAGACAAACTCTTCACTGTTAATATTTCACTTTTGAAGGCCTCCCACATCATGCAACTTAGGAGTAACTGCCTTCCTGTAACTCTTGTCAATAAACCTCTCTCTCTTGAATGATCTGTAGATCATCCAGCTCCAGTTCCCTAATGCAGTTTGTAAGGAGCTGCGGCTGGATGCACTCTTTCAGGTACACTCATCAGGGATACTAGGTTCAAGAGGACCATACCACCTAACTATGCAATAATAGAAAAAAGAAAGAGAACTAAACAGAAACTTCGCTTTAGCCCCCTTCTCTTTGCTAAAGCCATAGCTCCCCTCTCTTAACCCTGTCTGATTTCCTTAAGTGCACTCCTGCAAAAAACATTTGGGGAATCACTTGTTCTTGATGGCCTAAACCTGATATATGCCTCCTTTTCCTGATTGGAGCCACATAGTATCTTTTTCCATCCAGCCTGCTCTTCTGTCTGACAGGAACATTACTTCACCTGGACTCCTGTTATCACACTTTTAAAAGCATTCCACTCACTAGTCATCTCTATCTGCAGACTGTCTCACCCATTTGACCTCTGCAGGATCCAACTCTCAAAACTGGTCCTGCTAGTTTAGGACCTTAACTTGTGGAGCAGTTCTGTCTTTCATTTAAATTTCTCCCTTCTCACTTTAACCCTGTGCCCTCAACATCTAGAGTCCACGACCTTGGGAGAAGATATTCTGACTGTCCTATCTATTCCCATAATTATTTTATAAACTTCTGCAAGGTCATCCTCCACTTCCTTTATTCCAGTGGGAGTTTTCCTTATACCTGCAGTTGGGGGAATTCTTCATCATTCTCACTGTTTCTGTTGCATCTTTCCTAGTGTGTGGTGAGTAGAACTGTGCACATTGCTCTTTAATACAGGTTTCCCCTGCCATTTGAAGGTAGAGTGTTCCTATGAAACGGTTCGTAAGCCGGAATGTCAAAAAGTGAAGAAGCAATTACCATTTATTTATATGGAAAATATTTGTGAGCGTTCGCAGACCCAAAAATAACCTACCAAATCATGCCAAATTACATATAAAACCTAAAATAACAGTAACATATAGTAAAAGCAGGAATGATATGATAAATATACGGCCTATATAAATTAGAAATACTTCTCTACAACGATTGCCTGCACAGTTCTCCGTAGCGAAAATCTCACACAAGCGCTCTTGGCAGAAACACGGCGCAAGCGCCGTTGGCAGAAAATCTCACGCAAGCGCTCTCGGCAGAAACACTCTCTCCAGTAACCTTTAAGCTATGAAGCTGCCAAATCATACTAAATAACACATAAAATACACAGCCTATATAAAGTAGAAATAATGTATGTACAGTGTAATATCAGTTACGAGAATCTGGAAGACAGCGCCGAGCATGCTGATGATGGTGTGTTAGGCTGAGTCGTCAGAGGTTGGGGTGGTGCAGTGGCCCCGACCCTCCGGGCTGCCGACCGATACCGATCCGCGAAGCACGCAGGGGTACAGCAGTGGCCGGGACGCACCCAGCACATCTTTAAGAAAAAAAGCTGAAATAATCAAGTTAATTAATTAGGTGCTGCCCAGCATGTAAATGTCGGCCCAGATCAGAGGCGACACAATTGGCATTCACAATTTTTGGCTTTTTTCTTAAAGACATGCTGGGTGCCTCCTGGCTACCGCTGCATTCTCCGCGAATTGGTATCCGTCCGCGGCCCGGGGGTTGGGACCACTGGGGTGGTGGGACACTGGGGTGTCATCTCATTGTCGATCAGGGCAGGTTGGTCATCTTCTATGTCTGTCTGCCTCGATGTCAAAGGTCAAGGTTCGTCGTCTGCTGTGGCTGATGTGGAAGGCTTGAAAAACAACAGTATGCTTGACTGCTAGCCTCGCGCATTTTTCAATCATACAGTTCTTTGTAAACCATCTTGCAAATATGCCCTAAACCGATGTACCTTTTCAAAATTAAAGTCGTACTTTATCATTGCAGCGAAAATCTCAGGCATTTGCTTCACGTTCAGTTCCTGGAGGACTTCACTTTCGGTCCGTTTGCTACTGCATTCTATTTCAATTGTTATCCTTTCCTCTTCCAATTGCATCAGCTCTTCATCTATCAGTTCTTTGTCATGGGATGCCAAAACCTCTTCAACATCATCTTCGTCAACTTCCACAAGCCAAACTCACTTTGTCCTCACTTGGTTCACCACGATCGAAACGCTTAATTATGTCTAGTGTAACACCGTTAGGAGCTCTTTCAGGCTTTTCTGATACCTTAGAACTCATCTTGCAAACGGCTGCTCACAGCCACGTGTTTAAGCTACCTTTTTTCACCCGCTGCTTTTTTCGTAACAGTGAGGTTTCATAAAGAGAACGTTCAAAAAGCGGGGGACACCTGTACTTAAATAATAATAGGCATCCGTTAGTCTCATGAGACCATGGATTTACGCCTTGGAAGGTTTCCGGGGCGCAGGCCTGGGCAAGATTGTATGGAAGATCAGCAGTTGCCCATGCTGCAAATCTCCCCTCTCCACGCCACCGATGTTGTCCAAGGGAAGGGCATTAGGACCCATACAGCTTGGCACTGGTGTCGTTACTCAAGGTTAAGTGCCTTGCTCAAGGACGCACACGCTGCCTCAGCCAAGGCTCAAACTAGCGACCTTCAAATCACTAGACGAATGCCTTAACCACTTGGCCATGCGCCAACACAATTAAATAATGGGCTTTTATTTAAGGTGTTTCATGCCTGGCATTTTCATAAACTAGTTTTGATGAAGGGGAATGCTGTTTTTTTTTGAATTTTTAAAGTGGTGTTAACTTTTTTCTGTTGACCTGTAGTATTGGGCATTTTTCTTGAGGCACTGCACCTTTGTCCAACTATGACTTTCTCTGGTATTTTGCACAGGACTCCTGTTGTGTGTGTTAGATGTAGAATGTGTTGAGTTGAAGTGAGGGATCTCATTTGATGATCCTTTGTGTTATGCTCCAGTGTTTTGATGTTTTAGAAGAGATGGGGCGATATAAAGGGGAAGAGTTGCATTATTCGTGAGGGGCAACATCAGAGCTGCACTCTTGGGGGAAGAAATGATGGGGCTCATTGAATACATGGGTAGAATTCAAATAATAAAGTTAATAGGATTTTACTATTGACCCCAAAATAGTCATAGGGACACTGAAGGACCGATATGCAAGCAGATTATGTAGAGGAGCAAAAATATTTGTGGATAACTTCAACTTCTACAATGTTGACTGGAACTCTTCAGTGGAGAAAGTTTGGATAGGGCAGAACTTGTTAAACATGTCCAAGAGAGTTTCTTGAAGCAGTATGTGGCTAGTCCATCTCAAGAAGAGGCTGTACTGGGGAATGTTCTTGGCCAGGTGACTGACCCCTCAGTTGGTGAACACTTGGGAAATAGTGATCACAGCTTAAGCTTTAAGGTAGCTGCAAATAAGGAGAAGAATGAACCTTGCAGAAAAGTATTAAATTGGGAGGCAGCAAATTAGGATAACATTAACCAGGACCCAGGGAGAGTTAATTGGGCAGAGTTGTTTTTGAGCAAATCTGCAACTGATGTGAGGTTGTTCAAAAACCGCTGCACAGAGTTCAGAATAGTTTGTTCCAGTAAGAAGGAAGGGCACGAGTGGCAAGGTACGGGAACCTTGGATGATAAGAAAGTTTGTTAATTAAGTTCATAAGAAGGAAGAATATGTATGGCTTATGCATCTGGAATGAAGCAGGATGCTTGAGCACTATAAAGGAGCCAGAAGGGAACTCAAGAGAGCTAGAAGGGGTCACGAAAAGTCCTTGGCAAGTAGGATTACATTACATCCCAAGGCATTCTACGGATACATCAAGATCAAGAGGTTAGGACCAGTCAAGGATAAAGGAGTAACATGCTTAGAGGTGAAGGATATGAATGAAATCCTAAATTAGTACTTTACATTTTAGGTTACCGAGAAGGATGTAGCAAATAGTGAGACCATAATGGAGCATGCTAAGATGCTAGGGCATTTTGAGATTAGGTAGGAAGTGGTAACATGAAGTTCTTAAGGCTTGATGGGATATACCCCAGGGAAATGAGAGAGGTAAGAAATGAAATTGCTGGATCCTTGACCAAGATCATTGCATCTTCATAAGTCACAGGTGTGTAGAGGACTGTTGGGTAGCTCGTTGTTCCTGTATTCAAGAAGAGAAACAGGGATAATCCTGGTAATTGTAGACTAGTGAATTTCACATCACTGGCAGGGAAGTTATTTGAGAGGATTCTTAGGAGTAGGACTTGTGAACATTTGGAGAAGAATCGGAATCGGGTCTATTATCACTGGCATACTGTATATAATATTGTTTTGTGGCAGCAGTACAGCGCAAGACATAAAGATTATTATGTTACAAGAAATGGTAAATAGTAATTAAAATAAATAATAAATATGTGCCCTCCATGTTGATACAATCGCGATGAAAGCTCGCCAGTGGCTTTACTTCATTAGCAGTTTCGGAGAGCTCTGTGCCTGTGTACTTAGTGGAAGAATTGGAGGATTTCATTGAAACCCATTGAATACTGAAAGTCCTACATTAGCAAATGTGGAGAGATTATTTCCAATAGTGGGAGTGTAGGATCAGAGGGCATGGTCCCAAAATACAAGGACACCCCTTTCGATTTCTTTAGCCAGAGGATGGTGAATCTGTGGAATTCATTGCCATGGACAGCTGTGGAGGTCAAGTCATTGGGTATATTGAAAGCAGAAATTAATAGGTTCTTGATTAGTAAGAGTGTCAAAGATTATTGGGAGAAGCAAGAGAAAGGGGTTGAAAGGGATAATAAATCAGCCATGATGGAATGGTGGAGCAGAATCGATTGGCTGAATGGCCTCATTCTGCTCCTATGTCTTATGGTCTATTTAGTGTATCACCAAAGATTCTAGCAAATTTCTGCAAGTGTACTGTGGAGAGCATTCTGACTGGTTGCGTTACCATCTGATATGGAGGTGGCAATACATAGGCTCAGAAAAAGCTGCAGAAAGTTGCAAACTCAGACAGCTCCATCATGGGCACTAGCCTTCCAGCATCGAGGACATCTTCCAAAGGCGGTACCTCAGAAAAGTGGCATCCATTGTTATAGTGAGTGAAGAAGCCTGAAGACTCAAACTCAGTGTTTTAGGAACAGCTTCTTGCCTCTGCCATCAGTCTCTTGAATGGTCCGTGGATACTATCTTGCTATCCCTCTACCACACTATTTATTTTTATTATAACTTGCAGCAATTTGTTATGCCTGTAATGTCCTACTACCACAAAACAGCAAATTTCATGAGTTATGTCAGTGACAACAAACCTGAATCTGATGGTGCAAAAGAGGAATAGCGAGGTAATGATCATAAATGATTCATAAATCTGATGGTGGAGGAGAAGAAGCTGTTCCTAAAATCTTCTCAGTGGGTCTTCAAGCTTCTGTACCTCTTCCTGAATGATAGTAATGAGAAGAAGGCATGTTCCAATTGGTGAGGGTCCTTAATGATGAATGCTGCCTTCTTGAGGCATCGTCTTTTGAAGTTATCCTTGATGCTGGGCAGATTGTGCCTGTGATGGAACTGGCTGAGTCTACAATCCTCTCCAGCTTCTTTTGGTCCTACACATTGGAACCTCCATACCAGACTGTGATGCAGCCAGTTACAATACTCTCCACTGAACATCTGTAGAAATCTTCTTGAGTCTTTGCTGAGACCAAATCTCCTCAACCTGCTAATGAAGTATAGCTGCTGGCTTGCCTTCATGATTGCATCAATCTGTTGGGCCCACAATATGTCCTCTGACATGTTGATGCCTAGGAACTTGAAGCTGCACACTTTTGTCCACTATTGACCCCTTATTGTGGCCTGGTATTTGTTCTCTCAAGTTCCTCTTCCTGAAGGCCACAATCAATTTCGTGGTCTTTCTTTTACTAAGTTTTGTTAAGTTCCTTTTTGCGACACCATTCATTCAGCCGATTTGTCTCATCTTGTTCCATCTGAGATTCTGCGTACAACAGTGTGTAATCGGCAAACTTATAGGTTGTGCTTGAACTATGCCTAGCCATGCAGTTAAGAGTGTAGAGAGCTCAACAGTGGGCTGTACATGCATCCTTGAGATGTACCTGTTTGATTGAGCAAGGAGATGTTATCAATATCTATTTAGGAATAGTCAGCAAGGCTTTGTGCAGGGAGTCCTTTTTGTCTAAAGTGAATGAGTTGTTTGAGGAAGTGTTGAAGGTGATTGAAGGCTGAGCAGTGGATGTTATAGACCTGAATTTTGGTTAAGCATTTTCAACAAGGTCTTGCTTAGTAGGCTCATCCAGAAACAGTGTAACTGAAATTGTCTTGCCTGTAGAAGATAGAGTGCAAGACCTCTATCTTCTGTGCAGAATATATTGACACACAACCACATTTTCATCTAAATAGTTCTTATTCTGGATTGAGGTCTTTGACTGGTAGTGCTCCAGAGTGATTGGTACTGGGGCCACTGTTTTTCATATTTAAATGATTTAGACGAAAATGTGGTTATGTGTCAGTACATTGCAGATGACAAAGATGATGTTGTGAATAGTGTATAGAGCTCCAAAGGACAGTCACAGTTATGAGTGGAGAAGTGGCATTTACAGTTTAATCAGGTCAAGTGTCGGGTGCTGCACTTTGGTCAAGTGTAAGGAGATGACACAATTAATGTAACTCACACTGTTAGTGGTAAGATCTTAACGGGGTTGATGCACTAGAGATATTGAGGTCCAGATATATGATTCCCTGAAAGTGGTCACAAACCTGATAAGGGGTAAAGAAGGCAAATGTCATGATTGCCTTCATTGGTTGAGATGTTGAGTATGAGAGTCAGCTAGTTATGTACAGCTTTATAAACGTGGTCAGGCCACATTTAGAGTATTGTGTTCAGTTCTGCTTGCCTCATTATAAGGACGTGGAGGCGATGAACAGCATGCTGAGGTGGTTTACCAGGATATTGACGTCTTAAGAGCGAACATGAAGAAATGTAACATCAACATCAACAATTGGGAAACCAATGCCAAGGACAGGAAACTCTGGCAAGCTATCATCCGAGAAGGAACAGCAACTTTCGAAGCCAACAGATGTGCAGAATTAGAAGAAAAGAGAAGAAAATGGCAAGAGAGGCAGCAACAACCAAAGCTCGATCTGCCATCTGGAACTACCTGTCCTGAATGCGGAAGAACTTTCAAAGCCAAGATTGGATTCATAAGCCACTTGAGAGCATCATCCTCAACCTTGAGGGATAGCCACGACGACGACTAGGATATTACCTGGTTTGGAGGATGTGCTGTGAGGTGAGGTTGGGCAAGCTGTGACTATTTTCTGTAGAGTAGCAGAGAATGAGGGGAGATTTGATTAAAGTTTATAAAGATAATGAGAAGTGCAGAGAGCCAGTGTCTTTTCTTCCCAGGATTGAAACAGCAAGTATTAGAGGGCATGTCATTGAGTCATAGAACACTGCAGCACAGAAGCAAGCCCTTTGACCCATTCAGTCCATGCTGAACTATTAATCTGCCTAGTCCCATTGATCTGTTCTTGGATTATAGCCCTCCATACCCCTCCCATCTGTGTACCTACCCAAATTTAAGAGAAATGTTGAATCAAGCCTGCATCCATCACATCTGCTGGCAGCTCATTCCACACTCTCATCACCCTCTTGAGTGGAGGAGATCTCCTTCATGTTCACCTTAAACATTTCACCTTTCACCCTTAACCCATGACCTCTAGTTGTCTTTCCCAACCTCAGTGGAAAAAGCCTGCTTGCATTTACCCTATCAATCTACCTCATAATTTTGCATACCTCTATCAAATCTCTCCTCATTCTGCTATGATCTAGGAAATAAAGTCTTCTTCAACTCATCCCTATAGTTTGGGTCCTCAAGTGCTTGAACATCCTTATAAATTTTGTCTGTACTCTTTTCAACTTTATTGACATCTCTTCCATAGGTAGGTGACCAAAACTCCAAATTAGGCCTTGCCAATGTCTTATACAACTTCAACTTCCATATACTACTAAAACTCTCATGCTCTGTCTGTCTGTTTGTGACCTCCAATTAGCGCAAACGGTGCATTACAGCGGCACTTTTTTTGGCTAAATCGAATTAAAATGCGCTAACTTACAGAATGCAGGCAATGTTCAGAGTTATATATTCGTATAAAATTGCTCATTCGCCAAAATAAACAGGCTCCCTTTTAACCTGAGACCCGATCGGCCATCATGGAAATCGAGACACGACAGCCCAATGCGTGCGCACGGCCAGTTTCAGCAGCGACACCTACTGGAGCAAAAGGGCAGGGCAGCTCTATTTCGCGGGGTCACATTCTGCTAATCCCCACCATCAGCATGTGCAGGATTGGGACAGATCTAACTGCCACCCATCAATAAGGGACAATTAAATCTTATTGTAATGACGTACTTTGAGACACCCATAAGACCCTTTGCTGCAGTCAAAGGACAGCGGTGACTATATCACGTCCATTTAGGAGAGTGCCAACCACATCATCAAGAATAATCAGCATCCTTTGGTGTTACTGCATCGTATCTTCTATCCAGCATTAGGGTAAAAAAAATGGTCAGCCTAATTCTCTTGCGTGGAACGGGAAGGGGTCATTGTGGTCAAGAGATGACGCCAAACGTCATCGGGAAGCTGCAAGGAGAGGGAGAGAACAAGAATCGGATGAGGCCAGGGCTGCCCGACTCCAGAATGAAAGAGTCAGGACAAATAAAGATGAGAGAAGAAGAGACAGAGGAGGAGAGGCATGTACGTCTCCAGGATCAGAGACAAACAACAAACAGCAGAAGAGATGAAGAGACGGGGGATGAAAGGGCTGCATGTCTCCAGAATGACAACGGGAGTTACAAGGGTGGTGGATAAACAAGAAATAATTCCATCAAAAGTGTCCTTCGTTAAATGAGGAGCAGCTATATTTGCTATGCTAAGCGTCGTTCTTCTCTAATAAACTGAGGTTTTCTACTTCAGTTTCCAAAGCAAAGCGATACCAATAGCATTTGGGAAAATTTAATGTTCATTCTGGTCACATCAGACTGCACTAACCTTCTCTCAAAGGGTGCCCCAACACCCAACAACCTAACACCTGCACTCAATTCTTTATGATCCTATGTGGCACCACTTTCAAGGAATTATAGATCTGTATTTACAGATCCCTCTGTTTTACTGCACTCCTCAGGGCACTGTCATTCACCATGTGAATCCTACCCAAAGTGCAACACCTCACTCTTGTCTCTTTTAAATTCTGTCTGCCATTTTTCAGTCCATTTCCCCAGCTGTTCCAGATGCTGTGCAACCTTTGATAGTCTTCCTCACTGTCCATTACACCCCCCAATCTTGGTATCATCTGCAAATTTTCTGATCCAGTTTACCATGTTATCATCCAGATTGTTGATGTAGATGACAGTAACGGGTCCAGCACAGATCCCTGTGGCACTCCACTAATACAGGTCTCCAGTCAGAGGCAACTGTCTATTACCACTCACTGGCTTCTCCCGCAAAGTCAGTATTTAATCCAATTTACTACTGCATCTTGAATGCCAAGCAATTGAACTTTCTTGATTAACCTCCCATGTGGGACCTTGTCAAAGGTCTTGCTAAGTCTATGTAGACAATATCCGCTGCCTTGCCTTTATCAATTTTGCTGTTAACTTCCTTGGAAAAATTCTGTAACATTGGATAGACATGACCTAACACACAATGCCATGTTTACTCCCTAATCAGTCCCTGCCTATCCAAATACTTATCTATTCGGTCCATTTAAATATCTTCAAATAATTTAGTGACTACTGATGTCAGGCTCACCAGCCTGTAGTTTTCTGCCTTATTTTTAAAGCCTTTCTTAAACAGCGGAGCAACTTTAGTTACCTTCCAGTCTTCGGGCACCTCATCCATGGCTGAGGGTATTTTAAATATCTCTGCTGGGGGCCTTGCAATTTCTGTACTAGCCTCCCATAGGGTCCTGTGGGAGGCCATGGGGATTTGCCACCCTAATTTGCCTCAAGACAGCAAACACTTCCTCTGTAATCTGTATATGGTCCATGACCTCATTGCTGTTCCCCTATACAAACTTCTGTCACCTACCCTGTCTCATTCCCTAATAGGAGATCTAGCATCACACTCCCTCTAATTGGGATTTCTATGTACTGATGAAGGAAACTTCCCTGAACATATTTGACAAACTTTCCCATCCAGCTCTTTTGCAGTATGGGAGTCCCAGTCAATATGCGGGAAGTTAAAATTACCTACTATTGGTCCACGGCTGCCTCTTGTGTCAAGATGAGACCACCCTCAGTAGATGAGCAACACCCTGTATTCCATCAGGGTGGCCTCCAAGCTGATGGTGTGAATGTCAATGTTGCCTTCTGGTTTTAAAAAAAACAACTTCTCCTCCCCTCCCCGTTCTTGTCTTACCAACTCTAGCCTCTTAACTCTTCTCATCTGCCTATCACCTCCCTTTAGGTCCCCTTCTTCCTGTGGTCCACTCTCGTCTCCTGTCAGGTTCCTTCCTCTCCAGCCCTTTGGCTTTCCTACTCACCTGGTTTCACCTATCTATCTATCCTAGTTATACCTTCTAGCTATCTTCCTTCTCCTTCTCCTTCCCCTCCCCTACCATTTTATTCCAGTGTTTTCTCCCTTCTTTTCTATTCCTGAAGAGGGGTCTTGGCCCAAAACATCAACTGTTTATTCATTTCCATAAATACTGGCTGACCTGTTGAGTTCCTCCAGCATTGTGTGTGTGTGTGTGTGTGTGTGTGTGTGTGTGTGTGCGCGCGCTGCTATCAAAACCTTGTGTTTCTTTCAACAGTTTGAGATCCCGCACTGTGTGGGTGGTCTGTAGTATAATTCCATTAACATGGTCATATCTTTCTTCAACATCAGTTCTACTCATAAAGCCTCACCAGACAAGCTCTCCAGTTTGTCCTGATTGAGCAGTGCAGTGACATTTTCCCTGACTAGTAATGCCACCCCTTACCTCTAATCCCTCCTGCTTATCATGTCTTAAAGACTAGAACCCCAGACACTGAGCAGCCAGTCTTGCCTCCTCTGCAACCAAGTCTCACTCATGACAGTGACCTAATTCTACAAACGTTTGTACATGCTAATTCATGCCTCAAGCTCATCCGCCCTTCCTACAATCGTCGTCGTCGTGGCTATCCCTCGAGGTCGAGGATGATGGTCTTCATTCTGAAGAAGTGCCGCGGAGAGTGAAGACGCCTGTGCATATATTTGTTTAATGTGTACTTGATGTTGCACTTCAAGAGGCACACGATACTTCACAAATCAACCAACTGATTCCAATGGCATGGAAACCATGATGATTGGAGCTGATGGATTTGTTGCAGCCTTCATCCGCCTTCGCAGCCGTTGAGTTTGAAGTAACTTCGTCCGCCTGTTCCACCATTGAGGTCTTGGTTGGATTGTTCTTTCAGGGAGCTTACCCTCGACCTCACTGCCATGGGTGACCCCACCAGGAGCACAGCTCCAGATGGCATTGCTCTCGGGATCACAGGACCACACAGGCTCCTCCATCATGACAAGGTGACAATCCTACAATACTCATTGCATTTAAATATGTGCAGCTCAAAACATTAGTCCCACCATGCTCAACCTTTTGATTCCTGACTTTGTATGTAGACTTAACAAATCTCTCTTCACAACCACTCCACTACCTGTTCTGGTTCTCATCACACTGCAACTCTAGTTTAAACATCCTCCGTGCAGTATTAGCAATCCTACCTGCTTGGATATTAACCCCCCTTCAGTTGAGCTGCAAGTCTCGCCTACCATAGAAGAGAGCCCAATGATACAAAAATCTGAAGTCCTCTCTTGTGTACCACCTCCTTAGCCACACGTTAAACGGTATTTCCTATTTCTGGCCTCACTAGCAGGTGGCATGGGTAGCAATCCTCAGATCACAACCCTAGAGATCCTGTCCTTTAACTTGGCACTTACTCCCTAAACTCACTTTGCAGGTTTTTGTCACCCCTCGTCCCCACATGGACCATGACCTCTGCTCACCCTCCTACTTAAGAATGTTGTGCACTCAATCCAAAATCCTGATCCTGGCACCCAGGAGGCGATGTACCATCTGGGAATCTCATTCTCATCCTCAGAACCTACTTTTTGTTTCCCTAAGTAACTAATCTCCTGTCACTACAACTCTCCTCTTCTCCCCCTTTCCCTTCTAAGCCACAGAGCCTGACTCAATCCCAGAGACCTGACCATTGTGGCTTTATTCTGCTAGGTCATCCCCCGAACAGTATCCAGTTCTTGAGGGGAATGACCACAGGGGTACTCCGCACTAGATGCATATCCCTTTCCCCCTTATGACGGGCACCCAGTTACCCTTGACCTGCACCTTGAATGTAACTACCTCTCTGTATGTCCTGCCTCTCAACCCCTCAACTCCCAAATAATCTTGAGTTCATCCAGTTCCAGCTCCAACTCCTTAACGTGGTCTGTTAGTAGCTGCAGCTGGATACACTTCTTGCAGGTCTATGTGTCAGGGACACTGGCGGTCTCCCTGCCTTCCTACATTGCGCAACAGGAACATTCCATTATCCTGCCTGGCATCCTTACTGATCTAAATGTGCAATAATAAAGAAAGAATAAGTAACAAAAAAAATTACCTATGGCCTATACCTGTCCTTTCCAAAACTTAGACGAACCAAAGGCTCAGCTCTACGCTGTAACATTGCCCACTCATAATGGCCCCTCCACTTAATTCGTACCTTTTTATTGGCCCTTGCCAAGTGCCTAGTAATGCACAATCCATCATCTCCAAGGAAGCTGTGGTGTGCAGAATATCCCGACTGCCCTCATTGAAACCTCAGTCCTGCTACGCAATCCAGTGTCTCCAAGGGAACTGTGGTGAGCATGTATATAAATTTGGGAAGGGGAAAGTATGAAAGAGATGTACTGGACAATTACTTTACACAGTGGTTGGGGCTTTGAATGTACTGCCACAGGTGGTGGTAGAGGCAGTTAATGTTTGAGATGCTGTTACATAGCGTCATGAATGTTCAGAGAAGGGAGGTCATTGTGCAGGACAAGGAGATTAGATGAATTTGGAGTCACTGGTTTAATTAGGTTAGCACAGCATAGTGAGCCAAAGTGCCTTTCCTGTGCTTTACTTGTATGTTTCTCCTATCAGGTTAGTTGTGTATGGGCCCCATGTTTTTGTGAAAAACTTGTATCTGTGGAATTCAGCTCTCATACAATTCAGGCTGTGCTGTGTTTTTCTTTGGTAATTGAAACCAGATTGTGCAGGGGTGTGGGTGGTAGTTACTCACTGATTATTTTCAATAGCTTTGCTGCTAAAGCTTTTTCATTCCTCCTGCAAGTGGGTAGCCTGGCTGATTCTGGTGTTGTAGATATTCCGCCACCTCCAACGGGATCCCACCACTAAGCATATCTTTCCCTCCCCCCCTCTCTCTGCATTCCGCAGGGATCGCTCCCTACACAACTCCCTTGTCCATTCGTCCCCCCCATCCCTCCCCACTGATCTCCTTCCTGGCACTTATCCGTGTAAGCGGAACAAGTGCTACACATGCCCTTACACTTCCTCCCTTACCACCATTCAGGGCCCCAAACAGTCCTTCCAGGTGAGGCAACACTTCACCTGTGAGTCGACTGGGGTGATATACTGCGTCCGGTGCTCCCGATGTGGCCTTTTATATATTGGCGAGACCCGACGCAGGCTGGGAGACCGCTTTGCTGAACATCTACGCTCTGTCCGCCAGAGAAAGCAGGATCTCCCAGTGGCCACACATTTTAATTCCACATCCCATTCCCATTCTGACATGTCTATCCACGGCCTCCTCTACTGTAAAGATGAAGCCACACTCAGGTTGGAGGAACAACACCTTATATTCCGTCTGGGTAGCCTCCAACCTGATGGCATGAACATTGACTTCTCTAACTTCCGCTAGGCCCCACCTCCCCCTCGTACCCCATCTGTTACTCTTTTTTATGCACACATTCTTTCTCTCACTCTCCTTTTTCTCCCTCTGTCCCTCTGAATATACCTCTTGCCCATCCTCTGGGTCAACCCCCCCCCCCGTCTTTCTTCCCGGACCTCCTGTCCCATGATCCTCTCGTATCCCCTTCTGCCTATCACCTGTCCAGCTCTCGACTCCATCCCTCCCCCTCCTGTCTTCTCCTATCATTTTGCATCTCCCCCTCCCCCTCCAGCTTTCAAATCCCTTACTCACTCTTCCTTCAGTTAGTCCTGACGAAGGGTCTCGGCCTGAAACGTCGACTGCACCTCTTCCTATAGATGCTGCCTGGCCTGCTGCGTTCACCAGCAACTTTGATGTGTGTTGCTTGTAGATATTATGCAAGGGGGAAAAGGTTAGTGCTCTGAGTGAAGTTGTACTGCTTGTACTCCTGTTGAAGATGGCTTTTCCTTGTGCAAGTTGGTCATTAGTACTTGCTACTTTGTTCATGTTGCAGAGTATGGTGCTGAATATGACACGGACTTGGTCTGTAGGCATCCTGTTATGATTTGATGTGTCATTTGGCTTTGCTTTGTAATTAGTGCATATATGTTTGTGGTCCGTTGCCTTTACAGTGTATCCCCAGGTTATGGATACACCTGCATACAAATGATCTCCCCTCATGATGTTAAATTCAAAAGCCCGATTTATGTACATATGTTCATTCTTAAGAATGGCAGAAATAATTTCCCCTCCCTTTCCACTTTGTTTTTCTTTCTGTCTTGAGTGCATTTGATATAATTTATTACATACAGTTCCATGCATGTTTTATCAAGTTTCTTCGCTGTGTTTCTTTTTTTTTCAATTTTCTGACAATATTGTCTTGTGCTCACTTGTAAAAAGGGGTGTGTATTTTGACAGGGAACAACCTGTAAGTAATTTGAGGGTTCCTGGTTTCCCAAGCGGCTTTTAGGTGTCATTCTTGTTCAGAGATTTGCTATACTGAGTTTAGTTAATAATCTAATGTTTCATTTGGTATACTTGGCAGGATTTCTTTTTCATCAGAATTCACCTGCTTTGTTTCCATATAAACCTGCAATGCTTATGTCAGTGACCACTGAGCAACTTGAAAGTGACACTGGCTATTTCCACATGCTCCATGGTGAAATAATCAGATATGAACCTGACTATTTCTTCCCTGGCTCATGTACAGAAAATGCCACTTACCATTGATCAATCCTCATAGTTTTGCTATTCAAATAGTTAATGAACTGTTAGCCCATGTTCCTGTTGAGACAATGTATAATAAAAGTTTCTATTTATTTCATCCTTCACAGCCCTATCTGTTTTGAGATGATTGAAGAGGCACATATGACAAAATGTGGTCACAGTTTCTGGTAAGTACATGGCATTAAGTAACTTTCAAAATCTGTCGTGGACACCAATCTCTTCAGGTTTTTCTGAGTAGATCTAAAAGTGAAATAGGAAATTGAATGGGGAAAATAATCTCTTCAAACCTGCTATGCTTGTTGGCCAGTAATAATCGTAAAGGAATTACAGGAATGAAACCTAAATGACACTTCACATATATTGGTATTTCAAAAACATGATTTTTCAGAGGTTTATCAGCAAATTTCCCGTTAAATACCCACAGTTTTTAAAGATGAATACAGAAGTTCTTCAATTTAATATTATTGCTGAGAAAGTGATAAAGATTTGTTGGTGTTTTGCAAGTGACATGTTCCATTAAAATGTGACTGAATTGCACTGTGAAACAAATTTTGATGGCTTTTGGTCTTTAGATGAATATTATTTTCACTTCAGGCATGTTACTTTACTGTCTTGAAATGTAGATTTAGGATTTGTGATTTGGCAGAATGACGTGAAGTCCATGTATCATTAAAGGCACAAATCATGGGCACGGTAAAAAAAAAAGTCTCAAGTCCCCAAGTCGATTGACTCCTGAGTCCCCGATAGCAGGCGGCAAAAAGGAGAAACTCCCTGCCATAAACTTCCAGGCACCGTCAACTTGCCAATGCCTTGGAAGCAGCCGACCACAGCCGACACTGAGTCCGTCCATCGGAAAACTTTGAGCCTCCGACCAGCCCCTCCGATACAGCCTCCCAAGTGCCTTCGACCTCGCCCCGATCACTGAAACAAGCAAAGCCGAGGATTCGGACCTTCTGCTCTGGAGATTCCGGTTACCACACAGTAGCAGCGGTAGTGAAGCGGGCATTTCAGAAGTTTCTCTAGATGTTCCTCTGCACTCTCACGCCTGTCTCCATCAAATCAGAATTGTGCACGGCCCCCTACTTGACAGATTATAGATATCATTCACCGGAGAGGCCGTGCGCGCTGCTGTTGCGCCATCATCTTCTCCTCCTGCTTATATCCTGTATCCCAAACTGTAGGATCGTATTGGGAAATGAAATCCTGAAACAAGTTCACAACTTCAAGTACCTTGGATCATGGGTAACATCTGATGGCAAATGAGAAACAGAAGCAAGAATAGCAATGGCAAGAACAGCATTTACAGGAATGAGAAACATGCTAACGAACAAGAAAATAGCAATTGACATCTGCCTTAGAAATCTCAGCTGCTATATTCTTCCTATATTGATGTATGGCTGCGAGTCATGGACCAGCACAAATGCAATGGAAAAAAGAATCAATGCAGCAGTAATGTGGTTCCTCAGAAGAAGGCTATGCATATCATATACGGGCAGATAACCAACGAAGAGGTTCTACAGAGGACGACAACAAAACGTACATTACTTGAAAAAGATCAGAAAACAGCAATCAAAATTTTTTGGACACATCATGCGAAGAGAGACGTTTAAACATTTAGTTACAATGGAAAGCTGGAAGGAAAAAGAAAGAGACAGAGAATAAAATGAAAGATGGAATAACATCATGGTTAGAAACGGGAGGCAACAACTACAATTTGGAGGGTCAGGGACCGTGATGGATGGAGAGCCATGATCGCCCACACCGAACGGCAAGGCACCTGACTGAATGAATCTCCAAAATGTTCTCCCACTGAGAGATCTGACACCTGACCAGGTTCAATACCAGATTAAGTACAGCCTCTCTTATAGGCTTATCTACATATTGTGTCAGGAAACCTTCCTGAACACACCTAACCATCTCCACCCCATCTAAACCCCTAGCTCTAGGGAGACGCCATTCAATATTTGGGAAATTAAAATTTCCCACCACGACAACCCTGTTACTATTACACCTTTCCAGAATCTGCCTCCCTATCTGCTGCTCAATATCCCTGTTACTATTGGGTGGTCTATTAAAAAAAAACCAGTAGAATTATTGACTGCTTCCTGTTTCTGACTTCCACCCACAGAGACTCAGTAGACAGTCCCTCCATGACTTTCTCCTTTTCTGCAGCTGCGACACTATCTCTGATCAGCAGTGCCACGCCCCCACTTTTTTTGCCTCCCTCCCTGTCCTTTGTGAAACATCTAAAGCCTGCCACTCTAAGTAACCATTCCTGCCCCTGAGCCATCTTAGTCTCTAATGCAAACAACATCATAGCTCCAAGTACTGATCAACGCTCTAAGCTCACCTGCTTAGTTCATGATGCTTCTTGCATTAAAGTAGACACATCTCAAACCATCGGTCTGAGCACATCCCTTCTCTATCACCTGCCTGTTCTCCCTCTCGCACTGTCTCCAAGCTTTCTCTATTTGTGAACCAACCGCCCCTTCCTCCATCTCTTCAGTTCAGTTCCCACACCGCGGCAATTCTAGTTTAAACTCTCCCCAATAGCCTTAGCAAACCTCTCTGCCAGAATAGAAACATAGAAAATAGAAAACCTACAGCACAATACAGGCTCCTCGGTCCACAATGCTGTACCGATCATGTACTTTAGAAAGTACCTGGGGTTACCTATAGCCCTCTGTTTTTCTAAGCTCCATGTACCTATCCAGGAGTCTCTTACACGAACCTATTGTATCCGCCTCCACCACTGTCACCGGCAGCCCATTCCACATGCTCACCACTCTCTCTGAAAAAAAAACTTACGCCCGACATCTCCCCTGTACCTGCTTCCAAGCACCTTAAAACTGTGCCCTCTCGTGTTAGCCACTTGAGCCCTGGAAAAATGCCTCTGACTATCCACACGTTCAATGCCTCTTATCAGCTTATACACCTCTATCAGGTCACCTCTCATCCTCCGTTACTCCACCGAGAAAAGGCCAAATTCAATCAACCTATTCCCATAAGCCATGCTCCCCAATCCAGGCAACATTGGTCCCCCTCGGATTCAAGTGCAACCTGTCCTTTTTGTACTGGTCACATCTGCCACAAAAAAGGTCCCAATGATCCAGAAATCTGAATTACTGCCCCCTGCTCCAATCCCTCAGCCAAGCACTTATCCTCCACCTCACTCTATTCTTATACTCACTGTCACCTGGCACAGGCAGTAATCCGGAGATTACTGCCTTTGAAGTCCTGCTTCTCAACTTCCTTCCTAACTCCCTGTAGTCTGTTTTCAGGACCTCCTCCCTTTTCGTACCTATGTCATTGGTACCAATACGTACCACGACCTCTGGCTGTTCATCTTCCCACTTCAGGATATTGGACGCAAACAGAAGCATCCTGGACCCTGGCACCTGGGAGGCAAACTACCATCCATGTTTCTTTCCTGCGTCCACAGAATCGCCTGTTTGACCCCCTATTATAGAGTCCCCTATTACTGCTGCCTTCTTCCTTTCCCTACCCTTCTGAGCCACAGGGCCAGACTCTGTGCCAGAGGTTCCTTCCCCCAGGTAGGCCATCCCCCCAACAGTACTCAAATAGGAGTACTTATTGTTAAGGGGGACAGCCACAGTGATACTCTCTAGTATCTGACTCTTGCCCTTTCCTCTCCTGACCGTTACCTACTTATCTGTCTACCGAGACCCTGGTGTAACTACTTGCCTATAGCTCCTCTCTATCACCTCCTCACTTTCCCTGACCAGACAAAGGTCATCCAGCTGCATCTCCAGTTCCCTAACCAGTCCCTAAAGAGCTGCAGTCCAAGGTACCTGGCACAGATGTGGCCTTCTGGGAGGTTGGGAGTCTCCCGGAACTTCCCATATTTGACACCCAGTACAGAACACTGGCCTCACAGACATACTTCCTGTTTCTATTCTTCACAGGTAACTTACCTCACCTTGACCCGTTATCCCCGAAGCGTCATTGAACCAAAGTCCTCCTACTCTGACTTACTGTACTCCATCACCTGCTCCTCTGGCGCCCGCTCTATAAAGCTGTCTTCTTTTTAAACTCTTCCGCTGGTCTAACTCGCTGACATCCACACGCTTGCAGTCATCCTTCGATCTCGGATGTTGCTCAGATTTCCAGCATCTGCAGATTTTCTCTTGTTTGTGGTTTTGACCATGATTGTTTTACAGAAAAATTAGCTAAGAAGTGGTTTGCCATTGTCTTCTGGGCAATGTCTTTACAAGACAGATGACCCCAGCCATCATCAACACTCTTCAGAGATTGTCTGGCATCAGTGGTCGCATAACCAGGAGACGTATCTCCATCCCACCACTCAAAGCATCCACATAGTAGCTCCATTTCTGATCCTACAATTGCGAAAGAAAACTGGATTTTTTTTTTTAAAGTTAGCAGTTTCCAAATGCTGCAATTCCAGAAACTTAATGGAATTTATTAAAATGTGAATCCAGCACTTGATTGAGACTGATTCTTCATCTGTTTCCATTAGTGACCAATCACAAGGTTAGATGTGGAGATATTGGCTGATAATCGAACAATATTTAATTCCCTTCGCCACTGCTCAGTAAAGGAAGCACAGGATATTGATGTATGGCAATATTTAGACAACTTAGCAAGATTTAGAAATAAGTCAATAGACCATTAGACCTTAAGGTATAAGAGCAAAATTAAGCCATTTGGCCTATCGAATCTGCCAATGGTCTATTTTCCCTCTCAACCCTAATCTGTTCTCTCCCCATATCCCTTCATGCCCTGATCAATCAGGAACCAATCAACCTCTGCCTTAAAAATACGTAAAGGCTTGGTGTCCACAGCTGCCTTTGGCAAAGAATTCCACAGATTCACCACTCAATGTCTAAAGAAATTCCTCTTCATCTCCGTTCTCATCTGAGGCTGTTCTCTCTGGTCTTAGATTCTCCCACCATAGGAAACATCCTCTCTACATCTACTCTATCAAGACCTTTCACCATTTGATAGGTTTCAATGAGGTCACTCATCATTCTTTTGAATTCTAGCAAATACGGGCCCAGAGCTATCATACACTCTTCATATGACAAGCCATTCAATCCTGGAATAATTTTCGTGAGCCTCCTTTGAACCCTCTCCAGTTTCAGTACGTTCTTTGTAAGATAAGGGGTCAAAACTGCTCCAAGTGAGGCCTCGCCAGTGCTTTATAAAGTCTCACCATTACATCCTTGTTTTTATATTCTGGTCTTCTTGAAATGAATACGAACAGTGCATTTGCCTTCCTTACCACAGACTCAACCTGCAAATTAACCTTTGGGGAATCCTACACAAGGACTTCCAAGTCCTTTTGCACCTCAGTTTTTTTGTATTTTCCCTCCATTTAGAAAATAGTCTTTTCATTTTTTTTCTACCAAAGTGCATGACTATACACTTCCTGACACTATTCCATCTGCCATTTCTTTACCAGTCTCCTAATCTGTCCATTTGTAGCCTCTCTACTTCCTCAAAAGTACCTGCACCTCAACCTATCTTCATATTGTCTGCAAACTTTGCAACAAAGCCATCAATTCCATCATTCAAATTATTGACCTATAACGTAAAAAGAATTGGTCCCAACACAGAACCTTGTGGAACATCACTAGTCACCAACAGCCAACTAGAAAAGTCTCCTTTTATATTCCCACTCTTTGCCTCCTGTCTGTCAGCCAATGCTTTATCCATACTAGAATCTTCTCTGTAATACCATGGGCTTGCAGCTTGTTATGCTGCCTCGTGTGTGATACCTTGTCAAAGGTCTTATGAAAATCCAAGTACACAACATCAACCGATTCTCCTTTGGCAATCCTGTTTGTTGTTTCTTCAAAGAATTCTAGCAGATTTGCCAGGCAAAATTTTTTCTTGTGGAAACCATGCTAACTGTGGCCTATTTTATCATGTGCCTCCAAGTACCCTAAGACCTCATTCCTGATAATCGACTCCAATATCTTCCCAACCATTGAGGTCAGACTCATTGGACTATTTACCTTTCTTCTTCCTCTCTCCCTTCTTGAAAAGTGCAGTGACATTTGCAATCTTCCAGTCTTCAAGAACCTTTCCAGAATCTAGTGATTCTTGCAAGATCATTACTAATGCCTGTGATCTTTTCAGCCACCTCTTTCAGAACCTTGGGGTATACTCCATCTGGTCCAGGTGATTTATCTACCTTCAGACCTTTTAGTTACTCAAGAACCTTCTTTCTAGTAACTTCACACATTTCATGACACTTGACACCTGGAACTACCACCAAGTTGCTAGTGTCTTCCAGAGTGAAGACTGGTGCAAAATACTATTCAATTCATCTGCCATCTCCTTGTCCCTCATTACAACCTCTCCAGCATCGTTTTTCATCGTTTCAATGTCCACGCTCGTCTCTCTTTTATACTTCATGTATCTGAAAAAACCTTTGGTATCCTGTTTAATATTATTGGCTAGCTTACTTTCGTGTTCTATCTTTACATTTATGACTTTTTTTAGTTGCCTTCCGTTGATTTTTAAAAGCTTCCCAATCTTCTAATTTCCCACTAATTTTTGGTCTATTATATGTCCTCTTTGGTTTTATGGTGGCTTTGACTTGTTAGCCATGGTTGTGTCATCTTTCCTTCAGAACAGGGGTCCCCAACCTTTTGCACACTGCAGACAGGTTTAATACTGACTATATTCTTGCGGACTGCCCGACGGGGTTAGGGGGTGAGGTGTTCAAGTTCAACAGTGTGTGACAGGGAATGAGGAAATTGCAGCTGACTCATATTGTTTCATTTTGCCAAATCATATTGTTTCCTCGTGGCCCGGTAGCACATGCTCATGGCCCCGTGGTTGGGGACCACTACTTTAGAACACTTCTTCCCCTCTTGGGATAAATATATCCTGTGCCTTCTGAATTGCTTTCAGAAATTCCAGCCATTGCTGTTCTGTCATCATCCCTGCCAGTGTTATTTTCCGATCAATTTTAGCCAGCTCCTCTGTCATGCCTCTGTAATTCCTTTTACTTCACTGTAATACTGAATAGATCTGACTTCAGCTTTGCCTTCTCAAATTTTAGAGTGAATTCTATCATATTATGATCACTTGCCCCTAGAGGTTCATTTACCTTAAGCTCTCTTAATCAATTCTGGTTCACTGCTCAGCACCCAAACCAGAAAAGCTGATCCTCAAGTGGACAAAACCACGAGCTGTTCTGAAAAGCTATCTAGTGGGCACTCTAGAAATTCCCTCCCTGGACTCCAGCACTAACCTGATTTTTCCCAATCTGCTTTTATATTGAAATTCCCCATAACTATTGTAATTTGGCTTTTTGGCATGCATTTTCTATCTCCTGTTATGATCTGTAGAGCATGCCTGTACTACTGTTTGGGGGTCTGTATTCAACTCCCATTAGGGTCTTTTTACCCTCATAGTTCCTTAGCTCTATCCACAAAGATTCAACACCTTCTGACCCTCTGTCACCTCTTCCTAAAGATTTGATTTCATTGTTTACCAACAGAGCAAAGACGTCCCTTCAGCTTTCCTACCAGTCCTTTTGATACAATGTGTATCATTGGACAATAGGCTGTCAACTATAATCTTCTTTTAACCATGATTCAGTGATGCCTACAACATCATACATGCGAATATGCAACTGTTCTACAGATTCATCTACACTATTCTGTATAGTACACACATTCAAGTATAACTTTCACCCTTTTTGATTTTGCCCACCTTTTATGTAGTCTCATCTTGTTGACTGCAATTTTGCTTTATTAACAACCTCTCTTCAGTCCATTTTGCCTCTTTTTGTAAACCATCTACCTCATCATCAGCACTATCATCTACCTTTCCTTTGATACTTTTCGCATTGAAATATGCGCTACTCAGGACAGTAGGAACCTTTAGATTCCTAACTTTGTTGGAGGTCTAACCAACATCTGCTTCCACAACCTCTCCTAACTGTTCTGGCACTCTAGTCCCCATGCCCTGCGGCTCCAATTTTAACCCCACCGTGCAGCATTAACAAACCTTCCCACTGGGATATTAGTCCCCCTCCAGTTCATGTGCAAACATCCCTTCTGTACAGGTCCTACCTTCACTGGAAGGGAGCCTTATGATCTAAAAATCTTGTGTCCTCCTTCCTACACCGACTCCTTTGCCACATACTAAACTATATAATCTTCCCAGTTTTGGCATCACAGCAGGTGGCACAGGTGGCAATCCTGAGATCACGACACTGGAAGTCTTGCCCTTTAACTTAGTACCTAACTGACTGAACTCTCTATGCAGAACCTCATCACTATGTAGAACCAGGTCCTATTCATGTCATTAGTACCTACATGGACCATGGCTTCTGACTGTTCACCCTCCCACTTAAAGAATGCTAATAGGTGGCATGTAATGCTGACATAGCATGAGAGAGTCCAGCTACGTGCTCTTGACATTCAATACTGTCTGTTATTCAGATCAATATCTCAGGTTGCTATTGATCAGAAACTCGTGGGCTAACCACACAAGTATGATGGTAACAGTAACATGTTAGAAACTAAGTATCCTGTGTGTGGAGGTACAGGATCCTTGGGTCTCAAAGCACCAGGTTCAGGAACATTTATGACCCTTCAACCATCAAGCTCCTGTATCAACATGGATGATTTAATTCATCTCAACTCTGAACTAATTTCACAATCTATGGACTCGCTGTCAAGGATTCTTCAACTGTGTTCTCCGTATTATTTATTTACTTTTTGTTTGCCCAGTTTTTTGCACATTGGTTGCTTGTTTATTCTATTGTATTTCTCTGTTCTATTGTCAATGCCTGCAAAAAATTAATTTCAATATAGTATATGGTGACATATACATACCTTAATAAATGTGCATTCAACTTTGAATTTCAATTTACTCTCAATATGATTCCCAAAAGCCTTTCCATGAGTTAAGAGTGCAATAGAATACTTATCACTTACTTTAAAGTGCAGTTGAAACAACACTCCAGAAGATTGATTCCACCCAGATTAGCACCCAATCCACCATCACGAATAGTAACCTCCTGCACTCGGCGCATTGTGGCTTCTGTGTGCGTCATCTATGAAATGTACTTCATTTGCTTGCCTAGATTGCTGTCAGCATCTTCCAGGTCGGACAGCGTCTATCATTAGTAGGATAAGGCTAGCAAGGGTATGTTAGCAGCTGCCAATTCCCCTCCGAGTCATCATTCCTCCTTTATATAGAGTTTAAATTTTGGAACTTGCTACTCAACGCTTGGAAGCACCTTCACCAAAACGACTGTAGTGATTGAAGAAGGCAACATGCTACAACCTTGTTGGGCTATTGGCGATTGGTAATAATTATGGTCTTGACATCAAAGCCCAGAGTAATTTTTTTTTGATGAGATTGTCTTACCACTAAAGGTGTGAGGGAACACCAGGGTGTTTTGTAATAATTATTAGTTTCAGGCCTACACAAAGGCAGCAATTTTGGCATGCTTTTTCCAGCCTGTCTCCTACCAATTCAGCTCTCGATATTGGCTATCAAATTGTGGCCTCTGCCTGTGGATAAACCATTAACTTCACATTTCCACAACGTTTTTAGTTTCTTGTGAATGAAGCCCATTATATCCATTTGTGGAGATTCAAATCAACATTCTGTCTATAAACCTTGAAAGTGGCTTCCCGTTAAATGAGACTCCAATCTGCTGTACTTCATGTTTCCCTGCCACAATTAAATTTTTTTTAGTCTTTCCCTAGTCTGGCATGTTTTTCCTTGACTTTGTTTCAGTCTAACCACTCTTAAAATTCAAATTCTTGAATACCTATCCAAGTATCATAATTTCTCAGTGAGATGCTTTCACTGCTTTATTCCTTTGTCTCAACAGCAAGTAACCTCATTGTGTGAAATGAAATTTCTCAATTCATCTTTGTCTTTCCCATATTTCACTCTCTCAATTCTTTGTGTTCATGGCTGTCCACTTAGCATTCATATCCTCATTGTATCCATCACAGATGCGGACTACACTGAGCACTTCCTTGCCAAATCTTCTGTCCTTTTAATGTTCCCTATGTCTGTGGCTCTGAAGAGAGTACAATACTTTGAATCAAATAACCCCAACTGTTTTGCCTTTGGCCCTCAATTTTCTTTTCCATTATGGAGCTATATATTAGCTATTCTTGCCCTAGTGTTCATTTTGCCCTTTTAAGATCATTAGTCTCTCATCTTTAAACCTCCTCCAGCATAACCCCTTATCCCCAACTTCTTTACATCTGACAAGGCACACAAGATTGAATTTATATGACACAGGAGTGGCTCAGCTATTCTGGGCCCAATGTGGACATTTAAACTATTACATAAAACATAGAAATCTACGGCACATTACAGGCCCTTCAGCCCATGATGTTGTGCCGACCATGTAACCCACTCTAGAAACTGCCTAGAATTTCCCTAGCGCATAGCCCTCTATTTTTCTAAGCTCCACGTACCTATCTAATAGGCCCTAAAAAGACCCTATTGTATCCGCTTCCTCCACCACCACCACCGGCAGTGCATTCCATGCACCCACCAGTCTCTGTGTGGGAGAACTTACCCCGGACATCCCCTCGATACCTATTTCTAAGCATCTTAAAACTATGCCCCCTCGTGTTAGTCACTTCAGCCCTGGGAAAAAGCCTCTGACTATCCACACGATCAATGCCTCTCATCATCTTATACACCTCTATCAGGTCACCTCTCATCCTCCGACGCTTCAAGGAGAAAAGGCCAAGTTCACTCAACCTATTCTCATAAGGTACGTCCTCCAATCCAGGCAACATCCTTGTAAAGAGTGGACAGAGGAGAGGTTGAGAAGGCTCCTTCAGCAGTGAAATCTAGGCCTGGAGCGATTTGCCAGCAGCGGAGCCCGGGTCCTAGTGTGAGGTTTGGACAATTACCAGATTATTTTCAAGCCTGACAAAAATAATCGATGTTCATGATTATCCTGAAGTGCAAAGTTAACTCCCATCCTCTTAAAACCCTCATGATCATCTCATGGATTATGCTACTAAGGATTGCATTCTTAGCTGTTTACCCTCTAAAGCCCCCATTCCAAACTTTGGTTTCGAGTTCAAGTTTAATTGTCATTCAGCCTTACACATGAAGCAGCTTTCCTCTGGGAGCAAAGTACAAAACACTGTTCCGACAGCACATATAATATCACGGAAAAATATACAGTTACAAGAAAGTATTAGAAAATAATAATGTAACCCAAGTCCGTGAGTGTCATGCCCTGTAGATGTTGATGGTGCATGGATGTTGTTCTGGAGCTATGCTACTGCAAGACCAAGCCCTCAGCAGTCCCTCATCTTGCGCAGGTGCAGCTGCAGCTGAACGGTTGTCTTCCATTACGGAATTCAGTGGAACACTGAACAGCTACCTCCAGCATCTCCTTCCCTGGTCGCCACAACAGGTGACCTCGAGGCTGAGGGCCTGGTCGGTGCCCAACTGAGGCCATGCTGCTCCTCCACCATCATTCCCACCAATTAACCTTTGAATTGGACTCTCAGTATTCTATATTACCAGTGTCCAAAAGAGTCTTGTGATCACAATTAAAATGTCCAAATCAATCATTTCCACTGCCTCCACGCACTGACTCTGAGCCCTTCTTCCATGGTGGCTGAAGCAAGCTGCAACTCGATGCGCAACAAGTCCAGCTCCACTGCTATAGAGCAACTTGCTGGTGGGTTAGACCTGCTGTGCTTGGTGTTCTTGATAATCAGCAGTATCTTGCAATTGTTTAAAAAAAAGAGGACATAAAGAACAAACAGTTACACCTTTGAACCCAGAGCAGCTGATGCGTCTGAGCATGTTGCCATCTTACTGGAAGCCAGAAATTTCCTGTTTATTGTCTACGGTTCCTAGTTTCTCCCTAATCTTTTGTCATACCTCTACCTATAAGAGAACTTTCCAACTCGGACCAATTCAGAAAAATTGTCAAGGTTTCCCTTTTCTTGCATTAATAGTCTTCACCTGTGTATTGTATTTCTTTCACCTTCAGATTTGCTGTTATTACCCTTCAATAATCCTTGAGGTGGCTGTAATTACAAATTACATTGCCTATAAAAAGTATTCACCCCTGCCTTGGAAATGTTTTATTGTTTTACAACATTGGAATCATAGTGGATTTAATTTGTGTTTTTTAACACTGATCAAGAGAAAAAGATTCATTCGTGTCAAAGTGAAAACCAATCTCTACAAAGTGATCTAAATTAATCTGTTCTCTCTTGACAATTCCAGATAATACCTGAGGTCAGGATCAATCTTGAGTCCCTGAAAACCTACCAGAGGCAGAATTGCTAACTATTTTATAACCATGTTATCCAAATAATCTGGAGATGGTTAAGTCAGGATGATTTGGAAGGGATTTAACCACTGTATTTTGCAGAAATTCCATATTGTAGTCACACTGCACCAGTATATGTTTATCAGATATCTCTGCTTAAAGAAAGTCCAGACTTTCTTTGTTTCAGATATTCTCCAGCCAAAGCAACATCTTAATGAATCTCTTTTGCATCCTTAATGCAATAACAGCCTTCCTAAAGTGTGCTTACTGCAGCTGTGGCCATCTGTATTCCACTTGTGGCCTCATTAATGTTTTATAACATTGTGCCATAACCACACTGCTCTTGTGTTCTTTTCCCTGGCTAATGAAGGCAAGAATCCCATTTGTTGTCTTTACCTTTTTTTTTTGTCTTTGCTTCACCAAGGTACATTTGTCAGAAAAAATTCGTGAACCCTTTGCACTTACCTGATTTACTACATTAATTACTCATAAAATGTGGACTGATCTGCATTTAAGTCACAAAATAGAAAAACACAATCTGCCTAAACTAATAACATACTGTACTTTTCATGTCTTTATTGAACCCATTAATCATTCACAGCCAAGGCTGGAAAATGTATATGAACCCTTGTATTTAATAACTGGTAGAACCTCCTTTCGCACCAGTAACCTCCACCAAACATTTCCTGTATCTGCTGATCTGACTTGCACAATGGGAAGGAGGAATTTTAGACCATTCCTACATACAAAACTGTTTCAGTTCATCAATATTTCTGGGGTACCTTGCATGAACAGCCCTCTTCAGGTCATGCTGCAGCATTTCAATTGGGTTAAGGTCTGGGCTCTGACTTGTCCATTCCAAATGCTAATATTTGAAACTATTTTATAATTACTTGGCTTATCCCAGCTGCCCTTTTTTTTTTGAAGAGAGTGACTACATTTGCTGTCCAATCTTCTGCGACCTTACCTTTGTCTCCTCCCTTGACTCCCGTAGACTAGGTTTCATTTCATTGACTTTGGGATTTGTTCAACTTTATCTAATTCCTTTGTAATAATTTGTTGTATTTCCCTTCCCTGGCTATGTACAATGTTCTTTAGTGAATAAAGATGAGAAATGTTCATTTAAGATCCATCGTATATTCTGATTCCACACATAAATTACAGTCACTCAATGGGCCCTTTTCGTGATTCCCTTTATTTATTATATGCTTCATCTTCTCTTTAAATATCACTAGCAGACAACATTAATGTTTCTCTTTACTGTCTTAATTCCTCTTTAAGTACTCCCTATGCTCTTTGTACTAATCAGCAACCTTCCTGTTTTCAGTTCTCTGGCCTACCACAGGTTTCCATTTTTCTCTTGTACAGAACCTAAATCCAGAGTTCCTTGAATTGCTGTCCATATCTTTTACCCTTCACAGAACACATTTTTCCTTGAGCTCTCATTATTTCAGTTAAAAATGATGTTGCTTGTCCAATTGCATATTGAGCTGCAAATATCTGGCCCAGTGTACATTTGTCAGGTTTTGCCTTACAGTATTGATATTGACCTTCTATCTCATTTGGGACCTTGGCTTGCAGGCCATTCTTATCTCACTTGAAATCTTGGAAGAAAGCTGTTAGCCTGAAATGTCCACTGTTCATTTTTTCGCCGTAAGGTGCCACCTGACTTGAGTTCTTTCCACACTCTTTTTGTGTTCTTGGTTTCCAGCATCTGCAGCCTTCTGTTTTTCCTGAGCCCTAAATTTCACAGGAGGTATGTTCACTCTCCCTGTGACATTTCAACCACCTACCCAGTGACAGTGTTTACAACTGAGTCCAGTACCTTCTCTAGTTAGGCTATCCATGTTCTGTTTGGAGCAGTTGTCAGATCCAAATTGGTGTGTTTAATTATTGAACAAAGTTGAGCCCTTGAGTAAGTTTAATAATAAATAGGTGAAATGAAATACACAGTAGACTCATTTGGGTTGAAGATGATTATTCTAACTTGTCACCTGCTCTTTCTACAGCTACAAATGTATTCGGCAGAGCCTTGAGGTCAGTAACCGGTGCCCGAAGTGCAATTATGTGATTGATAATGTTGATCAGCTGTATCCCAACTTTCTAGGTAAGTGTCTGTTTCCAAGTTCAGATGGTTGAATAGTATCAGTAAAGCTGATCAATAAAGTAACCTATGTGTAGTAGTTATAGAGCACTACAGTGCAGAATCAGGCCCTTTGGCTCATCTTGTCTATGTTGAACTATCACTCTGCCTTGTCTCATCAGTCTGTACCCCTCCCATCCATGTAGTTATCCAAATTTAAATGTTGAAATCAAACCTGCATCCACCACTTCTGCTGGCAGCTCATTTCACACTCGCTACCTTCTGAGTGAAGAGGTTCCCCTTAAGCATGTCACCTTTCACCCTTAACCGGTAACTTCTAGTTCTAGTCTCACCCAACCTCTGGAAAAAGCCTGCTTTCATTTACTCTGTCTATACCCTCATAATTTTGTACACTTCTATCAAATCTCCCCTCATTCTCCTGTGCTCCAGGGAATAAAGTCATGATCTATTCAATCTTTCCCTATGACTCAGGTCCTCAGGTCTTGGCAACATCCTTTGAATTTTTTTGTACCCTTTCAATCTTCTTGATACCAATCCTGTAAATAAGTGACCTGAACACAATACTCAAATTAGGCTTCACCTACATCTTGTACAACTTTAACATAATAGCTCAACTCCTGTACTGAATACTTTGATTTATGAAGACCAATGTGGTAAAAGCTCTTTATGACCCTATCTACCTGTAATGCCACTTTCAAGAAATTACGGATCTGTATTCCCAGATGCCTTTGTTCTACTGCGTTCCACAGTGCCCTACTTTTCATTGTGCAAGTCCTACCCTAGTTAATCCTCCTGAAGTACAACACCTCACACTTGTCTGCATTAAATTTTATCTGTCATTTTTCCAGCTGGTCCAGCTCCTGCTGCAAACTTTGATAGTCTTTCGAGCTGTCCACTAGGCCCCGCAAATTTGCTGATCACATTATAATCTAGATTGTTGATGTAGATGACAAACAGCAACAGACCCAGCACTGATCCCTGCGGCACACCATTAGTCACAGGCCCCCAGTCGGAGAGACAGCTATATAGTATCACTCTATGGTGGTTTCTGCGAAGCCAAGGTAGAATTGAATTTACTACCTCATCCTGAATACCAGGTTACTGAACTTTCTTATACAACCACCCATATGGGCTCTTGTTAAAAGCCTTGCTAAAGTTCGTGTAGACAACATTCACTGCCTTTTCTTCAACTTTCCTGTAGACTCCTTGGGAAAACTCTTGGAATTGGTTAGATACGACCTACCACTCAAAGCCATGTTGACTATCCCTAATCAGCACCTGCCTAAACAAAGACTTGTATATCTAGTCCCTTAGAATACCTTTCAATAACTTGCCCACTACTAATGTCATGCTCACTGGCCAATTATTTTCCAGCTTATTCTGTTTTTGCCCTTTGTGAAACAACGGAACAACATTCGCTATCCTCCAGTCCTCCACACCTCACCTGTGGTTACAGATGTTTTAAATACCTTTGCTAGGGTCCCTGCAATTTCTGCAATACCCTTCCACAAGGTATGAGGGAACACGTCAGGCCCTGTGGATTTATCCACCCTAATTTGCCTCAAGACAGCAAGGTAGTTGTCCAGGCAGTGCATACAGGGAAAAATACAGGCATAGTGTAACTTAGGAAGGCATGGCCAATTTCAGTTGGGTGCAAGGATTTTTCATCAATTTGATTAGGTAATTAATTGATAGAAAGCATGGCACAATGGCACTTGAAATGAATGGCATAAATCTGACAAATGTGAGTTTGTACCAGTATAATAATTTATTCTCTGAATCAGTGTGACTAGAAGAGTTAAGAAAATGTATGTGATTACAATAAAGTGGCATGGCCTAGTCAGTCCGCCTGACTCTATCCATGTTTCTCTAAATCTCTATATACCTCTTGTTTTACTGATTCACTAGCCTTTCATTAGACATACCCATATCATTTGCTTTAACCACTTATTGTGCTAGTGAGATCTATGTTCTTGCTAGTCTTTGATAAATAAATTTGTACTGAATTGCATTTTGAGTTTTGGAGGGAGGACGAGGTAGGTGGCCAATGTTATACTGAGCTATTGGTGATCTTCAGTCAGAAATATTGCCACGTTGTTTCACTGGACACTAGAGGGAGATTGAGTCTATCCAATTCATGATGTACATTTCATAGTCATTTAAAATATCTAATCAAGATCATTTAACCCTTTGTGCATTGACCAATTGAACAAGAGTTGTCCAGCCTGGTTCCGCCTTCCAGCGTTGGATCGTGGCTCTTCAAGTACACAAGTACTGGAGATTAAACTGCAGGAAGAGCTCAGGGTCTGGCAGCACCTTGTGGAGGCAAAGAGATGGTCGATGTTTCGGGTCAAGATCCTGCATCAGGAATGTGTGTAAAGGGAGGATAGCTGGTATAAAGAAGTGAGAAGGAGGGGTGTGGCAGAGGCTGGTGGAAACAACGTGGTGATGGTGGGGGGCGGTGGGTGGTGAGATTTAACAGATAGAACTTGGTAGAGAAAGGGAGGGGAAGGTTAGAGACAAGCTAGTAGATGATGGATGGAAACAGATAAGGAGGGATGATAGAACCAAACAGAGGATGGGGAGAGATAGTAAAGGAGAAACAAAATGTATAGATATATGGGTGATGGACAGATGCTATTTTAAACATGGGTGTTCCTTCCACCACCCATTTGAAAAGTGTATTCCGTTCCCCAGCTCTTCCTAAAAATCTTACCTCATCTCTCCCCTAATGCTTCTTCCAGTTACTGGCATTAGATTAGTCATACAGGCCCTTCCAACCCAAATGACCATGCCAAATAGATGAATATTCAACCTAATATTCTGATGGCCCAATCAGCGGCAGGAGCAGGACACAGCAACAAAGTTCCTCGCAGGTTCGTGACACTTTAAAAATACAGAATGGACAAGTGGGGTGGCCATTGTTGGGAGTAGGCCAGTGGTAAGAATAGGAGTGTCAGGCTTCGGCTCAAAGGAGGCTTCAGCTCGAAAGAGGCGTTGGGTCTGAGTAAGTTTCTGTTAAGGTTCCCCTTTTTTTTCCTTTCTTACAATACCTAGTGTAGTATTTGACTATTGTGTGTTCTACGTGTTGGATGTTGGAGACCCAGAGTATCCAGGGAATTACATCTGCATGAAGTGCATCCAGCCGCAGCTCCTTGAAAAATGTATTAGGGAGCTGGAGCAGCAACTGGATGTCCTTTGGCTTGTATGGGAGTATGTGGAGATAGTGGATCAGAGTTACAGGGAAGTAGACATCCCTAAGTTGCAGGAGGCGAATAGCTGGATAAATGTCAGGAGAAATGGAAATGTGAATAGGCAGTTAGCGCAGAGCACACCTGTTGTTATTTCTGTCAATAATAAGTATACAGTTTTAGATTCTGTACTGACCTTTCAGGGGAATGTCATGGGGACCGGGTTACTGGCACTGTGCAAAAGAGTGAAGAAGGAAAGAGGGAGAAGAGGAGAGCAATAGCGGTAGGGGACTTGAGAGTCAGGGGACCAGACAGGAGATTCTGTAGACGTGAACGGGACACTCGGATGGTATGTTGTCTCCCAGTTGTTAGGGTAAGGGACATCTCAGATTGCGTCCACAGCATTTTGGAGGGGGAGGGAAAGCAGACAGATGTCTTCATACATATTGGTACCAATGACATAGGCAGTAAAAGCAAAGAGGTCCTGAAAAGAAAATTTAGAGAGCTAGGTAGAAAGCTGAGAAGCAGGACCTCCAGGGTAGTAATTTCTGGATTGCCGCTTATGCCATGTGCCAGTGAAGGTAGAGATCCCAGAGTGATTTGGCAGATTAATGTTTGGCAGGGCTTCAGGTTTTCAGATTATTGGGATCTCTTCTGGGGAAGCATGACCTGTTCAAAAGTGACGGGTTGTACGTGAACCCAAGGGGGACCAATATTCTCGTGGACAGATTTGTCAGAGCTGTTGGGGAGGGTTTAAACTAATTTGGCAGAGATGTGGGAACTGAAGTAAAGGGGTTCAGGATAAGATGGGTGATGGTAAAAAAGCAAAGCTACCATGCAGTCAGACTTTCAGGAAGTGCAGGCAGATAATGGAACAAAATTGCAGCCAGCAGGGTGAGTATCAGTGCATTGGGAATGCAGAATCAAAAAGGCTAGCAAATACAGTACTCGAAGTGTTATATCTCAGTGCATGGTGTATAAGAAATAAGGTGGATGATCTTGTTGCACTTTTACGGATTGTCAGATATGATGTTGTGGCTATCACTGAATCATGGCTGAAAGATGGTTGTAGTTGGGAGGTGAATGTCCAAGGTTACATGTTGTATCAGAGGGATAGGAAGGTAGGTGGAGGGTGGTGGCGTGGCTCTGCTGGTAGTGAATGGCATCAAATCAATAGAAAGATGTGTCATAAGATCAGAAAATGTTGAATTCTTGTGGGTTGAGTTAAGAAACTGCAAGAGTAAAAGGACCCTGATGCTGTTATAAGCAGGCCTCCCAACAATAGCTGGGATGTGGACCACAAATTGCAATGGGAAATAGAAAAGGTGTGTCTAAAGGGCAATGTTATTATAGTCATTGGAGATTTCACCATATAGGTTGATTAGGAAAATGAGGTTGGTAATGGATCTCGAGAGAGTGAGTTTGTTTTATCTAGCATTGTTGAGTTGAGTCTACTAGGGGATCAGCTATACTGGATTGTGTGATATGTAATGGACCAGAGGTGATCAGTAAGCTTAAGGTAGAAGAACCTTTAGGTGGCAGTGATCACAATATGATTGAGTGCAACTTGAAATTTGATGGGGAGAAAGTAAAATCTGACATAGCAGTATTTCAGAGGAGTAAAGGAAATTACAATGGTATTAGAGAGGAGTTGGCTAAAGTAAATATGGAAGGAGATGCTGGCAGGGATGACTGCAGTGCAGCAATGGTGTGAGTTTCTGAGAAAAATAAGGAAGGTGCAGGATAGATGTAGTCCAAAAAAAAAGAAATACTCAAATGGCAAAATACAGGTTTCCCCCCCGTTATCCGAATGTAGAACGTTCCTTTGAAATCGTTTGTAAGCCGAAATGGCGTAAAGCGAAGAAGCAATTAGCATTAATTTATATGGGAAAAATTTTTGAGCATTCCCAGACCCAAAAACTAACCTACCAAATCATACCAAATAGCACATAAAACCTAGAATAACACTAACATATAGTAAAAGCAGGAATGATATGATATATACACAGCCTATATAAAGTAGAAATAAAGTGTAGTTTCACTTAACAGAATCAGGAAGTTTGAGCCAAAATCAATTTGTTGGAAAAAAATCGGCATGTACTCGCATGTGCACGTCACGCATTCACACGTACACGCACGCCACGCAGGCATACATAGATGCATTCGCACGTCACGCATGCACACACACCTGCCCGCGCAAGGCTTCATGGTCATGGTAGTCTTTCTTGGGGTAAACACAAGTTTAAAGCAAGCATCTTTTTTCATAAAAACAGGTACTAACAGGTAAGAACAGGTCTTTCGTAAAAGCGGAATGTCATAAAGAGAATGTTTGGAAAGCGGGGAACACCTGTAGTACCGTGGCTGACAAGGGAAGTCAAAGTTAATGTAAAAACAACACAGCAAAAAATAGTGGGAAGACTGAGTACTGGAAAGGTTTTAAAACCCTACAGAGAGTAACTAAAAGAATCATTAGGAGGGAAAAGGTGAAATATGAAAGCAAGCTAGCAAACAATATCAAAGTGGATAGTAAAAGCTTTTTCAAGATGTAAAGAGACAAGAGTGGATATAGGACTGCTAGAAAATGAGGCCGGAGAAATAATAATGTGGGACAATGAGATGGCAGATGAACTAAACGAGTCTTCATTGTGGAAGACACCAGCACTGTTCCAGGTGTTCAAGGATGTGAAGGAAGAAAAGTGAGTGCAGTTATTACAAAGCAGAAGGTGCTCAAAAAGCTGGAAGACCTAAGGGTACATAAGTCACTCGGACCAGATGAACTGCATCTTAGGGTTCTGAGGTAGCAGTTGAGATTTTGGAGGCATTAGTAATGATCTTTCAATAATTATTGGACTCTGGCATGGTGCCAAATGACTGGAAAATTGGAAATGTCACTCCACCCTTTTAAGAAAGGAGGAAGGCAGCGGATAGGAAATTATAGACCAGTTAGCCTGACCTCAGTGGTTGGGAAGATGTAAGTGTCAGTTGTTAGGAATGAGGTTATGGAGTACTTGGTGACACAGGACAAGATGGGGCAAAGTCAGCAGGTTCAACTTGAGAGAAATTCTCACCTGACGAACCTGTTGGAATTCTTTGAGGAGATTACACGTAGGATAGATAAAGGGGATGCAGTGGATGTTGTATTTTTGGATTTTCAGAAGTCCTTTGACAACGTGCCACACATGAGGCTGCTTACCACGTTAAGAGCCCGTGGCATTACAGGAAACTTACTGGTGTGGTTAGAGCATTGGCTGATTGGTAGAAGGTAGTGAGTGGGAATAAAAGGACCCTGTTCTGGTTGGCTGTCAGTGACTAGTGGTGTTCTGCATGGGCCGGTGTTGGGGCCGCTTTTTATGCTGTATGTCAATGATTTGGTTGAGGGAATAGATGGCTCTGTTGCCAAGTTTGCGGATGATATGAAGATTGGAGGGGCAGGTAGTGTTGAGGAAACAGGTAGGCTGCAGAAGGATTTAGACAGGTTAGAAGAATGGGCAAGAAAGTGGCAAATGAAATACAATGTTGAAAAATGCATGGTCATACAGTTTGGTAGAAGAAATAAATGTGCTGACCGTTTTCTAAACGGGGAGAAAATCCAAAAATCTTGGGGTCCTTGTGCAGAACACCCTTAAGGTTAACATGCAGGTTGAGTCAGTGGTGAGGAAGCCAAATGCACTGTTAGCATTCGTTGCAAGAGGCCAAGAATACAGGAGCAGGGATGTGATGCTGAGGCTCTGGTGAGGCCTCAATTCGAGTATTATGACTAGTTTTGGGCTCCTCATCTAAGAAAAGATGTGCTGGCATTGAAGAGGGCTCAGAAGAGGTTCACAGGGATTTTCCGGGAAGGAAAGGGTTATCATATGAGGAATGTTTAATAGGTCTGGGTCTGTACTCTTTGTAATTTGGAAGGGTGAGGGCGGATTCTCATTGAAACCTTTCGAATGTTGATGGGCCTATACAGAGAAGATGTGGAAAGGATGTTTCCCATAGTGTGGGAGTCTAGGGCAAGAGGGCACAGCCTCAGGATAAAGGGGCGTTTATTTAAAACAGAGTTTCGTTAGCCAGAGGGTGGAGAATTTGTGGAATTTATTACCGCAGGCAGCTGTGGAGGGCAAGCTGGCTGCTTTTAAGGCAGAGCTTGATAGGGTTTTGATTGACATGGCATCAAAGGCTACGGGGAGAAGGCCAGGAAGTGCAAGAAGTTGGAAAAGGTTAGAAAAAGCATTTCTAAAGACCTGAATGTTCATCAGTCCACAGTAAGAGAAATTGTCTACAAATGGAGGGTACTGTTGCTACTCTCCCTAGGAGTGGAGATCCTGCAAAGATCACACCAAGAGCACAGTGCAGTACTGAAGGGAGTGAAAAAGAACTCAAAGGTAACAGCAAAAGACCTGCAGAAATCTCCAGAATTTTCAGGTCTGTTCAGATGTCCACTATAAGAAAAACACAACAAGAATGGTATTCATGAAGGACACTGTGGAGGAAACCACTTCCCTCCAAAAAAAAACATTGCTGTACGATTCATCTTTGTTAAAGTTCACCTGGATGTTCTACAACGTTTCTGGGACAATATTCTGTGGACAGATGAGACACAAGTTGAACTTCATGTCAGAACTGCACATTGCTATGTTTGGAGGGAAAAGGGGGCTGCACACCAACACCAAAATCTCATCCCAACTGTGAAGCATGGTGATTTGGGGCTGCTTTGCTGCCCCAGGGCCTGAACAGCTTGCAATCGTTGATGGAATAATGAATTCAAAATGGTATCAACACGTTTTGCAGGAGAATGTCAGGGGAGCAGTCCATAACCTGAAGCTTAATAGAAGTTGGATAATTTAATAACACAATAACCCAAAAGACGAGAGTAAATCAAGAACAGAATGGTTTAAAAAGAAGAAAATTCATGTTTTGAAATGGCAGAGTCAAAGTCCTTGTCCTAATCCTGTAGAAATGTTGTGGAAAGACCTGAAGCAAGCAGTTCATGCAGGGAAACCCACCAACATCCCAGAATTGAAGCTGTTTTGTATGGAGGCAGGACCTAAAATTCCTCCAAGCTGATGTGCAGGACTGATCAACAGTTACTGGAAACGTTTGGTTGAAATTATTGCTGTACAAGGGGGTCACACCTGTTACTGAAAGCAAAAGTTCACATACTTTTTTCCAACAAACACATGTAATATTCTATCATTTTTCTCAATAAACAAACAAGGATAAGGTTTTGTTATTCATTTAATTGGGTTCTGTTTATTTAGTTTTAGGATGCGTGAAGATCTAATCACATTTCAGGTCATATTTATACAGAAACAGAAAATTCTATAGTGTTCACAAACTTTCTAGCCCCATTGTAAATAGGCTACTCTTGTTCTGATTGTAACATGATAGACAGGAAAGGTGAAGTAATAAGAACAGATGCTTTCTGTCCTGATGGATTTGTGGGCAAAAGCACATGATTCCTATGTCCTCATAGGGAGTGTGCAGCATTGCTGAAAGCAATAAAGTACTTTTAAGCTGGTCTGCTTAATCACATTGTCCTGCTGGAAAATTCTATATTGAAGTTAGAACAATTATTTTTTTGTTAATAATGTTTGATTGCTACTTGGCTAAATTTTCTCTTCACTTATAGTTAATGAACTAATCCTGAAACAGAAGCAAAGGTTTGAAGATAAGCGAATAAAACTGGAACACCCAGTAAGTACTGATGAATATTACCATATATACCTGAGCGGTCCTGAGTGTACTGCAGACTGTCTAGTGGAGCTCATTTAATGATTACTAAGGTACATTATTAACTGTTAATGATGGGTAGATGGGTACAGACAGTCATATGGCAGAATTGATTGAAGGATGTCAATATAAATTGAAATCAGAATGGAATAATTACAGAAAATTCGTCACTCAGTCCACTTGGTAATAAGTAATGTCCTTACTTATATTGCTGTTGCTGTTCACCATTGTTTCAAGCTAGGAAGATGTATTTGAGTAGCTGAGGTATTTCTAGATGATAATGGCATGCACCAGGAGGATACTTTGCAACAATATTATATATTGGATGAGATGGAATGTATAGCAGGGGAATGTTAGCATGAGTTGGCTTTGAGGAATTGATAATGGAATTATGATGAAGGGGGCCTGAAACGGGGGTGGGGAAAAGTGGGAATTAGGAAACAATGAACTGGGGTGCAGTAATGGTGAGCATATGTTGAGGCAAGACAGGAATGGGATGACTAACGGTTGGTTTTGATGCTGCTGGATATAGTTTTTTTTTTCCTTTTGGCTGGATACTCAATGTTGATGTATTTTTATGTTACCTGCTTTCTTTTCTAGAATGGTCACAGATGGCAGGCAATACAAGATGTTTTAATTGCAGACCAGGACAGTTTGGATCTTGCCAATGTTAACCTCATGCTGGAGCTTATTATGCAGAAGAAACAGCAGCTGGAAGCTGTGAGTGTTCTGCATTCTGTTGGAAAATACTGGGGCTAAGTGGTTGGTCAGTAATGTTGGCCAGACGGGTGGGGGAGTATAAAGTTGGATCAGAGAAGAGTTGCAAGGTTAAGCATGCATTGAGAAAGGTGGATATAAAACATTAAAACACAGGGTGATATGGTAATGTAGTGGTTAGCTCAACACTTTACAGTCCAGGTGACTGGGGTTTAATTCCCACTGTTGCCTGTAAGGAGTTTGTGCGTCCTCCCCAAGACCAAGTGGGTTTCCTCTGGGTGCCCTGGTTTCTTCCGACAGTCTAAAAACTTACCGGTTGGTAGGTTAATTGCTCATTGTAAATTGTCCCGTGATTAGGCTAGGATAAAATCGGGGGATTGCTGCATGGTGTGGCTTGAAGGGCTGGAATAGCCAATTCCATGCTGTATCTCAATACATAAGTTAAATATTGAGATAATCCAATTGAGATCTACCCTATAGGCAGTTACTGGCAGGAGCTCATATTGTAGCATTTGTTAACATTAAATTCTAGTTTCCTCCTTAAGTGAATACTTTTCTGATAATGCTTTGACATTAGGTTAAGTAATTACATGCATGGAAAACCTCAATTTTTCACTTTGTAATTCCAATCTAATCCATAACCTGACTTTCAACATACTATTAATTTGGTCAATACTTACCAAGGAGATTGATTTACGGGAAAAAGGAATAAAGGGACAGTCGATTTTACTATACATTCCAAAACTGTGATAGAGGTTTAAAACATTTCTATTTCTAAAGTACAAAATTGCATGTATTGATAATTGAAGCTTCAGTTCACCTTGATGTTAACTGGCCATTTATGAAAGTTTAAAAAAAAATCTCATGGGTTTTTACTTTTATGAGGATATTTTGGTCTGAGTAAGATGCTAGAAGCCTAATAGGAGAGGTGGTGTTACTAGGAGGCTATGGACTGAACCTGGGCAAATGAAAAATGACCCTGAGGGAAGATATTGGACAGTGATCAATGCTCATAGATTGTGTATTGTGATTGGCAAAAAAAAAACAAGTTAAATTAAGAGAAAATGTTCTAAACTGGGACTAGGACAGTTTTACTAGGCTGATGTATGATTCGACAAAGGTGGACCAGAAATTTGAATGTAAGTCATTCAGTTGTTTAAAAAATATATACTCTAAGCAAAAGGAGCTCTTAATTCTAGGTCCCATTGGGAGCTCAAGGACCATGCAGGACAAAAGGAAACATACAAAGGAAGTGTATGAAGGTTACAAGAGTTGAACATTTTGGAATACCTTGAGGATTTGTGAAAGATGCAGAGATGAAATTTAGGGAAAAATGTATATGGAAGTCAAAGCACTTACATAAAAATAATTTGGCAGGCAATTTCAAGGAGAAGCCTTTTTAATGAAGTTTTAATGAAGAATAAGTGAAGAGAGTAGATTAGAGCCATAGAGATGAAAATAGACTTTGTGGAGAGGTTGGAAGGGTTGATTGATTTTTTTGAGGCATTGTAGAGTGTTGCCTTTCATCTTTGTGGATTTCAAAGTGTTCAATAAATTTTTTTTACAGATTTTTGTCATGGTACACTTGAATAATTTTGATTAACGTGGAAGAGCTACATTTAAGCACTATGCTGCTGATAATTTAATTGGTAGTGTCATTGAGAGTGAAGAATATGTAGATGACAGGAAGCTATCTGTGATTGGCTGAGCACAATAGTTGAAGATGGAATTCAGTGTGGAGAAATGTGAATCAATATAATCAATCTAAAATAAAATTGGTAGAGTGCAGTTGAGGAAAATTTTACTTAATGAACGATAGGGTTTTAGAGCGCACTTCATGCTGTAAGTATTATGTTGGCACGTGGCCAAGTGGTTAAGGCGTTCGTCTAGTGATTTGAAGGTCGCTAGTTCAAGCCTTGGCTGAGGCAACGTGTGTGTTCTTGAGCAAGGCACTTAACCAAACACATTGCTCTGCAACGACACTGGTGCCAAGCTGTATGGGTCCTAATGCCCTTCCCTTGGACAACATCAGTGGCGTGGAGAGGGGAGACTTGCAGCACGGGCAACTGCTGGTCTTCCATACAACCTTGCCCAGGCCTGCGCCCTGGAAACTTTCCAAGGTGCAAATCCATGGTCTCGTGAGACTAACGGATGCCTATATATAAAAACAATATTGGGGTAGTGGAGGAGGAATGGCTCATCACATTTAAGTAGTCTCTGGTTAGTGAGCATCAGGGATTAAATGCTATGGACCAGGTGCATGGTGGGATAAACCCAAGACAATTCCAGTTCTTCCAAGGATAAAGCACAACTCTGTGCTTTAATCAGGGCTTTATATTGTTTTTTAGTTCTCAAAGCAACCACAATTTATTAGTACAGTAGAGATAAGGGGTAGTATCCCCTTAGCTTATTTAGGTAGCATTTTGAAAATACTCCAATGAGTCATTTTGCCAAATTTATTATGGTAATATTGCTATTTGAACTCAGACAAAGTTGGAGTCAATGTGTAGGACCAGCCCTTTGTGTCTACTGTACTATATCCTTAATCTGTAAGTAGATGTTTAGATGAGCAGTTTAAAAATTCAGCCAAGACTCTGGGAATTGCTGAGATCATGCAGTTTACAGTGACAAATAGATTTAATAGGGTACATGGAAATTGCTTTATAATGTGAGGAAATCCAAAACACAGACTAATAGATTAGTTAGAGCTGGCAGTTCAGAGCTAAATTGGTTAACAGTTTTACACAAGCTTATGGAATTCTAAAGGTCATGCATGTTGGGGTCTATCTGGAATTTAAAACTGATGTCAGACAATTGGTTTTGTGTACAGTGTTGAGAAATGGATATGATACTGGTTAGGCCTGTGCAATCTTCAGAAGCTACCCATGATTATACCTGTCTGTAACATTGAAGAAGCCTTTCATTGGTCTGTACTGCATTACAATCTTCATCAACCAATGTACTGACAGGGCCAAGATGATTTGTGATGATGTGGCAGTTTTGTCTCACGCCTGCTCCTCCAACCTGGCCTGTGTAGTATTGTCCGTTTTATCTGTTGGTAGGAGTTTTCCGGTTCCATCCTGGTTGCAGTGTACATTCCACCCTTAGTCAAAGTTGAGCAGGCACTGGAGGAGCTGAGCACTGTGATCTGCAGTCATGAGACAGCGCACCCAGATGGTTTCCAGATCATTGTGGGGACATCAACCAGGGCAGCTTAAAGAAGTCTCTAACCAATTACTACGAATGTATCACCTGTGGAACCTGAGGAGCCAACATACTCGACCACTATTACACCGCTATTAAGAACACTTGCCATGTGATCCCACATTCGTACTTTCGCAAGTCTGAGCACCTGGCTGTACTTCTATTCCTGGTGTACAGGTAAAGACTGAGTGCTGCAACACTAATGGCAAGGGCAGTGAAGATCTGTCAAGGAAGGTGGATGAGCACCTAGGACTGCTTTGAATTGGTGGACTAGACTATCATTGGGGATTCATCTTTGGATCTGGCTTCATCAAGACCTGTGTGGATGAGTGTGTGCCTTTGAGAATGTACCAGACATACCCAAACCAGAAACTGTGGATGAACCATTAATTTGAAGTGTGCTGAGGGCTAGATCTGTTGAATTCAAGACTGGTGATCCAGAACTCTACAAGAAGTCCACTTGCAAACTACAGAGGGTATATTAAGAGCAGGAAAATAATTCGGGTGAAGTTAGATGGAATCAGATGGATATCAGCTCTAGCAGGGTTTGAAAGCTATTACTTCCTAACATCATAAGTGGCTGTGGATTCTTCACTTCCAGATGAGTGCAATGTCTTTTATGCACGCTTTGAAAGGGAGAATAAAGCTACACCTGTGCAAATCACTGCAGCATCCGGCTACCCTGTGATATTTGTCTGAGATTGACATCAGAACATCTTTCAAGAGGGTGAACCCTCACAAGGTGTCAGGCTCTGATGTTTACCTGGTAGGACACTGGAAAAAGTGCCAACCAACAGACTGGAGTGTTCAAGGATGTCTTCATTTGCTTCAGCTGAGAACCTCCGACTGCAGGTTCTCACCTGAAGCAAGTGAGGTGCCCAAGAAGAGCAGGGGAAACTGCCTCAACAACTGTTGTCCACTTGCACACACATCTATAGAAATGAAGTGTTTTGAGAGTTTTGATCATAGCTAGAATTAAGACCATAAGACATAGGAGCAGAATTAGACCATTTGGCCCATCGAGTCTGCTCTGCTATTTCATCATTGATCCATTTTTCCCCTCATCCCTGATCTCCTGCTTTCTCCTCGTATCCCTTCATGCCCTGACCAATTAAGAATCTATCAACCTTTACCTTAAATAAATATAAAAGCTTGGCCTTCACAGCTGCATGTGGCAAAGAATTCCACTGAGTTATCACTCGCTGGCTAAAGAAATTCCTCCTAATCTCCCTCTCAAAACAGAGGACTCCCCTCTCTTCTCGGTTTTAATGAGGTCACTTTTCATTCTTCTAAATTCTAGTGAATACATGCCCAGAGTAATCAAATGCTCTTCATATGACAAGCCATTCAAACCTGGTATCATTTTCGTGAATCTCCTTTGAACCATTTCCAGTTTCAGCACATTCTTTCTAAGATAAGGGGTCCAAAACTGCTCACAGTACTCCAAGAGAGGCCTCACCAGTGCTTTATAAAGTGTCAACATTACATCCTTGCTTTTATATTCTAGTCCTATTGAAAAGAATACTAACATTACATTTGCCTTCCTCACCAGGGAATCCTGCACAAGGACTCCTAAGTCCCTTTGGTTGAAGAAAAGGTTGACTATTTTGTAAATGGAGAGAAAATACAAAAACTGAGGTGCAAAGTGCATGACCATACACTTCCTGACACTGTATTCCATCTGCTATTTCTTTGCTCATTCTTCTAATCTTAAGTCCTTCTGTAGCCTCTTTACTTCCTCAAAACTACCCGCTCCTCCACCTATTTTTGTATCATCGGCAAACTTTGCAACAAAGTCATTAATTCCATTGTGCAATCATTAACATATAACATTAAAAAAATCTGTCCCAATACAGACCCCTGTGGAATACCACTAGTCACCAGCAGCTAGTCAAAAAAAGCTCCTTTATTCTCACTCTTTGCCTCCTGACAATCAGCCACTGCTTTATCCATGCTAGAATCTTCCCTGTAATACCATGGGCTGGTAGCTTGTTAAGCAGCCTTGTTTGGCACCTTATTAAAGGCCTTCTGAAAATCGAAATGCACAATATCAGCTGATTTGCCTTAGTCTATCAATTAATTCTCGCCTTAACAAGGACCTGGAGCTGCAGAAATTTGCCTGGAATCACAATAAGCTACAATGGATGCAATCTCACTACCGCTTCACTTGGCCTAATGCCACCGAGACAACAGGAATACCTAGGTCAAGCTGCTGTTTGATTACAGCTCAGCATTCACCATCCTCATCCCCTCAGTACTAATCAATAAGCCTCAAATCCTGTGCCTCTACCTACCTCTCATCTGGATCCTTGACTTCCTCATTGGGAGACCACCGAAAGTGTGGATCGGACATAACATCTCACTAACCACCAACGCTGTACGTCTCAAGGATGTGCACTTAGCCGACTGCTCAACTCTACACCCATAACTCTGTCTAGGCATGGTGCAAATCTCATCTATAAATAAGCCAAAACACAACTATTGTCAGCAGAAGCCCATTTGTTAAAAAGGAGGCGTACAGAAGTGGGATAAATCAGGTTGAGTGCTTTCATAAAAACAACCTTGCACTCAACATCGTACAATTGATCGTGGAAGGGGAAGTTGAGGGAAGCATACCAGTGACTATATTTTATTAGGAGTTTGAGGAGATTTGGTATGTCACCAAGTACTCTACTACGTTTCTAGAGATGTACTGCAGAGGGCATTCTAATTGGTTGCATCACCGAATGGTATGGAGGCACCACTGCACAGGATTGTAAAAAGCTCCAGAGGGTTGTTAAACTTAGCCAGCCATGGACACTAGCCTCCCACCTTCTAGGACATCTTCAAAATAGGTGCCTCCATCATTAAAGCCCTCCACCACCCATTCTTATTATTACCATCAGTACAGGAGCCTGAACGCTTTAGGAACAGTTTCTTCCCCTCTGCTGAAAGATTTCTAAATGGACAATGAACCCATGAACTGGTGTTTTCTTATTGTGCTTTATAGTATATTCTATATAGGGCACTGTACTGTTGCCACAAAACAACTAATTTCACAACATGTCAGTGGTAATAAATCTGATTCAGTTTTACATTTTTTAAAATCTTTATCACTTCTTTTTGCATAGGAGTCACAGGCAGCTCAGCTGCACATCCTCATGGAATTTCTTCAGGAAGCAAGAAGGAATAAGAAGGAGGTTAGTTTGGCTTTTATTTACCATTAACTGATGTATTTGAAAGTCATATTCAGATACAGTCAGGCAGTAGATACTGCTGTATATGACACCTGGATATTCAATGGGCAGCACTTACCCTTGAAATGGAATTCAAGTCCAACACCAATGGTTTCTCAATGCCTTATCTGAAACTAGGAGCATTACTGAATTAGTACAGCACGTTTTCTTTTGGTTCACATGGTAAATCAAGTCCCAGTCTGATCCTAATACAGCAGAAGAGGTTCGGTTATACATTCATGCAACACTGAACATCAACCACCTATTTACACCAATCCTACACAGTAGTGTAAGGAGCATTTGGAAAGTAGATTTTAAGCTGCAACTAGAGAAGATAATAGCATCTCATTTGAGAGACATTTAAATGAGAGTTCCGATTCAGCAACCCTGTAAGAGTAGGAGGCAGAGGTGTTTTGGGAACTGTGTTTTAACAAAGGATATTGAAGGGTTGAAGGAAAAGAAGGAAGCAAATATCTGGTATTAACAAATTTATATTAAAAATATCACGAGGTTTGCAAGGGATGCAGGAAAGAACTGAAAGAAATTAGGATGGCAAAAAGGGATCTTGGCAAGTAGATTAGGAAAAATTCTAAAAACCTTTATATTAGAAGCAAAGGACAGCTAAGAAAGGAACAGCCAGTTGTGTAATCAGTCGAGCCAGGGATATTTCCAAGGAGGATGTGGAGTTTGAAAATTTAAAGGAGTATACTGATAGAGTGGAGCACATCTGCTTCAGGAAGGAGTAGACCTGGAAATAATAAAGCACATTAGGATGGATAAACCCGATGTCCTGATGGAGTCTATCCATAGGATACTTGGTGATGGGAGGCAGAAAGGAGTGATGGATGGGTATTTTCCTGACAAAGTCTGTAATAAGTGTTTTACCACAGGAATCAGTGCCAGAATCTGTTTGAAATACAAATGACTGAGTATGCAGGTGGTCTGATTTATAAGTTTGCAGACTACAGGAAAATTGGAGTTGTGGATAATAAAGTAGTTGTAGTGGGACATAGATCAGATGGAGAGTTTGATATGGAGTGGTGTCGGATGGAATGGATAAAGTAATGTACCTTGAGAAGTCAAATTCTTGTAGAGTATAGAGTAAATGTCAGGGAACTTGGAGTGCAAATCCATTGCCCCCAGAAAATTGAAACACAGGTAGAGGCAGATACAAGTAACAAAGTTTAATAGGTGTTTGAGCAGGTACTTGGATAGGAAAGGGTAGTGATGTCATTTAATATACTTGATTTATGAAGCCACAGTACTGAATTGGGACTCTAAAGGAAGAATGCGGTACCAGTGGAGAGTGCAGAAGAGGTTCACCAGGATGTTTCATGGATTGGAGGGCTGTAGTTAAATAAACTGGGATGGGTTCTATTTATTCTCACTGGAACATAGGAGTCTGAGGGGTGACTTTATAGAGTTTTTTTTAAATTATGAGACGGAGATAGGATAGATAGATCAGAATCATTTTGCCAGAGCAGGGATATCGAGAATTAGGGAGGACAGTTTTAATGTAAGTGGGAAAATTTTAAAGCAGATCTAAGGGATTTGTTTTCCATACAGAAGTGGTTATCTGGAGTGAGCTGCCAGAGGAAATGGTGAAGGCAGATAGAATTATAACACTTAAAGGTATTTGGACAGGTACTTGATAGGAAAGTTACAGTTTCAGAGGTGGAAGGGTCACCCATCCTTTACATGATGTGGGTTGGATTGGATTTCTGACAGAATTTGTATCCTTTCTAAGGTTAACTGCCTCAAACTTCCCTTCACAGCAACTGGAGCAGTTACAAAAGGAGCTGAATGTTCTTGAGGAGGACATCAAGCGGGTGGAGGTTTGTAAAATCCCTTTCTTCACAAAACTATTTCACTTATGTTTATGCAACACACATCAAAGTTGCTGGTGAATGCAGCAGGCCAGGCAGCATCTCTAGGAAGAGGTGCAGTCGACGTTTCAGACCGAGACCCTTCGTCAGGACTAACTGAAGGAAGAGTGAGTAAGGGATTTGAAAGTTGGAGGGGGAGGGGGAGATCCAAAATGATAGGAGAAGACAGGAGGGGGAGGGATGGAGCCAAGAGCTGGACAGTTGGTTGGCAAAAGGGGATACGAGAGGATCATGGGACAGGAGGTCCGGGAAGAAAGACGGGGGGGGGGGGACCCAGAGGATAGGCAAGAGGTATATTCAGAGGGACAGAGGGAGAAAAAGGAGAGTGAGAGAAAGAATGTGTGCATAAAAATAAGTAACAGATGGGGTACAAGGGGAAGGTGGGGCCTAGCAGAAGTTAGAGAAGTCGATGTTCATGCCATCAGGTTGGAGGCTACCCAGACAGAATATAAGGTGTTGTTCCTCCAACCTGAGTGTGGCTTCATCTTTACAGTAGAGGAGGCCGTGGATAGACATGTCAGAATGGGAATGGGATGTGGAATTAAAATGTGTGGCCACTGGGAGATCCTGCTTTCTCTGGCGGACAGAGCATAGATGTTCAGCAAAGCGGTCTCCCAGTCTGCATCGGGTCTTGCCAATATATAAAAGGCCACATCGGGAGCACCGGACGCAGTATATCACCCCAGTCGACTCACAGGTGAAGTGTTGCCTCACCTGGAAGGACTGTTTGGGGCCCTGAATGGTGGTAAGGGAGGAAGTGTAAGGGCATGTGTAGCACTTGTTCCGCTTACAGGGATAAGTGCCAGGAGGGAGATCAGTGGGGAGGGATGGGGGGGACGAATGGACAAGGGAGTTGTGTAGGGAGCGATCCCTGCGGAATGCAGAGAGAGGAGGGGAGGGAAAGATGTGCTTAGTGGTGGTAGCCTCCAACCTGATGGCATGTGGGTAGCCTCCAACCTGATGGCATGAACATCGACTTCTCTAACTTCCGCTAGGCCCCACCTCCCCCTCGTACCCCATCTGTTACTTATTTTTATGCACACATTCTTTCTCTCACTCTCCTTTTTCTCCCTCTGTCCCTCTGAATATGCCTCTTGCCCATCCTCTGGGTCCCCCCCCCCCCGTCTTTCTTCCCGGACCTCCTGTCCCATGATCCTCTCGTATCCCCTTTTGCCAATCACCTGTCCAGCTCTTGGCTCCATCCCTCCCCCTCCTGTCTTCTCTTATCATTTTGGATCTCCCCCCTCCCCCTCCAACTTTCAAATCCCTTACTCACTCTTCCTTCAGTTAGTCCTGACGAAGGGTCTCGGCCTGAAACGTCGACTGTACCTCTTCCTAGAGATGCTGCCTGGCCTGCTGCGTTCACCAGCAACTTTGATGTGTGTTGCTTGAATTTTCAGCATCTGCAGAATTCCTGTTGTTGTTCACTTATGTTTGTTGATTTTAGAAAAGCTGGCAGAGAAATCTTTTCTTATTTTTAGAACCCTCCAGAACAGCTTAAAATTAAGCTTGGTGTTCTCCAATGACTAGTCAATAAACATGTTACCTGATGAGAAAGGAGACTGAAAATACCGGAATCTCAAGCAACAAATGAGTTGCTGGAAGAACTGAGCAGATCAGGCAGCACCTATGAAAGGAAATGGATAATCACCATTTGGGTCGAGACCCTTCATCTGAACTGGGGTGGTTGTCTATTTCCCTCCCAGATGCTGCGGTCTCCCAATGAGTTGGACCAGCAGCTTGTTTTTGGCTCCATAAATTACCAATTGTGTTTGTCTATAAATCTAGGTGTTATGCTGCTTTTTTGGCTTCCAAGTCAAACAGTTGCCCAGGCCAGTTAGTTTAACATCTGTAGTTGGGAAAATGCTTGAAGCTATCAATAAAGAAGAAATAGTGAGGCATCTAGAAAGAAGTGGATCCATCAGGTAGATGCAGCATGGATTCAACAAAGGCAGGTCCTGTTTGACAAACTTACTGGAGTTCTTTGAGGATATAGCGAGCATAGTGGATAGAGGGGAACAGATGGATGTTATTTATTTGGATTTCCAGAAGGCATTTGATAAGATGCCACCTAAAAGACATCTATAAGGATGCAGAGAGTTGGGGGTGATGTATTAACATGGATAGAGGATTGGTTAACTAATAGAAAGCAGAGTTGGGATACATGGCTGTTACTCTGGTGAGTGAGTGGTGTGCTGCAGGGGTCGGTGCTGGGCCTGCAGCTGTTCATGATAATACGTTTACGATCTGGAAGAGGGGGCATGGTGTAATGTATCTAAGTTTGTTGATGATACTAAATTGAGTAGAAAAGCAAATTGTGCAAAAGGTACGGAGAGTCTGCAGAGAGATGTAGATAGGCTAAGTGAGTGGATAAGGATCTGGCAGATGGAGTACAATGTTGGAAAATGTGAGGTCGTCCACTTTGGAAGGAAAAATGGAAGAGCAGATTATTATTTAAATGGTAAAAAAAAAAATTGCAGCATGCTGCAGAGGGACTTGGGAATGCTTGTGCATGAATCACAAAGGGGTGGTTTGCAGGTGCAGCAGGCTATCAGGAAGGCAAATGGAATGTTGGCCTTCATTGCTAGAGGGATTGAATTTAAGAGCAGGGAAGCTATGCTGCAACTGTACAGGGTACTGGTGAGACAGCACCTGGAGTACTGTGTGCATTTCTGACCTCCTTTCTTGAAGGATATACTGGCTTTGGAGGTGGAGCAGAGGAGTTGCACCAAGTTGATTCCAGAGACGAGGAGGCTAGACCATGAGGAGAGATTGAGTTGCCTGGGACTGTACTAGCTGGAATTCAGAAGAATGAGAGGAGATCTTATAGAAACATAAAAGTATGAAAAGAATAGATAAGATAGAGGCAGGAAAGTTGTTTCTAGTGGTAGGTGAAACTAGAACTAGGGAACATAGCTTCAAGATTCGGGGGACTAGATTTAGGATGGAGATGAGGAGGAACTGCTTTTCCAAGAGAATGGAATTCTCTGCCCAATGAAGCAGTGGAGGCTACCTCAGTAAATGTATCTAAGACAAGGATAGATTTTTGCATAGTAGGGAATTGAGGGTTATGGGGAAAAGGCAGGTAGGTGGAGATGAGTCCATGGCCAGATCAGCCCTGATCTTATTGAATGGTGGAGCAGGCTCGCCGGGCCAGATGGCCAACTCCTGCTCCTATTTCTTGTGTTCTTGTGTAGACTGTTCATAGGCAGGTGTGCATTACATGGTCAGCTGAGGTTTTGTAGTCAAGATTTAGGATCACTAGAAGTCGTTATGAGACCAAGAACGGTAGCTTTTTTTTTTCTGCAAGTGGTCATGCAATGGTTTGAATGTATAGGCAGAAAATGAATGAATAACAGCCAGATGGATAAAGTCCACAGCAAGTAGTACCTTGAGTCCATTGGGCTCACTGACAGTAATTCAGTTCACTTTGAACTACAACAGGAGCTAAATCTACATCACCATAGGTAGCTCAATTGTACTCATGGTTTTGAGGCAAATGGAAATTTCTGAAACAAGAACCACTTCTTGGTTGGTGTGTTATCTTCCTAGTGTGAACAGATGAGGATTGTTCTGACTGTATGGAATGAGGTGGGGCAATGAATAACTCTATTCAACAGAAAGTCAATTAGGAGTAAACACTTGTGAGTAAAACAATATCTTAACAAGTGGGAATCTTAAAAGAGCATTAGCAAGTGTTCATGCTAGTATATTCCAGCTAGGATGAAAGGCAAATATGGCAGAGTTGGAACATATTGTTTCAACATTACAAAACACTGGTTCAGCCACACCTAGAGTATTGTGTACAGTTCTATTTACCATACCTTAGGAAGGATGGAGTTGCACTGGAGAGTGCAGAAGGAAATTCACTAAGTATTGCCTGGATTGAAGGACTTGAGTTATAGTCATAGTCATACTTTACTGATCCCAGGGGAAATTGGTTTTCGTTACAGTTGCACCATAAGTAATAAATAGTAATAGAACCATAATAGTTAAATAGTAATATGTAATTTATGCCAGTAAATTATGAAATAAGTTCAGGACCAGCCTATTGGCTCAGGGATCTGACCCTCCAAGGGAGGAGCTGTAAAGTTTGATGGCCACAGGCAGGAATGACTTCCTATGACGCTCTGTGTTGCATCTCGGTGGAATGAGTCTCTGGCTGAATGTACTCCTGTACCCAACCAGTACATTATGTAGTGGATGGGAGACATTGACCAAGATGTCATGCAACTTAGGCAGCATCCTCTTTTTAGACACCACCGTGAGAGAGTCCAGTTCCATCCCCACAACATCACTGGCCTTACAAATGAGTTTGTTGATTCTGTTAAGCAACATACATCAAAGTTGCTGGTGAACGCAGCAGGCCAGGCAGCATCTATAGGAAGAGGCGCAGTCGACGTTTCAGGCCGAGACCCTTCGTCAGGACTAACTGAAGGAAGAGTGAGTAAGGGATTTGAAAGCTGGAGGGGGAGGGGGAGATGCAAAATGATAGGAGAAGACAGGAGGGGGAGGGATGGAGCCGAGAGCTGGACAGGTGATAGGCAGAAGGGGATACGAGAGGATCATGGGACAGGAGGTCCGGGAAGAAAGACGGGGGGGGGGGGGGTGACCCAGAGGATGGGCAAGAGGTATATTCAGAGGGACAGAGGGAGAAAAAGGAGAGTGAGAGAAAGAATGTTGGTCTCGGCGGCTCCAACACCTCAGGACATATTCAAAACCCGGACTCCAGCAACGACCATGGAGACATTCAAAGCGATCGCGCAACCACCAACTGCGACTCCAGCCTTGAACTCCAGGCCGGGTCTTTATGTGCTGCTGTTGTGACTCCCGTCTCCCCTTCCCCCACCACCACTCCGCAGCCCCGTCTTCCTCAGATCCCACCGTCAACTCCTGGGCCCTCAGAGGCTCCATCTTCCTCTCACCCCAACCCTCCCCTCTCCATTGACACCCCCAGCCTCCCCCCTCCCCCCTCTGATCCCAGCTCTCATCCGTGCCGGGTCTTTACCATCCCCTCCGACCTTCAACTGTCGGAGGCAGAACGCTCTGTTCTCAGTAAGGGCCTCACGTTTGTCCCCCTTCGCCCACACCTCAGCGAGTTCCGTGTTCGCCATGATGCGGAACTTTTCTTCCGCCATCTCCGTCTCCGAGCCTACTTCTTCGGCAAGGACTCTTCCACCCCCACCGATGACCCCTTCTCCCGTCTTCATCCCTCCTCTTCTTCATGGACACCCCGCTCTGGTCTTCTGCCTGCTCTGGATCTCTTTATTGCCAACTGCCGACGGGACATCAACCGTCTCGACTTCACCGCACCTTGTCCCCATTCCAACCTCACTCCTTCGGAACGCTCTGCTCTCCACTCCCTCCGCACTAATCCTAACATTATTATTAAACCCGCTGATAAGGGGGGTGCTGTTGTAGTCTGGCGTACTGACCTCTACCTTGCCGAGGCACAGCGACAACTCGCGGATACCTCCTCTTATTTACCCCTCGATCGTGACCCCACTAAGGAGCACCAGGCCATTGTCTCCCACACTATCAACGACTTTATCCGCTCAGGGGATCTCCCATCCACTGCTACCAACCTTATAGTTCCCACACCCCGCACTTCCCGTTTCTACCTCCTACCCAAGATCCACAAACCTGCCTGTCTTGGCCGACCTATTGTCTCAGCTTGCTCCTGCCCCACCGAACTCGTTTCTGCATACCTCGACACTGTTTTATCACCCCTTGTTCAATCCCTTCCGACCTATGTTCGTGACACTTCTCACGCTCTTAAACTTTTCGATGATTTTAAGTTCCCTGGCCCCCACCGCTTTATTTTCACCTTGGATGTCCAGTCCCTATATACTTCCATCCCCCATCAGGAAGGTCTCAAAGCTCTACGCTTCTTTTTGGATTCCAGACCTAATCAGTTCCCCTCTACCACCACTCTGCTCCGTCTAGCAGAATTAGTCCTTACTCTTAATAATTTCTCCTTGTGCTCCTCCCATTTCCTCCAAACTAAAGGTGTAGCTATGGGCACCCGTATGGGCCCTAGCTATGCCTGCCTTTTTGTTGGGTTTGTGGAACAATCTATGTTCCGTGCCTATTCTGGTATCTGTCCCCCACTTTTCCTTCGCTACATCGACGACTGCATTGGCGCTGCTTCCTGCACGCATGCAGAACTCGTTGACTTTATTAACTTTGCCTCCAACTTTCACCCTGCCCTCAAGTTTACCTGGTCCATTTCTGACACCTCCCTCCCCTTTCTAGATCTTTCTGTCTCTGTCTCTGGAGACAGCTTATCCACTGATGTCTACTATAAGCCTACTGACTCTCACAACTATCTGGACTATTCCTCTTCTCACCCTGTCTCTTGCAAAAACGCCATCCCCTTCTCGCAATTCCTCCGTCTCCGCCGCATCTGCTCTCAGGATGAGGCTTTTCATTCTAGGACGAGGGAGATGTCTTCATTTTTTAAAGAAAGGGGCTTCCCTTCCTCCACTATCAACTCTGCTCTTAAACGCATCTCCCCCATTTCACGTACATCTGCTCTCACTCCATCCTCCCACCACCCCACTAGGAATAGGGTTCCCCTGGTCCTCACCTACCACCCCACCAGCCTCCGGGTCCAACATATTATTCTCCGTAACTTCCGCCACCTCCAACGGGATCCCACCACTAAGCATATCTTTCCCTCCCCGCCTCTCTCTGCATCCGCAGGGATCGCTCCCTACACAACTCCCTTGTCCATTCGTCCCCCCCATCCCTCCCCACTGATCTCCCTGCTGGCACTTATCCGTGTAAGCGGAACAAGTGCTACACATGCCCTTACACTTCCTCCCTTACCACCATTCAGGGCCCCAAACAGTCCTTCCAGGTGAGGCATCACTTCACCTGTGAGTCGACTGGGGTGATATACTGCGTCCGGTGCTCCCGATGTGGCCTTTTATATATTGGTGAGACCCGACGCAGACTGGGAGACCGCTTTGCTGAACATCTACGCTCTGTCCGCCAGAGAAAGCAGGATCTCCCAGTGGCCACACATTTTAATTCCACATCCCATTCCCATTCTGACATGTCTATCCACGGCCTCCTCTACTGTAAAGATGAAGCCACACTCAGGTTGGAGGAACAACACCTTATATTCCGTCTGGGTAGCCTCCAACCTGATGGCATGAACATTGACTTCTCTAACTTCCGCTAGGCCCCACCTCCCCCTCGTACCCCATCTGTTACTCTTTTTAATGCACACATTCTTTCTCTCACTCTCCTTTTTCTCCCTCTGTCCCTCTGAATATACCTCTTGCCCATCCTCTGGGTCACCCCCCCCCCCCCCCGTCTTTCTTCCCGGACCTCCTGTCCCATGATCCTCTCGTATCCCCTTCTGCCTATCACCTGTCCAGCTCTCGGCTCCATCCCTCCCCCTCCTGTCTTCTCCTATCATTTTGCATCTCCCCCTCCCCCTCCAGCTTTCAAATCCCTTACTCACTCTTCCTTCAGTTAGTCCTGACGAAGGGTCTCGGCCTGAAACGTCGACTGCGCCTCTTCCTATAGATGCTGCCTGGCCTGCTGCGTTCACCAGCAACTTTGATGTATGTTGCTTGAATTTCCAGCATCTGCAGAATTCCTGTTGTTTTTGTTGATTCTGTTGTTGTCTGCTACCTTCAGCCTGCTGCCCCAGTACACAACAGCAAACGTGGTTGCATTGGCCGCCACAGACTCATAGAACATCCTCAGCATCGTCCGGCAGATGTTAAAGGACCTCAGTCTCCTCAGGAAATAGAGACGGCTCTGACCCTTCTTGTAGACAGCCTCAGTGTTCATTGACCAGTCCAGTTTATTGTCAATTCGTATCCCCAGGTATTTGTAATCCTCCACCATGTCCACACTGACCCCCTGGATGGAAACAGGGGTCACTGGTACCTTAGCTCTCCTCAGGTCTACCACCAGCTCCTTAGTCTTTTTCACATTAAGCTGCCGATAATTCTGCTCACACCATGTGACAAAGTATCTTATCGTTGCCCTGTACTCAGCCTCATCTCCCTTGCTGATGCATCCAACTATGGCAGAGTCATCCGAAAACTTCTGAAGATGACAAGACTCTGTATAGTAGTTGAAGTCCGAGGTGTAAATGGTGAAGAGAAAGGGAGACAAGACAGTCCCCAGTGCTGCTGATCATTCTGTCGGACACACAGTGTTGCAAGCACACGTACTGTGGTCTGCCAGTCAGGTAATCAAGAATCCATGATACCAGGGAAGCATCCACCTGCATCGCTGTCAGCTTCTCCCCCAGCAGAGCAGGGCAGATGGTGTTGAACGCACTGGAGAAGTCAAAAAACATGACCCTCACAGTGCTCGCTGGCTTGTCCAGGTGGGCGTAGACACGGTTCAGCAGGTAGATGATGGCATCCTCAACTCCTAGTCGGGACTGGTGTGAGGAGAAAGGATGGGCTGGACTTGTTTTCCTTGGAGTGAAGAAGGTCGACAGTAATATGTAAGATCTTGAGGCATGGGCAAGGTAGGTAAAATGTTTTTCCCCATACTAGAAGTATCAAAAACAAAAGGGTATAGGCTTAAGGTGAGAGGAAGGATTTTTTTTAATACAGTGAGCACACTGCCAGAAGAGGAAGTAGAATCAGATACAATTGCTCTATTGAAGAGGCATTTAGATGGACTTAAGAAGATGAGTAGAAGAATTGATGAAGTAATGGGCAGAGGTGTTGGCATGGATGTAGTGGGCTTCAGGGCCCATTTCTGTACTGTACAAATTTATGACTCGTTCATGGTCCATATTGGTGATGGAAGTAGAAAAAGTGTTGAGGTCGTCTTTGCGAGGTTTTTGGGATATCAGTTTACTTTTCATCCCATGTACTTGAGAGTACTGTAGAAGGAAGGATGCTGACAGATGCAGCTAAGAGGGAAGGATTTAGTTCATGTGGTACTGAGAACTTTACCAAGTCCTGAAGAAGGGTCTCCACCCAAGACGTCGACAGTTGACTCTTTTCTATAAATGCTGCCTGACCTGCTAAGTTCCCCCAGCAGATTGTGTGTGGTGGTTTTGGATTTCCAGGATCTGCACATTTTCTCGTGTACTGGGAACCTTACCTGGGAGATGACACTTGTACGTGTTGGATTGTTTGCAGTGCATTTGGAACAGAATCATTGGAGGAAGTTATCTCGTGCAATTAGACTGCCATGGCAAGGGCATAAAAACCTGATTTAGATAGAGAGAAGCAAGGCCGGGTGTGGAAGGCAGAAAATTAGTGAGAGTTTGGAAGTCAAAGGAAACAAAGGCTCAGGGGTGAATGGCAAGGAGCTAAGTGAAGAAGGGAGCTAAGCCAAGGTCTCAGCAATGCAGACACTTTTTATTTAAGCCCCTTTTTTATAGGTGTGATTATTGCTGATTTCCCTTGTGAAATTGAGTCTTGAATTGTTGCAGTCCATATGAAAAAGGTGCTTGCACAGTGCTGATGTGGAGGCAGATCAAGGATTTTGAGAGACAAGTAATATATTAATAAGTTAGAAAGCTGTGTGACATGAAGCGGGGTTTGTATATGGTGGTATTGTCATGTGTCTAAGCTCCTGTCCTCAATGGTAGATGTTAGTTTGAGAGGTTCTGTTGGATTATCTTGGATGAAGAGCTGCATCAACTATTCATAGTTAATACTGGCATGTGGTTTAAAGTATAGAAATGGCAGCGCAAAGTTTCTAAGTGTATTGGTTTTTGGACGAGACATGGTTCTTAAACCTATTCCTTCTAGTTTTTAATTTTCCTGGGGGGGTGGAGAATACCATCTGTTCACCCTATCTATGCCCCTCAAGACAGTCTCTGTAAGTTCACCCCTCAGTCTCCTACACTCCAAGCAATAAAGTTTTAAGGCAAAAATGAAAAGATGTAAAAAGGTGGTGGTGAAGATGGAAGAACATTATCAACCCGAATGAGAATGGAATGCATTTAATGTAAGGATTTCTTTCAGGGGCTGATATTCAATGAGCCAACAGGTCTGTATTCTCCTATGAGTGAGTTGACTCATGTGCCAAATCTGGATAGCACAGTTCCACAGTTTGAAGCACCATCCCCATCACACAGGTACTTATCACTTTTTTGAGTTTGTGGGTAACTGTCATAAAAATGTGCATTGTATTTGATTAATAAATGATAACTCCAATTGATTTTTGAATAAATAACACAAGTTTTAATACTTTGAATTGTCCATTCCTTATTAGCAACATGATCCCATGAACCTGTCCTTCAGTAGAATTCTTAACATTCCTCATGACCAACAAACTAATGTTTTAATCACTGTGCAAGCAATCCAAAGTCTTGGGTTGATGATCCAGAGCTGTCAGTTTAAATTTGGTATATTAAGTATTTCAGTAATGGTGATTATGAACTGGCCAAATTGTCTTAAAACCCATTTGGTTTATTAACACACTTTTAAAAATAAAGATTATCTTTTTTACTCAACTGGTTCAGGAAATTTGGATGAGAGTGATGTGACAGCAACACAAGATCAGAGATCGAATTATCTTTTAAATGGTGAGCTGGCTAAATGAGCAATACTGCTTACCAACATTCTCTATGTTGGTGTATTGAATTCTGATGAGCAAAGTGATTCGTTTTGAACTCATTTAAATAATGCAATTTGTCACATTGCAATTATCAGTTGGAAATTTACTATAGCTAGCTATCTTCAAGTGTCTTTCATTCTGTTTTATTTTACATGATTATAACAATATTTCATTAAGAGTAAATTTGATAAATGGTAAGGAAAAATTTGCAAGGTTAAGGAGAACGAGCCACAGTGCACATCTCGTGAGTTGCTCCACTCACGAGATGTGCACTGTGGCTCGTTCTCCCTAACCTTGCAGTAAAGTGCTGGCACAGGTGCAGTGGACTGAATGACCTCCTGTGCTGTAACTTCCGTGACAACATTCCTAATCCTTATTCTTGTATACTTTTCAGTAGCATTATGGACTCTCCTGAATATTCCCAGCACCATGGTTTCAGTGGAGGTTCACAGGTGAGCTGTTGATTTATTTTACAACCTTAACCAGTATAAATTGTGGTCAGATATTTTTAAATGATTGGGTTCAAACCGAAGAATCTGTTTCAGTGGGAAATTTTGGCTTATGCAGAGTTTAGATCCACTGATGTGCTGTGCCATGGATGGAAATCGTTAGGCCCATGGCATTGCCTCAAGTATTATATGCCCCTAGCTTGTTAACCGGGAGCCATATTGATTGATATTAAGCTTCAAGCATGTTGTCCTGTTGTTTGTGATGCCTAAATTCCCCTCTATTCTATAGTGCTACATTCTGTTCGCTGCTATTCTGAAGTGTCTTGTAAATGTGCAGTACGAATACACGTTATTCAGAGTCAAAATCATGTTTTATATCACTGGCATATACTGTGAAATTTGTTGTTTTGGAGCAGCAGTACATTGCAATACCTAATAGTAAAAATTATAAATTACTAATACGTTTGTGTGTACATGTATACGAATGGAGAGGAGGAACTTTAGATCAATTCTCCATACAAAACTGTTTCAGTTGATAGTTTTTTTGGGATACCTTGCCTTAACAGCTCTCTTCAGTCATGCCGCAGCATCTCAATTGGGTGAAGGTCTGGACTCTGTCATGGCCATTCCAAAACACAAATTTTCTTCTTTTTAAACCATTCTGTTGTGAATAAACTCTTCACGGGCTTCAAGCCAAGTACAGGTATTGACTATAATTGATGTTTCGGTGACAAACTCTGTCATTTTCTTCGGGGTGATGCCTGGGTGAATCTAGTCCAGCGGTAATTATATCTCTCCCCTCCCTCCCGCCCCCCCCGAAGTCCACCCCTTCTGATTGGTTAGTACTCATTTAATTCATTTTTGCTCACCCACCTTGTTTACAAACAAATTCCAGTTCTTTCTTTGAGTGAAACCTTGTTTTTGTCAAAAAATTTTTCCTCTAGCTTTATCTCAATGGCTTCCTTTAACAGGCAGTCTCAAAACCCATTACACGGCGCAGTAGTTTTGAGCCGTCGAAATCAATCCTATGGCCATTGCAAATGCAGTGTTCCACTAATGTACCTCCTATGCTCCTTGATGCGGATTTCCACCGTGTGTCCTGTCTGGCCGATATATGTTGCTCCGCATTCACAGAGAATCCAATAAACATCAGCTGATCGAAGTCCTAGGTCATCTTTGACCTGCATAAGCTGTGACTTGAGCTTCCTCACGGGTTTGTGGATGGTATTAATCCGGTATTTCTTCAGGATCCTGGCGATTCTTCAGAAACCATAGAAATATAGGCAATTCAGGCGGTAATGACGGTTTCCTCCTCATTGTTAGGTTTCCTGGTTTTTCTATCAGCCCTTGTTATGGGACCAATTGATTTCCTTCTCCTTGTAGCCATTCTGTAGGAATGTCGAAACTCTCTAGGTCTGAAGTATTTACACGGTTAATCAAGTTGAAAGAACCGCCCTTTGTTGGGAGGCATGATGATGGCTGTTATTGTTGAGATATAAATCTGTGTGAGTGGGTTTCTGATGGATGCCAGGTCCAAGGCTACTGTCTGGTTTGCGACATATTAGAATGTCCAGGAACGGGAAGCAACCGTTGTTCTCCATCTCCATCATTGATTGAATGTTTGAATGTATGCTGTTCAGGTGGTTGTGAAACTGTTGAAGTGCCTGGAGTTCACAAGGCCACACTACGAAGTTGTCATCGATGTATCTGAAGAAATATTTTGAGTATAAGCCTAATGAACTAAGAGCCTCTCCTCAAAGTCCTCTATGTAGAAATTAGCAATAGCCAGTGACAAGGGTGATTCCGTGGCCACTCCATCCACTTGTTCAAAGTAGTTCCCCTCAAACTTTGAATGAAGGAGGACCAAGCTGTCCTTCATGGAAACTCTCGTGAACAGGGACACCACATTGAAACTGACCATTATGTGCTCTGGGTTCAGCTGGATGTTGATTATTCTTTTAACAAAGTTGAACAGCCCCCAAACAAAGGGTGATAGCATGGTTGTTGAGTGCTTAGCGAGACAGTAACTCGACAACCTTAAGATAGTAACCTAACAACGAGGAGGAATCCATCGTTATCGCCTGTCTTCCCTATATTTCCACAGTTTCTGGAAGGATCGCCAGGATCCTGAAGAAATACTGGTTAAATATCATCCATAAATCCATAAGGAAGCTCAACTTGCAGCTTATGCGAGTCAGAGATGATCTGGGACTTCGGCCAGCTGGCGATTCCCAGTGAACATGGAGCAGCATTTATCGGGCAGAGAGATCGCATGGTGGAAACCTACATCAAGGTACACAGGAGGTGTATCTGTTTGTGTTACTGGGAGAAATTGGTGGTAGCAGAACACTGTATTCACAGTGGCCATAGGATTGATTTTGGCGCAAAACCACTGTACTGTGCCGTGCCAATGGCTTTTGAGATTGCCTGGTAAAGGAAGATATTGAAATAAAACTACAGGAAAAGAATTTTAACAGAGATGGAGATACGTGAGTATGATGAGACTTAACCCAGGCATCCCTGAAGAAGATGACAGAGTCTGTCATTGAAATGTGGGAGACTGTGAAGTCAGATAGAAATAGTTTCTATGGTCTGATGAAATCAAAATTGAGCTTTTTGCGAATCAGACTAAACACTATGCTTGGCTTAAGCCAAACACACCATTCCTGCTGCGAAATGTGGCTGCATCATGCTGTGGGGATGCTTCACTGCAGCAGGCCCGGCAAGGTTTGTGAAGGTAGAAGGTAAAATGAATGCAGCAAAATACAGGGAAATCTTGAAGGAAAACCTGATACAGTCTGCAAAAGAACTAACTTGGGAGAAGATTTGTTTTCCAGCAAGACAATGACCCCAAGCATTAAGCCAAAGCTACACTGGATTGGCTTATAAACAGCACAGTTAGCGGCCAAGTCAGAATCCAGACCTCAATCCAATTGAGAATTTGTGGCTGGGCTTGAAAAGGGCTGTTCAATCACGATCCCCGTGCAATCTGGCAGACCTTGAGCAGTTTTATAAAGAAGAATGGGAAAGAATTACAGTGTCCAGATGTGCAAAGCTGATAGAGACCTATCCACACAGACTCAAGGCTGTGATTACTGCCAAAGGGGCATCTACTAAATACTGATTTGAAGCGAGTGAGTAATTACGCATTAAATTATTTTGTGTTAATAATAGTAATAAATTTAGCCGAATTTGTCAAAATTTATTTTCACTTTGACATGAAAATCTTTTCTCTTGATCATCGTCAAAAAAACCAAATTAAATCCATTGGGATTCAATGTTGTTAAATAATAAAAAGGGATGAATACTTTTTAAAGGCACTGTACATATATATGTATGTGTTTGTATATTAAGCAGTGCAGAAAGGGAGAGGAAGGAAAACTGAGGTAATGTTCATGGATTCACCGTCTATTCAGAAATCTGAAGCGGAGGAGAAGAAGCTATTCCTGAAACGTTGACTGTGTCTTTGGGATGATAGCAATGAGAAGGAGGCATATCCTAGGTGGTGAGAGTCCTTGATCATGGATGCTGTCTTTTTGAAGATGGCCTCGATGTTGGGGAGGCTAGTGCTCATGATGGAGCTGGCTGAGTTTGTAACTTTCTGCAGCCTTTTCTGATCCTGTGCAGTGGGCCCTCCATAGAATATAGTGACGCAGCTAGTTAGAATGCTCTCCGTGATGTCTGTAAAAATTTGTAAGAGTCTTTGGTGACATACCACGGCTCCTTAAACTCCTAATGCCACCTTTGTAATTGCATCAATATGTTAGGCCCAGGATAGATCGTCAGAGATGTTGACACCCAGGAACTTGAAACTGCTCCTCTTTCCACTGCTGATCCCTCTATGAGGACTGGTATGTGTACCTTTGACTTCCCTTTCCTGAAGTCCATAATCAGTTCTTTGATCTTGCTGTCATTGAGTGCAAGGTTGTTGTTGCTCAGATGATTTATTTTGAGTATATCAGAAATGCGTTGGGAGGGTTCAGCTACAGTTTCAAGATGGTTTAGAACATAGAGACTGATCACAGCTGAAGAAAGGGTGGAAGGCAGAAACAGGAAGGGTTCAGTTACTCTATTCTGTAGACTTAAGAGTGATAAGTGTATGGAACAAATTATTGAGGTGGTTGTAAAGGCAGAAACATTTGAGACTCTTAGATAGGTGCATAGTTTTATTTATTTAATAGGTACAGCTATGAAACAGGCCGTTCTGGCACAACGACCCCAGGCCACCCAGTTACAGCCATTGGACAATTAACCTACCAACTCATACATCTTTGGAATGTGAGAAGAAACTGGAGCATGGGGAGAACATGTAAACTCATAGATAGCAGTGGAATTGATCCTGGTGTTATAATAGCAATACACTTGCTACATTACCATGCTGCCCAAAGGAACACAATTACATGGAGTGCTGTCACAAGAACGCATTACCCCACCACCATCCATGCCATGTCCTCTTTTCAATACTGCCATCGGACAAAATGTCACAGTCCATCAAGTTCAGGAAAAATGATTACCCTACAATGATCAGTCTTCAGAACCAGCAAGGATAACTTCAGTCACCACAATTCTGAACTGGGTCTATGACCTACAAACTCACTTTAAAGGATTCTTTACAACTCACGTTCTCAGTATGGTTTTTGGTTTGCACGATTTGTTGTCTTTTGCACATGGTTATGTGTTGGCCTCTGTTTATGGATAGCGTTTAATAAATTCTTTGTATGTTTTTCCTGTAAATTGCCTGAAAATAAATGAATCAGGTCCTATGTGGTAACATACACACTCAGTAGCCACTTTATTTGGTACAGTAATGGAACTGGATGTGGTCTTCTGCTGCTGTACCCATCCATTTTAAGGTTTGTGTGGTCAGAGATGCTCTGCTGTAGTATCAGGTGGTTATTTGAGCTACTCTCACCTTCCTGTCACTTTGATCCAGTCTGGCCATTTTCTTCTGACCTATCTAATTAATAAGTGTTTTTGTTCTCAGAACTGCTGCTGTCTGGATGTTTTTTGTTAATCACACCATTCTCTATACACTGTAGAGACGTGCGTGAAAATACTAGGAGATCAGCAGTTTCTGAGATACTCAAACCATCTTTTTGGGCACCAATAATTGCATGATCAAAGTCAGTTGGATCACCTTTCTTCCCATTCTGATGTTTGGTCTGAAAAACAACTGACAATGTCTACGTTTTTATACGTTGAGTTGCTGCCACATAATTGGCTGATTAGATATTTGCATTAATAAGCAGATATACCTAATAAAATGGCCACTGAGAGTACGCACTTTAGTAATAAAAACTAGTACATGGTAACAGTATACATTATGTATTTTGATAATAAATTTGTTTTGAACTTTAATTCACAAGAATAAAATCCTGTGATTTGTTGCTCTTTCACCTTTGAAATCGGACCCAATATCGACAAGTGTTCCATGGGATTGTTTTACTGTATGTAATCATGTTAATTGTTACAGCTATTTTACATCAACAGATAGCGTAACACAGTGGTAAAATGTGGACCTCAGTTTCAACTTTGATTGTTCTCTTAAACCCTGAAGCTAAAACATCGTAAAGTGAAAGCTCAAATGCCCCAGTGTGCTGTTAAATAATGTTGCTTACAAATTCCATTTCCAAGTCAGAATCAGCTCATGCAGGCAACTTTGTCAGTCGAGTGGCTCATTTCAGTGTTCTGTACTCTGACTCCATGACTCAGTTCTGATACTGGTTGTATTCTGAACCACATGCACTTATTTCTCAATCATAAATGGTTGTGTATAAGGAGAACACTCACACTGTTCTGAATTCTGAACAGAGAAATGTCATTTTTATACAGAATCGGCTAGAATTTACAAGGATATTGCTGGGTCTCTGGAGCCTGAGAACCTGAGGAAAGATTGAATAGATTGGGACTGTATTCTTTAGAATATAAAAGATTGAGAGGAGATTTGAAGGAGGTAAACAAAATAATGAGGGGTATACATTGGTTAAATGCAGGCAGGCTTTTTCCACTGAGGTTGCCAGCACAAGCGGTGCACAAGAGCTCGATTTCAACGTTCAAGTTTGGATAGATACATGAATAGTAGGGATATGGAGGCTATGGTCCCAGTACAGGTTGATGGGAGTAGGCAGTTTCAATAATTGTCATGGATTAGATAGGCAGAAGGGCCTGTTTCTGTGCTGTACTTCTCTATGGCTCCAGCATTTGTGGATATTGACTATTTGACAAGCTATGTATGTTTGAATTCTTTACTCGCAAGAAAATCACCATTCACGACACAGTTGTTAAAAGTGGCTAGTACCTATGAGCTGACAACCGATGATACTTCGAAACAATTGTCCCTCAGCTGGTTTGTGTGTTTTGCATCCTTTCATTATATTATTATATTGACTGTCGTAGTAAGTGCAAACTGCAATGCAAAGGGAAGTTGTGCTCTTCAAAGACCTTTCTTGCCTGGGCTGCTGTACTCCATTTGCAACCTATCCTTGCTTGGACATTTTTTTAATCTTTGGCTTGCTGCAATGTCCACACTCCCTCCTTTTCTTTCTTGTAAAGGACAACGTGAATCTGACTGAATTTCAATAGCAAAGAGTGTAAACTCCATGACAGTTCCATCAGGGATAGTTGTTTGATCATGATGGAGGCAGTGTTCTTTAAACCTTCACTCCACAGAGTGATCTCAGGCATGAGATTAAAGATTCAAGATTCTTTAATACGCTTTCTAGTACACAAGTGCAAAGGAGAACAAAATAATTGTTACTTTAGATACAAAGCAACATGAAAAAAACAATGTTAATATAATAAATACAAATACATAAGATAGTTTAAGATACATAAGATAGCCCCATCCACGATCATCCAATCCCTCCACCATTGGCGAACAGTTGCAGCAGTGTATACTATCGACAAGATGCACTGCAATAACACACCAAAGTTCCTAAGGCAGCATTTTCCAGACCCATGACCACGACCATCCAGAAGGACGAGAACAGCAGATAACTGGGAACACCACCACTTGGAAATCCCCCTCCAAGTCAACCACCATTCTGACTTGGAAGCACATTGCCACTCCTTCATTGTCACTGGGTAAAAATCATAGAATTCCCTCCGTAACAGTACTGTGGGTATACTTATACCTCGGGGACTACAGCAATTCAAGAAGGCAGCTCATCACCATCTTCTTAAGGGCAACTAGGGATGGGCAATAAATGCTGGCTTAGCTGGCAATGCCCACATCCCGTAAATGAATAAATAATGAAAATATCCGTTGATTGTATGTCCATAAAGAGACTCTAGAAACAGGAGTGTCTGTACATAAGTTGACTAACAGGAATTGATAAAGTAGTGGTGGAGGGTATGTGGAGGAATGAGTTAGTGGGTGGAAGTATTGATCAGCCTTAGTATTGGGGGAAAATAACTTATTTTTGAGATGGTGGTCATGGTGTGGATACCAGATGGTCTCCTCCCTGAATGGAATGGTACAAGCAGTGGAAAAGTTTCCGGTACCTTTCTGTATATATGTCCTTGATGGCAGGTAGGCTGGTGCCTTGGATATGTTGGGCAGTTTTGACTACCCATTGTAGAGCCTTCCTGTCTGCCGCAGTGCAGTCCCTGTGCCAAGCAATGATGCAGCATATTAGGATGCTTATTGCACATTACTACACATGTGCTTAGTCCACTTCTCATCGAAACATAGAAAACCTACAGCACGATAAAGCTGTCTTTTTAAACTTTTCCCACCGGTCTAACTCGCTGACGTCTACGTGCTTGCGCAGTCGTTCCTATCTTCATACATTTCGACCTGAAAAGTCGACTGTAGTTTTTTCCGTAGATGCTGCCTGGCCTGCTGAGTTCCTCCAGTGTTCAGTGTGTTGCCCAGTTTTCTTCATCCTCCTCAGAAAGTTGATGACCTTTTTTTATTGTGTAGGATGTGTTCTGGGATCTTGAGAGGTTTTCCAGATGTGCACTCCCAGGAGTTTGAATCTACGTGCAATTTCCACTGCTTTGCTGCTGTTGTAAAGAGAGGCATGAGTGATGCAAATTCTCCTGAAGTTGATAACCATCCCCTTTGTCTTATTGATATTGAAGATGAGGTTATTTGCCTGGTACCAGGCCTCAAGCTCTTCCACCTCAATGTAGGCCATCTCATCTTTGTTAGTGATGAGCTCCGCCACTGTCACGTCATCAGCAAACTTGTCAGTGTGATTACTTGGGTGTTTGGCCGTTCAGTCATGAATGACCAGAGTGAACAGTAATAGGCTCAGCACACAGTCCTGGAGGGCACCTGTGTTGAGGATGATGGGGAGAAAGAAGCAGATATGCATCCTGACCTTCTGAGGTCTGTTCGTTGGAATGTCCAGCACCCAGTTGCACAGTGATGTGACTAGACAAACGATTAAGAGTTTGTTCACCAAGCTCTGTGGGACAATACTGTTAAATGCAAACAAATCCAAAAACAGCATTTTGACATAAGTGTATGTCAGGGCCAGGTGCATGACAAAAGTTATGGCATCTGCCGTAGAGCAGTTCTGTTGCTTTATTGCAGCGGGGGGAAGGGGGGGGGGGAGTATGCTCTTCAAGCACCTTTCTTGGCTGAGCTGCTGTAATCTATCTTTGTCTGGGCATTATATTGACTCTTTCCTTGCCACAACTTCCACAATACCTTCCATTGATTGGCATATACAGTGGCATGCAAAAGTTTGGGCACCCGTGGTCAAAATTTCAGTTACTGTGAGTAGCTAAGCGAAGAAAAGATAACCTGATTTCCAAAAGGCATAAAGTTAAAGATGACACATTTCTTTAATACTTTAAGCATTTTATTTCCATCTTTTACAGTTGCAAAATAATAAAAAAGGAAAAGGGCCCGAAGCAAAAGTTTGGGCACCCTGCATGGTCAGCAAGTATCATAGCTTGTAAACGCGTTCTGTAGCTAGCCAAGAGTCTTGCAATTCTTGTTTAGGATTTTTGCCCATTCTTCCTTGCAAAAGGCTTCTAGTTATGTGAGATTCTTGGGCCGTCTTCCATGCACTGCTCTTTAAAGGTCTATCCACAGATTGTTGATGATGTTTAGGTAAGGGGACTGTGAGAGCCATGGCAAAACCTTCAGCTTGTGCCTCTTTAGGTAGTCCATTGTGGATTTTGAGGTGTGCTTAGGATCCTGTTGTAGAAGCCATCATCTTTTCACCTTCAGTTTTTTTTTACAGACTGTGTGATGTTTGCTTCCAGAATTTGTTGGTATTTAATCGAATTCATTCTTCTCTCTACCAGTGAAATGTTCCCCGTGCCACTGCTGCAACACAAGCCCAAAGCATGATTGATTCACCCCGGTGCTTAACAGTTGGAGAGGTGTTCTTTTCATGAAATTCTGCGCCCTTTTTTCTCCAAACATACGTTTACTCATTGCGGCCAAAAAGTTCTATTTTAACTTCGTCAGTCCACAGGACTTGTTTCCAAAATGCATCAGGCTTGTTTAGATGTTCCTTTGCAAATTTCTGATGCTGAATTTTGTGGTGAGGACACAAGAAAGGTTTTCTTCTGATGACTCGTCCATGAAGGTCATATTTGTGCAGGTGTCGCTACACAGTAGAACAGTGCACCACCACTCCAGAGTCTGCTAAATCTTCCTGAAGGTCTTTTGCCGTCAAACGGGGTTTTGATTTGCCTTTCTAGCAATCCTATGAGCAATTCTCTCGGAAAGTTTTCTTGGTCTTCCAGACCTCAACTTGACCTCCACTGTTCCTGTTAACTGCCATTTCTTAATTACATTATGAACTGAGGAAACGGCTATCTTCTTATAGCCTTCTGCTGCTTTGTGGGCATCACGTATTTTAATTTTCAGAGTGCTGGGCAGCTGCTTGGAGGAGCCCATGGCTGCTGATTGTTGGGACAGGGTTTGAGGAGTCAGGGTATTTATAAAGCTTTGAAATTTGCATCACCTGGCCTTTCCTAACAATGACTGTGAACAAGCCCTAGCAAGCTAATTAAGGTCTGAGACCTTAATAAAAGTTATCTGAGAGCTCAAATCTCTTAAGCTGCCCAAACTTTTGCATGGTGCTCCTTTCCTTTTTTCCACTTTAAAATTGTACAGAACAAAAATAATACACTAATCTTGCTTAAAATGTTGAAAAGAATGTTTCATCTTTAACTTTATGACTTTTGGAGATCAGTTCATCTTCTACTCACTTAACTTTTCACAGTAGCAGAAATTTTGACCGGGGTGCCCAAACTTTTGCATGCCACTGTATATGCCAATAGTCACCCAAAGCAGTTTCTGGGACATAAAGTCACCAAACTGGGAAGGGCGTTGGCTTCAAAGGGCACAAACACATAAGAGTTTATCTGGTCTTTGCAAGATTACGTCAAATGCAGTGTTTAAAATCAGGGCCGGAGAAATCCAAAATCCAGACAGCACAGCTTGAAAAATACCTTAATGATGGATAGACCATTAGAAACCAATATGAGTGGAAAAGGTATAAAAATTTTGTGACTGAGACAAAAATATTTTCAATACTTCATCACAAGCAACAACGCGAGAAAGAAAAATGAAGGGCTACGTGAGAGAGAAGGGCTAAATTGATCTTGGAGTAGGGTTTAAAAAGTTGTCACAACATTGTGGGCCTTAGGTCCTGTACTGTAGTGTCTTTTTCTATGTTTTATGTTCTAAATTATCTGCTGAGTCTGTTGTCTTTTGGTTTATGATGTTTGACTGATGCTTTAATATGTCTGCAGGGAAAGAGACAAACGTACAACAACACATTGGCCTCCCGACGCAAGCGATTAACTGCTCATTTTGAGGATCTTGAGCAATGTTATTTCTCAACCAGGTTATCTTGTTTATCAGGTAAAATTCTTACTTCCATAGAGTGATGCAATTTAGAAATGACCCTTCAGCCCACCCTGTCCATACTGACCATTTTCACCAAGTAAACTGACTGTGTCCTTCTGTGCCTTATCTTTTTATTTTTTTTTTGTTAATGTGCTTCTTAAACATAGTAATTGCATCTGATTCCATCACTACCTCTAACGGTACATTCGAGATATCAACTACTCGGTGTAAAAGAAACTTGCCCCTCAAATCCCCTTGAAAATGTTTTCCTCTCACCCAAAATCTGTGCCCTCTTGTTGATACAGTGGTGCTGGGAAGTTTGTGAACCCTGTAGAATTTTCTCTATTTCTGCATAGATATGACATAAAATGTGATCAGATCGTCATGCAAGTCCCAAAACTCGATAAAGGGAACCCAATTAATTAAATAACACAAAAACATTATTCTTAATTTATTATTGAGAAAAATTATCCAATTTTACATTTATTTGTTCAAAAAAAGTGTGTGAACCTTTGCTTTCAGTAACCAGTGTGACCCCCTTGTACAGCAATAACTTCAAACATTTCCAGTAACTGTCCTGCACATCGGCTTGGAGGAATTTTAAGCCATTCCTCCTTGCAAAACAGCTTCAATTCTGGGACGTTGGTGGGTTTCCTTGAATGACTTGCTTGCCGAATGGCCTACTTCTGTTCCTTTGTCTTATGGTCTTATGGTCTTAAGATCCTTCCAAAGCATTTCTGTAAGATTAAGATCAGGACTTTGGCTCAGTCATTCCAAAACAAGAATTTTTTTTCTTTTTAAACCACTCTGTTGTTGATTTACTCTTGTCTTTTGAGTCAGTCTTGTTGCAATATTCATCTTCTATTAAGCTTCCTGATGGACTGCTATCCTGACATTCTCCTATAAAATGTCTTGATAGAATTTTGAATTCATTGTTCCCTCAATGATTGCAAGCTGTCCAGGCCCTGAGGCAGCAAAGCAGCCCCAAACCATGATACTCCTTTCATCATGCTTCACAGAATGAGGTTTTGGTGTTGGTGTGCAGTCCCCTTTTTCCTCCAAACATAGCAAAGTGCAGTTCCACCAAAAAGTTCATCTTTTGTCTCAGCTGTCTACGAAACATTATTCCTGAAGTGTTGTAGAACATCCAAGTGGTCATTTGCAAACTTGAGACAGTTTTTTGGAGAGCAGTGGTTTCCTTCGTGGTGTCCTTCCATGAACACCATTCTTGTTCAGTGGTTTTCTTAGAGTGGGTACTTGAACAGGGACTTGAGCAAGTTCTAGAGATTTATGAAGGTCTTTTGCTGTTGCCCTTGGGTTCTTTTTCACCTCGTTCAGCATTGCATGTTGTGCTGTTCGTGTGATCTTTGCAGCATGCCCACTCCTAAGGAGAGTAGCAATGGTACTGAGTTTTCTCCATATGTAGACAATTTTTCTTACTGTGGACTGATGATCACTCTGATCTTTAGAAATGCCTTTGTAGTCTTTTCCAGCTTCTTGCATATCTACAATTCTTCTAAGGTCCTCTGAAAGTTGTTTTGATTGAGGCATGGTACACATAAACGGATTTTTCTTGAGAAGAGCAGGCTGTGTCAGTAACATGACTTTGTGTGTGTCTTTTATAAGGCAGGGCATTTCTGCAACCCACACGTCCAATGTAGATTGGAACACCTGACTCCAAATAGCTTTTGTAGAAGGCATTACCCCAGAGATTTACATAGTTCTCTGAACCTAGTCTGTGATTGTTTAAATGGTACACTCAATACTGATGAGAAGTACAATTGTTAGTGTATTATTTCAGCAGATTGTGTTTGTTAATTATTGTGACTTAGATTGAGAATCGACCACACTTTAATTAATGCAGAAAATCTACAAACCACACTTCCGGTCTCATCTCATTGATTGGACCATCTGACTCCAGTTGGTTTTCTTAGAGGCCATTACCCCAAAGGTTCAGTCGCAAACAAGAGAAAATCTGCAGATGCTGGAAATCTAAGCAACACACACAAAATGCTAGAGGAACTCAGCTGGCCAGGCAGCATCTATGGAAAAGAGTACAGTCGATATTTCGGGCCAAGACACTTTGGTAGGACCCCAGAGGTTCACATACTTTTTCCAACAAGTGGATGTAATATTGGATCATTTTTCTCAATAAACAATGAACAGGTATAATGTTTATTGTGTTACTTATTTAATTAGGTTCTCTTTATTTAGTTTTAGGACCTGTGTGAAGATCTGATCACATTTTAGATCATATTTATGGAGAAATAGAAAAATTCAATAGACAATAGGTGCAGGAGTAGGCCATTCGGCCCTTCGAGCCAGCACCGCCATTCACTGTGATCATGGCTGATCATCCACAATCAGTATCCAGTTCCTGCCTTATCCGCATAACCTTTGATTCTGCTATCTTTAAGAGCTCTATCCATCTCTTTCTTGAAAACATCCAGAGACTTGGCCGCCACTGCCTTCTGAGGCAGAGCATTCCACATATCCACCACTCTCTGGGTGAAAAATTTTTTCCTCAACTCCGTTCTAAATGGCCTACCCCTTATTCTTAAACTGTGGCCTCTGGTTCTGGATTCAACCATCAGCGGGAACATGCTTCCTGCCTCCAGCGTGTCCAATCCCTTAATAATCTTATATGTTTCAATCAGGTCCCCTCTCATCCTTCTAAATTCCAGTGTATACAAGCCCAGTCACTCCAATCTTTCAACATATGACAGTCCCGCCCATCCTGGGAATTAACCTTGTGAACCTACGCTGCACTCCCTCAATAGCAAGAATGTCCTTCCTCAAATTTGGAGACCAAAACTGCATGCAGTACTCCAGGTGTGGTCTCACCAGGGCCCTGTACAGCTGCAGAAGGACCTCTTTGCTCCTATACTCAATTTCCCTTGTTATGAAGGCCAGCATGCCATTAGCTTTCTTCACTGCCTGCTGTACCTGCATGCTTGCTTTCAGTGACTGGTGTTCAAGAACACCTAGATCTCGTTGTACTTCCCCTTTTCCTAACTTGACTCCATTTAGATAATAATCTGCCTTCCTGTTCTTACCACCAAAGTGGATAACCTCACATTTATCCACATTGAATTGCATCTGCCATGCATCTGCCCACTCACCCAGCCTGTCCAAGTCACCCTGCATTCTCATAACATCCTCCTCACGTTTCACACTGCCGCCCAGCTTTGTGTCATCTGCAAATTTGCTAATGTTACTTTTCAACAGGGTTCACAAGCTTTCTAGCACCACTTTATATATCCTTTTCATTGGTAAAACATTTTAACTCTGTTCAGTCTTTGCCTGTTGTAATTTTTTACACTGCTCTCCTGTCGCCTCCTTTGCTCAAGGGAGAACAAGCTCAGCCATTTCAAATGTGAGATATCAAGAGGTGAATATCAGCACATTTTTGTTAGTGAAGAGCAAGGCTGGTAGATGTAGAAAATCATGGATGATGAAGGATATTGAGGCTGTGGTCAGCAAAAATGAGGCATGGGTCAGGTATAGGCAGCTGGGATCAAGTAATTCCCTCAATGAATACACGTGAGAAAGAAATCAAAAGTGCAAAAAAGGAAATGGGATGGCTTTGGCAGAGAAGTTTAAAGAAAATCCAAAGGACTTCAGTAACACCTTTTTATAAGGTTCAGCATGGTAGACTGCTCTGGAAAGTCATGTCATAAGGGATCCATGGAGAGCTGGCTGATTGGATACACTTTGAGCTTCCTGGTAGGAAGCAGAGAGATGGTGGAAACTTGTTCTTTGGACTGGAGGTATACCCCAGGACTTAGTGCTATGGCCATTGCTATATATCATCTATATCTATGATTTCATTGAGAATATACAAGGCATGGTTAATTTGCAGATAGCTCTAAAATAGGTGGTCTCGTTGATAATAATGTTTATGAGAAATTACAAAGGGAACTTGATCTATGTAAGTGTGCTAAGTAATGGCAAGTAGAGTTCAATATGGATAAGTGTGAAATGTTGCATTTTGGGAAAACAAATGAGGGTAGGACTTTCACAGTGAATGATAGGGCCCTGAGGAATGTTGGAAAACAGGTGTATATGGTTCCTGAAAGCGATGTCGCAGGTAGACTGTGTAGAAGGGTTTTGGCACGCAGTTCAGGGCATTGAAAATAGCAGTTCAAGTGTGAAGCTGCAGATAGTGAGGTCAGATTTGGAATACTGTGTTCAGCTTTGGTCACTCTGCTATAGCAAAGATGCCATTCGGGTGAAAAAAGTGTAGAAACTGTATTTGTCTGATGGTATGCCATCAAGCATTTGTATCTTCTGCTTCATCAAAAGAGAGGAGAGAATTTCCAGAGTGAGGGATTTTTGATTATGTTGGGTGCTTTCCCAAGGAAGCAGGTAATGTAAACTGAATCCATGGAGAGGAGGCTGGTTTGTATTATGAACTGAGCTGTGTCTTCATCTCTGTAATTTCTTGTGATCTTGGACAGAGCAGTTGCTACACCAAACTGATTTTTCTAGATAAAATGCTTTCTTTGTGCATCTACAAAATTGGTGAAACTCATCAAGATATGCTGAATTTCCTAATTAGTCTTACCCCAATTTAGCACTTTCCCCAGAGCTCTATCTTCAAAGCATCTCCTTCCCTAGTTGGACTATCTACATAACGTTTCACAAAACTTGTTTCTATGCATCTAATAAATTCTACCCCATCTAAGCCTACTGGAAAATGAAAATTACCAATAATAACAACCCTGTTACTTGTACGTCGTTCCATAATGTGCCTACGTATATGTTCCTCCATCTCCCTCGGTATAGGCCTATAGTATATCCCCATCAAAGTGATGCACCTCTATGCATCACTGCAACACTGTATGAGCCCACCATGATGCTCTGTCTTCGTGCAGCTGTGCCCCTCTTCCTGGTCATTATTCCAACTCTACCACCATTTTTATATCCCTCTGTTGTGCTTGAAACATTCAAGCCTGAATCTTTGAGCTGCCATTCCTGCTTTTCTCTTGATCAAGTCTCAGTAACGGCCATGACTTTATAAACCTATACTCTAATCCAGGCTCTAGATTCATCTGCCTTGGCTTAATTGTCTTTTTATTGAAATAAATACAGGAGCCTGTCAGTCCTGCTGTGTTCAATTGTCTGTTTTTCCTCTTAGACTTGCTCAGCTTAATCTCCTTTCGCTTGCTGACCTTCTGCTTTGATTCCCACTCCTGTCATGTTGGCTTAAATACCCCTCCTTGCAGAAATGGTGGCACCACTGCGCAGGTGCATGGACGTCAGCAAGTTAGACCGGTGGGAAGGACTTTACAAGAAGACAGCTTTATAGAGCGGGTGTTAGAGTAGTGGGAGTCAGAGTAGGAGGGCTTTTTCTCAGTGGGTCAAGGTGAGGCAAGTTACTTGTGAAGAATAGGAAGTATGCCTGTGAGGCTGGAGTAAGACATGTTCGGCACAGCTTTGTGGGCCGAAGGGCCTGTATTGTGCTATAGGTTTTCTATGTTTCTATAAATAGTTGTACCCCTCCAGTTTATTTGCCTCTTGTACAGTTGCAACCTTCCCTTTTAAGAGAGCCAAATGATCCGTGAACCTGAAGCACTCCCTCTTGCATCAGCTCATTAGCCAGGCAATTGACTGTACTATTTTCCTTGTTTTCATTGTGCATTACAGCCCTGACTTTCTTGTTTAGTTTAAACTTTCTACCTAACTCCTTAAGTTCTCTTTAATGGACCTCATCTCTCTTCATACCTGTATCATGGCCAATGTGGACTGCGACCTCTGACTGCTCACCCTCCCCTTTCAAAATGTTCTGTTCCCACTTGGAGATGTCCTTTATCCTGGCAGCAAGGAACCATAGAACTTCTGTCTCCACTACTGACCAAAGAGTCCTCTATAACTATTGCTCACCCAGGCTTTGACCTACCCTGCTGTACAACAGAGCCCATCATGCTGCTCACATAAAAAATGCTGGTGAATGCAGCAGGCCAGGCAGCATCTAGAGGAAGAGGTACAGTCGATGTTTCGGGCCGAGACCCTTCGTCTGACGAAGGGCCTCGGCCCAAAACATCGGCTGTACCTCTCCCTCTGGATGCTGCCTGGCCTGCTGCATTCACCAGCATATTTTATGAGTGTTACTTGAATTTCCAGCATCTGCAGATTTCCTCATGTTTGCCATCATGCTGCCGCTGATCTGGCTGCTGCTGTTGCTTTACTTTGAAAGGCCATTCTTCCTCTCACCTCCCAATTGTATTCAGAATGATATACTGGTTGGAGAGGTGCACAGCCATAGGAGTCGTTTGCATTCTTCCCTGCCTACCCCTCTTGGCAGTCACCCTTTATCTAGCAAGGTAGGGTCATTATTTTTGCCATCTCTTGTGTTTGACCCTCACCAAACATGCTGTCCCTCAATTCATGCTAACTCTTTTACAAGACTCCTACTTGTCAGATACTTTTTTTAAACTGCATGCCTTTGCTTCCAGTCTACGTTGCAAATCTTTATTGAAATCAGCCTCTTCCCCCCCCCCCCCCACTAAGTTTAGGACTTCAACTTGAGTAACAACCTTAAACCTGTTTCATAATAACCTTACAACTTATGGAATTGTGAATTTTTGAAGTGTTCCCAACTGAGACTTCCAACACTTGCCCAGTTTTTTTTCCTAAAAACGTGATTAAGCACAGCCCTTCTCTGGGAGGATTATCTACATCTTTGACTCAAAAATCAATCTTGCTTAAACACTGCGTATCTCCTAACAATATATATATTTGTGTTAACCATGCATTGCAACCTGAAAATTCTATTTAAATTTTCCATACTGTTTAAAGCTACTGGATAGCTAGCGGTGGAAATAGCTTTTTTTTTCCCCCAACACCTTCCAAGTCAACCACCTGGAGTTCAGGTGGTCAGTTAGAGTTCCCATCCACTGTCATCGCCTGAGGATAGCAAACTGCAACATCTGTTGTCACTTTATTTTCGAAGTTGCTTTCTCAGGCCATGCTGTGTGAAAATCACCAGTTTATTTGTAACAGAGTGATTAAAGGGGTATCGGAGTATCAATTTGCTGACTGAGTTCATCCAGTCCAGTATTGGTCAGATTCATTGAGGTTATAGTTACATCGCTGTTAGGAACAGAGATAAGACTGATTCTTTGTATTACATATTACAGATGAAACCAGATCAGTCAATCAGCTGGAAGAATTTCAGGAGTGTCTTTCAAAGTTTACACGGTACAGCTCAGTAAGACCCCTTGCCACCCTCTCCTACGCCAACGACTTGTACAATGGCTCAAGTATTGTTTCTAGGTGAGTTGTGCAGATCGATTGCACCTGGCTTGGACCTGAAACATGGAGGATGGGGTTGGGACTGCTAGGAGGGATTGCAGCCAGGTGTGGTCCTTGGGAGAGAAAAGCTGCTGTGACAAAGCATCTTTCTTGTGGTTGTATTTGTTGCAAGGATTATGATCGTCCTGAACAGCTCTTGTGCTACCTGATTATCTCTCTACAGTTTGCAGATGATTCCTGCATGTTTTCAAATAACAATGAGCTGGGCTACAGGAAAGAGATGAGAACATTGTAACATGGTGTCATGGCAACAACTTTTCCCTTAAAGTCAACAAAACAAAGAACTGGTCATTGAGTTCTGGAAGGGGGTGGTGCACCTGCTTCTGCTAACAGAAGTGGTGATGAGACTGAAGATTTTGAAAGCTTCAAGTTTCTTGGAGTGAACATTACCAGTAACCTGTCCCGGTCCAGCCATGCAGATGCCATGGCCAAGGAAGCTCAGCAATGTGTCTGCTTCCTCAGAGGCTCAAGAGATTTGGCATGGCCCTGTCAACCCTTACCGTGCTTTACTGATGCACCATAGAGAGCAGTCTATCTAGATACATCACGGTTCCATATGGCAACTGCTCTGCCCATGAAAGCAAGAAACTGCAAAGAGTTGTGCTCGTGGCTCAGTTCATCACAGAAACCAAGGCTCAAGGTAGTTTAATGTCATTTCCTGTACACAAATATAAGGAGAATGAAATAGTTACAAAAAAACACAAGATAAAGAACACTAATAAAGTAATAAAAAACACAATAAATATAAATACATAAGATAGCTTATAGTCATTGATTGTTTGTCCATAAGGTGACGTTAGGCTGTACATAAGGTTGTACGCCAGTGAGGGCGTATAGAACTAGCCTCCCTTCTGACTGTCTTTATTTCTCACTGCCTCAGTAAAACAACCAGCATAATTAAATACCCCACACACGCAAGCCATTCTCTCACTCCCCTCTCGCATCGGGCAGAATATATTTAAACCTGAAAGTGTGTACCACCAGACTCAGAGTTAGCTTCTACCTCTCTGTTATAAGACAATAAAATGTATCATTTGTCTGATAGGATGGATTCTTGTCTTGATCTTGTACCTTATTGTTTACCTACACTGCACTTCCTCAGTAGTTATACTTTATTCTGCATTCTGTTACTGTTTTACTTTGTGCGACCTCAATTGTGTTGGTAATGAATTAATTTCTATGAACAGTATGCAGGACTAGTTTTTCACTGTGTCTTGGTATATGTAGCAATAATAAACAAATTCCAATGGTTATTATTCTGATACCTCTCCTTGCAGGGGGTTGGTTAATCCCTTATGTCCTTTCACTTCACCTCTTACAATTTGTTTGAAATTTTCTCCTTTTGCCTTGCAGCATTGAATTTGATCGAGATTGTGATTATTTTGCCATTGCTGGTGTAACAAAGCGGATAAAGGTGTTTGAATATGGGACAGTGATCCAGGATGCTGTTGATATTCATTATCCGGTTAATGAAATGACATGCAATTCTAAAATCAGGTGAGTACAATGTAATTGCAGGTGTGTTTCTAAGTGTCAGCAGAGTTGATCGCTGACAGAGATAGCAGAGTGAATGAAGAAGATGACGGGATTACAGAACCCTGGTTATTGAGGCTGTGGTTTGGGAACAGGAGGAATTGTATGTCAGGTGTAGACAGCTGGGATCAAAAGAATCCCTTAAGTAAAGGGATGTAAAAGTACATCAGAATCAGCTTTAATATTACTGACATATGTCGTGAAATTTGTTTTGCAGGAGCAGTACGTTGCAATATATAATAATAAAAACTGTGTTGCAAACAGTTATAATGATCTCCATGGTATATCTGTAGAAATTTGCAAGTGTCTTTGGTGACACATATGAGGTCTCCTCAAGCTCCAAATGAAATATAGCTACTTTCCTGTCTTATTTGTAATTGCATCAATATGTTGGGCCTAGAATAGATCTTCATAGATGTTGACACCTAGGTACTTGAAACTGCTCACCCTTTCCACTGCTGGTTCCATGATGAGGACAGGTGTGTTTTCCCTTGACTTCCCCTTTCTGAAGTCCACAATTAATTCCTTAGTCTTCTTGATGATGAGTGCAACACTATACAACCAGCTGATCTATATCACTCCTGTACGCTGCCTTGTCACCATCTGAAATTCTGCCGATTGTGTCATCGACAGATTTATAGATGGCGTTTAAGCTGTGCCTAGACACATACTTGTGGGTGTAGAGAATAGAGCAGTTGGGATAAGCACACATCCTGAGGTGTGCCAGTGTTGACTGTCAATGAGGAGGAGATGTTAATTCAGTTCTGCACTAACTGTGGCTTCCTGGTGAGGAAGTCAAGGATCCAGTTGCAGAGGGAGGAACAGACACCCAGGTTGTGGTGTTTTATCATTAGAACTGAGGGTATGGTTGTGTTGAACGCATGAGAAAAATCAGGAGGACAAAATGAGGACATGAGGAAGCTTTGATAGACATGGTGAATCCAAAGATTCTAGAGGTGTATTAGGAGCTAAACAATATCTAGGACCCATTATAGATCAATGTGCAGGCACAGTTGATGGGCAAGGTGTGAAGTGAAAACTTCTCAGAAGTTTAGCATTGAGAATGTCATGGAAGCAAAGTAATGAAGGAATATGAATAGTGATTTATTGGAACATACCCATACTACAACTGGCAATCTTAAGGCATGTTAAGGTGTAGAAGTCCCTGGGCCCTGACCTTGTGGGAAGGGTGAGAAGAGAATGCAGGGATCCTAGCAGAGAGGTTTGCATCATCTTTAGCCACAGTGAGGTACAGGAAGACTGAAATATTGCTAACGTGCCTTAATTTAAGAAGAGCTGCAAGATCAGTGATGGGAAAGTTAATGGAGGGGTTTCTGAAGAACAGCATTTTGAAAGGCAAGGATGAAGACTTGATGAGGTGAAAGAAATAGATATTGTCCACATGGACTTTAGCAAAGTCCTGCAAGGTGGGCTTGTCTGGGTGGTTAGATCACATAGGATTCAGGGTGAGTTCGCCAGCTGGATACAAAATAGGCTTGGTGGTTGGAGACGTGGTGGTAGTATAGGATTGTTACTCAGTTAGGAGGTCTGTGACCACAGAGATCGGTGCTGGCTTTGTTGTTTTTTATCCAAATCATTAATATAGATGGCAATGTTGTTAACATGGTTAGTAAATTTGCAGATAACACCAATTGGTGGAGGTGTGGAAGGTGAAGAAGGTTATCTAAAATTACAACAAGACGTAGACGGTGACGTGGACAAAGGAATGGCTGATGGAATTTAACAAAGAAAGGTGTGAGTGCTGCATTTTGGAACGCAGGGCAGGACTTGACAGGAAGTTGTAGGACTGGAACGTATCCAGAAAAGACGAGGGATGTCAGTGTATGGGTACGTAATTCCCTGAGAGTGGCAAAACATAGACTGCATGGAGAAGGCATTTTGGACTGCTTCCCTTCATTGGATAGGGCACTGAGTACAGAAGTTGGGCATCATGTTGCAACAATGCAATTTGTTAGTGAGACTACACTTGGAGAACTGTACTCATTCCTGGTCGCACCCCCTAAAGGAAGGATGTCATTAATGTGGAAATGGACTGACACTGATTATCTGGACTCAGACAACTTGCATTCGTTCCTCAATCACACTTTATTTATGTGTGCTCAAAGAGAACAGCATAGTCCCTGTCAACGCATGGCTCTGGTTTGAACAAAGAAATGCCATTCTTATACAGAAATTGACTAGTTGTATACAAATATTGATCCAATAGAATCTTTGTGTATTTCTGAATAATTACCAATCATACTACAAAGTTCAGGTATTAATAACCAATTAAATCCATGTGTTAAGGCCAATAATACGTGAGAATTAGTAAAATGTCTATCCAATAGTAAGAGTTGCCCTGGAATCCTTTGTTTGCATCTTTATCTTGTCTTGGTATGCTCAGTGACCTTGGTTCCCAGGCCTAAACAAAAAGTTTTAGGTTTTCAAGGACCATGTTCAGCC